>NC_072737.1:80695876-81899981 GCF_026930045.1 Uloborus diversus | reverse complement strand
ACGTCTCGAGATCTCGATTTGAAACATCTCGAGATCTCGATTAAAAACATCTCGAGTTCTCGATTTAAAACATCTCGAGATCTCGATTCAAAAGATCTCGAGAAGTCAATCGCTCGAGTATTCGATTCCAAAGATCTCGAGAAGTCAATCGCTCGAGTACTCGATTCGGAAGATCTCGAGAAGTCAATCGCTCGAGTTCTCGAATTCAAAAGATCTCGATTATCAATCACTCGAGTGATCGACTTGAAAAGATCTCGATTATCAATCACTCGATTATGCCCATCACTAATATATATATATATACAAGGTGTTCCGTTTTAACCTGCAAGACCTATATTTTCGCAACCATTAGTCCTAGATGTATACTTAAAATTGAAAAATGTTCAGGATTAAGATATTGAAAGTTTGAAGTGAAAATAAAAATGAGTCAAAAAATACGAAATTTAACTTTTTATACGGGCCCCAGGTTCCCTAACTTATGTTTAGAGAAATAATCTCTATTGAAAACTATTACGGACACAAAAAACTTGACATTTGTGCGACTAAAACTCAAGGAGATATTCGAGTTTAAAGTTTTAAGGGACCATACAAAAGATGAGATTGGAAATTATTGCCATTTCAGAGGAATGTGAGGTTGTCGAAGTAAATAAAATAAGTTGTTATATTTTTCATTGCTATTCAAAAATAAATGCAAATGTAATGCCATGATACGCAAAAGCACTCTACAAAACCTTGAACAATTTGAACTAGTATGTTGTGGCCATCACGAAACTTTCTTCTATATTTTTTTTTTTTTTTCTGATCCCTCCCCATGCTTGACGAGGAAGCAATATTCCCAACAAAAACAAAATGACACATGCAAAAACTTGACGACTATCCCAATGTCTGAATTATTGCAAAAGCAAAGCAAAGAGCGAAAATTGAAAGTTATTTTAAAAGCCTTGCTTGAATGAATTACAAATATTTTATTTGTTAACAAACATAAGATGGCAACAGTTCAAAATTTTAAATCATTGAGATAATATTTCCTATCATTTCCATACAATTAAAATCACGAGAAATACGCAGACGACAATCTATTACGATTAATCTTTCTTATTGTTGCATTAATAAAAATATTTTTATTCGCAAAAAAAAAAAAAATCAACACCTCTTGGAGCGATCGGCGTCAAAATCGAACCAAAGCCTGTTTACATATGGATTCACATATATTCCAAATTTCAACCAGAACGTAGCATTACTTCTTGAGATAGGGCACTCAAAATGGAAAAAAAGAACGGGTGATTGCGCTACCCCCCTTTTAGCGGTTGACGCAAAAATAAAATCAGTTCTTATACCCACTAAGGGCTACTTGCCGATAAATTTTTCTTTCATTCCGTTCATTATTTCTTGAGATACAGCAGTCACAATTGACGACAAAAAACGTTCTACAGCTCAACCCCCGTTTGAGTTATTGACACCAAAATTGAATCAGCACCTGTTCCTGTTAATACCAACAAATGGACCAAATTTTGTTTGATTCCGCCAGTAACTTCCTGAGGAATAGCAAGCACGCGTAACTCGAAAAACGTCCCATTGCTCCACCCCCCTTGGAGGAATTCGCGCCAAAAACTAATGGGCACAAGTTCACATAGGGGCACATATGTGTACTAAATTTCGTTGGATTTCATGCGGTAGTTTTTGTTGTAGAGCGGCCACAAAAAACTGGTCACACACAGACGTGACACACATACATACACACACACACACAGACAGACAGACATTTTCCAAAAATGGTCGAAATGGACTCAGCACACCTCAAAACGTTCGAATCCGTCAAAATTCGAAGTTCGAAAATTTGCACGAATCCAATACTTTCTTCTATATATTAGATATAGAAGAAAGTAAAAATCACACAATATGCACACATATAATTTTAAATCCTTGTTAACCGCTATATTTTCCCCCAAGAGTTATTATTGATGGCGAGTGTAAAGTGGTGTAAGTCATAAAACGCTGTGTATCATAGCTCGGTAAATATTGGTCCTACTACTGTCAAAATTTTCTGTTGGAGTGATTTTTCGATGGAGATTATTTCTCTAAATATATGTTAAGGGACCTATTGCCCGTATAAAAAGTTAAATTTCATATTTTTTGACTCATTTTAATTTTTACTTCAAACTTTCAATATCTTTACCTGATCTGCATCTGATTTTGAACATTTTTTTTCAATTTGAAGTATTCATCAAGGACTAACGGTTGCGAAAAAAAGGTCTTGCAGGTTAAAACAGAACACCCTGTATACATATATATATACGTATTACGAATAATCTTACGAAATAGCTCATAACTGTGACATGAATTTATGTAGATTCTAAATATATTCAGTTATAAATGAAATTTTATTCACAACATTCGAAACCATTCTTCGACAGACAAGAATATCAATAACTCAAGTAACTATCATTATAATTTTCAACATATAATATTCCCAACGGCTGTAAAGAGGTCTTTAATCTTTTTACATGAGTTTTGAAAAAGCTAAAAACTTCAGAAATATTCAAAACATGAAACTCACAGTATCTTTTAATTTACTTATTAAATTTCTGTAAATTTGGTGAAAAGTTTCAAAACCCATAAAAAATTTAACAGGAGCTCATTTTTAATGATATTTATTTATCGGTGATTTTCAATGAATTTAATAGCAAAAAACATAGATGCATAGGACATATTTTTTCTTAAACAAATTCTTTGAAAACAGAATTGTATTGTTTCTATTACTCTAATTTAACTTTCACATAAAAAGATGAATGAGGGGAAAACCGCCATTCATTTTCTTTCTGAAGACCAAGCATTAAAACTCGAAATGAAGTCCAGGATCTGTTGTTTCTGCCCAGCAGGGAGTTCAAGTTCATTCACTAGGTCGACCATGTCTGAGGTATTTTCTGGTGGACATCGTTCTGACTGCAAAAGACCGGTTCTAAACGTGACTTCTTGAACTGCCAATTTCGTTACGTCACCACATCTCCGCGATATATCTCCAATAACGCATGACAGCATATTATAGGCAAGTCTGTAAAAACAAATATTGTGTAGTACATAAAAAGAGAAAAACAATACGTGTCCTTAAAACTACTGTTCGTTTTGTGCTTTTTAAGCCAAAAGACGTGTCAGACGAGGTTCATTTTGATGCAAATTATAGATTATCTTGAATAGAGGTTCTCAACCTTTCGAACTACGCGCCCCCCTTTGAGTATTGATGTGAGCTCACTATGTGAGCATACTTTAAAACTCGATTAGTGCTAGAAAACGTCTCACAATGACAAGCTCATTAGAATGAATACATTACATTGAAAAAACAACCGTTTGTTTACCCCCCTCTTTCTAAAAAATGATTTAAAAAATAATGAATTTACTTTCAAAAGTAAATAAAAAAGCAATAAATTGTCAACTCCAAAGAAGCAATTTTCATTATCAAAAAAAAAAAAAAGTGTTTATGTAGAAACATAAAGGACTCCGAGTTTCTCCGCTAAAAACGAAACATATAAATTAAAACTTTAGAGTGAAAATGAAAAACAAATCTTATCAACAATAATGTTTTAAAAGTAAAAACCATTGCTGCGGGGTAGGAGTCAATCTCATTTTTTGGGTAAAAGCGTCAGATTCGAGAGTTGAATGTTTTAATTGAAATAATCGAATTCATTATTTTTCGATATTTATTTAATCATTTTATTTTTTTTGATTTTTTTTTTTTTGCTTTTCGTGTTTTCTTTCTCGGACTTTTACTGGGAAAGTAGGCTAAAAATAATGATAATAAAAAAACCCCTTAACCGTGTCTCTAACTATTCATTTACCCTGCCTAAAAAGGACAGTGTTTTTTCTTTGCATTGATATTGTGCGGGCAGTGTAACGACTTTTACAGATTTTTTCGCTCTCGCATTTTTCGCGCGATCGAGAATGCAGTTAAGCGGGATACAGAAAAAGTAATGAAAGAGGAGTTTTAAATTTAAATTTTACAAAATTTCAAATTTCTATCGCTTATTTGTTTTTTAACTCTATGTGAAATGCCTGCACGCATGCATGTGTAAAAACTTTACGAAAAGACGTGCCAAAACGGTTTCAGGGATACACTAAAGAAATTCTGAAAAGTTACTCCTTTTTTCCACGCAGCGAAAATTAAGTATTTTTGTAAAAATTTTTCCTGAATTATTACAAGCTGCACGAATTCAGACTTCTTTTTCACTGCTGAGAAAAATATATTTTATTTACCAGTTTAAAGATTAACTGAACGTATTTATTAAATGTATCAGCTTAAGAGCGATTATGGCCCATCCAGATTGACTAAGCTCCCAATGCGAGCGAATGTGTCCCTGGATTTTGCAGCTTTTCTAGAATCGCAAGTAGTAAGTGAGATGCTTGGTACTTGCAATTCTGTCTTAGCGTTGGCCCTAGTTGCAAAAGTGCTTTTAGATCTATGTTTGCAAAAATCTGGAAACCGCCAAGCTACTACTTAAAACTTCTTTAGTTTTCTCTGAAGGTCCCAGAAACATGACTGGCTTTAATCGGAGATATTTTCGCATTATTTAGAACTAGTGGTACCCGCAAGGCTTTGCCCGTAGTTGAAAATTAATTGGTCATTCGGTTCACCAGTATATTTACAAATAATGGATGACGAATTTCTCGCCAATTGGCTATGTTCATTCGTCCATTGGCTTCTCCCATTCCACGTCATGATAATTTCGTAATTTACTCGTCCATAATAATTTTGCTCCGTATAATAATTTTGCTCCGGAAAATTTTCTTAAAATTGAAATAGAAAAAGAACAAAATCAAATTTTCCAAATATCGCTTCAAGGTGCACACCCCCATGCTACAAACTAACTTGGTGCCAAATTTCGTGAAAATCGGCAGAACGGTCTAGGCGCTATGCGCGTCACAGACATCCTACAGACATCCAGACAGAGACTTTCCGCTTTATCTTTACTAATAATAAAGCAGAAAGTCTCTCTGTCCGGAGGATGTCTGGATGTCTGTAGGATGTCTGTGACGCGCATAGCGCCTAAACCGTTCGGCCGATTTTCATGAAATTTGGCACAAAGTTAGTATGTAGCATGGGGGTGTGCACCTCGAAGCGATTTTTCGAAAATTCGATGTGGTTCTTTTTTTATTCCAATTTTAAGAAAAAAACTATCATAAATTACGAAATTATCATAACGTGGAACCGTAACATGGGCACAAGCCAATTGGCGAGATACGAAATTATCATAACGTGGAACCGTAACATGGGTACAAGCCAATTGGCGAGAAATTTCACCATACATTATTTGTAAATATACAGGCGAACCAAAAGACCTTTAATTTTTCTATTACGGGCGAAGCCGTGCGGGTGCCACTAGTTATTAGTAAAGAAGATTTAAAGATGATTTCAGGAAGGTTACTGTCTTTCTGTTGAAAACATTCCTGTTTTTTGCAAGATATGTTACTGGCAGAAATTAGGCACATCAGATGTCTATTATTTTCCAGGAACGGTTCTGAATAGTTTTTACTGTGTAATTAACATAGATCGTGGCCCCACTTAATTCTTGCAGACCTTGACAATCGCAGAAACTCATGGCAACAAAGAGGGCGCTGCAAGGAACCCCTGTTTCCATTACGTTTCCTTTGATTGGCGGATATAGGGGTTTCGTTCAGCGCCTCTTGCGGACAAAATGGGCGACGTCCAATCACAAATAAACAAACTTTGAAAGGTTGACATTGATTTGTGGATGCATGAGCTGCATCGGTTTGACACAGAAAAGTCATAAATTATCAAGGCCCGTTAAGCGTCAACGCCATCTAGTGGGGCCATGCTTAGATATATCGTTTACGTAAGTACAGTCTGACCCCTATAAGATGGAAATGCAATCATCCGGTTTACAAGGGGCAAAGGAACACATCTATTAGTTGTCAGGGTGCCAGCAGATGTGTGTGCCAGCTTTTGCAGGTGTGTGCCAGCCTTTAAATTGAGTAGGGTCACATTAAATTGACGATGGACGGGCGTCAAATTTTTAGTTTTTCCCCCTTATCAAGATAGACTCGTCTTAACTGGACGTTTGCCAATTCCGTGAGCAGACTGTATAGACGTCACAATGAAAACCATCAAAAAATATTTAGGGAAGATTAAAAGAGAAAATCATGTTACGAATCGAATAGAAAATGTTTCATGAATATAATATTCCTTTACTTAAGTACCGATAAGTAAACCAACGGATTTATGCATAAATATATTCCCTGTAAAAATATAACCTGACTCATGAAACTAATCGATTAATTTTACTTACAAGCACTGGAGTTTTACTATTTCGTCGAACGGTTCGGACTCATAATCAATATCTTTCTGAGCCATGTAGGTCTTGCGAAGTAAAGAATATTGTGGTGTACATACATCATCAGCATTTTCAACGCTTTCTTTTAAGCATCCCATGTTTTCTGATAAAACTGCAAAAAAAAAAAAAAAAAAAAAATAATTAGTCATTCTAAAATTTATCGTTTGCTCTAAAGTAGTTCGAGAGACTCTTGGTTATGAATGTTTTTTGGCAATTTCCAGAATGTCAACAAATTTTCGGTTTACAGTCTACAAATTTTTTGTAAAGTGAGCCAAGTTTTGCCAAAAACCTTCATAACGAAAGTATACTTCAATAATTTGGAGGATTTATGATACCGAGATAATTCAAAAGCAGTACATTCTACTAAATATTTTGTGCGTTTCACCTTCATGAAAATGTTACAAATTTATGCCACCAAATGTAGCATATTTATATACAAACAATTTGGCGAGGATCCGAGTTGTGCCAAAAACCTTCATAGCGAAAAAATTCCGAAAATTTGGAGGATTTATGATACCGAAGTAATTCAAAAGCAATGCATTAAACTAAAAATTTAGTACCCTTCACCTTAATGCAAATGTAACAAATTTATGCAACTAAATGTAATATATTTATGGCCAAACAATTTGACGAGGACACGAAATATGCCAAAAACCTTCGTAGCGAAAGTACGCCGATAATTAGGAGGATTTATGACACCGAGGTAATTCGAAAGCATCGCCTTCATACAAATGTAGCAAATTTATGCCAAAAAATGTAACACATTTATAGGCAAACAATTTGGCGAGGATCCAAGTTATGCCAAAAACCTTCATAACGAAAGTGCCTCAATAATTTGAAGGCCATGTGGTACCGAAGGATTCAAAAACAATGCATTAAACTGAATATTTAGCTCCCTTTACCTCTATGCAAGAGTGAATTGTTGTTGCATATATCTTCTAGTAAATCCTGAATCTTTGCATATTGCCCTGGCTTGAACTCTCTGAAATCTTCTTCTTTAGTAGCACATGCTTCATCATAGTTATTAAAACATTTAATACGCCTAATCAAAATTCTAGAAAAGGAAATAAAGTCAAGATTTTAAGAACATGTGAAGTAGGGGATTGTGATGCAAAGTAAAATGGTTAAGCTGACTTAGTTTTTTCAAAATGAACAAATCAGAAATTTGTTTTGAAAATTACAGTACATGAAGAAAGAACATTGTATTTTATAATAAAACTTGCGTTGAAATAGTATTTTTTATTTTTGGCATTAAATTGGAGCCTTTGAAAAAAAATTTCACTCTTTTTTTTTTCATGGGGCAAAGTGAAAAATAAAATGTTTTTCTGATGAAATATTTTCTATTTAATTATAAAACATATTTTTTATCAAAAGAATCAGTAAATAAAATGTTGAATGAATAAATGAAAAGATAAAAACATAAACGAATAATTAAATGAATAAATGAATTAATTTTACTTATGAAGAGAAATAAATGAGCAAGTAAAAGAACGAATAAAAAAGAAAGTAAGTGAATGAATGAATAAATATAAGTGAATTATTAAATGAAGGAATATAAATGAATTAATTAATAAATGTAAACGTAAGTGATTTATATTAAATGATTGAGTGAGTAAATGAAATTATTTCATCAGCCCGGAATAGGAAGTAACTGAGCTGGAAGGCGGTAACTTATTGCAAAATACTTTACATATTTCTTGGACATTTTCTCGATATTTTATTTATGTGCGTTCATAACTATACTGCAATGAAATTTTTACTTTAGTACTCACGCAGCTCTACGCAGCTGTTTCTTCTGTCAAAAATGATCTCTTCAAAACACTAGTATTCTGCCGTGCTAAGCGCAAAAGTCGTATCTGCAGCTGAGGTCAAAAGGAGAAAATACCGTTGAAATTTTTGCACCTCTATGTATTTGATTCAAACGCAATTTTCTCAGATTTTCTTAAAAAATATTTACCATTGACAAATGACCATAAAACGTTGCAGTTAGGTGAAATAGGTATGTGACAACGAACATACTAGTGACAGTAACTCAATTTTGACAAAATGTGCAGATACGACTTTTGTGCTTAGCACGGCAGTATTGGAAAGCTATAGGTAAAAAATTAATACCTTATGCAATAAACAGAATTGCTTAAAAATTGCACTTCAGTTAACTTTTAGATATCTCAAAAAAAAAAAAAAAAAAAAAAAAAAACGCTGAAAATTGTAAGTTTCTATTTATTACAACTTTTTGTTATAAAAGTACAGTCGATTCCCGCTACAACGCAACCCGACTTACGCGAATTGGCTATAACGCGACTTTTTGTACGGTAAAGAATTTTATCCCTAACGCGAATTCTTCACCCGCAACATGAAAATTTTCCGAGGGGAATCGCGGTTTTTTCGTAAATGAATCTTCATCCCTTTGGCATCGCTGAGGGCAGAAGTTCCCACACCGTACTAGTCTAAACATCGCTTATACAAATAACTACTCCTCATTTTCCATTTATTTTTTTCATTCTATATGGGAAAGTTAATGATATATAATCACACCTAAGAGCGCTGTTTCCTTTAAAGTTTATGAAGATAGAAAAAAAGAGAAAGTTCCAGCAACTATAGTACTGTAACGGATTCGGTGCGACTTCCACTTTCTTGAAATGAAGACACAGTTCTTGATAAAAGCACAGGAAATTTATTTACACTATGTACAGGAAAGATCGTCAACAGCTGCAAAATTATTCATCAGCAATTAAGCAATTATCACGCAACACCGTAAACTCAACGTTTACACACGTATTTACTTCCAAATACGAAAACAACACAGCGAAATGCCTCGCTATAAACAGAGCTAATACACACACTCAGTTCGAAATCTGAATCGAAACTCACTGTTTATCCATCGCTAACGGCTTAAATACACCGAAAAGAATTTTCTCAAATATTCCACACGCTTCTCGAAATGCGTTGACCGTTATCAAATTTTATCAATGAACAAAAAGGGAATAGGGGTCGTATATTTTAGCCATATGAAAAAGGGGTTGTATATTCATTACGGGAAACTATTTACAGGTTACGTTACTACAATAATTACTATTTACAGGATTTGTAACATTGCCCCCTTCCTAAGGACTGCACGTCCCGGGCAGTACAATCCCCAGAGAGGGTGCCAAACTTCTCTCACATGTTCACAAATATACACATTAATTAATAACTAACAGATACAGAAAATACAATAATAACAAGAAATATTACTAAACATTAAAAGCAAAAATTATCTACAACTTTTATGTTATCAACCATGGTTGTTTACGTAATACTCATGAACTATGGCCATAGTATGGGGCTAACCGATCATAATGTACAACCCTAGGTTTTGCATTAGGTGATTTTTGGATCCTCACTACGACGTCATTTAGTCGGTTAACGACTTTGTAGGGTCCATCCCAATGCGACTGCAATTTGGGTGAAAGACCTTTCCGTCGGATGGGATTCCATAACCAAACCTTGTCGTCTTCGTTGAATTCATGTCCAGTAGACCTTGTGTCGTATCGGGTCTTCATCTTCTCCGCCGCGTTGTTGATTCGCTCTCGTGCGAAGTTATGAACGTCTTCCAACCGGGCCTGGAGATCCTGGATGTATTCCTCAGGCGATGAAGGCGCATCCGGAGGACGACCGAAGACGAGATCACAAGGTAGCCGAAGCTCTCGTCCGAAGAGCATCTGAGATGGGGCATATCCGGTAGTCTCGTGGACAGCACTGCGGTAGGCCAGCAGGAACAAAGGTAGCTTCTTGTCCCAATCCTGTTGATTTCTGGATACCATAAGCGAGAGATTATTCAGGATTGTGCGGTTAAATCTCTCCACCATGCCGTCCGATTGTGGGTGTAGTGGTGTTGTCCTAGTTTTCTCAATTCCGAAAATTTGACATAGGCCCTTAAACACAGCAGAGATGAAATTCCTCCCTTGATCGGAATGAATCTGCAAAGGTGTTCCGTATCTCGAGATCCAATGTTGGACTAGAGTCTCTGCCACGGTAGTAGCCTCTTGATCTGGAATGGGATATGCTTCCGGCCATTTGGTGAAGTAGTCGATGGAAACAAGAATGTATTTGTTCCCATCAGCAGTTCTTGGTAGAGGACCCAGGATGTCGATCCCAATTCGTTCGAAAGGAGCTCCAACGTTGTACAGATGTAGCTTTCCTCTGCTTCTCTTCTTCGGTCCTTTACGAGCAGCACAGGCGTCACAAGAATGGCACCACTTCTCCACGTCATCCTTCGCCTTGCTCCAGAAGAAGCGCTCCCGAACTTTATTGAGAGTTTTCAAGACACCAAAATGTCCTCCAGTCGCACTACTATGTATTTCTTTCAGAACATCTGAAATCCTGGATCGAGGAAGTAGTAACTGCCACCTAGATGTCTTGCCGTCGTCAGATTCCCATTTCCGGTGTAGCACGCCGTTCCGTAAATGGAGTGAGTTCCATAAAGCCCAGTATCTTTTTGTTGCAGGACTGAAGATGGAAACGTCCTGCCAGCTAGGGCGTCGACTGTCACTTTCCATGAACTCTAAAATTGGTTTTATGTCGGGGTCTTCAAGTTGATCTTTTCGAACTTGGTCATCACTCCATGGATCAGGTTCTGATGATGTTGGAGTCACTGTCACCTGATAGGCGGTAGGGCTAGTCGTTCCATACTGTTTCTCGATTCGGGAACAATAGTGGCAGTTCTCAGGACAGGGTCTCCTTGATAAAGCGTCAGCATTACCGTGAGATAACCCTTTTCAATGCTTGATCTCCATGTCATATTCCTGGAGCCGCTGTATCCATCTGGCTATCTGGCCTTCTGGATTCTTGAAGTTCAAAAGCCAAGTTAACGAGGCATGATCTGTCCGAAGCAGAAATTTTCGGCCGTAGAGGTAATGATGGAAGTGTTCTACAGCTTTCACTATGGCCAGTAACTCCTTTCTGGTGACGCAGTAATTTCGCTCCGACTTTGATAAGCATTTGCTCCAGTAAGCGATGACATGTTCATTTCCGTCAATTTCTTGGGATAAAACAGCTCCAATTCCCTCGTTGCTCGCATCAGTGTCCAGGATGAAGGATTTTTCAGGCTGAGGATAGGCGAGGATAGGCGTTGATGTTAAAGCCTCCTTCAGTCGTAGAAATGCATCTTCGCATTCTTTGGACCATTCAAACTTTTGCTTGCTCTCCGTCAGCTTATGCAAAGGTCGTGCAATGTTGGAAAAACCCTTCACAAACTTCCTGTAGTACGTGCAGAGCCCCAGGAAACTTCGCAACTGATGGATGTTTTCGGGACGACTCCAACTCCTGACCGCAGATACCTTCTCTGGATCGGTTTGCACACCCTCAGAAGAGATGATGTGACCAAGGTAGTTCACTTCCCGGCGGAACAAATTACATTTGGACGGGCTTAACTTCAGATTGGCTTCCTTAAGCTTTTGCAGCACCTTCCTAAGATTTGCCAGATGTTCTTCGAAGCTGCGTCCCACGATGATGATATCGTCTAAGTAGACCAGACAGGATTCGTAAGAAAGTCCTCTTAACACTGTCTCCATAAGACGCTCGAACGTAGCTGGTGCATTGCAGAGGCCGAAGGGCATCACTTTAAACTGCCATAAGCCTTGTCCAGTTGTAAAAGCTGTCTTTTCTCGGTCATCAGGGTGTATCTCAACCTGCCAGTAGCCGCTCTTCACGTCCAGGGTCGAAAACCACTTGTGTCCGGAAAGAGTGTCCAAGGTGTCGTCTATCCGTGGAAGAGGGTAGCTGTCTTTCTTGGTGATTTCATTCAGCCGTCGGTAATCGACACAAAATCTGGTGGAGCCATCTTTCTTTCGGACCAAGACGAAGGGAGAGGCCCAAGGACTGGATGACGGTTCGATTATATCATTCTCCTTCATCTCTTTCAGGAGGGTCTCAACCTCTTCCTTCTTGGCGAACGGTAGTCGTCTTGGATGCTGTTTAATAGGGGGGTGTTCTCCAGTGTAGATCCTATGCTGCGTTAAATTCGTCCGGCCCACATCCTCCGATGTAGATGAAAACAGATGCTTGAAGTCGTCCACCAATTGTTCCGCAGCAGTTCTTTGATCCTTCGATAAGGGTGCACTCCCAATTAACCTCGATGTCAAGGACTCAGAAGACACAGTCTCGGGGGAATTGATTCTTCTAATGATGCAGTTTACGGGAGTACAAGTTGCTAACACTTCGCCTTTCCGGATATTCCTTGGCCTTTCACTCACGTTGGCGACTCTCACAGGAATTACATCCTTGGAAAGGTCCACAAGCGTAGATGCCACCAGCACTCCTTTTGGGTTATTGCTTAAGTTGGGGTATTCAATGAGTCCAAATCTAAAACTATTGCTTTCTTCAATGGAGCCGGGTATTAATGATTCTGACCTTGAGGGAATTGATAAATCTGTTTGGGCAATTATTTGATGAGCGGATTTTACATCACTTTCTGCGGGAAAGACTGCTATGTCTTCTCTCGTCGAGTGCAGCTCGTTAGTCTTGAAATCGAGGTTGAAGTCATACTTCTTTAAAAAGTCCAATCCGAGAATGAAGGGGTCTATGATAGCAGCAACGAATGCGGTATGATGGTAAATGGCATTTCCAAACACAATTTCTAAGTTCACTTTACCTTCAATCTCGATCTTGTCACCTGTCACAGTTTGGAGGGTAACGCAGGGCGGCGTCCACAGAATGTTGAGTCCAAATTGACGAGCCACATCTGTTCTAATGATCGTAACATTGGCTCCAGTGTCAATAATCAGTTCGCAGGGAAACCCGTTTACATATGCGTAAACAAACAGTCCATTACTGCCGCCACTCGTCGATGAAATCTGGAAAACTTTAAGATGGGGCTCATTCCAATTTGGCGACCTCCGCCCCGCGAGATTGCCATGGCTTAGTTTTCCTGGACCTGCGAGGGAGAGGTGCTCTTCCCTCTGGTTGCTTGGCGAGCTTCACAGTTTCTTCGCAAGTGACCCTCGCCGCCACATTTCCAACACTTAAGTGATTGTCCATTTTGGTCCTTGGGAGCCGAAGTCCTTTTGAGGATTCCTGCAATTTCTTTTATTTGCTTTTCTAGTTCAGCAAAGCGTGACGAAACCGGATCAGGCTCATCAGTTTTGACGCCGCGGATCGAATGGCGATCCTTGCGGGTTGCTTGCTGGGCGGCCTCCAACTTCATCGCATACACAACAGCATAATTCAGGTCTTTGACATCCGCCATCCGTAGAGCTTTCTGGATTTCCGGATCTCGAACCCCGTCGATGTAGTAGTTGATTGCCAGGTTGTCCCGAACATCCGCAGGACAGTCGCAAAAAGCAAGATGAGACAGTCTTTCGATGTCCGCCGCGAGCTCTTGCAGGGTTTCTCCGGTTCTCTGGAAACGGGACTTCAACTGGAGTCGGCTGAAATCTTTCTGGCACTTCTCACCGAAGCGAAGCTCCAACGCAGATGTGAGGGCGGCGAAATCCAGGCGCTGGCCGTCCGGAAGGTTCTGAAGAATGTCCGCTGCGTCACCTCTCAGGGATGCTGCAAGATGGCAGGCCTTGGTAGCAGAGTCCCATCCGTTCGCTTCCGCCACTATCATGAACTGAGTTTTGTAAACCTGCCACGAAGTTTTCCCATCAAATGTGGCAAGTTTAATGGACGGTCGAGCAACCGATGTGGGAGCGCCAAACTGTACAGAGCTGCTTTCCGCGGTCGCCAATCTCCTTTCCAGGTCTTTAAAGATGTCTTCTTTAAGTTGATGAAATTTTCTATCTTCTTCTTCCAGTTTATTTTCTACAGCATTGCATCGGCCTTCCACGGAACTTAATTTTTGTTCAAATTTCTCTTCGATAGCATCAACTCGATGCTCTATCTCATTAAATTTATTTTCCATCACAGTCTTTACCGAAGTAAGATCGTTTTTAATTTCCTCTTGGTTAGAAACTAGGTCATTTTTCAGCACCGTTAAATCACTTTTCAATTGGTTTTGATTAGCCGCCATATCATTTTTTAATTGTTCTTGATTAGCTGCCATATCATTTTTTAATTGTTCTTGATTAGCTGCCATATCATTTTTTAATTGTTCTTGATTAGCTGCCATATCATTTTTTAATTGTTCTTGATTAGCTGCCATATCATTTTTTAATTGTTCTTGATTAGCTGTAAAACTTGCAGTCAAGTCACTTTTTAATTGTTCTTGATTGGCTGTAAAACTTGCAGTCAGGTCACTTTTTAATTGTTCTTGATTAGCCGCCATATCACTCTTCACAGAGGTGATTGCGTCAAGAAGTTGTTTTAATTGTTCATCCATTGCGCGAGTAATCACCATAAAAATAAAGTCCTAATTCAAAAAAAGTCTTTATGAAAAAATGTCCAAAGTCACACTTACTCCAAGAAAGTCCAGAAGAAGCCCCACGTTGGGCGCCAATTTGTAACGGATTCGGTGCGACTTCCACTTTCTTGAAATGAAGACACAGTTCTTGATAAAAGCACAGGAAATTTATTTACACTATGTACAGGAAAGATCGTCAACAGCTGCAAAATTATTCATCAGCAATTAAGCAATTATCACGCAACACCGTAAACTCAACGTTTACACACGTATTTACTTCCAAATACGAAAACAACACAGCGAAATGCCTCGCTATAAACAGAGCTAATACACACACTCAGTTCGAAATCTGAATCGAAACTCACTGTTTATCCATCGCTAACGGCTTAAATACACCGAAAAGAATTTTCTCAAATATTCCACACGCTTCTCGAAATGCGTTGACCGTTATCAAATTTTATCAATGAACAAAAAGGGAATAGGGGTCGTATATTTTAGCCATATGAAAAAGGGGTTGTATATTCATTACGGGAAACTATTTACAGGTTACGTTACTACAATAATTACTATTTACAGGATTTGTAACAGTACATTTGTTTTTCTTACTACATAATGTACGTACCGTAGTGGTTTATTTTACGTCTTCCTTTCCCATTGATCATTGATTTTTTTGCATCGTAGCAGTTTTTTATGTTGAATAAAACGTTTTTTATTTTAAATACAATAAATAAAAATTCAAGTTTTTGTTTAAGAAACAGTAATGTATAGTTAAGAAATGGTTTTTAACAGTTTAAGGTGGTGTTTACAAGTGTTTTTAATCGTATGGGTATGTTTATAAAAGTTTTTACACATACCCTTTTCCACAACGCGAGATTTCAACTTACGCGAAGGGTCTTGGAACGCATCCCTCGCGTAAGTCAGGACTCGACTGTGCACAACTTTTAGCAATTTAAGATTACGGTTACGGACTCTACTCAATAACTATTTTTGAAACTTAAAGTTATATGCGAATAAAATTTTAACAGTTATGAATTACCAAAATTGCAAACATATTCTTATGAATACTTATCATCGAACTTTTATTTACTTTTTATATAATGGGAAATTTTATTTTGTCATTGAACGCATTTTGAATAATTTTTTAAATTCATGTTGTATGTTTCGTCAATATGAAAAAAAAAAGTATTTTTCAATATAAAACACTTACGGGCAGGCGGCGTTTAAGTCATCTTCACTTCCAGGAAACTCGACTCTTGTCATTTCAGGATTGCAAACCTTGTAAGCACTTTGCTCACAGTCCACGTCTAAACCTCTGCTTGCAAAAGCTGGGAGAAAAGACAATTCCCGTTTACATGCTGATTTGTGCATTTCAAATGCTTTGATAGTTGACCAAAATTAATAGACAGAAAAAGAAAGGTCAGCAGTAATTTGATGTTTTAGTGCATGAGTTAAGGAATTGTTTTTTTCAAATTACTTTTCATAAAACTTCGTTGTTCAAACATTGCAGTTTTATAGGTTTTAAACAAGTAAAAGGATCAAAAATGACTTACAATTACTGACTATGCACACATACATAAATTGACAGAAAAAAAAAGGGTAAACAAAAAAAAAAAAAATGCTGAAATTTATTTTTATAATACTTCAGTGATCAAACATTATAGTTCTACATGTTTTAAATAAGTTAGGGACATGGGGTCTCCGTGGCTCTGTGGTAGAAACTTCGCTTAATATATCGGAGTGCAAAGGCTCGAGTCCCTCCAAGACCCTGGGTGTTCTTTCTTCTCTTGTTGCTGTAAATCTTTCTTGTGTTGTCCTATAGGAAAAGCAATAAAGATGTCCATCCCCTCGAGACAATGATATCATATCCCTCCATAGTGTTTGTTAAATACTAGAAAATCGCCCGTCAAGGTATGGCGCGTGAAAATTGCTTCTACATTTGAACGAAGCAACTGACTGTTTGGCGACATTTTGATAGTTGAGATTTTTACCCGAACTCCAGTGGATTAACCCCCTTGTGTTGTCTTATACACAAACGAATAAAGAAGTCCACCCTCTTGAGGCAATCGCATCTACTCTTTGCTTAGTGTTTATTAAATCGTTGCTTGAAAAGAATAGTGACACTACTCAAAAAGAGATTTTTAATTGATAACGCTTTTAAAAAATTGTTCTTTTATATACAATAAAGATACAAGAGAGAGGGAGAGAGAGAGAGATAGAGAGAGAGAGTCGTAGGTAGCAAAGTTGCCGGTGGAAACAACTTTTATTAAAGTCTAATTTGACCTCAATTTGATTAAAATTTAATTGAACCCTAAAAGACTAGCACAAAAACTGCATTAAGTAAACAAAAAGAATAGTATTTATTATTTTTAAGAGGCATTACAAAACTTAGGAACTGTTATGAATAAAACAACGATAAATTACAAATCGCAACAATTTAAGAAAATGGTCTCTTGAAAAAGTTGCTTTTTTGAGTTCTGTCTTTATTTTTTTCAAGCTGCGTAATGCGGCCATGTAAACATAAACAATTAAAGTATTGATCTTTCTTTAGAAACTACTGACTCTACACACACAAATAATTCTAAAAAAAAAAAAAGAACAAATAAAATATCTTTAAATATACTAAAGATATTTTGTTTTTGTTACGTATGGTTAACGTTGAGCTGAAATATTTAACAGATGAACTGAAAGTTCAAGTATTTGCAGGGAAATCCATGAAAAGAATTCAAATCTCTGTGTTTTGACATGTGTGGTTGCGACATGTTTTGATTTTGTTCATGCATAATTAATTTTGTACTGGAATATTTGACGAATAGTTCAAAACTTCAAGGATTAACAATAATTTACGCAAACACTTTACATTTCCGCTAATTAATGGATATATTTTAATTTATAACTGGTTTTTGATTAATTTTCTAAAGAATATTCATTGTGAAAATGTAAAGTCTCGATAGTTACAAAAATGAATAGAACTTTAAAATACAGCTAAGAGAAAGAAAGAGAAAGAGAGAGACAGAAACCATTCAGGATTAAAATAATTCATTCGAAGCAGTTTCAATGAAATATCATTAGTCTAAAACAAACATTATTTTTATAATAACTTAGTGGTGGATATATTTTCCCTACGTCGTTAACTTAAACCACACCACTGCCTTAAATAGCTGAAACAAAAATAAATGTGAAAGCAAAAGATCAATTATTGACAAAAATTAAAGAACACGGTTCAATTAAAAATATTAATTTTCAACTAGAGCTATTAAACGACGCCTTTTTCACTAATAAAAAGCCTTGAATACTATTTCTGAGAACTTTGTACGCATTTTTGTTGAATAAAAGAATAATGTCATTAATATTTCTGATTTTCAATACCATTTCAAACTGCAATTTAATTATATTTTTCGTTTTACCAGTTCACCTGTAATTAAACATTCAAAATTTTAAGCCATATCAAAGTTTAATTTCAATTTTTAATTTAAATTAGATTCCTAAAAGTATTTTGAAATACAAAAAATATTATGGACTTTTTTTATATTAAATCAAAGACGAAAATGTATTGATTGAAAGATTCAATTAAAAGAATTAGTTTTTTTCCACTTACCCTTATCTGCTAGGAAAAGTAATACAACTACAGTCCACATACTTATTTTTACAATAACTCTATGAATTGAAACAATTATGCTCTGTTTTAAGCGTTGTTATAACCTTTTTCTTCAACGCCCCGTCAGTTAGTATAATAACCCTGTTAAAATGGGACAGACACTTAAAATGTTGCTAATTAATACCGCAATGGAGTCTTTGAAAGGAAATCCTGTCGGGGTTTTATCAGTAACTTAAGTCATAAAAAACCTTGTGAAGGAACAAATCTATTTCCCTAAGTTATTGGCAATGAAGCAATTGCAACTTTGTCGCTTTGCATTTTTTAATCTGAGCAATGCATATTCTACTAGAAGCTTTTTAGACTCGGAAACCGAACGCAAATAACTTTCATAATTGTTGCCAGCAACTTACTATGCAAGATAATATTTAAATGCCCTATTTAAAAATGAGAAGTAATATAAAAACTCGTTTTTTGCATTAAACGTCTTAGTTGATAGAAAAACTGAAACTTTTTAAAAATAAAACATTTAAAAACATTTATCGAAGTAAAAACGTACAAATATCAATACGTAAGCTCAATTTCCGTAATCGATCTAGTGTTTAGGACATAGGACTCGCGAACGCGGATTTGACTCCCGAGGTCATACAGCCTCCAGAAAACATACAGTACATAAGTTTTTCTAGAAATTTCACCTCTCGTTTAATTATGTTTAATTGAATGTTTGGAAACACCAGCTTTTTGGGTGTTTTTGTTGACTTATTACATTTGGGCAAGCTATAGGCAAGACTAAGGCTTTTAGCTTGGGAATCCACACAAAATCGTAGACTAGAAGATAATTGGTAAAAATAAGTCCCGTCATGACTTGCACAGTTCAAAATCTGATTGGGTGTTCAGAGTTGCGTTGGTGTACGCTAGAATAGTCTTTGCCTCTTATCAAATGAGAGACACCTGAAGTGATCACTATCAAGCCAGCAAATAGTGGACTGAATGATTCTGTCAGCTTTGATGGTTATGACACTACCTTGGAGCCTGCTTGTTGTATCACGGGTGAGTCGGAGGGACATTCCATTGTTGCTGGTGGAAGGTTTTTAGTTTGAACACGATCTAAAAGAAAATCAAATAGTGATTTTTAATTGCTCCATGTATGCTCTTTACTTGACAGAAAGGTCTGCAATTTTATTGTCAAAGAGATTAGTGTGAGAGGCATCCATCGTATGTAGATATTGCACTGATGAGAAGGTTATTTAAGGAAGCACAGCACTGAAACAGACGCTTTATTATCAACTTCATTCCAGTTAGGAGCTCTACGGCATTACGTCTATCTATTAAGATCCAGATATTAGTGGATGATACAACAGCTTAACCGAGTCGAGTGCCTTATCAATTGCAACTTTATCAGACCTAACTAGTATGTTGTGGCCATCACGAAACTTTCTTCTATATTTTTCTTTTTTTTTTCTGATCCCTCCCCATGCTTGACGAGGAAGCAATATTCCCAACAAAAACGAAATTACACATGCAAAAACTTGATGACCATCCCAATGTCTGAATTATTGCAAAAGCAAAGCAAAGAGCGAAAATTGAAAGTTATTTTAAAAGCCTTGCTTGAATTAATTACAAATATTTTATTTGTTAACAAATATAAGATGGCAACAGTTAAAAATTTTAAATCATTGAGATAATATTTCTGATCATTTCCATACAATTAAAATCACGAGAAATACGCAGACGACAATCTATTACGATTTATCTTTCTTATTGTTGCATTAATAAAACTATTTTTATTCGCTAAAAAATAATGATAATAAAAATAAATCAGCACCTCTTGGCGCGATTGGCGCCAAAGTTGAACCAAAGCCTGTTTACATATAGATTCACATATATTCCAAATTTCAACCAGAACGTAGCATTACTTCTTGAGATAGGGCACTCACAATGGAAAAAAAGAACGGGCGATTGCGCTACCCCCTTTTTACTTTCTTCTATATCTAATATATAGAAGAAAGTATTGGATTCGTGCAAATTTTCGAATTTCGAATTTTGACGGATTCGAACGTTTTGAGGTGTGCTGAGTCTATTTCGACTATTTTTGGAAAATGTCTGTCTGTCTGTGTGTGTGTATGTATGTATGTGTGTGTGTATGTATGTGTGTGTGTATGTATGTGTGTGTGTGTGTCACGTCTGTGTGTGACCAGTTTTTTGTGGCCGCTCTACAGCAAAAACTATCGCATGAAATTGAACGAAATTTGGTACACATATGTGACCCTATGTGAACTTGTGCCCATTGGTTTTTGGCGCGAATTCCTCCAAGGGGGGTGGAGCAATGAGACGTTTTTTGAGTTATGCGTGATTGCTATTCCTCAGGAAGTAACTGGCGGAATCAAAAAAAATTTGGTCCATATGTTGCCCCTAACTGGAGCAGGTGCTGATTTAATTTTGGTGTCAATAGTTCAAACGGGGGTTGAGTTAAAGAACGTTTTTTGTCGTGAATTGTGACTGCTGTATCTCAAGAAATAACGAACGGAATCAAACAAAAATTTTTTGACAAGTAGCCCTTAGTGGGTATAAGAGCTGATTTTATTTTGGTGTCAACAGCTAAAAAGGGGGTAGCGCAATCGCCCGTTCTTTTTTTTCCATTGTGAGTGCCCTATCTCAAGAAGTAATGCTACGTTCTGTTTGAAATTTGGAATATATGTGAATCCATACGTAAACAGGCTTTGGTTCAATTTTGACTCCAATCGCTCCAAGAGGTGTTGATTTTTTTTTTTTTTTTGCGAATAAAAATAGTTTTATTAATGCAACAATAAGAAAGATAAATCGTAATAGATTGTCGTCTGCGTATTTCTCGTGATTTTAATTGTATGGAAATGATCGGAAATATTATCTCAATGAATTAAAATTTTTAACTGTTGCCATCTTATGTTTGTTAACAAATAAAATATTTGTAATTAATTCAAGTAAGGCTTTTAAAGTAACTTTCAATTTTCGCTCTTTGCTTTGCTTTTACAATAATTCAGACATTGGGATGGTCGTCAAGTTTTTGCATGTGTCATTTTGTGTTTGTTGGGAATATTGCTTCCCCGTCAAGCATGGGGAGGGATCAGAAAAAACTAGTATGTTGTGGCCATCACGAAACTTTCTTCTATATTTTTCCTTTTTCTGATCCCTCCCCATGCTTGACGAGGAAGCAATATTCCTAACAGAAACAAAATTACACATGCAAAAACTTGACGACCATCCCAATGTCTGAATTATTGCAAAAGCAAAGCAAAGAGCGAAAATTGAAAGTTACTTTAAAAGCCTTACTTGAATTAATTACAAATATTTTATTTATTAACAAACATAAGATGGCAACAGTTAAAAATTTTAAATCATTGAGATAATATTTCCGATCATTTCCATACAATTAAAATCACGAGAAATACGCAGACGACAATCTATTACGATTTATCTTTCTTATTGTTGCATTTGGAGCGATTGGAGTCAAAATTGAACCAAAGCCTGTTTACGTATGGATTCACATATATTCCAAATTTCAACCAGAACGTAGCATTACTTCTTGAGATAGGGCACTCACAATGGAAAAAAAGAACGGGCGATTGCGCTACCCCCTTTTTAGCTGTTGACACCAAAATAAAATCAGCTCTTATACCCACTAAGGGCTACTTGTCAAAAAATTTTTGTTTGATTCCGTTCGTTATTTCTTGAGATACAGCAGTCACAATTGACGACAAAAAACGTTCTATAGCTCAACCCGCCTTTGAGTTATTGACACCAAAATTGAATCAGCACCTGTTCCTGTTACTGGCAACATATGGACCAAATTTTGTTTGATTCCGCCAGTTACTTCCTGAGGAATAGCAAGCACGCGTATCTCAAAAAACGTCCCATTGCTCCACCCCCCTTGGAGGAATTCGCGCCAAAAACTAATGGGCACAAGTTCACATACGGGCACATATGTGTACCAAATTTCGTTCGATTTCATGCAGTAGTTTTTGCTGTAGAGCGGCCACAAAAAACTGGTCACACACAGACGTGACACACATACATACACACACACATACATACATACACACACACATACATACACACACACACAGACAGACAGACATTTTCCAAAAATAGTCGAAATGAACTCAGCACACCTCAAAACGTTCGAATCCGTCAAAATTCGAAATTCGAAAATTTGCACGAATCCAATACTTTCTTCTATATATTAGATATAGAAGAAAGTAAAAAGGAAAAATATAGAAGAAAGTTTCGTGATGGCCACAACATACTAGTTAGCTGTTGACACCAAAATAAAATCAGCTCTTATACCCACTAAGGGGTACTTGCCGATAAATTTTTCTTTCATTCCGTTCATTATTTCTTGAGATACAACAGGCACAATTGACGACGAAAAACGTTCTATTGCTCAACCCCCGTTTGAGTTATTGACACCAAAATTGAATCAGCACCTGTTCGTGTTAATGGCAACATATGGACCAATTTTTGTTTGATTCCGCCAGTTACTTCCTGAGGAATAGCATTCACGCGTAACTCAAAAAACGTCCCATTGCTCCACCCCCCTTGGAGGAATTTGCGCCAAAAACCAATGGGCACAAGTTCACATAGGGGTACATATGTGTACCAAGTTTCGTTCGATTTCATGCGGTAGTTTTTGCTGTAGCGCGGCCACAAAAAACTGGTCACACACAGACGTGACACACACACACACATACACACACATACATACACACACACAGACAGACAGACATTTTCCAAAAATAGTCGAAATGGACTCAGCACACCTCAAAACGTTCGAATCCGTCAAAATTCGAAATTCGAAAATTTGCACGAATCCAATACTTTCTTCTATGTATTAGATATAAAAGAAAGTAAAAATGGAGCTGAAATCTTCGTTTCCAATCTGAAATCTGTGTGAGAAGATAAGGACTTTTACGAAGATTCTGTTACCACAAAATCTGACTGTCTATGCTGCCTTTCCTATAAGTTTGATCATCAGTTTTTTAGGCTAGCAGGTCATACACCCAAAATTACGGCGATTCCAGGGTAGGTTTGCCCCAATTCTAGGTGTTAGTCTTGATGTACATTTCTGTTTTACAAGAAATCAACTAATCTTTTTGAGGCAAATACAGTGAACAATTAGTATTACGGGAGCGTTGCGATGAGATAAAGCCGATTTAGTTCATTTATAATTTGAACTTTTAAATTGCCTCTGCGAACCGTATGATACTAAAGTAAGTCATTTTAGTTCATACAAAATCTTCAGTTCTGAGGATCACATGCTTGAGCCTCCCCTCTATGCGTTAAAAAATCTTAACCTTTTTTTTTCGACATTTGAGACAGCGAGAAGCAAAGAGATTTAAGTGCCAAAATTAAAAGTTTCTATGTAACCAAATGATAGGATAATTTCTTCTCTGTTTCGGGGCAAGAGGTACAACTATAATTCCTGGTAGGTGCTGCTATGCAGCTTGATTTGGAAAAGAATTTGAGTGGAAGCATACTTAAGATATGAACTTTAAATGCGTTTTTCTCAAAGTTGAACAAGTTCACTTACATTCCTTTGCTTCTCACTGCCACATTTGATAGAATAATTTGATTAAATGATGTATGGGGACCCGAGTGTCGAAAAATGCAAGACTTTTCAAACATCAACTCTGCATAATTGCGTTAGGTGGTTTAAGAAGCTCCTATATGTGTACATCAGTCATTGAAGAGTGTTTGTATTGCTTTTGTAGTTTGGTTTGAAATGCTTAAGAAAATTTTAATTTCAATAGTTAAGACTATATAGTTGGGGCAAACTTAACAGATATATATATATATATATATATATATATATATATATATATATATATATATATATATATATATATATATATATATATATATATATATATATATATATATATATATAATGGCAGAGTTGCAATACTGTGATTAGGATCTCGTAGCTTTTACAATGTTGCCGGGTTAGCTTTGTCCGAACTATAGATGAATGTATTTTTAAGGTGAGAAGATCACAAATGTGGACAAAATAACTTGTGCATGTAGTGTTTTGAAACACATGGAGAATTAAGAGAGAAACTTAGCTTACAGAAACATATATTTTAAAGAATAATCTAACCAAATACCTTAAAGCTCTGAAAGCAATATAGATTCTAAATATATTGAGTTATGAATGCAGTTTTAATTTCAATGTGTCAAAACATTATTTGACAGGCTTGAATGTAAATAACTTAAGTAACTGTCATCCTAATATTCAACATACACTGGTGGACAATTGCTAAGTACGGATGGCAATAGCAGCGTTAGCAACCACAAAATGGAGGGCAAGGAAATATGGAAATTAGCATAAGTTCGGGACACAGTAAGACGTGTTGTAAGTATGCAAATTTTAGATTCACGACTTTGCTGGTCACGTGATATAAAGGTTTTGGCGCGTTGTGAACATTGTTATGCAAAGGCAAAGTTTGACGGGAAAGAATCAGTTGACGAACTCTCATTTTTCGGCATGTCTACCCGACATCCCTTACATGATTTTATGGGTGGCCGTGTGGTTGGCAACATCGAAGAAGGGCAGAAAAATTTAGATGTTGCCAGGAAGTTAAACGTCAGCCGCAGGGTTGTTTCGAGCATTTGGAAATCGTTTCAAACAATGGAAATTGTAGCATATGTCACGGGGGAGGTCGTGTACTCAATACGACGTCAGCAGAAGATTGGTACTTAGTGCTAGCAACAAAAAGGAATCAGCGCAGCACAGCTACTGAGGTAGCAAAGCAGTTTTCTGCTGCTACTAGCAAGCAAATATCCCGAAAAACTGTAGCCAGACGTTTGCATGCAGTAAGACTATACGCCCTTTAGCTTGTTTTGTACATCCCATTGTGTACAAGTCAGTGTTTTGCTCGTCTGTAATGATGTCTTCAGCATCGCAATTGGAGAGAAGTCGACTGGGCTTGTGTACTATTCTCAGATGAAAGCTGGGTCAATCTGTCGTCGAAATGTGGAAGACAACTAACCTAGCATGAGAGTAGTACAGCATACAAGCCGGCAAACATAAGAGAAAAGGACTAATATCCTACAAGTTGTGTCATGGTATGAGTAGGATTTTGATCAATAGCCGTACGTCGCTCATGTGCTTCCAAACAAGACTATGACGGCTGGCGATACATTAATGTTGTTTTGCTGCCTCATGTTCACTTGTTCCGTGGTGCTGTAACTAATTAATTCCTTTTCATGGACTGCAACGCAATATTTCATCTAACAATTGCTGTCCAGAAGTGCCTAACTCACTCAAAGTAGTCAATCAAGCACGTTCTATAGATGTGAATCATATTGAAAATGTTTGTGATGCTTTGTGGAGCCTTCTTGCTGGTCAACAACGCCCTCCAATAAGCAAGAACACCCTTATCTGTGACTGACAGAAGAACGGGATAAATTACCCCAACAGCTGCTGGATAATGTTGTGTAAAGCAACACATGACGTGCCGAAGCTTGCATCGCTCTCCATGGTAGCCATATCCCATATCCCCCAAATATGCTATTTTGAATCCACTGATGGTACTCCTGGAACATAAATTGACCATATCCCCCAAATATGCTATTTTGAATCCACTGATAGTACTCCTGGAATATAAATTACATCTGACGCCGAAACACCTGAGGGTGGTAATTACATTTTTTCACTTTTACGTAGTCAGCCCAAAATGACCATTTTATCCTCTGAACACTTTTCAATGCCTTTTGGATTTTAGAACACAATAAATTATCGTCATTGCAATGTTCTAGAGTTCTGGCATTAGTTTATTTCACTTGGCATCGAATTACACTTACTTTTTTACGCGCTACATAACACATTGGGATCCGTCCTTAGCAATTCTCCACCAGTGTATAAATCTCCCAATGATTGAAAAGGAGTCTTCCAGCATTTTATATCTTGACCCATTAATCTTGGAAGCAAAAAATCTCGGAAATATTTAAAGTATGGGAGGAACTCACAGTATGATTTAATTTGCTTATAACATTCATGTAAATTTGTTGTGAAGTTTCAAAAATCGGAAAAAATGAACACGGTGTATTTGGTAATGATATTTATTCATTTATTGGTGATTTCAAATGAATTTAATAACAAAGAACATAGATGCACAAGAAAAATAGTTTTTCTGAAACAAATTTTAAAAAACGGAATTGTACTAGTTCAATTACTCAAGTTTTATTTTCATACAAGAAAGATGAATAAGGGGGAAAAAACCATTCATTCTCTTTCTGCAGCCCAAGCGTTGAAACTCGAAATGTAGCCCAGGATCTGTTGTTTCTGTTCAGCAGGGAGTTCAAGGTCATTCACTAGGTCGACCATGTCTGAGGTATGTTCGGGTGGACATCGTTCTGACTGCAAAATGTCGGATCGAAACGTGATTTCTTGAACAGCCGATTTCGTCACGTCGCCACATCTTCGCGATATTTCTCCAGTAACGCATGACAGCATATTATAGGTAAGTCTGTAAAACAAACATTATGTAGCACATAAATAGAAAATATATTTTTACGTGTCTGTAAAACTACTGTTCGTTTTGTGCTTTATAAGGATAATGATTTAAAGAACGATACTGTGCCAGATGAGGTTCATTTTATTGGAGATTATCTACGACAGGGGTTCTCTACCTCTCGAAATCCATCCTCTAACATTTTCATTGCGAACTTAAGAGGACATATCCTGAATATCTCTGTAAGAAAACCTTTTGATTCAAAAGAACCCATACCCAAAATCTAATCTACTAGCTTCAAGTTCAACTTCTTCGGTATGAGAATATGTGGTGGTGAAACATTTGGATTTTGATGAAATTGAAACTCTCAACATTCACTATCAGCGGGTGCCAATACCACGATAGTTTTGACTCCAGTTTCTCCCACCAGATGAAGACATCTGGTTTCTATCCAATGCGAAATTGCAGTAGGAATTTAATCTTGCTAAGAGCATTCCATGCTTCAAAATTAAGTATGTAGAGACAAGTGAAACTGGAGTAGAGTAAATGACTGGTTATGGGAACCCAATCAGTATAGAACAGCTTTGTTTCGTATTGTTTGCAACATGTTTGTAATCGATATTCCAGGAGAACCACCAGTGGATTAAAAATAGCATATTTTTAGAAAACCCCACCACATTTTTTGCAAACACAAGTTTTATCCATTTAAAGAAAAAAAACGTTTGATTTAAGTTTTTGAAAGACACGCTTCACTAACTAAAGGGCAGGGTTACGGCAGCGTGGTTGCTTGGCGCGTTAAACGATGAACTATGTAGTTGAAGGTTTATTTTGAAGTTTAAATCAACTGTTAATATTTTTATGCGTTTTGGCGAATAGTTTTAAATTCCGAAGAGACTTTAATACGCCTTTTGCAAAGGTGTGTACGCTTTTTAATTGAAGAAAAATGATCAATTCACATCAGAAGGGAGGTGGGGGGCGTGGATTTTTTTTGTTCATCGGACTTACCTTAACTTATCACAGTGGTAAGGCAGGGGTATCGCCGTTCGGGTTATTGCTAGTTGATGATAAAACATAACAAACATAACATTTGGCAGATTATAAATAAAATATGCAGCAGTAGAATAGTTCTGTTATTTTTTTAAATTTATCCATTTTTCTGCTTTTGTTTAGACGAATCTTTCAAAAGCAATTTGACAGTTATTCATATTTTAATATCAATGTTGGTCGAATTGGTAAGTTGACATTAGATTATATTGTTAGAAAAATAATTATTTTAATATGACAGAGTCCTTTTTTGAGTATCTACTGAAATTTTTTGAATTCAGCTAGCAGAACCATTACAAGCCTTTTGTAAGCCCACAACTAAGCGAGTATGCTCATAACTAGTCAAATTAGTGCGTTCCAATTTATGTCCAAAACAATAAAGAAATCATAGTTGAAAATTTATGAAAATTTCACAGCTGTAGAAGTGTAATTTCATAGTTCAAACCCCGTGATAATTAGTTTGTCCACAATCTGGAACTGCAACAGCACAGTTCAACGGCAATCCAAATTAAAAAAATAAATAAATAAAAAATAAATCTTCAACCATGCCCATTAGGATGCCCTCCCCCCCCAAAAAAAAACAACTTAAGTCGATGCTTCAAGTCGCACACCCTCTTATATTTTTTCTTTATGGTCTAAACAATTGCAAAAAAAAGTTTCATATAATTTGAATAACGGTAACCCGAGTTGACTTACGCCTGAAATTGTGTGTACTACGCCGAATCGAAAGAAACAATTTTTTTTTCGGAAGTTTGAAATCTCATTTTGATAAAACGTTGCCCCTATAGCCCCACGTGTACCACAAAAGTATTTATACAAATTAAAAAATATTTAGGTGTCTAGCAGGAGGCCTAAAATTTGTAATTTTCTTCAAAAAATTTATATTTCCTATACATTTATATAAAAATGTGAGATATATTTTAAGAAGAAAAATATAAACTAAACTTGGTGATTAGCACTAAATAGAAATTTTTGCTATTTGCGATATTCATGTCTCCCCACATAGTAGGGGAGACCGGGGTTAGTTGTGCCAGGGGTAAGTTGTGCTATCGAGCCTCCTGACTGAGCCAATAGTTTTTAACGCATGTCGCGTCATGTGAGGGAGCATGTTGATGGTCTCAGTGCCTTGTGTAAGTTTGGAAGTATAGCGTTGGATTGTTTTCAAGATAAAAATATTTATCGTATTTTTTACAGCAAAAGTTAATTTTGTGACCTGCACTGGAATTGTCATTGCCACTATGGATACTGAAGTGTGAAAACTTGCCTAACATTATTTAGTTACTTAGGTTTCAAGCTGTTATTCTATGCATTTCATTTGTCGATTATGATAATATTTTGAAAACTATTGAGTAAAGTTCAAAATGGCGTAACACGGGGCCACTTGTGACAGTGTCACTACTTGCCCTGGTCCGTTATCCGTCAGCGATGAGAGCGTTGATGACCAAAATGATAGTGAAAATAATAAATATGAAGCTGTTATCAAGCCCAGCACTTCAGCTATAAATTTAATATGTGATAGTAAGAATTCGGATCAGCCTTCGGAAGTGAGAAATCTCATTTAATTAGATGAGTCTATGACTGTTGACATTAGCATTGTAGCACTGTATGTTTTATGGAGAAAAAACGGCCATATAAAACTGAAAATTGATGGTGCAAAAATTCCGCCCATATATGTTTTAAAACCCGTCATTTTAGCAATCGCACCTAAAGAGAAAATTGGAGCAGAACAAAAAGTATGAGAACGCAAGAAACAAATTGAAGGAGTAGAAGCAAAATTTAAACTGTTATTTAAAAAATTGAAGAAGAAAGATCCAGATAGCTCTGAAGGTGATAAAAATTGATTCTGTATAATTTTCTTGGAGCAATACAAAGTTTCTAGAACCGTAGAAGAGTGGGTCAGAGCATGACACTTAAAAATTGGTCTCATGTCCCATGTGCTAAAAAACAAACTTTATTTTATTTGCACACACACCACATCATCTCACACACCACAACATCTAATCACATTAGATGTTGAAACAACTGATGATAATGAGCAAATATGAAAATAGGTTGACCTGTAGATATGCAACTACACATTGAAAGAATTATGTAGCTAAAACCGAGTCAAAGATTAATATGGAAAAAAACAGAGTTGGTCTACGTTTTAACTTTCCTGATTAACAGTTTTGTAATGTGTCTCTAAAAAAAGTTCACAAGTGTTAATAATGTAGCTATTTTATTTTCATTTCGTTTAAAGTGTTATTAAAAACATGAAAGTGTTCTTTTTTTTTATTAAGAACATTATAAATGAAAAAAAAAATCATTCTTAACTTAAACTATCCCATTTAATTGCATTTTATATATAATTTGTACATGTTACAACGTATTTGTACATTTGTACGCGTTTTTCGTGTGTTACAACGTTCCTCAAGCTTATCACTACTAACTTCGCTGCGGGGCAAGTTGGGACGAACTTAGAGGCTACGCAAATTCTATTTATGACGTGAAAAACGTTTAAAATGTTGATAATTGCATTATAAATATATTGCTCAAGGTTTACTCAAATGATATGATGCACTAAATGTATCTCGTCAGTTCAAATCTTACGGTAATATCAAAAACGACAGAAATGTCACTACTAGCCCCGGTCTCTTCTACGCAAAATATGGATTTTTTTCCAAGTTTAAGTTAAATTTTTCAATTTAAATATATCATTTTTTTTATTATTCACTGGCAAATTTTGATTTGAAAATGTGTTCGCAAATGATTTTTTAGCTTGATATTTTATTGAAATGTATATGTAATGTTTTAAAAACATAAGTAAAAAAAATCCATTTTTTGAAGAAAATCATAAATTTTAGGCCTCCTGGTGGATACCTAAGTGTTTTTGTGGTCCTTTGGGGCTATAGTGGCAACGTTTTATCAAAATGAAATTTCGAACTTTCAAAAAAAAAAAAAAAATATTCGGCCAAGTAAACAGGGCTGGTTTAAACTTTCGGACTGTTTATCAAATCATATAAAACTTTTTTTTTTAAATAATATTTCTGACCTAAAAGGAAAAATATTAGAGGGTGTGCGACTTGAAACATCGACTTTCGCTTTCTAATGCCCATAACTAGTCATTTACCCTACCCAAAAAGGACATTTTGTTTTCTTTTGATTGATATTGCACTGGCAGTGCAACATCTTTTACAGATTTTTTCGCAGTTGTATTTTGGGAGCGATCGAGAACGCATTTAAGCAGGCTACAGAAAAAGTAAAAAAGAGTGGGAGCACAACTAGCGTTTTAAAATTGAATAGAAAATGTTTCGTGAGTACACGAGATTCGTTTACTTAAGTACTGATAAGTAAGCTACCTGAATTATGCATAAATATATTCCCCGTATCCTTACTCATGAAATCAATCGATTAATTTTACTTACAAGCACTGGAATTTCATCATTTCGTCAAATGATTCGGACTCATAATCAATATCTCTCTGAGCTATGTAGGTCTTACGAAGTACGGACCGTTGTGGGGTACATACATCACCAGCATTTTCAACGCTTTCTTTTATGCATCCCATGTTTTCTGATAAAACTGCAAAGAAATAATTATTCGTTTCAAAGTTTATCGTTTGCTCCAAAGTAGTTCGAGAGACTCTTGGGTATGAATGTTTTTGGCAATTTCCAGAATTTCACCAAAGTATCGATCTATAGGCTACAAAGCTTTTGTAAGATGAAATGTACATATTTATGGCCAAACAGTTTGACGATGATCCGAGTTAGGCCAAAATCCTTCATGGCGAAAGTACTCCAATAATTTGGAAGATTTATGAAACCTAGGTAATTCAAAAATTAAACATTTTAATGAATATTTAGTGCCCTTCACTTTTCTGCAACTGGAACAAATTTATGCCACCAAATGTAACATATGTATCATCAAACAATTTGGTGACAATACGTGTTACGTCATAAACTCTTATAGCAAAAGTACTCCCATAATTTGGAAGATTCATGATACCAAGGTGATTCAAAAGTTATACATTTTACTGAATATTTAGTGCCCTTCACTCTCTTGCAAGCGGAACAAATTTATGCCACCAAATGTCACATACGTATGGTGAAACAATTTGGTAAAAATACACGTTATGTGAAAAACCTTTATAGCGAAAGTATTCCAATAATTTGGAAGATTTATGATACCAAGTTAATTTAAAAGTTATGCATTTTACTGAATATTTAGTGCCCTTCACTCTCTTGCAAATGGAATAAATTTATGCGACCAAATGTCACATATGTATGGTCAAACAATTTGGTGATAATACGAGTTATGCCAAAAACCTTCATAGCAAAAGTATTCCAATAATTTGGAGGTTTTATGATACCAAGGTAATTTAAAAACAAAACGTTATACTGAATATTTAGTACCCTTTACCTTTGCAAAGTAACAGTTTTGTGCCACCAAATGTAACAATTTTTTTGCCAAAGAATTCGGCGAGGTTCGGAGTTATGCCAAAAACCTTCATAGCATTAGCGTCCCAATAATTTGGAAAATTTAAATTACCAAGGTAATTTTAAAGCATTGTACTGAATAATTTTAACTCCTCACCTTTGTGCAAGAGTGAGTTGTTGTTGCATACATCTTTCAGTAAATCCAGAACCTTTTTGAATTGCCCTGGCTTGAACTCCCTGGAATCTTCTTCTTTAGTAGCACACACTTCATCATAGTTATTGAGACATTCAGCACGACTAATGAAAATTCTAGAAAATGAAATAAACCCAATATTTTAAGGATCATGTTAAGTTTATGTACACAATATTTCAACAATTAATTTTTAACTAGCTGCATTACCCCGCTTTGCTCGGTCTACCTTGAAAATACAAATTGCGTCAAGTGACTATATTCAACAATCAGACTTCAATAAATTAAAATACATCATGCAAAATTTCTTTTCCAAACAATGACGACAGATATTAAAATACTTTTAAGAAATTAAGTCGAGAAAGATGGATTTAAAAAGCGTAACCATGGAAACACAAAACAAAATAAGTTTAAGGAATTAAAATGCGAAAGAAAATGGTTAACAATTTGAATGGAAACGCGACTTTTTGAACTTCATTTAAAAAGGCTTATAACTTTTTTTCCTTTGGAGATAGAAGCTTAGTTTTTCGACCATAGGTCTAGCTAGATCTGGAGTAAAAAATGTCACTTTTTACAATGGCGTCAAAAAGAAAACTGTGAGACAATTCATTCAATTTTATTGATAGATTTAATAAACCTATACACCTAAACCTAAAGAAATTCGAGCTAAAAAAGCAAATAGCTCCCACCGTAAGTAGGTTAGAGCATTGAAACAAATTGTTTAGAACGCGGAAAATTCTACCCTTTTCAACGATACATATTAATTCTATCAATTTCAGTGACAAAAAGTACTACTTTTGACTGAAGGAAACAACCCCATTATCACTGCAATTACTATTAATATTACTGTTGTATGGCACCAAACTTTTGTAACAATCGGTTTTATATTTAATCATTTAATAGGTAAATTGCATGGAATTTACTTTTTTTTTGCCCATAACTTTTTTCTAAAGAACAAATATGATCAAACAAAGTAATGGGACCTAAGTTGAGCCATCCTCTATCTATTAAAAAAATCATCATCAAGATCGGTTCACTTGGCAAAACGATGTGAGAGGACAAGCAAAAAAAAAAAAACATACATACGGTGTATGAATTAATAACCGCCTCCTTTTTGAAGTGTGTTAAAAAGTTCCCCTCCCAAATCCAATGTCTGGATCCGCCACTGAATATATTTAACCACTTAATAGGGAAGTTGATTGAAATTGACGGTTTTTTACGCATAACTTTTTTAATAACGAATAAAAATCGTGAAACAAAGTAATGGGACGTAAGTTGAACCATCCCTTAACCATTAAAAAAATCATCAAAATCGGTTCACTAGGTGAAACGAAGTGAGAAGGCAAGCAAAAAGAAAAAAAAAAAAACTATATACGGTATGAACTAATAACTGCCTCCTTTATGAAGTCGGTTAAAAATTTAAAAAGTTTTGAAAAAAAAAAAAAAAAAAGAAGAAAATGGCATAATTGACATAAAACTTTTTTTTAGTACACTCGTAGATATATCTTGAAAATACCAAGAAAATTGTAAGTTTCTATCATAAACCCTTTTCGAGAAAACTGAACACAAAGTTTAGCAATTTAAAAATTACACGTATACAGGGAACAGACACCCCTTAAGAATTATTTTCACAATTTATAAACATAATTATGTGAAATTATTTTAAGGCAGCTCTGTTTTACCAAAAATGCAAATATTTGTTATTTATCTTCTTATGAATACTTTGCACCAAACTTTTATTTAATTTTTATGTGATGGAAAATTTACTATCGTATTAAACGTATTTTGCATTTATTTTTTTAAATTAATGTCTACGGTTTGTTAATTAAAAAAAAAGAAAGTATTTTTAACATAAAACACTCACGGGCAAGCGGCGTTTAAATCATCTTCACTTCCAGGAAAGTCGATTCTTCTCATTTCAGGGTTGCAAACCCTAAAAGCTCTTTGTTCACAATCCACGTCTTTAATTCCATCTGCAAAAGCTGGGAGAAAAAAGATCTTTGGTTTACATGATGATTCGTGCATTTCAAATGTTTTGATATCAAAGAAAGATAAATTGACATACAATAGTTCAGCAGTAATTTGATGTTTTAGTGCATAAACTAAGAAATTGTTTTTTCCAAATTACTTTTCATTAATCTTCAGTTCACAGACATTGAAGTTATACAGGGTCTGTATAAAAAATAATGAGACTCATTTTTTCCTGATGCGACTGTACCTTCCAAGGACGCACAAATCAGTAAGAACGGTGACGGGGGGTTACTGATGGGACTCTCTCCGGTCCGCAATCACCTGGGAGTCTTTTTTCGGGTAGCATCGTCTTTATTGTGTACCTCTGTTGCTAACGTCGGTTTCAGCTCCAAAATGTAGGGAACGTTTGAGCAGCGTTACGCGATTAACTTTTGTGTGGAACTTCATAAATCGGCCTCACAGACTTTAGAGATGTGTAAGCAAGAGTTCGGAGATAATTGTCTGTCAAAGACGCATGTGTCCCATTGGCACAAGTGTTTCAAAGATGGCCGGGAGAGCTTCGAGGATGAATCTCAAACAAGGTGTCCGTGGACGCAAATGTGGATCGCGTGCGTGTTGGGCTAAATTCGGAGCATCGGTTAAGTGTGAGGAGGATTGCAGATGAAGTTAGACTTGATGGAATGACAGTTCACAGCATAATCGCTGAAAACCTGAGAAGTGCTGGAAACACCTGCTTCATCTTCGAACACTGCCTGGCCCGCAGTGGTATCTTTACGCATCCCCAGCCCGCCAACAGTCGCCATTTAGCCCCAGCAGACTTCTATTCCCGAAGATGAAAACATCACTAAAAAGGCATCACCATGAAACGCTATATGCCATGAATGCGCTAGTACAATACTTTTAAGGGAAATTTTGGAAGCAGGCTACAAAACAGCCTTCAAAGCTTAGAAGACTCGCTGGGATAAGTGCGTGTTAGGCCAAGGGTCTTACTTTGAAGAATTATGGGTGTGAGTATTAATATCTGCAATAAATTTTTAGAACACAACTCAGTCTCATTACTTTTTATACAGATCCTGTGTAGGGACTCAAATGAGTTAAAGTGGTGAAAAGGATTTTGTAATTATTCACTATGTGCACTCATACAGGGTGGGGCTCGGGAACTTCCTCTTTTAAAAAGGAAATAAAAAAATTTATATACCTAAAAATTCTTTATTATAATCTTTTTCCTGTCACACATGCTGGGAGATTATGCTTTGCTCTGTTTTGAAATAATATCTTGTAAGAGTTGCCCTCCATTGACAATACACTGATTTAGTCGAACTCGGAAGTTAGGGTAAACTCTTTGGAGCATGTCGACCGGTATATTGGAAGTTTCGGCTCGGATGCGGTTCTTCAAGTCCTCCAGGGTTCGTGGAGGATCGTTATAAGCTTGCGACTTCAGATAACCCCACAGGAAATAGTCACAGGGGGCTAAATCAGGCGAACGTGCAGTCCACTTTAAGTGCCCATTCTGATCGAGCGGCTGTAAAAAATATGCCTCCACAGTAAAAGCGCGATGCTGTGTCGACTAAAGCATGATAGCAACTGTAAGCATGATGTAACAAAACTTCACATTCAGATCTTTCCGTTGAGCCACTCCCCACCACTCTGTGATGCCTCACAATTTTTTGGCGCAAAATTCAAAAAAAGAAGTTCCCACCCCATCCTGTACATAACTTGACGGAAAAAAAAGTGCCATAAGGGAAAAAAAATCATTTTCACAAAATTTTAGTACTCAAATCTTGCAGTTTCACTTTTTTCAATGATTCAAAGACTTCCGTGGCTCTGTGGTAGGAGCTTCGCTTAATATTCCCGAGAGCGTGGGTTCGAGTCCCAGCAAGACCCTGGGTGTTATGAGACAATGACATTCAATCTTTCCATAGTGTTTGTTAAATACTAGAAAATAACCCGTCAAGGTAGGGCGGGGGAAAATTGCTTCTACATTTGAACGAAGCAATTGACTGTTTGGCGACATTTTGATAGTTGAGATTTTTACCCGGAGCTCCAGTGGATTACCGCTAAACTCCAGTAGATAGCGTTCATTGTTGACCATTTCCTCTTTCTTCATTCTCCTAAAATGACAAACTTACCAATCAAACAGTCAAGTTACGGAATCCACTTCAGCCTTGTCAAAATAAAGCATTTCCCTGCATGTCAAACATTCCAAAAAAATATTATCAAATTACCATGCCGTGATGCGGGTTTCATTGCTGATGACGTCAGCGTTACTCGATCAGTAAATTCGCAATTACATATATATCAGGATTGCCACGTTAACACAAACAGTTAAAGTGGTGAAAGTTTTTTAGAAATTACCTACTATGCACAGCCATATAACTTGGAAAAAAAAGGTAAACCAATCTAGTCTTTTTAAATTTACCTAAAAAATATATACATTTTTAATATATGGTTAACCTTTTACTGAAATATTTAACTGATGAAATAGAAGTTCAAGTATTTGCAATGGAATCCGTGAAAACAATTTAAATCTCTGTCATATGATTGCGACATGTTTTGATTTTTTTCGTGCATAATTACTTTTGGGAGGGAATATGCGACGAATAATTCAAAAATTCATGGATATTTAACAATAGTTGATGTGAAAATTTACGCTTCCGCAATTAATGACAATGTCTTATATCATTTCTTGTACTTAATTAATTTTCTAAAAACATATTAATTGAGAAAATAAAAAGTCCCGATATTTATAAAAATTAGAAGAACCAACAAATACTATTAGTACCATATACCAAGCAGCTAAGAGAAAGAGAGAGAGAGACAGAAAACACTCAGCCAAAATTAATACATTTGATACAGTTTCAATAAGATAGCATTAGTCAAAAATAAAATAAATTGTTTTCCTAATAAATTAGGTTGGATTCCCTATAAATACTCTTCTAGCGAATTTTGTATCACTTTTAATGAAAAAAAAAAAAAAAAAAAAAAAAAAACACAATTATTTAATATTTTTTGTTTTATGAGTCTGGCTGTAATTTTAAAATTCACATTTTTAAATCACATCGAAATTTTCTCAGATTTTCTGATTTAAACTAACCAAAAAAAAAATTTACAAAACTGCAATTTTTAAATTTAAATTAAAAAATACAAAAATTTTTGCGTGTCTTTTTTGCATTAAACCAAAGACAAAAATGTATTCACTGAAAAAGTCAATAAAAATAAACACTTTTTTCCACTTACCCTTATCTGCTAGGAAAAGTAATACAATTACAGCCCACATACTTATTTTTACAATAACTCTAAGTATTGAAACAATGATATTTCGTTTTAAGTTTTGCTGCAAAACCCCTTTTTCTCCAATTCCCCTTCAGCTAATACTATAATCCAGTTAAACTGAAAGAGTTACTTTAAATATTGCTAATTAATACCGCAATGGGAGTTTTTGAACGGAAATCCTGCCGGGATTTTATCAATAACTTAAGTCATAAACAGCCTTGTGACGGAACAAATCTATTTCCTTAAATTATCTGCTATGAAGCAATAGCAACTGTGTCGCTTTGCATTTTTTTAATCTGAGCAACACAAATTCTAATATAAGTTTTATAGACGCGGAAACGAAAAACAAATGACTTTCATAATGGGGTCGTTCCCAAAATTTTAAAAGTATTTTTTTTTTTTTTTTTGAAAGAGCATGCTTAAAGAAATAGGATCTGACCATTTTTTAAATAATTTATTTAAGTTTAATATTTAAAAAAGAATTTCTTAAATCGGTGTGCTTTCATTGTTTACACTTCAGTCGTGTGACATCACAAATGATGACATGCCATTCAATGTTGCCATTCACAGAACAAAATATTTAATTCGCATCTTTACTCACGTGTATTGGCAACGATATGGTTGATAGCAAGCGAGAGCGCAGTCTTTAATGCGCTTGTTGATTATCATAACGTGGAATCGCGGTAGAAAGATGCGCCATAGTGCATCATTTGTGACGTCATCAAGGCCACGCCTTGTTTGAAGAATCGGACATTTTTAAAAAATAATAAAAAAATAACGTTTGGAAAATGAGAGTATTTTCTGGATCCATGTTATTTTTTTTTTGCTCATTCTATCCATTTCAATGACTAAAAGTAGTACTTTTGACTGAAGGAAACCACCTCATTGTTGAAACAGTTTACGATGCAAAATATTATTAAAAGGCCTTTTTTTGACAAATGGGAAGGAATATAAAACCTTTTTTTTTGAAGGAAATATTTTAGTTGATAGAAAAACGGAACATTTTAAAAAATAAAGCATCTAATGAACATTTATCAAAATAAAAATGTTCACAGGTGTAACTAGTTGAGTCAACTCGATTCAATTTTAACAATATTATGAAGCAGCTGCTCGAATAAATTTGACTTATTAGAAGAAAAGTGGACTTTTTCAAAAAGCTGTTTCAACAAATCGCCTCGTTTGTAGGAGGCCTTACTTTTGTAAAGACTCTGCGTCACTTGATTCCAGCCTCCTGTCTTTATTAGAGTTTTTGAAACATAAAATTCCTTCAGTTATTTCTAAAAGAAAACAATATAAGACGAAATGAAGACAAAATGTGTTGCGCATTTAACCGTTAACTTCTACTTTTTACTTAAATCTGTAAGATTTCTCGTTTCTTTGTGTAAACAATTCAAAGCTAGTTTAATGTACGAGGAAACGTGTTTGAGAGCAATGTTTGATTCGGGGATATTTCGATAATTGGAAATCGGCACGGTCGTCACATTTTGGCGTAAATATTTTGATTTTGGTAACCCTGCTTATTTATAGTAAGCCTATGTTAATAGATGTTTCTGGTTTTTTTTAGATTTGCGAAGAAAAATACCTCTCGCGCAGGCGCTGGAGCCAAAAATTTAAGCCAATGAAGAAAGATCGCCAAATTCCAAATCATCGAAATATCCCCTTTGATTCATTATCAATTTTAAGCTCTGTTTCTCAGAATGATGACAATCCAGTTCACATTGAAAAAAAAAAATAATTAATTTGAATTCTGAAATTTTGAATTCAAATTATGTTTTTCGCAATCACAAGTTGCGACCAGACCCTACCCATTGGTTACTACCCTACTCACTTGTTTCTAGTCACGGCTCCTGTCCCTCCAAGTCTACCTCTCCTCTTGAACGGAGACGTGTGTATTAGTTGTGTATGTGTACGTTTTTGTGTGTGCGTAGACCTATGTGTATGCACGTTGGCGTGTGTGTAAGTCTGTAAAGGCACTGTGTGTATGTGTGTGAGTGCGTAGTGTATGAGCGTGCATGTGTGTAGGACGCCACCGACTAGGAGCGGCTACCGGGGGACGGAGTCGCACCTGCAGGTGACGGTGGGAGCTGAAAAAGGCACGGACACCAAAGACGGTCAAATAAGAACAATAAGCAATCGTGATTGCTCAAAAAAAAAAAAAAAAAAGATTGTAACTATACTATTGAATTGTAATTAGTTGTAACTTTTATTATTAAAACGAATTCCCTCTGGGAGGAAAATAATAGGGATAGTTGCGGATATAATTGTCAATTAATTCCTTACCAGGTGGAAAGCATTTCGATATAACCCACAGATGGTCTTTTGCAACTACAGGTTGCAATGCAAATCGGGTTGTGCTGAAATTCGCTACATCTTATTTAACTGCATTAGAATATCGCCTGTCAAGGTATGACGGGTAAAAAATGCTTCTACATTTGAACGAAGCAATTGCCCGTTTGGTGATATTTTGATAGTTGAAATGGAAACTCTGACTATGAATTAATTCTAAACTCCAGCAGGTAACGTTCATTGTTGACCTTTTCTCCGTTTCTTCATTTCCTTGAAATGACAGTCTTACCAGTAAAACAGTTAAGTTACCGGATCGAGTTCAGCCTTGTTACAACAAAGCCTTTCCCTGCATAATAAACATTTCCAAAACAAATTATCAAATTATCACGCCGTGGCGCGAGTTTGATTGCAGAAGTTTGCGCGTTACTCGATCATCCGCTATTATATATATGAGGATTTTCTGTGTAAACGCGAGCTTTATAGTCCGAATTTCAGAATCTACCTTTGGGTGTAATTTTAAAACGAACGTCAGAAATACCAGTGTTGTACCGGTAGAAAAATATTTGTGAGCAAGGAAAAGCCAAATGCTGTAGCAGTCAAGCGAGAATTTTCAGGTTTTATATAAACCGACAAAATTCTTCGCTTCATCATGTAATTAATTTAAATTGTTAGCCACTTGCTTTGAAGTTTAACTAAAATGGCAGAAAACAGTCGACATATCCCAGAGGGAATAACAATTACTTTCAATTACTGGATCTTGCTCAGGCGTCGTGTGAGCGTCAACACTGTTTGTGCCAACGTCAGCAAGATTGATGTCTTCTTATTGCGGAGTTAGTGAATTAAAGTGGGGAAAATAAAAAGGCATCAAGATGAATGTATCATGCTCTACTCTTCATGAATAAAGCGCCAGAGGGTTCATGGTTGGGCAGTCCCTAGCATTGATTGATTGATGGAGTTTCCGGACCCTCGATAATTGCTTTCGTGGTGTACAAACGTCTCTTTTGCACGTCGTGTGTGTTTCGGTGTCGTACTTCGTCTAAATAATGTTGATGAATATGCCGGAAGTATTCGGCCTGAAAAAGCAGTGAAAGGATTTGGATACCAGATGGATGCTTTCTGTTCACGATTTTATAAGTGAGGGATATTTTGAAACTAGAAAATCGTAAGTCATGGTATGACGGGGAAAATTGTTGCAACATTTGAACGATGCAACTGTCTGTTTGGTGATATTTTTGTACTTGAAATTTTAACCCTAATTTCAGTACATTACCCTAAACTCCAGTAGATAGCGTTCATTGTTGACCACTTTTGCGTTTCTTCATTCTCCTAAAACGACAGTTTTACCAGTAAAACAGTAAAGTTACCGGATCCAGTTCAGACTTGTCAATATAAAGCATTTCCCTGCATGTCCAACACTCTCAAAAAATATTATCAAATTATTATGCCGTGGCGCGAGTTTAATTGTTGATGACGTCAGAGTTACTCGATCAGTGAATTCGCAATTATATTGTCACAAATTCTGTTAATAGTAATTATTTTTTTTTTGATTAATTTGTTGTGATCTGGGTAAATTTGGCGTTTATTCCACTAACTCTTCTAAAACTATCGTAGTAGCTTCACCTGTAAATAGTTTCTTGAAATGCATATACAACCCCCCTCACAATTTAATGAAGTATATGGTCACCCCATTTCTGAATGATAAGTCTTGTGAATGGAATAAAAAGAAAATATGAGAAATTGGTAGAACATTGTAGGATTTTCTGGATATTTCTTTGCTGGGTATAAAACGCCGGGCGTCTTGTGAATGGAGGAGTCCGTCAGTTTGCTTTCTAACTGTGAGGCTCGTTTTCAACCGTTGCGCTGGAAAGTGTATTAGCCTTTGAGCAGTGTTTTTGCGTATTTCTAATGTAAATACGTTTGTAACCGTTTAGTTTACGGTGTTAATTGATATTTAACTAATTGCTACGGTTAATTTAGCAGCTGTTAACGATATTTCTTGTACATAGTTGTAAATAAATCTCTTGTGTTTTTCTCAAGAACTGTGTCGTCATTAAAGAATTTCTTGAAGTAGATGGACTCGTAGCAATATATATGTATATGCAAGTTTAACATTGATTATTGCCATCAAGTTGTTCTCGAGTGACTACATGTTTTACACAACAATAAAGTTAGACAATGTTTTGTTCGTTTTCAACGGCAAAACAAGAAGAAACTCAATGAGATACGCTGTAACAGTTGATAGTTTTGGTGCATAGAGCATTAGGGATAAGTTGCCTTCTTCAAAGACTGTTCTTCGAAAAATGGTGGCTTTTCAGTATTTGCAAACAAACCGTGGAAAAATTCAATCCAAGTAGCCCAACTTGGGCTACTAAACTAGTTTCAGCAATAACCTCGGCCAATCATTTTTCACAGTAGGAACTAAAATGTGATTGACCAAATACCACTGATCAACAAGCAAAAGATATTAAAGAATTGTGACTTCATTGTCATCACTGATGATAAAGTGTTAGCAGCAAGCTCTTTATTATCACTAGGCAACACTGCACCCACAAAAGAGTGTTGTTGTCACGAATGCCTTATAATATTCCACTGTAAATTTTACTAAATTTTTTTTTATTACAGTTTTTGAAGCCTAATTTGAGCAGTTGATGAATTTAAAAAGAAAAACGTCATTGTGTACCGTCTTTTTCCCAGTGATCTGATAACCGAGAAAAATAGATTGTTGTCCAATAAGGCCATTTGTCGCCTGATAAGAACACAGGTGTCCTTATCCAGGACATCGGAGGATCAGGTGGAGGTAATAATTCTCTGCTGTATATGTGCACATACTGTTCGTAGGAGAACCCCAAAAACCGAAAATAGTGCAAACTAATTACACTGAGAGCAAAAAAAAAAAAAAAAAATCTTCAAAATGCTTTTGACATAACTCCTGTTGTTTCTTATGTGAAATGACCCCATGAATCTAAATATGCGTCCGGTCTGCAAACCTTTCCGGGACTGAAAGAAAGATACTGTGAAAATTTCAGCGAAATCGGCCGGGTAGTTCTGGAGTTTTGCGCGTTCAAACAAACATACACTTTTTGGAGACTTCATTCTATACTATGTAGAGATGCTACTTTATAAGCATGCCTAACTTCATTTTAAATCACAATTATATACGGGAATGCAAGTTGAATAATACGGGAAGATTCTTTACTGACTATCTGTAAGTGACTCTGAACATGCAAAATGCGATGCTTCCTAATTTTTGAAAAAATCTTTTTGCAACGTGAAATTTGTTTCGGACATTATAAAATTTCTAGATGACATGGGAAAGACGGAAAAGATAAAATGATTAAACCTAGCAAAATTTGCTAGTTGCAAAAACTAGTATGATTAAGAGGGTGAATGTCCTTTTAAAAACTTTTCTTATAAACTAAAATGAATTACAAATATTCTGTGTTTTAACAAAAAAAAAAAAAAAAAAAAAAACTGTCTACAGATAAACATTTTAAACCAATGAGATGTCTTCCGTTGTCGGCCGACTGTGACATCATTATCAATCTCGTGAATAAAAACTTAGATTGTACTTATAATCTGCTAAAAAAGGTTATATAGTTCCAGTTCTACATAACTTGCAAGTTCCGAAAAAATCCACCAGACTCAGAAAAAATTGCTGTTTCATTTGGTACTAATATTTTAAATGCGCAAGCACGTTTTCACTAATAAATCGAGAGAAACTAACTATGATGTTAACTAACACATTGAGATTTTTTTTAGGTTTTTAATTATTAGCTTCAGTAACTAATGTCTTACCAAAACGAGATCTAGCTAAAAAAAATTTGGAAAAAAAATAGAACCGACTTCAAAATTGCTCTAAAAAGTGAAAAATAATTTTATTCTTTAAACACCAGCGATAATACTTTTAAAAATAATTTTTGAAGTTGGCGCAAAAGCGAGCCATATAACTCAATTACAAATTTAACCGGGCTCAGTTTCTTCACTACCACATACATTATGCATATGTGAGTAACTATATAAATGCTTCGTTCCTAACTTTGGATGATTTTCTGAAAAAAAAATATGAACGAAGCATGGTTACATTGAATTTCACTTTCAGTTTTTGCGCCAACTTCAAAAATTATGTTTAAAAGTATTATCGCTGGTGTTTAAAGAATAAAATTATTTTTCACTTTTTAGAGCAATTTTGAAGTCGGTTCTATTTTTTTCCAAAATTTTTTTATTTCATTCTTTTTTCTATTGCAAATTGGAGCGTAATGTTTTGAATAACGTTTCATAAAATATTTTCTATTAATGGGGTCGTTTCCAAAATTTTAAAAGTATTTTTTTCTGAGCGAGCATGCTTAAAAACATAGAATCTGACCATTTTTAAATAGTTTCTTTAAGTTTAATATTTTAAAAAATTACTTAAATCGACGCTCGTTTATCGTTTAACGCTTCGGCCGATGACATCACAAACGATGAAATGCCACTCAGTGTTGCCATTCACGGTCCAAAATATTTAATTCGCATCTTTACTCACGTCTATTGGCATCGATATGGTTGATAGCAAGCGTAGAGCGCAATTATAATTCCCTTCTTGATTATCATAACATGGAAATGCGGTAGAAAGATGCGCCTTAGTGCATCATTTGTGACGTCATAAAGACCACGCCTTGTTCGAAGAATCGGACATTTTAAAAAATTAACTAAAAAATAACTGTTGGGAAAATGAAAGTATTTTCTGAGTCCATGTTATTATTATTATTATTTTTTTGCTTATTCTATCAATTTCAGTGACAAAAAGTACTACTTTTGTCTGAAGGAAACAACCCCATTGTCATTTTAGTTGATGCTTATTGTTATGTAAAGCTACAAATTATTGTCCCGTTGTCAGAGCTAAGATATAATTGGAAGCAACTACGAACTGCGAAAAGTGGGGGCAAACCTAATCTTGCAACGTCGTAATAGTGTAATCAGGATCTGCGTAGCCTTCACAGCGCTGCAAGGTTAGGTTTTCCCGACTAAAGTTACAGCATCCAGAGACTGCAGTTTCGTTCTTATTTGGGGCTCATCATCGTGGAACAATAGCCATAACCTTGATGAAGGCAATTAACATCATATAAACGCTGAATGCATCTTCATACTTTTAGCGGAAGTCATACAAATTTCTGTCTAAACCGTAGTTTTGATCGTTATTTTTTCGAGGTGAAGCCGAACCTAGACACCTCCGCTGGTTTTCTAAAGTAATTTCAGCTACACTAGTGAAAACATACTCAGCGTTTATAAGAGCTTATTTCCTGCAGCTCCAATATAACTAGTCCAGACTGATGAGCCCAAACTAAGAGCGAATTAGATGCTGTAAATAAACTGTTCGGTACTGCTTCTTATTGTTATCGGTTCACACGTTACATACTGTTTTTCATTTTTTGGCTTTTTTCTTTTTTATTTTTGTGCCAATTGATGTCAATACTGCATTGCTTCCCTCTACTGTTACTTATCTTGAAACATACTGTAGTTTTGTCATTTCATTTTCATTTTTTGAAGCTTTTTCTACCAGTAAACCTTCTTCAATTTTTGTAATTTGGAGAATCACAGTATTGGTTTACGCTCTGCCTGTAGTTGACCACAATGAGAATAAACTAGAAAATGCTAGACATAGCATTTTCTAGAATCTGCATTAGAATAGATGTTAGAAAATACATTCATATATCCTATTCTTAAATAGTATAGGGTTCTGCAGTCAAAAAATGTTTGAAATAAAAAGTAATGTTCCAAAACAGATAGATCGACTTGAAATCGTGAACTTAGAATCTCGAAAGCAAGAATTTGTATGTGTGTGTGTGCTTTGGCTGAAGTATGTGATTTTGTCTGTAAGCGAAATTATAACAGGGGGACAAGTGTCCGCGTGCCCTCCCCCCTGGCCACTGACTAGAGCCATATAAAGGCTATTTTTACACATTCAACGTTGGTGAATGGGAAAGAAGCCTCTTCGCATTTTGCAAGAACTTCTGGTTTATTACTGTATTAGTGTTAATGTTTATTCTGCAAAATAAAAGTTAAACAAAGTAAACCACTTTTGAATATGAAATGTTTTGTGATTAAAAAGAAATGTAAAACAAGTGTTTAAAAAGAGACTTGATTAATTAACCTGTTCATGCTGAAGAACTGAAAACCTTCACGAAATTATCAAGAGAAATTCTTATGTACCTTTCTAATTATACACTAAAACAGAGTTATTAACTTTATTTCATCGTTATTAAGTCACATATTACAACATTATAACAAAAACAGAGACAAATCTTAGACCAAAAACTAATTTATTTGGAGCAATTCATTGTATTACATTTTTTGAGTTTTATCGGTTATGCAATCACATTTCTGATAGGATGTACTACAAATCGTTCTAAAAAAAGTCTATCTTGATTTTAATTGATCTATTTTTGTCGTCGAAACGTGTGTTTATTGTGGAAAAGGCAGCAAGAAATGGAAAACTAGACAAGAGAACGAGCTTTGAAGAGGCGAAGAAGCAGTAAATTCCGAGTCATTCGAACGGTAGTCAGCAGTAATCATCATCATGAATAAACATCACCAGGCACTACAAGTGAATAGTCGTCATTTTCGTCACTTGGAAGTCATCAACATCAGAGAATAGTCGTCGTAGTTGCCTTGTCGCTATCAGTCAGTAAAGTCATCAATTCGGTTCTGTAATAAGTCATTGTTAGTATTCACGTCCCATTGGACCTTTGGTGATTGATCAAGTATTCACACAGTCAATAGTTTGGTGATGGATCAAGCATTCACATAGTCAGTAGTTTCTGCGATTGATCAAACATTCACATAGTCAATAGTTTGGTGATCAATCAAATATTCACATAGTCAATTGTTTGGTGATTGATCAAATATTCATAGTCAATAGTTTGGTGATCGATCAAATATTCACACAGAAAACAGTTTTGAAATCTATCAAACTTGAACATAGTCAATAATTTGGTAATCAAATATTCATATAGTCAATAGTTTGGTGATCGATCAAACATTTACATAACAGTCACAGTGTCGCTATCTTCATAGTAAGCAAACATTTCATCTTTTTCAAATCAACATTAATAATTACATAGATTTTTCAAAATAATCACTTTTCAAGAAATTCATAAGCAAAGGCGTCAACTAATTTAAAAGTAAATATGTACAAAATTCTATTTACACTATATACAGTCACAATAAGTTAATATCCATCCATTTTAAGGTATTTTTTTGTTAACCGCAGGTTTTCTTGGCGGTTTTGGTGGCGGAGTTTGAGTAGCCACAGTATTTTTGTTGTAAATGGGTTTGCAAATTATAAATATAACGTGGAGTTTGTGTCCACTTATTTGCGTAGCCACATTTGTTTTGTTGATGACAGGCTTCGTGAGAAGCACGTTGAGGTGTTTCCTCAAGCAATCCAATGCATGAAGTAATAGTAAGGCGGAGACGCTGTATAAAAATCCCGACACATCGTGGTAACCAATGTAGTCGGTGAGTTTAGCTCCGAAATAGATATAAAGAGCAAGAGTAAGAAATAGACTAACCATCCTCGTCATCTTAGAGGTAGCTAGACTTTAATAGTTCTAAAATAAATCACAATTCAAACAGCAATTCAAAAGAAAGCAATCTTTTTAAGCTTTAATCTATACAACTTTAAAACAAATGAGACGAATTTGTCAATAATGAGAAGACTTCAATTGTTGTGGCTAATAAAAATTCATTGTTACGTTTGAGGGTTTTCAATATTGTAACATTGCAAAAATGTTATTGTTGTAGCAATTGAATTTCAAAAGACAACAATGATTTATAATAATATTACCCGGAGTACAATAAAAATAATAAAAGAAAAAAGCAGAACTTCCACGAGTCTTGCAATTTTTCAAACTATTTTTTTTTAATTACGAGGTGTTACGCAAATTTGAGTTTAACTATTAATATTTTGTTTGTTGTTTACCTATCATCATAAACATTATACTAATATTATATTTTAAAGATTTCGTGGGAACAAACTAATGTTTATTTTCAGTAAGTTACAGCCCTATAGCCAGGGATAAGGCAGAAATACATGAAATACACCGCCAACTCAGTCAATTCCAGCCGAGGACTGCAGTTTCGTGCTTATTAGCACTCATCTGCCCGGCATAGAAATGACTGAGCTGGAGGTGGAAAACCTCTTAAGGATGAGAGAGAGAGGTTCTTTCCCTGGGGCTATAGGGCTGTAACTTACTGAATATACCTGCCTTGCCTTCAATCTTCGAGTTGAACCGAACCATTGCTTCGGTCACTCGTCTAGTCAGTGCTAATTCTTGTACTAGCTACCAGTTTATTTGGCACTCTTGGCAAACAAACTGGCTAGTTTGTTTGGAATTTAAAGTGTTTCCTTGCTTACTCTAAGGTGATATTATCATTAAATTAGTGTAAAAAGGAAGTCATGTGAGGTACACATCAGCTCGTTTTGTTTCTTATTCAGCCAGCACAATCTATACTTCTCGCACCACGATTATTACCAAACCCTGGTACAGCTCTTAACTTTATAGTACGACATAGGTAACTTTGTTTTTTAATTTTATTTGTTTCTTCAACACTGTATTAGAGATCAATGTTTTTACAAAAAAAAAAAAAAAAATAATTTTCACAAATCATCATTATTTGTTTGTCTTCTAAAAAAAAAAACTATAAACACGCATTAAACTTGAGGCGATTAGCACTAAAAACTTATCTTTGTTCCTCTCTGGAATTCATGTGTAGTAAATTTAATTATAACCATTTAAGTATTACGTTTTCCCTAACTAGTTTCCATTTCACAGCATACAAGCTGCTTGTTATGCAATCCTGTATTTTCTTACTTATCCCTGATCATATGTTGTTGGCGTAGATGATAAGGATAAAAATACTAACTGTGTAGTTGAGGCAAACCAAATGGTAGCATTGTGAAGGCTAAGCAGATCCTAATCACTGCATTACCTCGCTTCCAGGTTAGGTTTACCCCCACTATGGCGCAATAGCACTGAAGAAGGGAAGATTTCGATAATTCACATAGGCTTACTATAAATCAGCAGGATTACCAAAATCAAGTTATTTATGCCAAAAATGAGACGTCAGCGCCAGATTCCCGATTATCGAAATATCCCCCTGAAGAAATTTGATGCTTGCTTCAGAGAAGCCTTCATTCAAAATTATCACTACAATTACTATTAATGTTACTGTCGTATGGCACCAAACTTTCATAACAATGGGTTTTATATTTAATCATTTAATAGGGAAATTGCATGAAATTTGTTGTTTTTTGCCCATAACTTTTTTCTAAAGGACAAATATGGTCAAGCAATGTAATGGGACCTAAGTTGAGCCATCCCCTGTCCATTAAAAAAAGAATAATCAAAATCGGTTCACTAGGAGAGACGCTGTGAGTGGACAAAAAAAAAAAAACATACATACGGTATGAATTGATAACCGCCTCCTTTTTGAAGTCGGTTAAAAATACTCTCGATTAAGTCGCCTTTCGAAAAAAGAAGAACTATCAAAATCGAATCATCCATTTAGGCGCTACGGTGCCATAGACAGACACAGACATCAACTATATAACCTTTACTGTCGCAACACATCACGTTGTGTTGCGAAGATAACGATATAACCCCATTTCTTGTTACGTCGGGGGTTAATAAGAAAGTAAAATGATCATTGTGTTAACATATTATCCCGCTTTAAATAGTTTTCTAGTATCAAAATGGTGGCGGTGACCAGACCTCGGTTTCTAGTGTGGTGTTGTTACAAAGGTCTTTTAACAAAAATAGCATCAGTTCATCACGCTATTTCCGTTGTGACCTTGGACAAAAAAATAAATTTAAATTTATTGTTGTTTCACAAACTATGGCCCCACTAGATAGAGCTAACGCTTTTGTATAATTTTCGTTTTATAACAGTAAGTGAAATATAGTGAGGCCATGCACAAACATTTAATTGATGCAACAAACTCGTTGTAGCATATTTCGAGTTAATTTCACGCGAAATTGAATAAAACTTAACTAACAACATACGAATATCTTAAAAAGTGTATGTTTTGAATTTACGTCGATTATAAAATGATGAAATCATTTCTTACGAATGGCGAATTGAAGCTAATTTTTTTCAATGTTGTCGAACAATTCTCATCAGGAGTGTATTTATAATTGGATAAAGGAAGACAAATCTGAAGATTACGTTCGAAAGGCTTTATTGTAAGTTGAACACGATTAATTTTATGCACTCAGGCTGGTAAATTTTACTTGTCTAGATTGGGGAATTACCATAACGTAGAAAACTTGGCAAGTTTTCAAGGTCTGTCACTAAATAAGTCAAAAAAAAAAAAAAAAAAAAAGTTCATCTCCTCGTCAAGCTTTGCCAAAATCAATATTCTTGACATTTAATGCCAACAAATCGTTTAACAAGACTAAAAGTTGGATAAAAATATGAAAAATTTGGCTATATAGTTAAGCCATTAAAATGTAAAATAATTCTCAAAATACAAATAATTTTTCTTTCACTCATCAAACTTCTAGCAAAAATTCTGCACCTCAGAGCCAGACTAACGTGAGTCCAAAAATTGCATTTTGCCGTTTTTTAGTGCATTGTATGTATAATCCTTTTTGACATCAAGCCATATGAACGTAATTATTAAAAAAAAAGTTCTTTGTAGTAATTTACCAGTTTTGAAAGAGTGTACTTACGCATTAACACCACCGCAGCAGAAGTTGTGCTAATGCGGCGATAAAGAGCAATAATTTGGCGCAATTATTGTTGTTCGCAGGCGCACGCATCTTTTGGATTCCTTGTTGCCTTATTTTGGCAACAAGAAAAAACCGCCAAATACTTTGGAAATCGCCAAATACTATAAAAAACGCCTAATCTGTGGCTACGGTGGCGTTAAAACGTAAGTACCTAAAACAGCGCGAGTTCGGTGCTTTGTATGCACCAAGCGACCGTTTTTCCGCTCTCCTGTCAAGTAGCGATTATGTGACTAACGGTAGGCTGGCTGTGAGGTACAAAATTCGCTTGGTGTAAAAACCATTTACTAAAACAACGGAACTATCTTGGTAAGTCATCTCTTGGAAAAAATGTCACGTGGCGTCAATTTAACGGAAAATTACAATATGTTAAAGAAATTCAAAAAATTCAAAAACAAACTCACTAATAGTAACAAATAACTTAATGTGCAACAAAACGGATCTTATTAGTTATGAAAGCCACACTCGCCAGCGGTTACGGATACCGTCAATAGTTTCACATGTTATTTCATAAGCAGTCGTACTCTTAGAGTTTGTACGAAACTTTTACTGTCTGACCACGGATTGTATGGAAAGACAAAAATCCGTTTTACAGCCGGAAATGAACGAATCTATGATTTTTTTTACCGATGTCAGCTTTTGCAGAAGCAGAGTCTGATTCAAATGAGCGGAATACGCGCATCAAATTTTTACTTTTCCCCCTTATTCACTTAGATTCGTCTTATCTGGACATTTGAAAATTCCATGCAATCCGTGGTTGAACAGTATAAAAGAGCTGCAGAACGAGAGTGGTGTAGCCTTTTTTAACTAGGCCTTTCTGTTATTGAATGTCAAAGTTATTATTATTATCATTACTATTTTAGAAATTTAATTAATTCTTTATAAAATATATACTTGTAAAATCTGGGAATTAAACTTGAAAAGTGGAAGGAATCTTAAACTGTATGAAAATACAATAGAAACACGTAATAACGAAGTCTTGATTGGGTACGAGCATAGTATTCTCTTTTAAGGTATCAATCAAAGCATAGAGAACGTGTTAAGGAATTTTACAGGCAGGTGAAGTCCAAGGTCCCAAAAACAATGGGTCATGTTCCAACAACTGCTAGAAATCCTTACGAGTACTTAAAAAAGTACAGCGGAATTAAACAAGAATACAAAGGTAGGTATATTTTTTATTTATTATTTTGTCTGGAACGAACTTAGTTTATTTGTCTCTAAATTATACAGATCAAATGAATTGCATATTGAAGGTTTATATTGAAACCTATAGACCATACGATGAAAGAAGACAAATATGGTTATTTGATAGTTTTTTCTTTATACAGTTCCCTTGTGCGACATGCACGCACGAAAATTTCCCGTTCTAACTTCAACCTTAATCCAGTTTGACAGCTTTTTTTCGCGAAATATATTTGACTAGCGGTTCCCACACGGCTTTGCCCGTAGTAGAAAAATTAATTCATTTGGTGGGCCTGTATATTTACAAATAATGGATGATGAATTTTTTGCCAATTTGTTATGTTCATTTGCTTGCCCATGGTATGGTAATTCGCTTGTACACATTATAATAATTTGCTCGGCCATGTTATGATAATTTGCTTGGCCACGTTATGATAATTTGCTCGGTAAAATGTTCTTAAAATTGGAATAGAAAAAGAACAAAATCGAATTTTCAAAACATGGCTTCAAAGTGCACACCCCTATGTTGCGAACTAATTTTGTGCCAAATTTCATGAAAATCGGCCAAACAGTCTAGGCGCTATGCGCGTAACAAACATCCAGACAGAGATCCAGACTTTCAGCTTTATTATTAGTAAAGATTACACGGACAATCTGAAGAGTAGCGGTTTGGAGCTAATGGGATAGCCGCCACAATTTCCAGACCTGAATCCGACGGGAAATTTTTGTGACCATCTTGACTGACATTTTGCTTCTTTAAGTCCTCCTTCAAGGTCGTTACATGAGTTAAAACAAGACTTACTTCATGTCTGGTCTTTGCTTCTCCTTTCAGTGTCCAACAGCTGAGTTTACTGCCTGATCTATCTATGCCATCAATGAATTTAAGAAACAGGGGGTACTAGGGTAGTTCACAAATACATGTAAAAAAAAAAGTTTCTTCTAAATAACGGGACATTCTTCAATATTTTTTTATACTTGTGAATAGTAATATACTGGAGGAATTCAGCTTCCCATTTCAACCGAAAGAGGAAGCTCAAACCCCTGCCCCAATCTTCACAAGTATGGGGAGAGGGGTTTAAAAATGCATCGAACTGAAAAAACAATGCTACATATTATAATTCACACTAGTAGTATGCATACACATAGCAATAAAATAATTATTTAAAAAAAAAACCCAGCTGGGGAAATAATGTTTCTTAAATTTATGGCATTTTCTTTGCTACGGGTAATGTTCAATAGAGGGGTCATTGAGCACCCTCTTAAGATTTGAGTAAGAAGCTAAAAATTTTACAGCATATTACTATTAGTAAGTCTAAAAAAAAAAGTAAAAAAACAATATATATTTAATTTGAATTTTTGGCATCTTGAATTCAAATTATGTTTTTCGCAATCACGAGCGTGTGTGTGTATGAATGCGCGTGTGTGTTTGTGTAGGCGCATGGGTGTGCGTTTGTGTAGACGCGTGTGTGTGTATGTATGCATGTGTGTGCGTGTTGTGTATGCAGTGCTGTGTGTGTACGCGCGTGTGTGCGTAGGCGTTCGTGTGCGTATGTGTATGTAGGCATATGTGTTTGTATCTGTGTGCAGGCATGAGTGTGTGTATGTGTGTGTGTGTGTAGGAGTGTGTGTTTTTGTCTGTCGCAGGCATGAGTGTGTGTATGTGTGTGTAGGCGTGTGTGTGTAGGATATCGACGCAACCTGGAGACGGTTTTCGCAAGAGAACAGCATCGTGAGGCCGGTCGACGCGACGGTGGTGCTGGCAGAGGGTGCTGGTGGGAAAATAAAATGATAGCACTCCAAAACAGTCAAATAAAAACAATAAGCAATCGTGATTGCTCAAAAAAATAGGGGGTGTCTTGGATTCTAGCTGAAAAAAGATTTTTTGAACCACCCAAGTGGATACATTCCTAATAGACGGAGAGCCCAGGGCCGCCAGACCTAACTTATTTTCTAAGTAACAGAATGTGTAGGGCAAAGTAGAGTTAGCATGTACTTTGAACGTACGCGTAATTATTAACTTGGACCGAGGGCCAATTTGCAGGTACTGGATACTGAATGTACGAAAAAACAGTGCTAACCTAACTTATTAACACGCTTTTATTAGCTTCACCTGTATGTATGTATGTATGTATGTATGTATGTATGTATGTATGTATGTATGTATCTTGTAATGGAATCTTGCAGCTCAAATTTCGCCCACTTCCTGCGATCGGATTCTTTTGAAATTTGGCACGCGATCTCAGACCCGATGGCAATGCAATATTCTATAATCAAATTAATTAATTAACTCTTTTAATTGTGAGTTTCCTCCAATTTTAATCAATATTTTGGCATAAATCCAACAATGTGAAGAAGGAAAAATAAAAAAAAATACATTAAAAAATACTCGCAAAAATTATTTAAAAATATCTACAAAAACCTTTAATTTTTCTGCATCAGACAAAATTTGTTCCAATGTTCCAAGGTAATTAGAACATGAAATATAACTGTTTTTAACTAATTTCATGCCAAAATTGAGGTGAGCCTTCAATTGGAAATTTATTGCTGATGAGACCATTGTTGAACAAAACTTTTATTCAAATGCATCTCAAATTTTCAAAGTAATGTAAATATGATTTCCGCAAACATACATCGATGACTCACAGTAGCTTCCCATCGGGGTGCCCTTGTCTTAACTTTGAGATATTGCCTCGCACTCGTTTCATAAATAATTTCGTCAATTAAGTCCCAATCTGATTCAAATTTTCATATACCGCACAAGAAAAAAAAAAAAAAAAAAAAAAAAAAAAAAACTTTGCCTGATAATTTTCCAACAAAAGACTAAAAAACAGAAAAATAAAATAATAGTTTAAAAAACTAAAAAAACACGCTTTCGTAGCAAAATGAACTAAAAAGTGAAAAATAATCTTTGGATGGTAGTAGTTGACCAATCACTTAATTTTAATGGAATACAAAAAACCGTGGGGGCTTCTTATCAGTTGTCTTGAATTTCTTCCATTTAATGTCCAAGCAAAAATGTAAATAGACAGCACCCCACGCTTTTTTGTATTACATTAAAATTAAGTGATTGGTCAACTACTACCTTCCAAAGATTATTTTTCACTTTTTAGTTCATTTTGCTACGAAAGCGTGTTTTTTTAGTTTTTTAAACTATTATTTCATTTTATAAGTCTCAGTTTTTATATTATGATACTCAGGGAGCTATTCCAAGACATTTTGTAAGCTGCCAGACCAATCGCATGGGCCAAACATCCAGGCCAGACACAGTTAAAACAACCTACCAAACTTCCAGACACGTTCCGTGGGCACTAATGGCTGCCAGTGGCGCAACCTTACTTGTTTTCTAAGTCTCAATTTCTATATTATGATACTCAGGGAACTATTACAATGCATTTTGGAAGCTGCCAGACCAATCGCATGGGCCAAACATCCCGCCAGACAAAACTGAATATACGCAAAAACAGTGCTAACCTAACTTAATTTCTAAGTCTCAATTTTTATATTATGATACTCAAAGAGCTATTCCAACACATTTTGTAAGCTGCCAGACCAGTAGCATGGGCCAAACATCCCGCTAGACACAGGTAAAACAACCTACCAAACTGCCAGACACGTCCCGTGGGCACTAATGGCTGCCAGTGGCGCAACCTTACTTATTTTCTTAGTCTTAATTTTTATATTTTGATACTCAAGGAACTGTTCCAAAACATTTTGTAAGCAGCCAGACCAATCGTATGGGCCAAACATCCCGCCAGACACAGTTAAAACGTCGCTCTGAGTACGAGCGCGACGCTATTATTCTTGTGCTTAAGCACTGAAAAATATCGTCTGCTTTGAAAAAGCAATATTGTTCCCCGATTTTACGTCCCCCGAATCTTCGTTTTCTCCACATTTAACGTTTTTTTCATCAGGTCCCACAGTTATGCCTGCTAACTTAGACCGAGTGCCAAATTTCAGATACTGGGTACTGAATGTTCGCAAAAACAGTGAAAACTTTACTTATTTTCTGAGTGCTGATTTTTCACACGCTCGTACTCACAGCGACGTTTTAACTGTGTCTGGCGAGATGTTTTGCCCACACGATTGGTCTGGCTGCTTACAAAATGTTTTGGAACAGTTTCCTGAGTATCATAATATAAAAATTGAGACTTAGAAAATAAGTAAGGTTGCGCCACTGGCAGCCATTAGTGCCCACGGGAAGTGTCTGGCAGTTTGATAGGTTGTTTTACCTGTGTCTGGCGGGATGTTTGGCCCATGGTACTGGTCTGGCAGCTTATAAAATGTGTTGGAATAGCTCTTTGAGTATCATAATATAAAAATTGAGACTTAGAAAGTAAGTTAGGTTAGCACTGTTTTTGCGTATATTCAGTTTTGTCTGGCGGGATGTTTGGCCCATGCGATTGGTCTGGCAGCTTCCAAAATGCATTGTAATAGTTCCCTGAGTATCATAATGTAGAAATTGAGACTTAGAAAATAAGTAAGTTTGCGCCACTGGCAGCCATTAGTGCCCACGGGACGTGTCTGGAAGTTTGGTAGGTTGTTTTAACTGTGTCTGGCGGGATGTTTGGCCCATGCGATTTGTCTGGCAGCTTACAAAATGTTTTGGAATAGCTCCCTGAGTATCATAATATAAAAACTGAGACTTAGAAAATAAGTTAGGTTAGCACTGTTTTTTCGTACATTCAGTACCCAGTACCTGCAAATTGGCCCTCGGTCCAAGTTAATAATTACGCGTACGTTCAAAGTACATGCTAACTCTATTCTGTCTTACACATTTTGTTACTTAGAAAATAAGTTTGGTCTGGCGGCCCTGGGCTCTTGGATTATAATTGAACTCTTATTTGTTATGTTTTTATGATATTTTCCATATAAATCGGTAATGTATTGTTATCTCCAAGAATGAGCTTTTCCGCCAAGAGTGCGTTTTCTGTTGTAAGCATTTTTGCGTTAAAGTTATGCACGTTTCTATAGTATATCCAATAAACATGTGTTTAATGTATATTTACTCCAATTTAGTGCTTCTACGATCATTCATTTACAAGTTAGATTCCCCCTAGAAGACAGATTGTACTTTAATTTCTGAATGAAAGTGCCAAAGCTTTCGTTTGCTTTTGATGTAAAAGGAAGGATCTAATCGCATGCACTTTTTGATGTCTTTGAGTTGATCGACACTCAAAAAAACAATAAGATAATTCAAAATCGTCACAAAAAGAAATTCTTTTGCTATTAACTATTATAAATGAAGATTTTATACACCGTAAGAAAAGTACAACATCATTTTCAAAGAAGGATGTTTAATAAGGACTACTGTTTAATAAGAATTATGAGACTAAGACGGGGGGGGGGGGAGTCATGACCCCCACAATACTCCCTTTGTTTCCTCCCCTGAATTTTATGAAATGTATTTGGGGCAAAGACTAGAAGGTTTAAGATATAATTTTCAACTTTTCTGTCTGGAGAAATGAGAATACTGTGGCTGCATATTTGTCCCAAATATATTTTTTCCACCATTGAAAATAGATTCGAATTTTCAAAAAGCACACCATTTTAACGTTTTACTTATGTTTCAGACACAAAACAAGCTCGCTGTGAATGCAAAGAACAGCAAAGGACTAAGACTAAATCACAAACAACAATGGATCAGGAAGGAATGATTTTAAGAGACACTTCTAAGAGGAATTTCATCAGGGAAAATGCTCTTAATGTAATAAGGCGTCCTGCGTCAACCCCTAATCCTAGGCTTGTGGACGATAGAAAAGGAAATTCAATTGATTTGGAACACTCAGGACTTGTTCCGAAGTACTTGCAAAAAGAGGTAAATTGAATATTGAGAGATTTTTTTTTCTTCTCTCGACAAAGTTTTGGTTGTTTGCAATGATTTAGTTTCTGGGAGCGTAAAACATAAAATAAGTGTTTGAAAATTATTTTTTACTACTACTTGGAAGCTTTTAGAAAGTTTGTCATTAATAATAAAGAGAGTTTGAATTATAGGCACTAAAACATCATATGCTTACTGGTATATACTAAAAATGATTGAAGTACGCGCTGAAAGTAAAAAAAAAAATCTACTTTTTTACATAACAAAAACTTCTTATATCTGAATAAAAGAAATTTTCGCCTTTCGATGTTTTTCAGTAACAAAGACATACTACTGTGCTTTACATATAATGTAAAGCATTTCATATAATGTAAAGCATTTCATATAAGTATATTACAGCATTTAGTATATATTAATATATATTACATCATAGTAAAGCATTTAATATATATTACAGCATTTAGTATATATTAATATATATTACAGCATTTAATATATATTAATGTATATTACAGCCTAGCAAAGCATTTAATATATTTAAACATAAAATAAGCGTTTGAAAATTATTTTTTACAACTATTTGGAAGCTTTTAGAAAGCTTGTCATTAATAATAAAGAGAGTTTAGATTATAGGCACTAAAACATCATGTGATTGCTGGTATATACTAAAAATGATTAAAATACGCACTGAAAGTTAAAAAAAAATGTACTATTTTACATAACAAAAACTTCTTATATCTGAATAAAAGAAATTTTGGTCTTTCGATGTTTTTCAGTCACAAAGACAAACTACTGTATTTTTCATATAATGTAAAGCATTTAATATATATTGTTTAGGATTATGGAGAAGTACCGAAGTATCTTCGCCGGGATCCGAGATAGCTTAGAAGCTCATAGACAGGAATTTCTAAAATTCATTTATGAAGAGCAATTGAAGCAAATACCGCAGAAATTAAAAGATGAGACGAAGAAGCAGATTTTTGAGGTACATAAGATGAACGTTTCATTACTTCAGTAGAAAATAGGGTGATTCCCCAGTAGTTGACCACCTGCCAGTAATTGGTCACTCGAGCACTATTATGTACAAAAGAATAAATAAGTAGATATTTTTAATCTGATTGCTGAAACTAAGTTATAGCATCCCATGAAGTGTTCTCTTATAATTTATAGTTGTAACTAAAGTGTTGAATGGAGGTTAGGACGGTACAATTACAAAGACATGTAAAATATTTCAAGAAATTCACTTTTCTTACTAGTGAGAATTGTCATGAGATAAAATATGTAATCGTATTCCCTGACGTTAAATTTTATTTGATAGGTTCATTTACTGATATATGCTGATCATCCATGTTTATACTAAGTAAATAAAAAAAATTGCATCAATTTACTAAACATTTTTGCTGGGATTGAGGAGTGATCAACTACTGGTTATCCAAAATGCAATTAATACCAGTAGTTGACTAGAACTGTCAAACAATGAACTTATGCTGATTTTAAAGCTTTTTTCTCGGAACCAAAGTGATTACAAACATTTTTTAGCTTAAGATAAAATATAATGCTACTTTTGTTTTTTTTTTTTGACTAGTCGCATGTCCGCTGAACCAATAGAACCAAAATTTTTTATACGATTATTTGAACAAATGTTCTCCTAATAGCGATAATGTTAAACAACATAGTAATAACACAGATTCTGTTATATTTCGGAAATTTCGAATTGTAACACCCACATTTTTCTTGCGCAAATTGATCCTCGTTTTGAAAAACCTCAAATTTCGTTGTAACGAGTGGCGTGTGACAAAAACTGCAAAGATGAAAATTGTTTATCCTAGTGACAATATAAAGGTGAAGCATTTTGCATAACTCACAGAGTAAGACAGTAAGAGAATCACCAACCACTAAACACCATGTGCAAAGCTTAAGGAAAAAATCTTTAAAATGCTGAGCGGAAAGCGTGTTTCCTCAGTCAGTGCTTAAATTTTCGAACAAACAATTTTCATCACACGTCGATCAATCCAACGCCATTTCTGGCTCATCAATTACACTAATCAATTTGCTCAAGGAAAAAGTGGGTGTTGTCATTTGAAAATTTTGAGATTCTATCACTGTAACCGCAGCTATGGGATCACTGCGTGTTGTTTAAAATCATCAATCTCAAACGCATTCCTTCAAATAACCGTATCTAAAATTTTGGATCGTTAGGTTCAGTGAATAGGCCGCTAAGACTCCGTATATCGGGAAAGTTACTTTTGGAAACCCCGTATAAACTATTAAACTTTTTTCAAAAAACTTTTCCTAAATGTTATAACATTACTTAACAGTAATGTTATAACATTTAGGTATTATTCTGTCAGTTATGCTGACTAGATTCCGGTCGACGGTAATGTTCGGGTCCTGCGGCGACTTACATGATGGTGATGTCATATCTACTTGGAGTGACTGCTACGGATTGGAGAGAAATTAAAGAGATATCGCTAAGTTGTTATCATTTTTGGCAACTTATTTTTTGCTCCAAATTTGGCTAGAAATTGCTAAATGTCACCAAATTTGGCGACTTTTATTTAGGGTCATTGCTGGCACAGTTTAAAAGTATGTGCGAGTGTTGATTGTGTTAGCTATCTCACTTTTAATTGATTTTGCGAATTATCCGCGAAATTCATTTATCCGCGGTTACCATGTCACCCTATTCTTTGGATAATTAGGAGTTTACTGTACTTACACTGATCACCCATAATATCAGTGCATTATTTTTAGTAGTAATGTTTTAATATTTAAGCATTATACGAGCAGTGACATCTGTGATCACCGCTCCGTGAGACAACACCGCTCCGTGAAAAGACATCCGAATCGGATGTCTTTTCATTCATAAGCTCATTACTTTTTGCATTGAAAAAGGCGTTCCTTATAACGCCGAAACACGTGTCTGCAGCAATCTGCAATTTATGCTTTTTGACGTTGTTTTCTCTTACTTTACTGTTCAGCATAAAGGTATTTATATACCCTTATCTTATGACTAGAGTATTGAGATAGGAAAATGTGACTGATCATTCAGAGGGAAAAAAAAATTCCGTTTCATCAATTTTTTTAAAAACGCTCTTTCCAACAGGAATTAACTTTTCTAAATTGTTCTTTTAGGGTCTTGTCCGGAACTGGAAGGAACTTCTGAGAAGGTATCTGTCATTACCAGTCCAGACAGACACATTGGTTCAGACTGAGCAAAAGATAGATATTGAACGCCGAATGGATGCCATAGAAAAAGACATTGAATTGCTCTCAAGAAATAGGGACATTTATGTACGAAAATCTCTTTAATCCGCTTGAGTTGTTATATGAGTTTAAGTTGTGATGCTTTTCATTTGAGGTAGGATACGCAAGAGTTATTTGATGCATTTGAATTAGGCGCAATGGCAAAAGTAAGTGTTAATTCTACGTTTGGGCAAGCATAAGTTCTACGAAACTCGCCTAAAAGGACAATATGAGAGTGGAATAATGTTTCTAACCTTCATATTTAATCAGAAAAGACATATAAATCAGTTAACATAATGTATGGCTAGGGTGTAGATGGCTGCTTGCCTTTAACTAAGGTAAAGCCTCCGGTTGCCGACACCTGCATTAATAATTGACACTTATGAAGAGAAAAATATACTAACAAGAGAAATTACACAACAATGGGGTTGTTTCTTTCAATAAGAAGTATTACGTTTAGTCACTGAAATTGACAGAAAAAGTAAAAATAAATGAATAAATAAATTTAAAAAAACGTTCAGCCAGAATTTTTTTTATATTTCCAACAGTTATTTTTTATTCAATTTTCTTAACTGTCCGATTTCGGAAATAAGGCTTGGTCTTTATGACGTCACAAGTGATGTGCTTTGGCACGCTAAGCACGCTTTGGCAAAGCGTAAGCAGAATGTTTACGCTTTGCTGTCAACCGCGATGCCAAGTTATGATAATTTGCTCTGTGCGCTGATGGGATTAGTAAATGGCATTTCATCACTTGTGATGTCATGTGCAGAAGCGCAAAGAAAAAAAAATCAATCTGCGCACCAATAAAAAAAGTTAAAAAATATTAAACTTCGTCAAATCATTTAAAAAACTATTAAATCCTATGTTTTTAAGCATGCTGTTTCAGAAAAAATACTTTTAAAATATCGGAAACGACCCCATTGCACAACAAAAATTTATAAAATTGTACAACAATTATAAACATTATAAAATCGTGTTTAAATTTGCAAAGTTTACCTTTAAGCTTATTATTAGTTGAATTTCAGCACTTGTGCTTATCATGTTAATTGATTATTTTCTTTAAAATTGTCAATTGTTACTGCAGTGTCAACTACTGAAGGCTTTAATTTGTAAAGAGCCTGAAGAAAAGAAAATGAAATGGATACTAATTTTTGAAATTAAAGTTTTATAAAAATCAAACAAGCAAAAAAATTTTTCAAAATTGGCAAAATGTTGGTTTTTAGACTATTATAGTTTAATTCGTTTTAGAAAATTTGTATTTCTGAAATTGAAATCAAGATACATGTACTTTTTATTTGTTTTGCACCGTTTTCAATTAAAGAAAATGCAATTATATTTAACTACATCAGTTGTTCAATTTTGGATGTTCACTGTTCGTTTTTGTACACTTTCTGGACATCGACTATCATTTCCATACCTCTTGAAGCAGCATACCTCATCAAATACTGTTTGCAGAGGCACAATAAGGAAACGAACTGTGTTTCTACTTGGTTAAACAACTTTAAAATACCTATCAGTCTTTTTCTATGTTTGACCAAGAATGCTCTCAATTATAAAAAAAACAAGTTTTATTTTCTATCTAAACTTAACCTTTATGTGTACTTCTGTCAAACAGAAAAAGAAGATGTTTGGATTGCATATATTTTTTAATGCTTAACCCTTTATATGTTCCAAGAAACACAGAGCTATGTATTAAGAAATCCTATTTTTATTCATAAAAAAATCAATTTTTCCATTTTTTCCAATCTCCCGAAAAAACCCGGTAAAAAACCGTTTTTTTCTCCGCCACTTCGAAATTTCCGGAAATTTTACATCTCTACTCTTCAAACAAAATTATCGAAATCGGTTCATTCGTTTAGGAGCTAAGATGCCACAGACCCCTGTTACGAAGATACTCCCACTAGACACATCAAACTTATAATTCCCTTTCTTGTTGCTTCGGGGTTAAAAACACTGATTGGAATTCAATTTTTACTTTTGAACAACTTGATGTTACGCATTATGTAAAAAAAGGGTAGAAAATGCTTTTTCGTTGCACACTGACTCCCCCGCCCCCTTCTGCATAGCTTATAGTCTTTTAAGATAACTAGCAGTTTCTTTAGTTTTATTTTCATTTAAAGAAAACTTTAGTTTACTATAATGTCAACTTAAAATTCCAAAAACGAGTCCCACTATCAAACATTTGCATAAGAAATGCATACTGTAGAATCCATGTCAATTCAACAAGGGCTGCAACATGATGGTCTCGGATTTTTTTGAAATTAACATACGTTAAAATTCACAAAAAATTAAAAAATACGATTTTTTAAATTTTGCTCAAAAAAATTCCTGAGCCGAGATACAGGCCGCCAAAGATGGTGGTCCTGTCATGATTTCTCACTTGGGATTTTAGTCAAAATCTTTAAAGTACATTATCTCAGAAACGATAGAGCATATTTTGTTACGGTTTGTTTTATTTAAAAGAGTATATTTTCTTGTTTGAAAGCATATGCAACATTTTGAAATATGTGCTTTAGCTTTTTTCCACAGTCTTTAAAAAAAATTTAAAATAATGTACAGTGGCTCCCAAAAGTGTTCGTACACTTTGAAATTTTTTAGTAAAACCAAAATAACTCAAAACTGAATTCGAATATGAAGTCCAATATTTTTTCACGTCATTCCTATGTCATTCTAAATACAACCCATTGGTTTTTTCAAAATATTGACGGATCTTCTTTTTGAAATGGGTCTGAAAACGAAGAGACAGAGAAATAACACGCCACAAAAGTCATCGTACACTCAAATATTTTCGAATAAATTCATGATTAAAATTATCATATGCCGTTTTATTAATATTTTTGCATTGTGTTGACCCTTATAAGTCATTTGGCTTTAATTTTTTGTTTATTTATTCCTTAATATTGTGCTTATTACTGTAAAATGGTTGGTATTCGTAAAAAACCGCAAACACCATTCAGAATTTGAATTTTTTCCCCACAGTAGTGGTAAATTGGTTTGAAATGCCTCTAAATTAGTTAATTTATTTGTTTGTATAGGAAAGTGCTTAATAAAATGCTTTAAAGAAAGGAATAGAACCGAAAACAAGGTAAGAAAAGGTCAACCGGCAATGTTGACAAACGTGATCGGAGATTTAAAGTTAAAAAAATTATGAAAATTACACATTTGACTGCTGTAAAAGTTTCTAAAGAGTTAAATAAAACATTTTACATTTAATTTTCACCTAAAATTGTTTGCCAAGTTCTCTGATTAGCTGAATTAAATGGGACCTCTTCCCGCAGAAATTTTCTTGATCGTGCGAAAAACAGAAAGCTTACGCTTTTCGTTGCAAAATCAATGATAAATAAGCTAAAAACGTTTTAGAATCACGTCTTACTTACAGATAAAAACTAATTCAACATTTTTGGTTAAATTTTTGTATAACTGTAAGTAGAAGAAAAAAATTAGGAACTTAATCTTAAGAACTTATTTGAATCAGTTAATCAGGACGGTGGAGGTGTTCTAGTGTGAGGGTGCATATCAGCATCAGGACTTGGTATTTTGTAATTTTTTGATGAAATAATGAATCATGCCGTTCCTTTAAATATTTTAAAACCAATTTTGAATTCTTAGCCAAAAATTTGGTTATTGGAAACAACTTTGTTTTTTATCAAGATAACGATAAGAAGCACACGGCTTTCAACGTTTGCGTCTAGTGCCCCGAAAATTGTCCTAAAATTTAGAAAATACCCCCTCGATCTCCAGATTTTAATTTAATGTAACGTATTTAGAGATATCTGGATGCTAAATTACAAAAATAGGGCTTTAAAACGAAAATAGAGCTAGAACTATTAAGACTCGAAGTGTGGTTGAACACTTACTCAGAAATTACGCAAAAAAAAGAAAGAAAAAGAATGAAATTTATTCCCAGACGCTTAAAAGGCGCCATGAATACTGTATGATATTCTACTAATTAATAACTTAATCAAAAGCTAGATTATTCAATAATATATAGACATTTTATAAAGTGTACGAAGACTTTTGTGAGATAAAATTTCCAGTACTTTTTGGTTTTTGATTTTTAAAAAAATAAGTTTTGATATTTTTTAAAAACTTTTATGTAGTTTTGTTAAAAATTGATCATAGATCTTATAATAAGACCTATTCCGAAATCTTAATTCTAATCTATGGATTGGGGCCTATTTCGTTGAAAGTCTTAGGTGTGCGAAGACTTTTGGGAGCCACTGTATGTGCTTTTTCTTAAATATGTCAATTGCAAAAACTTTCATTTTTTTACAGTTTATTAGAACCACTGAGTACTACGTTCCGTGAAAAGGAGAGCTTCCACTTTTTCGTTTAACAGATTTTAGAGGCATTTGAAAAAATGAGGTTTTTTAAGGAACTAATTGCAGACCTGAAAATTAAAAAAAAAAAAAAAAAATCTCAACAAGTGGCCAGAAAACACTTATAATTAAGTTATATAGCGAAATTTTCATTTTGAGCCTCTACTTGATCCAGGAGTTTAATTTTTTATGAAAACCAGAACGCGGTCTCCAGCCGATTCGCTGTATTTCCCCACGCAACGTTTCAGCGTAGCGCCGAAAGAATCGTTAAGCTAAATGTTCTCATTAAATTTCATATCCTGAACAAAATGGCGACTCCAAATGAAAATTTCGCTATATAACTTAATTAAAAGTGTTTTCTGCCCACTTGTTGCAAAAAATGTTTTTGAATTTTCAGGTCTGCAATTACGTAAAAAGTTCCTTAAAAACCCTAATTTTTTCAAACGCCTGTAAAATCTGTTAAACGAAAAAGTGGAACTTCCCCTTTTCAGGAAACGTAGCGCTCAGTGGTACTAATAAACCGTAAATAACTGAAAAATTTTGAAATTGACATATTTGAGAAAAATCAAAAACATTATTTAAAAATTTTTTTTTAAAAAAGACTGCGGAAAAAAAACTAAAGCACATATTTCAAAATGTTGCATATGTTTCTAAACAAGAAAAAATTTTCTTTTAAATAAAACAAACCGCAACAAAATATGTTCCATCGTTCCTGAGATAATCTACTTTAAAAATTTTGACGAAAATCTCAAGCGAGAAATCATGACAGGACCGCCATCTTTGGTGACCTGTATCTCCCGCCTAGGAATTTTTTTGCGTAAAAAAAAGTATCTCCAATTTTTTTAAGAATTTTCAACATATGTTAAATTAAAAAAATCCGAGACAATCATATTACAGCCCTTGTTGAATTGAGATGGATTCTACCATACATTCTTATTAGTTCTGTTCGCTTATGAATGCACAAAATTGTTCCTTTATTTATGCATCAATCAAGTATCTTGGGCAGCATATAAAAGCGCAAGGAATAATATGGCGCATTGGACGCGTGCCCTTTTAACACTGGTAAACAATTACAGAGATTTTTTTTTTAGAATTTCGCGCGGCTCGATGTGGACAAGGATTCTACAAACAACGCTGTAATAAACAGCAATACATTCCTCCTGCATCGATACACTTAGTTCGGCATGTCTACCATTCGTCAAAAGTCAGCTGGAAGTCGGTTTCTGAAATACTGTTGAGAACCTTTGTCGTCGCCTCTTGAATCGGCTCGATGAGTCGAACTGATTTCCTTTGAGCTCCATTTTCATTCACGGAAACAAGAAAAAGTCTGGTGGAGCCAGGTCTAGGCTGTAGGAGGGTTTAGGTGAAATTTACTCTCGCTAGAGGTATTGTTCCTCGCTCAAAACTTTCGGCATCAGCTTAGCGCTCACTTTCCTCATCGCAAGATCCCTTGATACAATGGTGTGGACGGTTCCGACTGAAAGATCGACCTTCTCACTAATAAAAGCAATTGTTAAACGTCTGTGAGCGTCCAAAACCTTTTTTCACTTTGTTCACCTGAGCATCTGTTCGAGCGCTCGTCGGACGTCCGAAGCGGTGATCGATCGTCTTCGACGAGCTCTCGGAATTCCTTAAACATTTTGCGCCATTCAAAAACTTGTGCAGCTTAAGGCATCATCTCCATAAGCCTGTGTAATGAGCTCATGGTTCTCGGGCACGGATTTCCTCGAGTTTAAAGCAAAACTTCGCAGCCTTTCCTTGTTGGCGCGATGACACCATAAAAAAAAAATCACACGTCACAAAAATCCACCTCCTGCCTATATGCATGTCCACAGGCGATTGAATTAAAGTGCACCTGAGTGATGGAAGGCCCCTCTGCTGAGGCCGACCATACGGAGTGCTCTCTACCGCTCCATTGAAGATACAGCGAACCAGTCCTGATACTTATTGAACATACCCTGTATATGTCTGTGGCACCGTAGTTCCTACTTATCTTGATTAATTAATTTTTCGAAAGGTGACTTTATCGAGAGTGTTCTTAGCTAAGTTACATTTTTGTAGGACCTAAATTGAGTTACATATAAATTGAAAACAGAATTATTCTTCCATTTTTGTTGTTGACACTTTCTTACACAATAAATTTTTCTGCTTGCGATGGAAGTAGTTTAAGTTTTCTAATTAATATAGAAGCCAAATTGTAACTTTCAAAATTAATGTTTATGTGACGTTTTAAGCCTTTCTTTAAGCGATGGGTGCCAATATATTTTGTTTGCACACAACCGTAGAAAATTCAATGATTTAATATTTTTGTCGTTTACTATTTCCTATTTGTTAACAAATTTTCGAGAGTGGCAACGGTGAAAAGAATGAGACTTTACTTGTGAGTGGCAACGATCAGACACAAAATTAGAAAGCGTGTTTCCTCCATTAAATGTAGCCGAGGAGGCAAGGCACTAGTATGCAGTCCTCGACATAAATACAGTTGTAGTCAGTTCTGACTCTTGAATAGAATAGAAATAGAAAATGTAGCCGAGGGGCCGTGGTAGCCCGATCGGTAGAGTGTCGGATTCGGGGCCGGAGGGTCCTGGGTTCGAACCTCGATGGTCGAAGACCCACCGTCGTTATTAAAGGGGACTGGGCGACGTTAAATATGCTCGTGGTCTCAATGTCCTCCAAGTGAAACGATACCTCTGGGGGTGCCAGTACTAGGTAGTTATTAGCTCCTGGACTAGTTCTAAATTCTCATTAACTGTTCGATCCGGTGATGGTGCTGCCATCTATCGGTATATAAAATAATGGAGGCAAGGCACTTAGTATGCAGTCCCCGACATAAATACAGTTGTAGTCAGTTGTGACTCTGAATAGGAATAGGAATAGGAAATGTAGCCGACAAGGCACTTAGTATGCAGTCCTCGACATAAATACAGTTGTAGTCAGTTGTGACTCTGAATAGGAATAGAAATGTAGCCGTGTTCTTCTGTTGCGTATGTTTGAGTGCTGTAATGTTTGTTCTGAATTAAATGTTTTGTTTAAGCTGTAATTGCGTCACAGTTAACACAAACAGGTGAAACACATGTCACAATCAGGTGTCAAAGTCAGATACCTGCTATGATACATCGAGTAGATGTTTATGTTTGAAGAAATTTTGATTTTAATCCCGAATTTTGAAACGTAACACTGTTTTGGCGCCCAACGCGGGCTTCGACGTAACAGCAAATTTCCTTTGAAAGCCATGGAAGTGACGGAGTTGAAAGAGTAGTGACGATGCTTCAGAACTAAGTTCACGAACTGTGCAAATAAGGTTGAAGCAGAACTTTTAAAATAAAGTCAAGATATGAAATATCTTTTGACTTTGGAAGTACAACTGAAAGGAAAATATATGCGATTGGAAGTTCCTTTGACGACAGAAGGTGCTGGAAAAGAATTCGAAGATTATTGTATAGCTGCAGAAGTCTATCGTGACAGGTTTGCTGAATTATTTATCTGTTTGAATTGAGAAGATCTCAACTAGTTTTATATTTGAAGCAGAATTTGTTCCTGAAAAAAGGAAATTTTAATTGCCGATGATAGAGCTCAAGAAATTTGGTGATGCAAAAGAATATTTGACTCTCTGAAGTCAATTTTCAAAAATCCACGCGGAACCAAGCATACCTGAAGAACATACATTTCAGTATCTCCTACAGTCTGTAGTTCCAAATTTGAAGGCGGCGAGAGTTGTGCTGAGTTTTTCGGCCACCGCAGTGAAATATCCGAAAGTAATAACGCAGATAAAAGAATGTTTCGTCAAAGAGGATTTGATTGTGCAAATTTACGTTCGAGATTTTTTAAATATGGTGAGGAAAAATGCCGTATCTCCCTACGCTCTATGATGATCTAGAAACGAAGATACAGGAGCGATTTCCTCCCCCTTCACTTCTGGCTGCGAGGAATTCATTAAAGTTTCTAAAGACTTCTTCATTGAGTGATGCGTTTCTGGAATTTCTGCTTCGTTCCCAAGCAATCAGTATTTCTTCCAGTAGACATGATTCTGCAAGTGGAGTTGAAGAAATTCCGTATTTTTCTTGAGTTATTTTCAGACTTTCAAGTGGTTCGAACATTGGAAGACTTTCAAGGCTCGTACTGAATTTGGAACAGTTATAGTACTAAGGAGAAAGAAGTTGCTAAACATTATGAGGAGTCCTCAACCGCTGCAGCTCTGGTAAACTCGTCAAATTCGAAGACTACAGGTAGGCCAAGTTTTATTTGTATTTTTTGTAACAAGATGTACGGAAAATGTTATCTAGACATATGGATTACGAAGTCAAAATGATTTTAATTAAAAGAGGTGCTTGTCTCTAATGTTTTCAAATGTGTCGTATGGCTCGAATATGCAAAGTAAAGAATTTCTGCATGTATTGTAGTAAAAATTACCATTCTTTACTGTGTCCTAGTCGCCAAAAAGATAATTTCAAAAGTAATGAGGAAATTGTTAAAACTAAAACGCTAGCTAATAATTCTAGTATTGGCGAAGTTTATTTTGTGACTTTGATATTAAAAATACAATTTAAAGATAAGGAGTTGAAAGTACGTTCAATTTATGACACAGTTGCTCAGTTTTTTCATCTCAGTAAAAGGGTAGAAGAAAAATTGGGGTTGAAATCTAAAAGAAAAGTTAAAATGACGCACGGTCTGTTTGGGGGGAGAAAAACAAAAAACCGAGATACATGAAGTTTATGATTTGTTCGTTAGCTCGTTAAACTCCTCTTTCTACTTTCAAATGGAAGCGTTTTCTGTTTAAGCTATAATTGTGTCACAGTTATTCTTCCATTTTCTGTAGTGAAAACTTTCTTACACGTTCAAAATATCTATATCGATCGAAAGAATAAGCTTTTCTTGCGATGGAAGTAGTTTAAATTTCTAATTAATATAATACTCAAATTATAACAGTTAATGTTTAAAGGAAGTTTTAAGCCTTTCTTCACGTGATTCGTTACGATTTTTTTTGCTTACTTACAACCGTAAAAATTTCAATAATTTAAACTTTTAATGTACTGCAATTGCCTATTTGTAAACAAATAAAACACTTCGAGTTGAACCGAACCATTGCTTCGGTCACTCGTCTGGTCTGTGCTAATTCTATATTAGCTACCAGTTTGTTTGGCCCTCATGGCTTCTTTAATAGGTTTTCCATCTCCAGCTCAGTCACTTTCCTATGCCGGGCTGATGAGTGCTAATAAGCACGAAGCAGCAGTCTGGAAATGACTGAGCTGGCGTTGTATTTCATAACACTTATAATTGATTTTAGCAATCAAAGCTTATAAAATGTTTTTCAGTTTTTTCCATTGATTCTGCTTTTAGGACAAACAAAACTTAGTACTTATATAATTACCCCCACACGCTCTTTGTTGCTTGAAAGCATACACAAAGACTTTAAGAATACTTTTTTGAACTTGGCCTCTAAAAATTGGTCGCAGTGATTTTTGTGATGCAAAAATCTTTTAATTTTATTTAAAAAATATCCACAGAGACTTAGCAGCTAGTATGAAACTAGTGAACTTCATTTTCTTTGTCTACAAAATGAAAAAAAAAAAAAGAAAATCTTGAAGAAATTCTCCCTCTTTAGATTATCAAGAAGATTTAAATTTAAACCGTATGATTGATGCCCTTCTTCACATTTAATGAGCAGAAAAAAGTGACAATGTTCTCATTTTCCTCCGTTATGAGTTAAGCTCAACCGAGCTGAGGAAGACTGGAGTTTTGTTCTCCCTCCTCTTCCCTGTCTAATTTGTCTTGCAGTTTATGACTATCTGTCATACTTGCCACAGCCTCCAGTAATGTGGAGGGAGATTTGATTGTCAAATCTGGATTTTTCAAAACAGGAAAAGATGATCCTTATTATGAAGGAGTACAATTGAGACGTCCACTGGGGGAAAAAAGTCCGGAACTCTGTCAGCTTCTGTTCCGGTTTGTTCCAAAATGAACGTTTATGTTTTCAAGTAAAGTAAAGGTTCATATTTGAGAATACTGTCTGTATACTTATTTCAGCTTTATTTATTACCAGCGGTACCCGCACGGCTTTGCTTATAGTAGAAAATTGAAAGTTCATTTGGTTTGCCTGTATATTTACAAATAATGAATGATTAATTTCTCGCCGATTTGCTATGTTCATTTGCTCACCCATGTTACGGTAATTTGTTCGTCCACATTATGATAATTTGCTAGTCCACGTTATGATAGTTTGCTGTAAAATGTTCTTAAAATTAGAATAGAAAAAGAACAAAATCGAATTTTTGAAAAGTCGCTTCCAGGTGTGCACCCCAATGCAACAAACTAATTTTGTACCAAATTTCATGAAAATCGGCCGAACGCTTTAGACGCTATGCGCATCATAGAAATCCAGACAAATATCCCGACAGAGATCCTGACAGATCCCGACAGTGATCCGGACAAACTTTGAGCTTTATTATTAGTAAAGAAGTGTTAATTGATTATTTGTATACAATGGGTAGAAAAAAGATTCAGTAAAGAAGTATTTTGAGGAAGTAAATTACAAACTTTTGCGCGCAAGTGTTTTGCTGTTGAATTAATACCCTTTATTAATGACTGCATCTTTGTGAATGATATTTGGAATCGGTAGCTCGGAGCTTTTTTGGATTAATAAAAGTGTTTTCTGTAATGCAGAAACAGATGCGAAATTATTTTGAAATTTGTTTTGTTTTAACGAAGCTGATTTTATCAATTTCTATTAAATTTGGAGATTGAGAATAGTATGATTATATTATCCTATATGGAGATAGAGGATAGTATATACTATCTTTAAACGTGTAGAATGCTACAGTCTCAGGGGTCACATGTTTTATTTTGAAGAATCTCAATTTGAGAATCAAAACAAACACATTCAGCTCCTTCTTACACGCATGCCCATACACACGCCCCCATACACACACATACACACGCCCACACACAAACAAGTTTATTTAGAAACTGCGTTAACAGAACGTTTTTCTTTCTTTACAATTTTAACTTTTGCTACTGTCTCTTAGTGCACTATTAAATTGACGCACTAATAAAATTTAGAATGTTGTTCTCTATGTACGCAAAGAGAAAATAGTAAATCCTTTTCAACATGTCATCACTGATGTTGAGAGTGAATGGAAGGAAATCAAGAATAAAACTCTAAATCAAAATAAAATTTAAAAAAAAAAAAAAAAAACTATTTTACTGCTATTTTCTTTATTATTTAAATCGTATCTATTTTTCTTGAGGATAAATGCAGAATTTGGTTTCTTGTTTTGCTTTCATGTTTCCTTGTGTCATTAATTTTGTTTCACTACTAGAAGAAATGGAACTTATATGGCGCCACATTTTCTGCCTCAGGCAATCGTATTTCTTTATGCAAGATGGCATCACTGACTCAATGGGGAAAAATAAGCGACGTAATTCCTTTATGTCTGCATTGGAATTGGAAATGAATAGGGCTGTACAATACAAATAAGATTATCTGACGCATTGTTAAACCGACTGTGTAGTTTTCATATCGTTTTGGAAGTATCGGGAAATAATATATAAGAAACCGATGGAGTGATGAATTTTGTTCGCTGCTTTGAAAACTGTCTAGTTTGATGCATGCGTGCAAAAACCACATTTCGTGGCTAAGGAATTCAATGTGGATTATTTGGACATTTTTGAAATTTTGAACCAAAACCGTAAAAAAATCAATACAAAAATTTGAACCATATAATACTTAAATCATTTTAATATGAAAGAAAAAGAAGATTTTTAATATGTATAGTAAATGCGCAAACATTGGAATTTCAGTGAAGTATTAATTTTTTTTTGTGTGTTTTGCTTACAGATTAACCCAAGAGATGCGATAAACAAAAGAAACAAATATTGTGCAAATTAAGCAGCAAATATATATCGTCGCCTCAGAGCAACAATAAGTTATCTTAGTATTATATTTCTGGGATCAGTTATCTTACTGTTGCTCTGAGACGACGATATATGTTTCGTTTAAGCAAAAAAAAAAAAAAAAAAAAGAAAAAAGAAAAAAAAGCATCACAAAGCACTAGTTAGACGAGCGTTCAAAATAAAATAAAAGTTTCATTCTGTGTGTAATTTTTTTTGGCAGATATATGGAGGGAGGGAGAGGGAGAGAGAGAGTTTATCTCCAGTTTTTCGCCGACATTTAAAATTTACTCTCCCTTAAATGTATCAAAATGTATGAGTGAAATTGAAAAAACAAGATCATGTGTTTGTGGAAATTTTGCGTTGGAGAAACTGGGGGGGGGGGGACACCAGGGAAAGAGAGGGAGGTAGAGATACAGAGAAACAGATACCAAACACAACACACATAAAGTGGATAACATTAGCAGGAAGAAATAATGAAATATTAAGAGCATACCAGTTGATGTGAATATCAGAATACTTACATTTAAAGGATGGGATATGGGGTGAAAATTAAGTAATTTCAAAGTTTTAATTATGTTCTGACTCTTCAAAAGGCAATACAGCATCATATCAGACAAAAGTAAACAGGGCCGCATACAAGGGAGGGGGAGGGGTCTTAGGATTCACCCCTCCTCCGAAAAGTTCGGTTTGATATTTAAATGTTCGTTTATATTTGGAAATTCCCAAAAAATATCGTTACGAAATTCAAATGTCTTTCATATGTATATTAATTGCATAAAACGCTTTCATAATAGATAACTTGACGACTTGATCATTGCATGAAAGTTTTCAAACCCTCCCCGAAATTATTTTCTGGTTACGACTCAGAAAGTAAAAGCTCTACAATACAATTTTTTCTAACGTTTATGAAAAGATTTGTTATACTATTCCTTAAAATAACGTAGTTTTTTAGATGACAGTAAAAAAAAAATGTATGCTCTCAAAGAGAAGCATTCAAAAATTAAAGTTTTGCTACACATTATATTTGTTACTGAATAAATGCGCATATTTTTTCAGCAGTAATGCATTTTCTGTAGAACAGAAAAGAATACATTTATAGAGCTTAAATTTGTTTGAAAGTAATTTTAACGAAATTATTAATACAAGAATTATTTTAACTATGAACCAGTGTGCAATTCATGATTCGATTAAAAATAAATCAATAAAATTACTATTATTTACTCGCAACTTTAAAATCAAATATTCTCCCCCTGTGCAAATATTCTTGTACTATTCTTCGCTTTGGAGACGCAAATCATAAATGGTGTTCCCTGTTTCCGTAAAGAGGACATTTATATTCCGGCACTGCCTGTATCTGCTTGTCGCAAAGCAAAATGGAGTTGATTTGGAAGGGATTGCAGTTTCGATATCCTATTCCTAGTATGATTAGCATAAAAACTATTTCCAGGGAAGACATGTGTAGATAGGAATAATGTTGACAAAAAAAGAATTCTTCTTTTAAGCGTGAAGACTAGAAGTTTTCGCCTGGTAGGACTTTTATGATATTTGAGCAGAATTATAAAGAAAAAAAAATCAATTCTGTTTCTTGAAGTTTTTATTAAAAAAAGGAAGTTTATCCTGCTAAAGATAACTATTTTATCAATATTTTTTTAATCCTGAAAAAATATTGTTCTTATTTTTGAGAGTAGTCATGAATTAATGTTTTCCATAAAAGCCTTTCAAAGTATTCATAAAATTCAGGAAGAACTGCAACTGCCTATCTGAATTATAAATGAAGTGATTTACATGATTATGCTACCATTGAGATGACTCATTATGTATTTTGAGTTCCTCATTTGCCTTGTTTACAATGACCATGTCATAGGTTAGTGCAAATGTTTACTAACCATGAAGTAATTTCGGATTTTTTTTTTAACTCTTAAGAGTTCCATTAATCCTGAAAGAAAAAAAAACAGATTTGTAAAAAAAAAAAGAGGTTGTTTAGTAATAAGTCACACTTAAAGAAGATTCAAAACGAGAGTTCAGGATATTTAAATCTTTAAAAGTTTGTCTCATTTAATGCTGTTTAAAAAAAATGGTTTTTATAATCGCAGTGAGTGCTTAGCCTAATAATTGCATGTTATTAATGTATAATTTCTAACGCTGCCTATTATGAATATGCTTTTGGCACCCTTAGTAGAGATAAAATGTGCTGTTGCTGCCGGGGATTACTATAAATCTCGCTGTTATGTATTTAAAGTTCATTTTCACTTGGGCATACGATTAAATTCAACTGTTATCAACAGATGTATGTATGTCTACTTAGCCGGTAGGATGAGCCTTGGGCTCGTTAATGGAGGGTTATGAGTCCTGGCCTCGACATAACCTAAGTCGGTCGTTTACACTAAAGGCAGCTTTTGTTCGTTGAATCTTTCGTTGCAGCAAAGCTCTTAATTCGTATGAAGGTTCCTGAGGGATGCGATACCCCTAAAGCTAAAATTTGGGACGCTCAGATTCAAATTTTGTAGGTGGGGGGGGGGGGAAGCAATGAATTCTGACCTCTCCACGCAATGGCATCTCTCTTTTCGTAGTGTTGTCATGTGAATCGATATCGACAACTTAAAAGTGTGCTACTTTACTACGCAAGAGTTGTTTGCTTTAAAAGTTTACCTAAATCTTCTCTATTCCCTGCAAAATTTAGAATTATCTTTAAGCTAGATCAACAGGTATATCCTCATATAATATAATAGGGAATTCATTGGTCGAGTAACGCTGACGACATCAAAATGATACTCGCGCCACGGCATGATACAGGGTGTCCAGCAAAGGACTCCCTAGTTTAAAAATTAAATATCTCGGAAACAAAGGACGATATTGGAATAAAATAGACGGTGTGTTTATTGTGAAACCCATAAAAATCATATTCAGGAACTTAATTAGTTTAAAAAATGCCAACAGGTGGCGCTGCCGCTGTAATTGCAATCGAAGTCCGTATAAATAGTGCGGCGAAAAGGTTAGTTGTTTCAGCAGTAGTTTAGCCACTGAAATATGCTTATATATACGCTAGAAACTATCGTCCAATCTCTTCGCAGCACTTTTTATGGAAATTTCTATTGCAGTAACAGCGTGCAGCGCCACCTGTTGGCACTTTTATAAACTAATTTCCAAGTTTCCCGTATATGATTTTTATGGGTTTCACAATAAGCATACCGTTTGTTTTATTCCAATATCGTCATTTGTTTTCGAGATATTTAATTTAGAAACCAGGGAGTCCTTTGCTGCACACCCTGTAATTTGATATGTTTTGGTAATGTTTGTTATGCAGGGAAATGCTTCATTTTGACAGGGCTGAATTGGATCCGGTAACTCAACTGTTTTACTGGTAATACTGTCTTTTTAGGAGAATGAAGGAACGTAAAAATGTTCAACAATGAAAGCTATCTACTGGAGTTAAGGGTTAATCCACTGGAGTTAGGGTTAAACTGTCAACTATCAAAATATCACTTTGTTCAAATGTGGAAGCTATTTTCACCCGTAATACTTTGATGGGCGATTTTCTAGTTCAAAAATAACTTTTATACTCATCGATTATTTGCATTGTGTTTGAAAATATTCAAATTGGGAGAAATCCAATTAACTTTGACACTTAGATTAAGATTCAATTTCTTTCTGTTTCCTTTATCTTCGCAAGAAAAAGGCTTTATGAAGCAAGTTTACTTCTTTTAAAATCACACCGCAAAGAAACGCGCGAATTTGCGCAAGAAATTCCTAGAATTTAATTAAAGATTTAATATAACTCACAAATCCGCAGAAGCATTAACTGATGGTACAATATGGCAGACCATACGTCATTGTCTCTTTAATTAATAATTACAGAGGGGAGAAAAGGAAAAGATGATATGTCTTGGCTCACGGAAAAGGCTTAGGAAAAAAGATTACGTTAATGAAAGATCTGAGGAGTGTAAAGTGTACTTTTATGCTAATTAATACGCACGAAGGTTTGGAATCTCTGCGGGTATTTAAAAAAGCTGCACATCCAAAAGGAACTGAGGCTTCGAAGATAGTGATTGAGCTCATGAGATATAAGGATTTGTGGCGAAATAATAGGTTGGAGCGAAGAAAAAGGCAATGGAAATATTACGAAAGTTTGGATTTTTTTTTTCGGTCATGGCGTGCCTCAGGCAAGATTAGCCATTATTTCGATTAGTCTTCATGAATCTTTTTCAACTGATAAACTCATTTGGGATGTAAATTTAATTTTCTTAAATACAAATATTGATTACTTATTCCCAGTATCTAAATGTACAACTAGTATATTTTGTGCCGGCTCAGAAAACGTTGATGAAGATGCAAGTATCATCGTAGATATTTATTGAAAATAAATTTGCACAAAGAATATACTATTTATTTATGCAACCTACTTCTGAAACTTTACGTTAATTAAAGATCTAGGGAGTGTAAAGTGTACCTTTATTCTAATTAATACACATGAAGGTTTGGAATCTCTGCGGGTATTTAAAAACAGCTGCACATCCAAAAGGAACAAAGGCTTCTTTGGACTTTGTTTTTCTCGGTCATGGCGTGCTTCAGACAAGATTAGCCATTATTTTGATTAGTCTTCATGAATATTTTGCAACTGATAAACTCATTTAGGATGTAAATTTGGCTCTCTTAAATGCAAATATTGATTACTTATTCCCAGTATCTAAATGTACAACTAGTATATTTTGTGCCGGCTAAGAAAACGTTGATGAAGATGCAAGTATCATGGTAGATATTTATTGAAAATAAATTTGCACAAAGAATATACTATTTGAGCAACCTACTTCTGAAACGTTAGAAAAATATTTAAAGAACATGTACATGAAAAACAAAACCTGTAAATATCTCAGAGGAATTTTTTAATATCCTACTAAGAAATGATACATTTCTTAGTAGTTACAACTACATTAATAATGTGCGACCCCAATAAAACATTAACGAAACATTACGATAACGTACTACAAATTCTAGGTGGAACTTTTTATGTGATTACTTCCAAAAAATTTAAAAAATGTTAAATCTGGACTTTACTCCTGTTTATACGATGGTGGACAAAACTAAAAACTCAATTTTTTTTTTAATTTTGATTCAATCATAACTTATCTCAATTTAACTTTTTTTCATTGAAGTAGAGAGAAATCATCGAGAAAAGAGTTCTAAATACAGTACGACTCGTTAATCAAATTAAAAAATGGGCAAATTTTATTTTTTATCATTACTTAAAATCTGGACAAAAGTATGAACATATTGATAAAAGTCCTGGATTACGGTAAGTTTTGTTCGAATCAGTTAATTTAAAGTCACAACATGAATAATTGTTGTCATTTGTAATTTTTAAGAGTGTTTTTTTTTTTTTTTCAAAAGTAGTCATAAACATTAAAATACACTTCTGAACAAAAATATTAACTCAAAAACGTTAATGCTGTTTTGCTCCTAACTTAACCGAATTAATGGTATTTAAGTTACGATGAATAATCAGAAAAATAGTTCTAAAATCAGAATGGTTCATAACTTTTGAAAAACAATCAACGTAATTTTAAAAAAGGGCATCTTTAATATTTTTTTATTTCGTGAAACTTAGACAAAATCATAGGGTAAAAAGAAGGAAATTCCTGAATTGCAGTGAAATTTTGTTTGAGTTCATTTAATGCTTTAATCAGTTGAATGAATCAACTGTTGGCATAAATGATTAATACTTGCTTTAGTTTTCAAAATTAACGGCAAGTAATAAAATTATAAACTAAGCATGGAACTTCTGATGTGTAAAAATAACTTTCGGGATTTCCCCTCATCAATGCGTTTTATGGGAGGAAAGTAAAACGAAGAATCCCGTCTTTAGACACTTTTATTTTCTTTCCTGTTTCCTTTTAAGAATGTCAAAAAATTAAATTCATCTTTTAAAAAAAAGTTGCTGTTATCTATACAAAAGTCATTTTCCCATTTTAGGATTCTTTTTGGGAAACTTTGTGCCTTTGTATAAAGATGTACTTTTATACAGGGTTAGCATAAAAGAAGATCCTAGTTTTAAAAATTCATATTTCATAAACTATTACACTTATCGCTGTAAATAATACATAAAAATGAATATAAACTGTAAAAGTTTTCTTGAACGTAACTACACTTTTAAAACAAAGCCTGAAATTTTACGGTAAAAGTTACTGGCATCCATGCTGCCAGTAACTTTTACCGCAAATTCCTATTTTACTGTAAAATTTTAAAATAGAAGAAACGAGAGTTGAAAAGCGCAACACGAGAGCAGCAGGTTCGATCTCAGGAACTTCGCATTGGCAGGTGACTGTGCTGACCACCATACCAGTTGGGACACATCAAATGAGGGGAAACACGGTGTTATGTGCTTCGCAGTATAAGTCACGTGGTGGATCAACTGGCGCAGCATGAGTTTATTTTTTTCGGTACAATTTATTGTATTTTTTTCTGTAGTGTAAACACTCCATTTTACAGTAATATTTACCATAAAAGTTTCCTGAATTTTTAACAGTGTACTTAACCCGAGATTGCTCGCGCAACCAAAACGAACGGGAGTGCTCGCGCAGGGTATCTCATACCCGAGGAGGTTTTTTTCGTATATTTGAGTTCATTTTTTTTTTTCAAAAAGGTTGAAAATGCGAATAAGAGAAAAGAGTATAATTATAAAATACTTTCTTAAAAGACTTGCATTTAATTTCCACATTTTTTTTGTTTGCAAATGCATGCCATATGGTTCATGCAAATGTTTTTGCCAAATTTTTCACACACAAATTTGTATTTTGTTTTTCATATTGGGGCTTTCGGTACAGTTTTTGTACGTTGACTTTGCTTTTTTAGCAGGGGATGCAATATCTTCACTAGATCCTAGTTTTAATTTAAGTCTCTTGGAAGCATTGCGTATGCTTTAGTTCAAAACCGTAGCAGAAATACTCGCGCAGGGTATGATACACCCGTAGAAGTCAATTCCAAAGAAACTAATTTTAGGATGTCCCCACCGATTGTGCCTCTTCAAGGTTATGACCTATGGGTCAGCTACTCAAGGAATCGTCCACTTCCAAAAAAAAAAAAAAAAAAAAAAGGTGGGGAGAAATTTGTTTGAAAGCGAAGATGTGGGTATGACATACCCTGCGCGAGCAATCTCGGGTTAAACGTGCACGTTCCGCACTCGGCCAGAAATTCCTTCCGGAAGGGGTTTTTTGATCCCAACAATCCTTACACGTGTATTAACTACTGTATTAAGAATTGGCAACAATGTTAAACCAAGACCTATGGGGGGGGGGAGTATCTCACCCCCCGCCACTTCTCTGCGCCACTTACGCTTCGCAACACTGGATTGGCTGTGCAGGTGATGATGATTTACTTTTTATGCGGATGCCAGCCAGATACCCAAACCTAACCCATGTAAGATGAATAAATACCTCTGTGCTGAAAGTGAAGTAAGAAATAACAACGTCAAAAATTACAAATTGTAGATTACTGCCGACTCGTATTTCGGTGCTACAAATACACCTTTTTCAATGCAAAAAATATAATGAAAAGACATCTGACAAAAGCAACCTTTTAACGTCGAAACACGTGCCTGCAGTAATCTGCAATTTATGATTTTTGATGTTGTTATTTCTTACTTCACTAACTCCATGTGATTTTTTATGAAGTTTCTTCAAAGACTGTTTACACACCACCATTGTCTGCAGCATTGCAAGAACTGAAAGATCACATATGGGTGGCATTACGAAAAATTGACCGTGAAACATTCTAAAATGTATGTTATAGATTAGAGCCGCTTATAGTTAGGCCGACGCATCAGCTTAAGTTTAGCCATTTTGGATCGGATTTTTCATTGTTGTGGAGCTAGGGTTACCACCGCAAAGTTTCGTGCCTCGCCAAATTTGCTGTAAATAATATTTTATTTAATGAACAATTCACTTGCAGCTAATAATCGCTCGCAGTGAACAATCACCGAGCACAATAACTGGCCAGAAAAGACAACCACTCAAATACGATCTCCGATCCAAAATGGCTGATCTTAAGCTGATGCGCCGACTCGCATACGTAGGGGCCTTATTATAGATGCGTGTCGCGTTACGAAAGACGCACACATCGAACATTTGTGAGTGAGAAAAAACTTTCAGTTTATCTTTATTCTTATGTATCATTTATAGTGTTAAGTTTAATAGTTTATTAAAAAATAAATTTTTAAAACCGGGATCACCACTTATTTAAATAACGTGATATTTTTTAAACGGTATTGGTGTTCTTCGAAAATCTGAACAATTTGAATATCTGAACTACTTTTGATCCAAATTTGTTCGGATTTTGATATTCTATTATACAATTCTTTTACCAAAAAATTTATTTTTTCAGCAGTGGTTTTGTTCTCGAGTCTGAAGAGAATGAATGATTTTGATAATAAATGATGAAAGTGTAAATAAAAACAATAAGTTGTTTAACAACAACACTGAAAATACCCATTACGATGAAATAATTGCTGTCAGTTACGTAAGCCTTCCGATTTACATGTATACGTGTACGTAATAAGTCAAGCTGAAAATCGGAAATCTGCCCAACCAAATTGTTGCCATTCATGATACATTAATATGAGCCTAGGCCGAGTAATGAAGAGATTAATTTCAGATGGGTTTCATTAATTCCGGGATTTCCACATTCCGGTGTGTAACGTAATTCTAGCAGATGAATTTATTGATTAAGCCTGCCACAAACCACCAAGCTACATCTCATTAACTCCGGTTTTACTAGTGATACTATTGAACAATCAGTTAAATTACAAAACTTTCAAAAGAAGTTCGAGTAAAATGTTATTGTTAGAAAGAAATGTTTAAGGCTTCAGCCATTACTTAAATTAATAAAAGGTTTTAGGTTACGTTGTTTTTTTTAGATTGAAATGAGACTTGGAAAATTTGACACTTTACAGGCAGTGCAAGATAATTTTAATCACTTCTCGCGTATTGGAATAAAAAGAGAATTTTAGAATGAAAAATTCTATTTTAAATCGTTTTTTATTATTAGTAAAAATGTTTCTAGTTATCTAGTATTCATTAGTTGGAAAGAAGTCTTTAAATTATTTTTACAAATTAAAAATAAAATGAAATTAGTAATTGTTTTCAAATAGAATTTTCTATCATCAAAACTAAAGTTTTGATTTGTGTTTTAAGAACTGGAAACAATTGTTGTATTTTTATGCATTTAAGTATACAATTAAAAAAATCACATACAAAATGTGTTAGCGTTTTTTAGAATGAAATGATAATCGGTGTAATCATACATATTGGAAAAACAAATATGCGGATTTCGAAAATACTCTTAAGGTACATGGTACAATCCAAAAGTAATGAGCCTTCGTTTAAAGGGACAGATTTATTGAGCTGATCGGTACAACTGACTAATAGTTTTAAAAATAGGCACCTCTTGCCACAATGTACTTCTGTAGGCGACTTTTCCATGACTCAAAGGCAACCCTAAAGTCATCTTCCGGGATATCTGCAAGGGCTTCTTTGACATGTGCTTGACGTCCTCGATGGAGTCAGAACGTTTCCTTTTCAGAGCTGATTTTAATAGTGGAAACATGAAGTCAGAAGGCCACAAGCCCGGACTGTATACAGTCCAGTGAGCCCAGACTGTATGAAGCCGAGGGCACCACGGGAGCATTGACTCGGACCTTCTTCAGTCATAACTCTCGGCACAAGTTTCGCGCAGACTTTCCGCATTTGCAACTTCTCTGTACCAATGAGTTGCACTGTTGACTCCGATAAGTTCAGAGTTTCTGCTTCTTGGTACAGACTCAAACAAGAGTCTGTGTTCAAAAATTCACACACTCGTTGCACATTCAACGTCAGTACGGACGGAGGACGGGCGTCAAGAATGGGGTTCGTCAGTCACCAATTCCCGGCCTTACAAAAGGCCTCGTGCCACTTTTCTACTTGCGAATAAGGCGGAGTCGCACACAATTTTTCGTAAAAGTACCATTAAGGGCCGAAAAATATTCATCTGTAATAAATCTGTAGTACGTTTTTTAAAATAGGATCGGATTTTTACTTCATCGTTTTAAAATAGGACCGTTGTTTACTTCAAACAAATATATCGGCCAATTTTAAATGCCTGCGTAAGTTTCAGAAAAAAATTGCCTCGTAACATAAACATTGTTTCTCAGGGATGCAAAAATGTTACGTTAGTCACGATGCCTTTTTTGGTGAGAAAAAAAAAAAAAAAAAAACCTGCCAGAGCTTATTTTGCTTCAAATTCTTGGTAGAAATGAAAAATAGTCACCTTGTATATTTTAAATCTGTATATTAAACCAAAAAAATAAAACATTTATTTTTACTCCCGGCGTAAGTAAAAATAGTAAGAAAATCAGCTGCGAATGTTACGTTAGTCACTATGGAATGACCCTATTTCATTATTTAATATCATTATTTTTTTACTTATGTTGCTCATCAATTTAAACTTTTGGTGGTTGACTCTAGTGTGTTTTTTCAATATTTTTACGGGATGATACAATTACGTTCACGATTTTATTAACTTATTGTTTTATTAAAGAAAATTTAATAAATCTTAATGAGAAAAAAAGCTCTTTTTTTCTCTTTCCTCTCTTGAAAAACTTAAGCCATTAACATACTAAAATATTAATTGTATGTTTAAGTTTGCGAAAAAAAATTGCAATTGATATTCAAGATAATTACAAAAGCAGGCTGCTAACGCAGACTGCATTTTTGTAGTTGGTTAGAGTAACTTAAAAATAAATTTCACCATTATTTCTATTAATTTCTTGCTGTAAAATATCTGAGAATAGCACTCCAATTAAAGATCAAAACTCTGCAAAAACACTTTTAGAAATGATGAAACCATCGAGAAAAAATATCCAATTTAAACTTTTCTTTCACCATATATCTTAAAAAAAAACTATTTTAAAACTTTTAAATGAACTTCCTCCCGAAAAAACTCTGATGGTAGAAATAGAATGATTCTCATTATCACTAAAGATCTCATCACCACTTCGGTAAGAATAATAGATTCAAACCCCTCATTAACACGAACTCTGAAACTTTTAAGACTTTTCAGGTGATAACAGTGGTATTAAGCAAACAATTCTTTCAGGGTATGGAAAGTTGATTTGTGTAATGATACTTGCTTCTAGGAATTTTTGAAAGAATATTATGTTCTCCATAATTTGGATTTATAACGCAATATTTTAAAACGAAGTGACATAAGAAATTCTAGATTGTTTCACTCTTTTAAAAGAATGGTGGTTGCTAATGCTGTAATATAGAGGGAAATGGTATTTTTTGTTCGTTAATTTAATGTACTTCATTGATGCGACAGATTTCAAAGAAATTTCTTCAAGGATTTTTTTAAGCTCTTTAATGGGAAAGATTACTTGCACCAACGTTGCCTTTTATCCATGTTTTGAAAAAGCACATTACGTAAGGAAGTTCGGAAGCATTAGAGTTCATGAAAAATAAAAGTGCATATTGAAGTTTCATACGCTTAAACTTTTTGTCAGTAGGGTTGTAACCGATTCTTATGTAACCTGGGTCTAAATATAATTATAGCCTTGTTGTTAATCTGGGTACTCCCGGCAAAGAATGGGTAACTGAAAATGGAAAATATTTATTATGCAAAGATTTAACTTTCATAAAAGGATGCGTACGCGCTAATTTTTCCTAAAACTCTCAATTTGAATTCTGTACTTAAGAGGCAAAGGGCATTAAGTCAATGTTCTCAAAATCGGGAGTTAAGCAAGATAGTACTCAACTTTTTCCGCTTTATTTAAAGGTAAAAGCATTAAATCCAAGTCCTTTTAACAAGTTGAACTATGGAAAACATATTTTGCTGGCACATTTCACATGTTGGTAAGAGGACTTTAGACACACCTCCTGGATTTTGTTTTTGTGACAAGGTGTTCTTTTTCTCCCAGATACAGAATTTAGTTTTAAATACAAGAAAATTTAATTCAAATTTAATTCATTTCTTTAATTTAATTTATGTTTTTTTTTTTTGCAGAATATTGTATATCAAAAACATGTTTCAAAATATCAAACTTCCAATCTTCTAATGAACAAATTTAAGTGTTCTAAAATCTTTGTTTTAATAGTAAGACAAAATCTGCGACGTTCTCACCTTATTGCCATATTTAGTAATAATTTTTACCTTAATAATGTTTTAAGATATAGTTTGATAAAAACGAAAAAGTAAAAAAAAAAAAAAAACAACAGACGTTTATTATGTACTTATTTTTTAATTTTTAATTCCAATACCGTGAATATGCATTCGTTATTTGAAACATAAAGTTGCTTCGAAGGAAGTAAAGCCTTCATTCAGTTCATTAATATCTCCTATTTCATTCAAACGATTCCATACTAGATACATTTTATAAGATGCAATTTGATGTAAGAATGGACTGGAAACAGAATAAACTCGAAAAATGAATGTTGAAATATTTTCTGGAACTTTCAACACCAGCATTCAATGCTTGTACAAAACTTGCAATAACGAACATTATTTTAACGTCTGCCAATACCATTTTCGAAAAAAAATTCTTTGACAAGGCACTTCAAAATGTTTTAAAGTGCATGTTGTAAAATTTCACATTGGATTAAGATAAAATAGATATTCTTTATCCTTCAACATATTCTCTTTGGGTAAATTTTATATATTTTTGGTGTGATCTTCTACTGAGATAAAAAAGCTGTATAATTCTCGTTAAATATTTCTTGTTTCGCATACGGTAACTAAAAAAAATTATAAGAAATTAACGAGTGAGAGTGCCTTAAAACATTTATGAAATTTGGGAAACATTATTAGCTTTCTCAAATAAAATGCACTAAATGTAAAATTTTAGTTTTCAGAATTGAAATATGCAGAAATCAGTTTTATAAAAGATAATTATTTTATGCTGTGAAATTTGAAATACTTGAAATACTGTTTTACCGTGCTAATGCGTTTTTAATGATAGCACTGAAAAACCTAAAAACTCTTTCACTAAATGTGCAGTGAATTTCCAAAACCACAAAAATATTTTTATCATTTTACCCTACTTTCAACATAAACTTTTAATTTATTGCAAATCAATGCATGAAAAACAGTGAAAAGGGACTGTTAATTACTGGAAATTTTCCAATCGTTTAAAATGGGATTCTGTGAAAACGTCGCCAAATGTCGCCAAGATGACTGTAGTTTCGGCCTTTCATTTGACACCAAATTTAGCAAGATGTTGGCAAGTGGTCGCCATTTTATAATACCATTTCTTTTCAATCCTGTTTTAGTATTTCTGTTTTATTTCTCAACTAGCTGTACCCGACGCGCGTTGCTACGCCAACAAAAAATACATCATTATACTGATTTTCATGACAATCGGTTGAACGGGGCAGAAGTTGCTACTCTGCAGTGCCACCTGGTGGCGAGTGGTTTCAATGAGCATATTATGCACCTTCTCCGTGGAAAAATACATATATATAGCAATTTTCATAATAATCGGTCCAGGTATCAAGTGAAGCCGTGACTATACTCAAATTTTGTACTCGCGCAGTTTGCAAGATCAATCAATCGCTAAAAATATCAAATAGAAAAAATTTTAAATCCCCCCGTTGCATGAAAAGCCATAAAACAATAAAGAAAGAATTTATTTGTTCAAACTCAAGAAAAATGGCAACAGCTAACTTCTGATCAATGAGATCTTTCACGCGAATTTATTTCTGCAGCCGATAATTTTATTCGTATTTATCCAATGGATTGTGACTTAAATTGTAATAAAAAAGGAACTATCGATCGGATTTTTTTCGAACTGGTCTATAAACATTCCCAGTAACAAAAATAACAAACGGTGAAAGTTTCAGCCAAATCTGCCGGGTAGTTTTTGAGTTCATGGATGATATACAGAGAAACATTTATTTATCTTCTTTACTAATAATAAAGCAGTAAGTCTCTCTGTCCGGAGGATGTCTGTAGGATGTCTGGAGGATGTCTGGAGGATGTCTGTAGGATGTCCGTAGGATGTCTGTGACGCGCATAGCGCTTAAACCGTTCGGCCGATTTTCATGAAATTTGGCACAAAGTTAGTATGTAGCATGGGGGTGTGCACCTCGAAGCGATTTTTCGAAAATTCGACGTGGTTCTTTTTTTATTCCAATTTTAAGAAAAAAAATATCATAAATTACGAAATTATCGTAACGTGGAACCGTAACATGGGCACAAGGCAATTGGCGAGATACGAAATGATCATAACGTGGAACCGTAATGTCGGTACAAGCCAACTGGCGAGAAAATTCACTATACATTATTTGTAAATATACAGGCGAACCAAAAGACCTTTTGATTTTTCTATTGCGGGCGAAGCCGTGCGGGTGCCACTAGTATATATATATATAGATAAGGTCTTCATCTACCCAAAACATGAACAGCTCTAAAAACTTCTTTTCGAATGAATATTTTTTGACTTAAAATGCTTTGCAACTATTTTCAAAGTCTTTGACGCCTTTTTTTTCCTTTCAATTACGTAATATGTATCATTGATAAACTAAGAAATAGTTCTTACTTTTAAAAAAGTTTAATCTAATAGGAATTGCGGTATCGTCCCCGATATCGCAACTAAGAAGCTTTTCATCATGTTAAAACTAATTCATCCTTCCGGATGTAAAAGGAAATCTTACTTGTTTTTCCACCACTGAAAGAAATCTTATTTTAGTTGCATACGTTGACTGGAAATGGAATAGTTCAATAAAAAATGAAGATAAGTACAAACACATTACAATTTAGTACTTGTTTTACCTCTCAATCAGCAATGAATATTTCTTCACGTATTTCAAAACAATGGAATTTTACTTCAGCAAATAGGTTAAAATTTCTATACGGGAAGCTATATTTTAAACCAATGGAATGAAATATAAGAACTATTATTCGAAATCAGTTATGCAAGAAAAAAAATCTATCAACTTTGGGAAAATCTGTCAATTTGAAACATTTTACTCAAAACTCCGGGCTCAAAAGAGAGAATGAGCATATGAAACGTTCTAATGCACTAAAAATGTCACTGTCTCTTAATTCGTAAAGAGTATGGAATTTCAACTTGCGTTGAGGCTTTGATTTTTCTTGCTTGGTTTCTAATTAACTTTCAAAGTTTTATTACTTGTAAGTGAATTTGTTGAATCTTGAAGGCTTTTTCACTTTTAATTTATTTCCTCCAGTCAATGTTTCGGATTTAAAATGGAATTTTAATCGAAATATTTAAGCAACGTTGTGAGTATTTTAGTGGTTTTACTATTTAGATCTAGTGGTTTGTGTTTCTTAGTTCAGTATTTATTTATATTTTAATGATCTACGCATTTTCTTTCTTAAGTAAAAATCAAACTCTGCTTACAAAAACTTTAGTATTTGTTTGAAATTTAATATGAAACATACTCTCGGCCGCGTTCTACGCGTATAAATTTATAGGGAAACAAACTGGCCCTGGTTATGCATGCATTGTACAATAATACCGATGCGAAAACAGTAGAGTTGGAGAAATACTGGTAACATACAAATAGCATATTACTTGTCAGTTTGAGACTCTTTTGTGCGAAGGAAATATTGTCGCATAGGCTTCATTTGTCTAAAAGGATTTCCACATGTATTCATTTATTTAGTGTTCGTTAAGAGTTTTGAGTTATTCATTTGTGGTTTCATTCTGGGAGCATTTACATTAAAAATTGCACCGATTGCAGCTGCCACAACCTGCTTTCATACGGCAATACCTTTAACTGCTAAACTACATAGTGGAACAAAAAAAAATTTCTTTTTTGGTGCCCAGAGTTTTAGAACGGTTTTAGATATGTTTGGGGCTTTAAATCGAAATATGAAATTAGCTTTTCTCTAGCAGCTCTACTTTCAAATAAGGGCGACTGTTTTACCCAAAATATGCAGTTTTAACTCTATTTTGTACGTATGTAAAGCAAGTATAGGTTTCTGAAACAAGAATTTCTCCCAGTATATTTGCCCTAGTGTTAGTATGCTGTTCAGTAAAATTCACTAGATGGAATAAATATCTGGAAAGTTTATTAACAATGCTTCAACGAATTAAGGTCCACTTGTATTGCATAAATGTGCTACGCGTTGTGTGTGACGTGTTGGATTTTTGTATATGATATTTTCAGCGCCCAGTTAATATAGTGGGTGATCCTAAACAAGTATTTTTTGTCCCTCTGCAGTCAAAAACTTATAAACGTATGCATTAATGAAGAGCTAGGGGTGGTGGTTTCAGGGGTGTTGCGGTGTTAACCCACTCATTCAATATATGTTCCTGTTTGTGAAAATTGCAACACCGTGAAGAAAGCATCATTGTTGAATGAAATTTAATACACAGTTGAGTGGTAATGGTACAAAAAATTATTACATTTTCAAACCAAACAAACAATAAAAAGAGATAGAAATTAGTATTTTGTGTGGTCACCACGTGCCGCAATAAGAGAGCTGCTACACGACTCGGCATGGACTGAAACAAAGTTTGGATATTTGCCTGCGGAAGAGTATTCCATATTGTTTGTATGCGCAACCAAAGTTCGTCTGTCGAAGCAACAGGACGAGGATCACGAGTGAGACGCCGTCCAACGAAATCCCACACATGTTCAATCGGTGACATATCCGTGGAATATGCAGACCAAGGAAGAAGCTGTACCTGCTGCGAATCAAGGTAGGATTTGACAGTCCTGGCGACATGTGGACGGGCATTATCCTGCTGGAATACAGCCCCTGGCAATCTTTTCAGGAAAGAAATAGCTTTGGGCTGTAAATCTTCGTTTATGTATCGGGTACTGTTCAAATTGCTCACAATTCGTAGCAATTGTGATCGTCCATAATATGCTATGGCACTCCAGACCATAACTCCGGGTGTTCGTCCACTATGGCGTTCGATAATGCAAGCCGGAATGTGCCGTTCACCGGCATAGCGCCTGACACGAATTCGGCCATCATGGTGCCACAAATTGAAGCGGGATTCGTCAGAAAAGACGACCTGCTGCCAATCAGCACGCCAGCTCCTATGCACATTGGCCCATTGTAGCTGCAGGTGGCGATGGTTTCGCGCGAGAGGAATCCTGTATAAAGGAATGCTTGCAACCCACGCTGCAGCAGACGTCTCCGAATTGATGAAGCACACAATGAAACACCTGTAGCTGTTGACCACTGTGCTGCCTATTGTCTAGAAGAAGCTGTGCGGTCCGTCAGCGCCATACGCACCAGGTGTCTCATAGTGAGCTGACGTCACATTTCGGGGTCCACTCCGGGATTTCCAAGCTGTCCGACCATCGTCCGTCCACTGCTTCCAAACACGCATGATTGTGCTGCTGCTACGCTGCACACGAGCGGCTACTGCACGATAAGACAATCCAGATTCACGAAGGCCGACAATTCTGCCCCGTTCAAACTCCAAAATTTGCTCAAATTTCGTTTTCTTTCGGCGAAGAGGTATAGTAAAGATTCAGTTAACGTTTACTCTAGCATATAACCACCAATAATCATACACGCCTCGCTACAGCCGTCTATTTATATTCGGTTCCATCCGCCGTTCAAAGGGCACTGCTCAGTATCTGCATGCGCTAGCGGTCTGCAATTTTAATCATTTGCATATCATGTCCTACTTTACATTTCCCGCATTTTTCAGCTCACTCGCGTTAGTCCTTCGTGGTGTTGCAATTTTCACAAACAGGAGTGTACTTTTTGTTGAGAAGCAGAACATCCCCCACTAGTATGCCTAAAAAGTGGTAAATAATGGAGAGTACCTTAATTTCTGTTCATTTTCTTAAGTAATAGACTACTACATTTTGGGGGGGGGGGCTTAAAAATCGGTGACACATAGCCAGCAGCCTAATTGATCTGTTTGATAATTGAGCTCTGATTTGTTTGTATAATACAAAATGGATTAAAAAAAAAATGCTTCGTTTTTTACTCGATCTATTGATGTAGCTTAAACCTATGTCACATATAATTCAACGTCATATCTTAGAAATTTGAGCTCCTGTGCAAAAAACTGATGTCATATTTGAGCTCAGGGTACCAAATTCATGCGAAATCAGCTCCGAATACCCGTGCACCAAAACTGACTATTTCCCTGTGTTATTGATGAAGACATGATATTTTAAAAATGAATGAAACGAAAAAGGTATCATTGACGTGGTTTTTCAAAAAAACATTTTCTCCTAATTTTGAAATTAACTTTTTATTATGTAACTAGTGATAGATTTGCATTTTTTCTCAAGTGAAGACTTATTACTGAAATAGAATTTTACGTCGAAACTTACAACGTTTATTAGAAATAATCCATTCATTGGAACCTATAAAAATATAATTGGAAATTCTTAACATGTTTATGAAAATGTGACACTTTTTTCATTTTGTTGGTCTGAAAAAAAAGAACCTATACAGTATAGATTGAAGATTTGGAGTAATAGAGTTTACTGCAGCTCACATTTGAAACTGCAATTGCATACGAGGAGTTTCAAAGAAAGCTAAACCGAATTTCAAAAAAAAAAAAAAAAAGTTCCAAGTCTTTTAACCCTTTTATTAGATTTTGAAATAACTTTTAGCCATCAGTTTTCTTATTTGTTAAATGTACTAAGTGGTGCTATATTTGCCAGTTAACTTTATTCCTGTGCCTTTTCACTTTGAAACACGTTCAAGTAAATGTTCGTTACTATTTGCAGATTAAAATTGTTTTTCATGCAACCTACAGTAGATGCTAAAATAATCATACTATTTTCTTTAGCATTTTTTGAACATAAGTTTTACTGCTTACACATGATATAAAAATAGTAGTGAATAGGTATAAATTTTACTAAATACTGCATTTGTCACAGAGAAAAAAAACATTAACAGAGTGTCACTAAAAAATTTAAATTTCAATATTTGAATTTTCTTTTGACTTTACTCTTTGTCTATAAACGTCGATTTATTAATAAAAACGATTCATACTTTCAATGTTAAAAAATTAGGGTCTGGTGGGAGAAAGTGGTCAATGGGGTAAAGTGGTCATAATTCAAATAAATGGCTATACCTTAGAAATAAATGTTCGAATGAATGTGGAAATTTTATTTTAAAGTAGTGCAGTTAGAAACTACATTTTGAATACAAAATTTTACAAGTGGCAAAATTTTATTTGGTAAAAAAAAAATCTTTTGAATGATTATGAATTTTTTAAAAATATAAACACCTTTTTTAACTTCCTTGGGAAATTTTGTTTGTTAGAATTATGAACAGATTGACTGCGCAGGAAGCTTCCTACATGTCTCAAGAACTCATACTCATTAGCAGTTAGCTGAATCTATTTTGAATAATTTTTTAGAACTATTTTAATAAGATGGGGTAAAGTGGTCATAATATTAGGCTTAACGAATATTGTTCTTTTAAAATCACTTTATCTTTAAGTATAAGGCAGGTATAAATTAAATATTAATTTCATTTAATATGTATTGTTTTTACAGTAAACAAGGTTAAATATATGAGTATATGCGCATGCATACGCATATACTCGTGTAGGCACGTATATATACGTATTCACATAAATGCACCAATAAACACGTATTTGGGTATCTCGTAGTATTTTTTATCTACACAGATATACATTCGACTATACACGTATGTACCCGCTTATACTCGTACATATACGAACACTTATATACTCAGGTAGACACGACGTATATACACGTACGTACTCGAGCTGACACTTACATACTAGCATATGATATACATATATGCAGGGTGAGTTTAAACTCTTGGGCAAATTTTTAAAAGGTGTTAGAGAGGAGGATAAGAAGAAAGAATCATAAGAAATACATGGCCACAAACTCAACGCTGACGCGCTACATGCACGCAAAGCCAGAAACTAATGAATGCAAAACAGGTCACAAATTTATTACAAAAAAGACAATTTTACACAACGACTTAAGAGAGTTTTTAGGTGATTGATGAAACTTGCGGCCGGCATCTGTAATACATGCGTCGCAATCACTCTGTTGCAATTACGAGACTCTTGAAAAACTTTCATCAGTCGCTGCGCCTTTGTTGCGATGCGTGTATTAGAGCTACTACAGGCCTTACTTTTTAACAACTGTCTAAATATTTCTTAAGAACTAAAATGTCGGGTAAAATCATCTTTGTGTAACAAATTTGTGACCTGTTTTCATTCCATCGATTTCTGGCTTTGTGCGCATGTAGCGCGTCAACGACCATAAGTTCCTTATGATTCTTTGCTTCTTATCCTCCCCTTTCACACCACTTAAATTTTGCCCAAGATCTTGGATTCACTATGTAAGCATACATGTATATTAGCGGATATGCTCGTAGATATACGTAGATACATGTACTGGTGTTTACACGTAAATGTACGTATATACGTCTAACAAGTATAGAATCGTGTTTACACGTAAGCATACGTATATACTCTTGCTTCCACATATATATACGTGAGTAGACTCGTACCAAACACGCACTGGATATATCCACGAATTAACTCGTGTATACCCGTATATGTATGTAAGTACACTACTGGCCGTTAAAATTGCTAAACCAAGAAGGAATAGTCTGAATAAAACAAAATTTTGCACACATGATGGCAACATTGACACTAGAAAACGATTACAAAATGAAAGCAAAATGATCATTTATTACTGGAAAAATCTCACATGAATGGAGGCTTAAGTACCCTGTTCCGCCACCTCTAGTTGGAATTTAAGAACCGATACGGTCGAGCATTGAGGTACAGCAGTTTCGTACAATGTCTTACGTCTTCTCGTACCACAGTTGCTGTAAACGCGCCACTAATTTGATCAAACTTACAGGCTGTCCAATTTACCGTCTCAAGTGATCCCAGATATGCTCAATTTGTGACAAGTCACAAATCGCACACCAGAGCATCACGCAGACCAGAGAAAGTGATAATGCGGAAGAGGAAATCCCTTTACACCCTTGCTGTGTTTGACCGAGCATTGTCATGTTAAAAATGGTTCCTGGGAGCCCCGTCGTGAGAGCTAACACGTATGAGTTTGATCGAATGAGTGGCACGTTTACAGCAATTGTGGTACGAGATGACGCAGGATATCGTAGGAGACTGTTATGTCTCAATGCCCGATTGTTTCGCTTCAAGTACATCGTACATTTACGCTAGAGGTGGCTTAACAGGGTACTTAAACCTCCATTTATTCGAGATTTTTCCAACCATAAATGATAAGTTGCTTTAATTTTGTAATCACTTTCTAATGTCAATTTTATTATCACGTGTGTAAAATTTAGCTTTATTCTGGCAATTTCTTCTTGGTGTAGCAATTTTAATGACCAGTAGTGTATCTATGTACACTTATATATGCGTATATACGTCGACTATACACGTATATACTCAGAAACTCAGGTATGTACGTATATGCTCGAGATACATGTGCAAACACGCAAATGATGTTCGTTTTGCGCGTATATACTCGCATATACACGTGACTCGTATATACTCGTGTAGACACGTATACACTCCTGTAAGCAATCACGTATACATGCTTATATGCTCGTGTATACACGAATACACTTGAGTAGGCACATGCATGCATGTATCTGATGTATACATGTATTTATTCATATATGAACATGTTTACTCTTTACACGACACGTATATACTCGTGCATACCCGCATATACTCGTACATATACTTGTAACTATAAAAATAACCGAAATATACAAATAATAGGGTTATTTGTAACAGTTTTGCAGCTGTTTTTAATTATGACCACTTTACCCCATGCTATGACCACTTTCCCCCACCCCATGGGGTAAAGTGGTCATAAATACAAAGGGAAATGAAAATGTTATAAAACTACTTTAATCAATATTTTTTTTCCTGAAATTCAATGAACGTGTTCTTTAATAATGCAATGTAAAATAATAACAAAAAAAGTTGAAGTATTCAAAGAATTTATTGCATTTATTATCCACCTAAGTTGAAAACCTATGATTTTATGACCACTTTACCCCACCAGACCCTATACTATGTCTTGCTTCATAAAAAAACCTATTTCATTTAATCTAAAATCCTGATACTTACTTTATTTATTATCTTCACAAAAAAGAAGTTTCCATTTATTTCAAAGAAAAGATCACACCTGGAATCTAGAAATAAGTCGTGTCTGTATCATCTTTTGAAGAGCCCTGTTTATTAAGTTATGTTTTATAGGTAAGCCCTTTTTTACCGCTAGCATACGATGGAAAATTTCTATTTCCTTGTTAGTAGCTTTCGCTTTGGAAATTAATTTCATATTTTCAGAGTTACTAGAAAGACTAAAGAAAAGACAAAAAGTGAAGCGAAAATTGATCACGTTTTCGTAATAGTTTCTTGATGGTTTCTCTAATCCATTGAGTAAATCTTAGTTGTGCGCTTCCAATATCTGCGGGCTTCATCTATTTTATTTTGATTTTGCTTTTGTTACGAGATTCGATGGAGTTATGATTACGTGTGGAATTAACTGGAGTGGCTGAAAAGATAAATCATGATGGGAAATAAAATCATTTGGCCATTTTCGCCATTTCTTCATTTTGGACGCTGAAGTTTTTTATTTAATACTTTTACCAGTCCATCTTGTTGAAAGTATTACATCTGAGATAAGTAATGCTCTTGGTAACTGAATAGAAACTTAATCATGTTTTTGTTTTGGGACTTTTATAACATAAAAGCAATAATCAAATCAAAGTTTAAGATTTGCAGTAGTGAATAAAATTATCACGATAGTTGCAATAAAATTAATTTCTGAAAAGTAGAAATATCTTTTGCCATTAAAAGCAAATGTATATGAGTGTATTAAAAAAAGGTATTTTCAGTATACTGTTAAAATGTCATCAAATGTCACAAGTGTTTCTTAGTGTTTTGTTTCTGTAAATATGTATTGCATAACCCACAATTTATTTGAATCACATTAGTACAATCCCAAACTAATCTTATTTTGTAACTAGTGCCGCACGGCTTTGCCCGTAATAGAAAAATGTAAAGATCTTTTGGTTCGCCTGTATATTTACAAATAATGTATGTTGAATTTTCCACCAATTGGCTTGTACCCATGTTACGGTTCCACGTTATGATAATTTCGTATCACGCCAATTGGCTTGTGCCCATGTTACGGTTCCACGTTATGATAATTTCGTAATTTACTCGTCCATCTTATGATATTTTTGTTCTTAAAATTGGAATAGGAAAAGAACCACATTGAATTTTTGAAAAATCGCTTCGAGGTGCACACCCCCATGCTACAAACTAACTTTGTGCCAAATTTCATGAAAATCGGCGGAACGATCTAGGCGTTATTCGCGTCACATAGATCCAGACATCCTCCAGACAGAAAGACTTTCATTTTTATTATTAGTAAAGATAAAGACTAGGTTTTGCAGGAGAAAATATCACCAAACCCTTCTTGAGAGATAGTTAGTCTTATTCATTTAAACTGATGGAATTCCTTATGACTCCAAAGGTCAATTGTACAAAAATAAATAAATAAATAAAAACATGTTATTTACAAACACGTATACAGAGAGTTTGCTTGCATATTTTCACGTGATATGAGTACCAGTTACACGTAGATAAGTATCTTACTTTAAAATAATTGGGCTAAAGATTGTAGCAATTCATCAATCTTTACAGATTGGAGGAACCTCCTCTTAACTCTATTGTACTGGAAAGCATCAGTTTTGTAAAAAAATAATGTTTTCAGTAAAATAAGGATTAACAACATTAATTGCACAAATAGCAGATTACTGCAAACACATGTTTCGGGGTTGCAAAGAACTGCTTTGTCACTGCAAAATAAGTGAGCTTACAGATGACAACTCATCCGACAACTTTTTAATAATAAGCTCACGTCTTTTGTATTGAAATAGGGGTTATTTGCAATCCGAAAACACGTGTTTGCAGTAATCTGGTATTTGAAATTAAACATTGTTAATTCTTATTTATCTTTCAAGCACAGAGGTTTTTTTTAAACAATATTTACTGTGTTCTAGAATCTGTTTCTTTATTGTATCCGGAACAGTCTCTGTGTTAATAGACGAAGACTCACCGGAATAACTCTTATGGGTTTCGCATGCAAATTTTCTCAAAAACTGATTTTTATATTGAACTTGTGGGCTTTGACAATTATTGGATTGGTTGAACAAATCCTTTTGTAGTGTATTACAATCAGAATATATAAAGAGAGCGACTGAACTGCCTAAATACAATACAATATAATGTGCAGTACTTTTGCTCTATAGCATCTTTAAGTTCAGTGAAAATTGTAGCTGTTATGTGTGTCTTCATATTATTAAAGAAGTGTGCAAGAAGTATTTAGATTTTTAAAAAAATAGAGACATTGCTTACTTCTTAAAGCTTCTGCAGATAATCTTATATCTTTAAACGAGCAATTCGTGTGGGTATGTATATATTTCTTATCTCGGAAACTGCTCTAACGATTTGAATGAAATTTTGGATTTAATTGTAGTTTTGCATTCTAAGTTCATCTACATCAGTGTTTTTTCTGTAAAAACGCGATTTTTTTTTAACAAAAAACAGTTTTTTAATATAAAGTATAATTAAGTTAAGCCTTGAAGTAAACTGTGAATTGATGCATCAGGCAGACGATTTGCAACCATAACAATGAAAATTTGTCTCTTCTCGCTTTAAAATTTTAAACTTCCTTAGGGTTGCCAGGCTTGGCTGATATTGACCACTTTGGCTAATTTCAAACACACTTGGCTGAAAACAAATTCAAAAGTATTATGTAAGACGATGTAAGGCTTTTTTCTTTTTTAAGTGAAACTATTGCTTGATCGTCCTATTTCATTTTATTTATTTTTTTTCTTTTTACACTTCAAATAGTTTAACATGTTTTTTAAATCACGCATCTAAATTTTATTTCGAAGAAACGTAACTGTTCATGTTTTGTTAAGACAGTTGTTATCATTTGTTGGAATGGTTTGTGGATTATCAGTTTTGATGGATGTCATGTTGTATGTAGCATTTTCTGGCGTAAAGTGACCAACTACACAAAAAGTACTTATTTAAAAAGAAAATCTCGATTGGGATAAAATCGTGAAACGCATCATAGTATGAAAGGAAGTATTCGGTTAAAAACCGTTTTCACCATAGCAAAACTGGCTCCAAGGTCAAAATATTTTAATTACTGACAAGAAAATTGTATAGTAGAAACAAATGTAACAGATAGTTTAAAGCAAAATGTTGATTTAATTACATTCAGAATCTTCTTTGTTTGATACTTTAGTGTTATAAGAAGGTCGAGTGCTTAATATTTCGTTAACGTGAAGCTTTTCAAGTATATTTGGAAAAGTATTGACCATTAAATAAACACCGTTGACAAAAAATAATTTTTTGAAGCCGAGCGAGGCTCGGTCGTCCAGGTACTTTTTCTAACTTCCGACAATAAACGCAAAGAACAGATCTTTGTTATCTTCCTTATTTCATTGCTCAGTCATGAATTCAAAATAGAGCATATAACTCAAAAAATTTTATTAATGTAATTCAAAATTTCATTAATTTTCAGATAGTAGTGAAAAAAAAAAAACCAATCAATTTTCTATTTTGTTAAATTTTCTGACAAAAGAAAATTAAACCTGATTTTAACAGTGATTCAAATTAATATTTCTTTCACGTCGGGAGAATTACGATTCAGTCCTAATTTTACATTTTAATGACATTAAATTCAATGTTTAATTTTTCGCATATCAATTTGAGATAATATTTTGATTCAACCTTTTTCTTTTCCAGAGTATTTAATAATAAATAACTCAAGAAGGTGTAATTTCGGATCAGTGACCCAAGGTATGAAAATGAAACGGAGAGTTTCATCTTTTTAACCGACTTCAAAAAGGAGGCGGTTATCAGTTCATACCGTATGTATGTTTATTTTTTTTGCTTGTCCACTCACAGCGTCTCACCTAGTAAACCGATTTTGATGATTTTTTTTAATGGATAGGGGATGGCTCAACTTAGGTCCCATTATTTTGTTTGACCATATTTGTCCTTTAGAAAAAAAGTTATGGGCAAAAAACAATAAATTTCATGCAATTTCCCTATTAAATGATTTAATTTAAAACCCATTGTTATGAAAGTTTGGTGCCATACGACAGTAACATTAGTAGTAATTGTAATGATAATTTTGAATGAAGGCTTCTCTGAAGCAAGTATCAAGTTTCTTCAGGGGATATTTCGATAATAATCGGGAATCTGGCGCTGTCGTCTCATTTTTGACGTAAATAATTTTATTTTGGTAACCCTGCTGATTTATAGTAACCCTATGTGAATTATCGAAATCTTCCCTTCTTCAGTGCTATTGCTCCATAGAGGGGGTAAACCTAACCTAGAAGCGAGGTGATGCAGTGATTAGGATCTGCTTAGCCTTCAGAATGCTACCATTAGGTTTGCCTCAACTACAGTAGTATTTGTTTCGTTATCATCTATGCCAATAACAAATGATGGGGGCTAAGTAAGAAAATACAGAATTACATCATGAGCAACTTAAATGCTGTGAAATGTAAATTAGTTAAGAAAAAAGTAATACTTAAATGGTTATAGTTAAATTAACTACACATTAATTCCAAAGAGGAACAAAGATAAGTTTTTAGTGCCAATCGCGTAAAGTTTAACTCGTGTTTATAGGTTTTTTTTTTTAGTATGGAGCATTTTTATGAAAAAAATAAGGTGAAGTTTCGTCATGGTAACTTCTTACTATTTCTGAAATACCTACATTTACACTAAAAAGAATGAAATAAAAAAATTTTGAAAAAAAAAAAAAAAAAAATAGAACCGACTTCAAAATTGCTCTAAAAAGTGAAAAATAATTTTAGTCTTTAAACACCATCGATAATGCTTTTAAACATAATTTTTGAAGTTGGCGCAAAAACGATAGATACAATCATTCACAGCCATAACTCAACTACAACTATAAATTTAACCAGGCCCAGTTTCACCACTATCACATAAATTATGCATTGATGACAACATATTTGAATAACGATATAAATTTTTCGTTCGTAACTTTGGATGCTTTTCTGAAAAAAATATGAACGAAGCATGGTTACACTGGATTTTACGTTTTGTTTTTGCGCCGACTTCAAAAATTATGTTTAAAAGCATTATCGATGGTGTTTAAAGACTAAAATTATTTTTCACTTTTTAGAGCAATTTTGAAATCGGTTCTATTTTTTTTTTCAAAATTTTTTTATATGTAACTCGAGAGCTCCGGGATCGATGCCAACCGGTCAAAGTTCCTCCGTGTTCACCGATGATGACGGTTGCAGGTTAAGTATGTCGTGGTCATAAAGTCCTTCACGTGAATCAATACTCTGGGGGGTGCTGGGCCAGGAGGAGTTCGACATCTGGTTTGGTTTAAATTTTTGAAATTTTGATAGACGGTGCTTCCGGCTATCGAGTGCTGTCTGAAGTTAAATCGGCCTTTCACCAAAATGGTTCTCGTTAAAATGGAAGCCGTCCCTCACCGAATCAAATCTACTAGCAATTACGACTTAGTTTACCGAGTGGTATTAGTAACAACAACAAAATGATTCGAAATCGAAGCAAATATACTAAGATAGAAATTCACTAAATTTTAAGTACTTAAATCGAGGATGAATGAAATGATTTTGATCAAAATCAATCTTGGAAGGATGTACTTTAATTGTTTGATCAGTTGTTTTTTCATTACTGACAAGTAGAAACTTTCTATCAGTCGTTAACTATCAAAAAGTAATAACTCTTTGACTTTGCTTTTCGTTTATTTTGCACGTGTGGTACCGACACGGTTTTGCCCGTAGTAGAAAATTAAAAGATCATTTGTAAGCCTGTATATTTCTAAATAATGGAAGATTAATTTCTCGCCAATATGCTATGTTAATTTGCTCGTCCATTTTATGTTGCATTCCACGTCCATGTTATGGTAATTTACTCGTCCATGTTATGGTAATTCGTTCGGTAAAATGGCTTAAAACTGGAATAGAAAAAGAAGAAAATCGAAATTTCGAAAAATCGCTTCGAGGTGCTCACCCCTATGCTAGGAACTAATTTAGTGCCAAATTTAAAGAAAATCGGCCAAACGGTCTAGGTGCTATGCGCGTAACAGATGGGGTTCCAGAGATCCAGACATACATACTTTCAGCTTTATTATTAGTAAAAATAAAGATATCATGTTAAAATAAAAAGGAGTAATATGGAAAAGGTTTCAATATTTCACCCAGAAAAAAAAAAAATAATAGATGCGCAATGTTAGAAATAGATACATTTTATTTGTGTCATAGCAACCATTAGATACTGACATATAGCTAGGACATAGTTGGTCCCAAAAGAAAAAAGCAAACTCGTAAATTAGTTTACAGGCAATTGCGCAAAACACAATCGGAGAAAATCAAATTAATTCAACAAAAAGGAAAAACAGAAAAAAAAGTCATTTTATTCGCAGGGAAAAAACATAAAATTCTTGCACTTGTAACGACCAATTAGAACTTCAAAGTCATTAGCCAGAAAGATCACGGAGTAATTTCAAGAAAAGAAAGTTCAATTATTTGTCTTTGTGTGGATTTCTATTTTTAAGGCAATTCAATTAAGGCTGTAAATTTAAAAAAATGAAAAAGTAAAAGGTCAAAGGTTGCAGTAAATTAAGTACATACGTGTAGATTATTTCATCCTATAGTATTTAAAAATAATGACATTTTAATTTACTTTTTGTGAAGTAGAAAATCGAGCAAAATAAAAAATATTTTTGGATTTATCGTTCGCATGATAAAATCACTGGAAATGCAACCAAACCCAGTGTTACCACTTTTTAAAGTGTTTTTTAATCCTTAATGTTTAATAAACAAAGCTGTTGTAATAAGAGTTTTTCACTTTTAATGTTGCTTCATTAAGGTAAAAAACCTTCTGAGTTAATACTTTTTAAGTTGTAATAGTTTATAAATTAAAAACAAAATACAGCTTCTTAATTTGCATTTTTATGTATGCTTAAACGAAAAAACTTTACTCTCGTAAATGTTGACGAATAAAACTAAACTGAAAAACGAATTAGTTTCGTTGCTGTCAGTTGCTATTTTAAATTGCTTTTACATTAAATGACAGATATTGGACCATCAACTAGATATAGTTTACTTTTATAATAACTATTATTTATTAGTTGAACTTCATGCGTAGGGGAAACTGGGGAGATTTGCCCCACTGTTTACAAAGGTGTTTCTATTTTCTAGGTTTCCATAAAAAAAGTTCCTAGTTGATTTTTTTCGAAAGGAAATATATCTGAGCAACTTTTTACACTGTTGTTTTTTATTTAATTTAAAAATTATTTTATTTATTGGGGATTTTTCAAGAGTGTTCAAACTGGGTCAAACCTCCCCACTTGAGGGAGGTGCGACCCCAACAAAGGTTAAAATTTATAAAAACTGTACTGAAATGTTAATGTGTTTGATTTACTAGAATTATATAACACAAACAACAATTATATCAAAAGAAAAATCATAAATTTATTTAATGACATGCGAATATTTCACATCTTCGTTTTACTGTTTGTTTTTTAAAAATATTTTTAGACATTTTCTTATTCTTTTTAATGTTATTAATTTTTTCTATCTCAGCTTTGACAGGGGTGTCAGTCAAATTTCTTGATGTGATCCTTCAAGATGTGTGTCTTCTACCTCCTTTGACTTTTCTAGGTTCTGCTTTGGCAAATGGGCGTAACTGTTCAGGTGTTACAATTTGTGGATTGGATTAATAAGCACCTGCATGGGTTGAATTTCTTAATAAGTATAACAAGAAAAGTGGAAAAGCAAATGTTAGTTGTGTTTAGTTTGATCTGAATTACTCACAAACAGGAAGTGTTTCAAATAACTAAAATCTGTACTATGTAAAAAGACTTTAATTGCAAGTTCAGAACAACATTTATTTCATTTGAACTAAATACAATCTTACTTAAAACAAATAAAATAAAATACATTGTTTTAAAAATGTTGCACCATCAAAGGAAACTAAATGGGAAGGTTTGACCCGGGTCAAACCTCCCTTAGTAGCCATGTCAGAAAATATAATAAAAAACGTATTAAAATAAATTGTGAATTTTCAAAGTAAGTATACAGGCTTTTAGCACATTAATCAGAGTATATAAATAATGCAACAAACTTCTGTTTAAGTGAATGGAAAATCGCACAGAGGCGATGAACTTGCAACGAAAAATTTTACTTTTTTGCGCGAAAAAGCTATAATACGTGATTTTTTCTTAATTGTACTTTAAATTGACTAAAAAATAGAAACAGCTTTTGATTTGACTTAAGATCACGCTGCCCTCTAGTGCTCATCAGTTAAAAATGTGTTAAAATATAAAAATGATGGGCTGAGTCAAACCTCCCGTGTAGTCAAACCTCTCCAGTATCCCCTACTTCTTGATTTGGAAAAAGAACTACATTTTATACGCCACTATGTATATAATCTATAATCAGAAGTTTAGTTTACTAGTATGAGCCGAGCATACATTTACTACACTGTTTAAAGAAATCCTGAAATTTTATAGTAAAAGTTACTGGCATCCATGTCCAGCAGGTTCGATTTTGGGACCTTCGTATGGCCAGACGGCTTTGCTGACCACCATACCAGTTAGGATACATCGAAGAAGGAAAAATGCGGTGCTATCTGCTTCGCACTGTAAGTCACGTAGTGTATCAATTGGCATGGCAATCGTTTATTTTTTTCCCGTATAGTTTTCTGTACATTTTTTTCTGTACTGTAAACACTCTATTTTACAGTAATATTTACCGTAAAAGTTTCCTGAATTTTCAACAGTGTAGGCAATCGGCTGACATGTGAGAAACATCTTAAATACTTGGGATTAATTCTTGATCAAGAGATTCTTGGTTATGCTCATACTGATAATTTGATTTTAAAAGGCGAGCAGAGACTAAAGATATTAAAGTATATTTCTGGAAGAGGACATGGGAGCGGATGCTCCCCCCCCTGAAACACATACATAGTTCTCGTAAAACCCATTCTAGAAGAAGGCGTATATGTCTATCAAGCCGCCTCCCCCAGCAACATTGCCAAGTTGAAAAGGAATTAGCTCTCTGTCTCCAGAGTTATCACCGATCTCTGCAATAGTTGCCCTAAAAAAGTTTGTTTTACTCGAAGCTGACCTCTAACATTTTATTCTTCATTGCAAATATTTCCTGGATAAATACTTTGCTAAGTTCATCAGTGTGGTGACCAATAACGTAACCTCTTGTTATGTGCGCAGTTGGAACGACAATCGTCGCTTATAGAGAGAAAGCCCGTTTGGCCATGCCGAAAGTCAGGATTGGCTGTGAATTGGAATTGACATGCCAGAGACAGATTGTCTCTGGCAATAACAAAAATCAACTACTTCATGCCAGAGACAATCTGTCTTGAGTCAAGTAGTTGATTTTCGTTCTAAGAACGGTTTTTTTTAGGAAGAGTATATGTTCATATATCAAGAAGGGCACACAGCATCTGAAGTATTTCGTACATCTTGCTCTAGAGACTATTCACAAAATTTGTGTGATGCACTGCAGATCTATACTGACGGTAGCAAAGAGGATGGCGCTAAATCAAGTAGTTGAACTTACATCAAATAGAGGAACGGTATTAAGATCTGTAATAGAAAACCAGAATACTGCTCAATTTTTTCCGTCAGAGCTTCTCTCTATTGAGGAGGCTCTTTATTTTTTCATCACTGAGCATGTCCGGACTGATCTCTGAGTATTGAATAATCGAAGCCTTTCCAACATTTGTCTAAAGGGTGTATCACGGAGATGGCATGAGAACGAGCATTGTACACCTTCTGAATTGCCTAAGAGTCAACAATAAGATCTACTTTCAGTGGTGTCGTTACACATGAATGTTTATTGAAATGACATTGCGGATGGCCTGATTCAGGAGAGTAGCCACCAGGCTATCTCATCTTGAGGTGGGTTCCCAAATTATTCAGAAATAGCCTCTCGGTTAAACATGATATTAGTGATCTTAAGAAACCGGCTCCCGTGGGTGATTGGTATGAAAGAATCTGTCCTGGGACCAAATGCGCCTTGCTAGGCATCGTAGTGGGCACACTAGAACCCAGAGTCATCTGTTTGGACTGAAAGCTTATCCTCTTTGTCTAAAATGCAATGTGACTCAAGTCACTCTTGCTCACTTCATCTCTCGCAGTTGATCTCTCCCAATTGGTGTTCAGAAGAGACACATTTTTTCCGATCCTGCTCAGGTTCTTCAGGGTTTAAAGAAAGGTTTGAAGTAGCACGGGCTTGTGGATTTGATGTTGCTGTCTTCAAGTGGGATAAGAAACTACAACAGAATATACGCAATTTTGAGGCAGTGTTGTAAGTGTTCTATGGGAATATTCTGACGGAGACAAACATATAGTCGAATTCATAAAATGCAAGCATTTAAGGCAAAAATTTGTGTTTAATCCCGGAATGTGGGGTTTAATGATTGAGTGAAAGGAAGGATGACTGAGTAAAAGGAAGGGAGTGGTGAAGAAAAATGCTACATTTGCTCAAAATGCTGCTCATTTTTTGATGAAGTTTGGTGTACTTAACATGTCTATGCTGGTAAGTAATCATGAGCAAATTTTTCTTCCTGCATGGTCGGGTTTGAACTTTACTTCCCCTCGAACTTTAAAGAAAATGCTTTTTCTGTCACTCAGTAATCGTAATCTGTGTACATAGGTATATTTTTAATAAACTGTGTCAGACATAGCATTTCGAATATGTCTTTAAACTTCACATAATTATTGATAAAAGCAAGAGGATTTGCGAAGAAAACTAATAGGAACTAAAATAAAATTTTATATTTTTCTGAGTAAAGAAAGCTAATAACAAAATAAAATAAAAAAAAAAAATAAAACAAAACCATTTAAGCGCGGAAATACAATTGACCATCGGTTCAATCGCTTCCCTTTTGGTTACAACAAATATCTAAATTATGACAAAAAAAAAGTTCCGAATAGTTGCTTTTGCACCTTAACCAGCCCAAGTCATGATAAGAAAAGGCGATGAAGGAGATTATACAAAACAGAATGAATTCAATTTTATGCTGTTTATACTTAGAAAGAAAATAACAGAAACTATTTTTTAAGAATATTGAGGTCATTTTTCTACCTCACAATAAGCAACAGAATAAAAATCCTTAGCATTTGATTCAACTAAGGGTTAGAAATTCAGCAATATTGTCTTTCAATTCTTACGCAATCGTGCTTTATTTTTTCTAATCCCTCTGCATAAATACGTAGTTATACTTCTATATTAAAGGAAACAAAACATATATTCTATTGTTTCCTTACTAGTCTGTTATTGATTAGATTTCTTCTTTTTTGGTGCCCAGATGAGCAAATGCTTACTGAGGAATTTCTGATTGGTATCTGAACTAATTTCTCCTGTCTCTTAAGTAGAGGTAAAAAGTTTACCATGTTAGGTTAATAGTTTTCCCAGATACAATCAATCAGAATGTGTTTTTCGTTATCCCAAGTTTTTGCCTCTTTTTTTTTAGCGAAGTTTATTATCTTTCTTCAGCTATCATAAGCAATATAGCTTATTATTAGTAGCACAAATAATCGAACATTAAATTTGTTTCTAAGAAATGAAAGCTTTTGCAATCAAGTTTTGCAGTTTTGTAACATTTTATTAGCAATTAATGGAAACACCCTTTCTCATTCCAGCTTTTCATGCGCTTCTATTGTATGGTTGATAACTCTGTGCTTTTAAAGGTTTTAGTTTCCCAACCATTTATTTTCTAAATATTTACCCTAAAATATTATATGTCAACAATAGTAAATCCTAATACTTCATAAATTATTTCATAACAGGGGAGACTGGGGATACTTGATCCCTGGAGATACATGAACCCATAGCCAAAAATGTACCAAAATCATTAGAGATTTGAAGCATGAGAATTATGTTAAAGTTATACTTGTACATCAAATCTGGCAACACTTTGTTTTTTCAGCCATTTTGTTTTAGCTCAAGAAATGGTTGTCTGAATATGTCAAAGGAAACTTTTTTTAGGAAAGCATTCTGAAGTTTACATTATCCAATCTATACAAATTAAAAAAAAGAAAAATACTGAAGTGTAATGTTAAAGTATAGACACTCTTTTACAATTGAGACATATTTTTAGTAAATTGCCACTGATTGTTAATAATAAAACAAGTATGTTTGTAAAAATCGCATATTAGGGATACTTGATCCCTTCGTTTGGAGGGATACATGATCCCAGGGATCAAGTACCAATATGACAATATAAACACAATGAAAACAATATACCTGTTGTTTACTTAGTTGACATTAACTTTAAACATTTAAAACCATATCAACATAATAAAATTTATCATAGCATGAGTGATAGATTAATATAATCACTGCAGTAAATATGCCAAACAATAAAAATATCAGTTCGCATCTGTAACCCACATAACACCTCAAACATCTAAACATAAACTAACTCTACTGATGAGTTATGTTTTGATCAGCCAAATGAGCTTGAACAAGTTGAAATGTCAAATCCTTGTTGGAATGAAAAAGAAAGAAGATTTTGCTATATCGTTAGATTTACATCAAAAAAGTTAGTTGCCCATTATGTAGACCCATTAGAGGATCGAATGCCAAGTTGGATTTCTAGAGTATGAAATATGTTTTCTAAAGCAAAAAGGTAACATACTTAATCAATCTATTTTTCCTGAAAAATTGACAAAAATGTAGTAAATGAGAATGAATGTGTTAAGTAGCACACATTCAGATGGGTTGAGCTGAACTTTAGGAATTGCAACAAACGAATTTTGCGCACTTGACTTTTCAGGTTTTGAAAACATATACTAGGCTTTCTATTCTTTTTATAAGTATGCTGATACTTACATTTTTCATTCCTCTTTTTTAAAATTAATTCAATTGATAAAACACTTAATTTTACTATTTCAAGACGAGAAGGAAATAAGTTAATTTTTGTTCTTGTCGTCCTTTTTTTCTTTCTTATTTGTTGTAATTTGAGTTTCATTACGATACTTTAAAAAAAAAAAATGTTAGCTTCATATATGAAATATATTGCTCACAACTGTATTAGAGAAAAAGTTATTGATCAAAAGCATCATAAGTTCATTTAAGTTGTGTACATTTTTTATACAAATGGCCTAGTGGAATGTAAAACAATGCTATTTTGTGTTCATTTTATTATAATCTAATAAAAAAAATCAGAACTAGTGTTATTTTTTAGAAATATTATGTAGAAAACTAAAATCCATAAATAAAGCTGATCTAACGAAAAGTTTATGTATTTTCTCAGTTGGATCAAGTATCCCCCATGAAGGGATCATGTATCCCTTGATGAGGGGATACATGATCCCTTTACGAAGTTATTGAAAAATATTATTTTACCAAAAAAACTATCTCTTTAATTTCAACTAAAAAAATACTGACAGGTTTAGGAAAAAATTATCTTTCTTCTCGTTATTTTTTTGAAAAAAAAATAAATGATAATTTACAGCCTGTCAGCCTAAATACTGTCAGGTTTAGGGAAAAAATTATCTTTCTTCACGTTCTTTTTTTTGAAAAAAAAAAAAAAAAAACTGATAATTTACAGCCGAAAAAAAAATTGAAAACTAAAGTGGGGATCAAGTATCCCCAGTCTCCCCTACATGAAACAATTTTCAAAAAAAAAAAAAAAAAATCTAAGCAGTAAGAAATATGTACAGTTGTAATATTAAATCAAACATACAATTAAATATGCAAAATATGTACATAAGCAAAAAAAAAAAAAAAAAAAAAAAATGAAACAGTAACGAGTCGTTTAAAATAGCGCCATTTTCGATCGTCTGTACGGTATTTTCGGCTGTGTATAGTATTTTATGCATCTAAGTAAAATACTAAATTTCTGAACCACATTACTCAAAGAACTTTTGGTTATAAAAAGTAAGGGGCAGAAATATCCCCCTTTAAGATAATATGCTCCCTATATGTATAAATATTTCACAAATAAGTACAAAATTGGCCTGAAGTTGTTGCGATATTATGTGACTAACTATTCACGCGATAAAGTTTTAATATCATCAGTACAAAGGATATGTTAATTAAAAATAGCTGAGCAATAACATTTTACAGTTTCTAAAAAGATGCTCTTAATACCGCTTACAGAGTGCTCCAAATATCGCCAACAGGAAGTAATGGAAAACCAAAGAAATAGTTTAAGTTTAAATATTATTCTATTTTTACATATATTTGAATTCATTTTACAAAACATGTTATGGGAGAACAAGCTACACTCTCGGAAAATACTTTTTTCTGTTTCGTTTTCTTTCATTATGTTTTTCGTGACACCAATGAAAGTACTTCTTACAAATTAATCAAGTTTGACTATGTTTGTCACATAGAAAAAAACCTTTCCAAATGCCTCACTGTGTATCATCATCGTCGCTGCTACTGTCGCTCTTATCTGTTCACGCGTTGGGTGGCTCGTCGTCATCAGCTAAACGAGATGAATTAAGAGAAAGAATTCTTCGTTCGTTTTTAGTTTTATCAGCTCGTGGCTTATTCAAATGCACGTTATCATCGTCATTGCTACTGCCGCTCTCATCCACTCACGCATTGGGTGGCTCATCATCATCAGCCAAACGAGATGAATTAAGAGAAAGAATTATTTTTCTTGTGTTTCGATCGTTTTTAGTTTTATCAGCTCGTGGCTTGTTCAAAGTCACGTTATCGTCGTCATTGCTACTGTCGCTCTCATCTACTCAGGCACTGTGTGGCTCATCGTCATCAGCCAAACGGGACGGATTAAGAGAAGGCATTCTCTTTCTTGTGTTTCGCTCCTTTTTAGTTTTATTAGTTCGTGGTTTGTCAAAGTCACGTTTTCATCGTCATTGCTACTGTCGTTCTTATCCACTCAGGCACTGGGTGGCTCATCGTCATCAGCCAAACGGGACGGATTAAGAGAAGGCATTATTTTTCTTGTGTTTAGTTTATTACTTTCTTCTATATCTAATATATAGAAGAAAGTATTGGATTCGTGCAAATTTTCGAATTTCAAACTTGGGAGGATTCGAATGTTTTGAGGTGTGCTGAGTCCATTTCGACCATTTTTGGAAAATGTCTGTCTCTCTTTCTCTGTGTGTGTGTCACGTCTGTGTGTGCCCAGTTTTTTGTAGCCGCTCTACGGCAAAAACTACCACATGAAATCGAACAAAATTCGGTACACATATGTGCCGCTATGGGAACTTGTGCCCATTGGTTTTTGGCACGAATTCCTCCAAGGGGGGTGGAGCAATGAGAAGTTTTTTGAGTTATAAGTGCCTGTTATTTCCCAGCAAGTAAATGACGGAATCAAACAAAATTTGGTCTATACGTGACCCCTTACAGGTACAGGTGCTGATTCAATTTTGGTGTTAATAGCTCGAACGAGGGTTGAGCTAAAGAACGTTTTTTTGTCGTCAAATGTGATTGCTGTATCTCAAGAAATAATGAACGAAATCAAACAAAAATTTATCGACAAATAGCCCCTAGAGGGTATAAGAGCTGATTCTATTTTGGTGTCAATAGCTGAATAGGGGGTGGCGCAATCGAATGTTCCTTTTTTTTCACTGTGAGTGCCATATCTGAAGAAGTAATGCTACGTTCTTGATTAAACTTGAAATAAATGTGAACCCATTTGTAAATAGGCGTTGTTTCAATTTTGGCGCCAACAGCTCCATGGGGGGGGGGGGGGGGGGGGCTGCTTTTTTTGTGTGAATAAAAATAATTTTATAAATGCAACAATAAACTAGTATGTTTTGGCCATCACGAAACTTTCTTCTATATTTTTCTTTTTTTTTCTGATCCCTCCCCATGCTTGATGAGGAAGCAATATTCCAAAAAAAAACAAAATTACACATGCAAAAACTTGACGACCATCCCAATGTCTGAATTATTGCAAAAGCAAAGCAAAGAGCGAAAATTGAGAGTTATTTTAAAAGACTTGCTTGAATTAATTACAAATATTTTATTTGTTAACAAACATAAGATGGCAACAGTTAAAAATTTTAAATCTTTGAGATAATATTTCCGATCATTTCCATACAATCAAAATCACGAGAAATACGCAGACGACAATCTATTACGATTTATCTTTCTTATTGTTGCATTAATAAAGCTATTTGTATTCGCAAAAAAAAAAAAAAAAAAAAAAAAATTAACTCTAATTGGAATTCAGAAACTTTGAATTCAAATTATGTTCTTCGCAATCACGAGTTGCGACAAGACTCTTTTGGTTAGAGTTATTGTTTCTAGAAATGGCCCCTCCGCCCAAGCATGTCCCTCCTCCTGGGTGCTTACGTGTATATAGTTGTGTGCGTGTGTGTGTAGGCTTACGTGCGGCACGTAGGCGTGTGTATGTGTGTAAAGGCGTGCGCGCGTAGGCGAGTGTGTATGAGCATGCGTGTGTAGGACATGGACGCCACCGCCCAGCAAAAGTGGATTCCGGGGGACAGTGCTCAGGACCAGCCGCGCCGCCGCCGGTGGACGGTGGTGCTGTAGCCCTGGTCCAAGCTGAAAAAGGAACTGGAACATCAAGGACTGTCAAGTGAGAACAATAAGCAATCGTGATTGCTCAAAAAAAAAAAAAAAAAGAGAAAAAAAAAAAAAAAACACCTCTTGGAGCGATTGGCGTCAAAATTGAACCAAAGCCTGTTTACATATGGATTCACATATATTCCAGATTTCAACCAGAACGTAGCATTACTTCTTGAGATAGGGCACTCACAATGGAAAAAAAGAACGAGCGATTGCGCTACCCCCTTTTTAGCTGTAGACACCAAAATAAAATCAGCTCTTATACCCACTAAGGGCTACTTGCCGATAAATTTTTCTTTCATTCCGTTCATTATTTCTTGAGATACAGCAGTCACAACTGACGACAAAAAACGTTCTATAGCTCAACCCCCGTTTGAGTTATTGACACCGAAGTTGAATCAGCACCTGTTCCTGTCAATGGCAACATATGGACCAAATTTTGTTTGATTCCGCCAGTTACTTCCTGAGGAATAGCAAGCAAGCACGCGTAACTCAAAAAACGTCCCATGGCTACACCCCCCCTTGGAGGAATTCGCGCCAAAAACCAACGGGCACAAGTTCACATAGCGGCACATATGTGTACCGAATTTCGTTCGATTTCATGCGGTAGTTTTTGCTGTAGAGCGGCCACAAAAAACTGGTCACACACAGACGTGACACACACACGCGCGCGCGCACACACACACACACACACACACAGACAGACAGACATTTTCCAAAAAAGGTCGAAATGGACTCAGCACACCTCAAAACGTTCGAATCCGTCAAAATTCGAAATTCGAAAATTTGCACGAATTTAATACTTTTTTCTATATATTAGATATAGAAGAAAGTAAAAAAAAAAAATTGTAATGGACTGTCGTTTGCGTATTTCACGTGATTTTAACTGTTGGAAACATAGACTAATAATAAGAGTAGACGGAGTTTTCCCAGACTTTCTGATGAAAAAATTGGTTGTTGGATACATCATGTGACTGGTGGGAAGCTTGGCGAAAACTTTGGCAGCATGGTTGCTAGATGGCAACATTATCTATAGTTTGGCACTCGACATGTATTTTAAGACGTCATGTGCTTTCATTATAATTTTTTTTCCACGTGCAGAGATTGAACTATTTTTCTTTTAGTTATGCATTATTTTGACATTAGTAATTAGTTTTTGCTCACAGTTTCCAGTAACTTTTATCTCATTTGGAACTGCTACGTCAGCGTTGGCGTGAACGTCATGGCGTAAACGTTTTGCGTCAACGCAAAAATGTACCAATCGGTATTTTAAATTGAAATTGTAGGTAAAATTCTTACCGTTTGCCGATTCTTTTTGGACGCTTGCACCTTTAATTACTTAGAGAGTTATTGAAATTGACTAAATAAAATGCACAGTATTATCTAAACGAAAAACTTACTATATTAACAAAATATTTACAACTTAGAATAACAAATTTACAAATCGGACTCCATAAAAGATCATTCTTTCGTGTTCCATCAATTCTATTTATTTTATTTCTCGTCGTTTTTTTCTGATCGTCTGCTACGATCAACGCCCGCTGTTGCTAGGATATCCACCAGTCACATGGTTTGGTTTATGAGCAGCAAAAGGGTTGCCATAGCTCAGTCTATTCTTATTATTAGTCTATGGTTGGAAAATAACCAGAAAATCGCGATGATTTAAAAATTTTAACTATTGCCATCTTGTGTTTGTTAACAAATAAATGTTTTTAATTATTTTAAGCAAGGCTTTTAAAATAATTTCCAATTTTTATTCTTTGCTTTGATTTTGAGATAAATGGGGCATTGGGATGGTCGTCAAGTTTTGGCGTGATTAATTTTGTTTTTGTTGGGAATATTGCTTCCTCGTCAAGCATGGGGAGGGTTCATAATTATAAGAAAGATATAGAAGAAAGTTTCGTGATGGCCACTACATACTAGTTTCCTTATGATGTAGCAAAGTAAAATATCTATAACTGAGGTAATGACATTAATAAAGTTTTTGTTCCCAAAGTCAGAAAAGTGAATATTGAAAGTGGAACAATTTTGGAAAATAAAAACCACTGTATAAAATTTGTTTTTGCGCACTGAAAGATGTTTTTACTTTCTTCTATATCTAATAAATAGAAGAAAGTATTGGATTCGTGCAAATTTTCGAATTTCGAATTTTGACGGATTCGAACGTTTTGAGGTGTGCTGAGTCCATTTCGACTATTTTTGGAAAATGTCTGTCTGTCTGTGTGTGTGTGTGTGTGTATGTATGTGTGTCACGTCTGTGTGTGACCAGTTTTTTGTGGCCGCTCTACAGCAAAAACTACCGCATGAAATCGAACGAAATTTGGTGCACATATGTGCCCCTATGTGAACTTGTGCCCATTGGTTTTTGGCGCGAATTCCTCCAAGGGGGTGGAGCAATGGGACGTTTTTTGAGTTACGCGTGATTGCTATTCCTCAGGAAGTAACAGGCGGAATCAAACAAAATTTGGTCCATATGTTGCCATTAACAGGAACAGGTGCTGATTTACTTTTGGTGTCAATAACTCAAACGGTGGTTGAGCTATAGAACTTTTTTGTCGTCAATTGTGACTGCTATATTTCAAGAAATAATGAACGGAATGAAAGAAAAATTTATCGGCAAGTAGCCCCTAGTGGGTATAAGAGCTGATTTTATTTTGGTGTCAACAGCTAAAAAAGGGGTAGCGCAATCGCCCGTTCATTTTTTCCATTGTGAGTACCCTATCACCCTATCTTAAGAAGTAATGCTACGTTCTGGTTGAAATTTGGAATATATGTTAATCCATATGTAAACAGGCTTTGGTTCAATTTTGACGCCAATCGCTCCAAGAGGTGTTGATTATTTTTTTTTTGCGAATAACAATAGCTTTATTAATGCAACAATCTTACTAATCTATATATATAAAAATGGACTTTGGTAAATTTGTTCCCTAAGATCTCAGAAACTACCCGGCAGATTTGGCTGAAACTTTCACCGTTTGTTCTTTTTGGTACTGGGGAGGTTTGTAGATCAGTTCGATGAAAATCGGATTGATAGTTTCATTTTTATTCCATTTATTCCAATTTGAGTCCCAATTTTAGCATAAATGCCCCAATTTGGGGACGAAAAAATACGTGCATATATCAAAATTATGTGTCCATCGAAAGTGCTAATTTTTCTGCTGAAGATGGCATCTGCTAAAAAGTTCTAAGTTGTATAAAAAACGAGTTATGAGCATTTTTGTTCCATGTTCGAAGGCTTTCATCAACCCAATTCATTATTTAATGTATCATCTCAACTCCCAGTTGATAGTCGGAATTGTTGTATTGTTGAATATTTTTGCGTTTCGTCTGACTGTTCAAGGCTTTTCTCAAGTTAAATCTTAAAGTAACGTTTTTACACAAGATTGGCTAATAATGAATCAACTTGGCTGATCATTTTCCATTTAAACGGAACTTTAATGTAGTTAATGGTTTTTATTATTATTTATGCTGATTGAACACTTACTCATTATCCAATCAACCAGCAGAAATATCGCCAAAATTTTTGCAGAAAGATTTCCGTAGCTGCTGCAATTGGCAGTTTTTTCAACGTCGCTGTTTTTGAAGTCGAAGACTACGTCATAATGTTTCTCAGCTTTCACCATGTAAACAAAATATCGCCAATTAAAGAATATTTAAAAAACTTTTTTTTACTGTGTTAAATAATCCAGCAACTAAATTAGGCAAATCCATAAACACCACAAAAACTTCCATTAATTTTCCTTTTTGCACAATTTCAAACAATCGCCAAATTTTACTACTTATTTTGGAAACATTTCGGATGAAACTCTTTAGCGCCATTTTATGGTGACCAAAAGTATCTCAGCGTCTGGTGACAAAATTAATATCATATCGTTTTAAAAAGTAAGGAAAGAAGGGGGAAGCATCATCGAAGGTATCCCAAAACGATTCCCGCAAATTCGGTAAAATCGCACCAAGAGCCCACAAATTTCCCAAAATAACTAATGCAAGTATAAGCTATTTTAGTTTTATGAGTAAGGAAGCTGGTCGATTTTTAATCACGTCAAAAAGATGTGTTTCAAGTTCTTTCACTTAAAACAGAAAACAAAAGCAAGTAACGATTTTTTCTCATAATTATTAGTGACCCAGGCAACGCCGGGTATTTTTGCTAGTATTATATATGCGAAAGTTTGTCTGTATGGATGTATGGATGTATGGATGTTTGTTACTCTTTCACGCAAAAACTACTGAACGGATTTTGATGAAACTTTACAATAATATAGCTTATGCATCAGAATGACACATAGGGTAGTTTTCGTCCCGTTATGGGGGGCAAAACCCCTTTAGGGGGGCAATAAAACACAATTTTTGTATAAATTCTCTAATATTGGGATGAAAAAATACTTGCACATATTTACATTATATGTCCATCGAAAGCTCTGATTTTTCTGCTGAAGATGGCACCTGTTCGAAATTTCTAAGAATAAAAAACGAGTTATGAGCTTTTTAGATCCATGTTCGAAGGCTTTCCTCAACTCAATACAGTATTTAGTGTATCATCTAAACTCCCTGTCGATAGCGACAATTGTTGTATTGTTGACTTTCTTTGCTTTTCGTGATTGTTCAAGGCTTTTCTCAAGTCAAATCTTGAAGTAAGATTTTTGCACAAGATTGGCAAATAATACATGATTTGGCTGATGATTTTCCATTTAAACGGAACTTTAATGTAATTAATGGTTTTTATTATTATTTATGCTGATTGAACACTTACTCATTATCCAAACAACTAGCAGTCGCCAAAATTTATGCAGAAAAATTTCCGTAGCTGATGCATTTGGCAGTTTTTTCAACGTTGCTGTTTTTGAAGCCGAAGACTACGTCATAATGTTTCTCAGCTTTCACCATGTAAACAAAATATCGCCAATCAAAGAATTTTCAAAAGACTTTTTTTACTGTGTTAAATAATCCAGCAACTAAATTAGGCAAATCCATAAACAGTACAAAAACTTCCATTAATTTTCCTTTTTGCACAATTTCAAACAATCACCAAATTTTATTACTTATTATGGTAACATTTCGGATGAAACTGTTTAGCGCCATTTTATGGTGACCAAAAATATCTCAGCATCTGGCGACGATATCTCTGTAACGAAAATTAATATCTTATTGTTTTACAAAGTAAGGAAAGAATGGGGGAGCATCATCGAAGGTACCCCGAAACGACTTTCGCAAATTCGGTAAAATCGCACCAAGAGCCACAATGATTGAAATTTCCCGAAGACGAGCGCCGCTACTTTCTTTTTAACCGACTTCAAAAAGGAGGCGGTTATCAATTCGTACCGTATGTATGTTTTTTTTTTTTGTTTGTCCACTCACAGCATCTCACCTAGTGAACCGATTTTGATGATTCTTTTTTTAATGAATAGGGGATGGCTCAACTTAGGTCCCATTACTTTGTTTGACCATATATGTTCTTTAGAAAAAAAGTTATGGGCAAAAAACAGTAAACTTCATGCAATTTCCCTATTAAATGATTAAATATGAAACCCATTGTTATAAAAGTTTGGTGCCATATAACAGTAACATTAATAGTAATTGTAATGATAATTTTGAATAAAGGCTTCTCTGAAGCAAGCATCAAGTTTCTTCAGTGTCATTGCTCCATAGTGGTGGTAAAGCTAACCTGGAAGCGAGGTGATAGAGTGATTAGGATCTGCTTAGCCTTCACAATACTACTTAGTTATGTTTGCCTCAACTGTATAGGATTGCATCACAAGCAACTGGTACGCTGTGAAATGCAAATCAGTTAGGGATATTCAAATGGTTATAATTAAATTACCACACAAATGAATTCTAGAGAGGAACTAAGATACATTTTTAGTGCCAATCGCTTAAAGTTTAAGGCGTGCTTATCGTTTTTTTTTTTTAGTATGGAGCTTTTTTATGAAAAAAATAAGGTAAAGTTTCGTGATGGTAACTTCTTACTTTTGCTGAAATATCTACATTTACACTAAAAAGAATGAAATAAAAAAATTTTGAAAAAAAAATAGAACCGACTTCACAAAATTGCTCTAAAAAGGGAAAAATAATTTTATTCTTTAAACACCATCGCTAATACTTTTAAACACAATTTTTGAAGTTGGCGCAAAAACAAAAAGTAAAATCCAGTGTAACCATGCTTTGTTCCTTTTTTTTTTCTTTTTTAGAAAATCATCCAAAGTTACGAACGAAACATTGAGTTATGGCTGTGAATGATTTTATCTATCGTTTTTGCGCCAACTTCAAAAATTATGTTTAAAAGTATTAGCGATGGTGTTTAAAGAATAAAATTATTTTTCCCTTTTTAGAGCAATTTTGTGAAGTCGGTTCTATTTTTTTTTCAAAATTTTTTTTAATCACTTCGTACTTCATTAGCCATACAGAGAAGGTTTTAGACTCCATGTTAAAAAAAAAAGTATCAACAGATTAATCTTTTTAAACATGAGAAGATTAATTTCATGTTTTTTAAATTTGTATTTGCTTAAATATAGTGCTTTCGTTTCTAAATCAATACTACTTTGTTCTTTATACTTATTGCTATTTTAGTTTTATGTGTAAGGAAGAAACTCGATTTTTAATCACGTCAAAAAGATGTGTTTTAAATTCTTTCACTTAAAACAGAAAACAAAAGCAAGTAACAATTTTTTCTAATAATTATTACTGACCCAGGCAACGCCGGGTATTTTTGCTAGTAAGAAAAATAAATCGTAATAGATTGTCGTCTGCGTATTTCTCGTGATTTTAATTTTATGGAAATGATCGGAAATATTATCTCAATAAATCACGGCATTATAAAATACAAAAAAAAAAAAAAAAAAAAAAAAGCACAAAAATGAAATCGACTTGTGTTTCCGTTGATTTTCAGTTGGGTGATGTTGCTGGTTAGGAGACTTTAAAGGGTTTACCGTCTATGTCACATCACTAGTCATTCAGAAATTACGATGAGCGATACTACATGGCAAATTGTACTACCATGGGGCAATTATAATACTACCATGGGCAATAGTTGAACCCCCTTCCTTATAGTAATAAAGCACACTCATGCTGAAAAATCTACAAACATTTCTATTACTCATTATTTGTTTTATTGTTAAGAAAACTCATTGAATTGATTCCAGGAAATTATCTTTCAGATGTTCATATGTTTTCTTAAAATAATTAGGAGAATAGTAAGCAAAAAAATATACATAGTTAAAAAAAATGTGCATGTGATTTTTAGAATAGCAATAAAACATGCTCAGTGAATTTTATGTAAATATTGTGTGGTCGAAGAACAATCGTTCCATTTTTCGTCTTTCTGTCATTTTTATTGAGAGAGAAAGAATAATGGCGCCATCTAGCCAATGAAAATCCAGTTACTCTTTTTTCTAACTAATCGCTGCTCTGTAATTAATAAAAATGCTATATTTCTCTAAATAACCACAAAAGAGATTGCATACCTGCCAACTCCACTGGTTTTTCCGGGAGATTCCTAACTTTTGATCATTTCTCTTGATTGTGTATAAGATGTAAGGAATATTTGGTTGTACTAAGAAGGATAATAAAAAGTTACTTTATTTCCAATGCCACATTGAAAAATCTGTCGTAAACATCTACTGGATTTTTTAATGAGCTTCTGGATTTTTTCCCAGTAGATGTTGGTAAGTATGAGATTGTATATTCCATAACTAGAATAGTTTTTACAATATAAGGAAACAGTTTCTTCTTGTGTACTTTTAAAATTCAAAGTTGTTAAAAATTGCAGTATATAGCAGTTCATAGCCCGAATATAAAACATCTGTAAGCCGTTATCAAATGCTCATAATTTATATCAAATTCCATTGAAATTATGACTTATTGCAAAAGTCTTTCCCCTCCTCTTTCTTTTAAACTGTTGTTTTTCAGAACTGAGTGCTCAACAGAAAACAAAAAGTCATATTAAGGAAATAATTTAACATTAGACAATTTTACATTTGAGTAGGGTGATTCGCCAGTAGTTGACCATCTGCCAGAAGTTGACAACTCGAGCACTAGTATGTACAAAACAAGACTAAATAAGTAGATTTTTTAAATCTGATTGCTGTAACTAATTTATAGCATCCCATGAAGTGTTCTCTTATAATTTATAGTTGTAACTTAAGTTTTGAATGAAGGTTAGGACGGTGCAATTACAAAGATATGTAAAAAAAAAAAAAAAAAAAAAAAATCAAGAAAATCACTTTTCTTACTTGTGAGAATTGTCGTGAGATAAAATGTTGAATCGTATTCCTCGATGTTAAATTTTATTCTTCAGGTTCATTTACTGATATATGCTGATCATCCATATTTATACTAAGTAAATAAAAAAAATTGCATCAAGTTGCTTATCATTTATGCTGGGATTGCGGGGTGGTCAACTACTTGTTGTGTAAAATGCAATTAATGCCAGTAGTTGGCCAGAACGGTAATATAATGAACTTATGTTGGTTTTAAAGTTTTTTCTCGAAATCAAATTGATTACAAACATTTTTAAGCTTAAGATAAAATATAATGCTATAAAAAAATATTTTTGCACGCCAAACCATATCAATATCAGTAGGTTTATCATTTATGAAGAATTCATTGCAAGTGAAACTGTCTCTAACATAAAATAAAACTCCACCACCTCTCTTGCCTACTCTATCTTGTCTAAACAAGTTATACCCAGCAATATGTAATAAATCTACACCGAATTCGGTAGCCCATGTGTCTGTGATTCCAATAACATCCAACTTCTCATCAATAATTATGCTTTTCAATTCTTCCATCTTGTTCCTAATACTGCGAGCATTGGTATAGTAAACTTTAAGCTTGCACAAATTGCTTTTATTTAATACCATTGTGCAAAACAACGTTGCATATTTCCTGTTAGAGGGAACTTTGTTTGGTTTGCAAGTACATTCAATGAGCCGACTTTTTGGTCAGTGTAAACGGCCATTTTGTCACTACTTGCTTAAAATCGGGAGGAAGACTTGAACCTATGGAGCTGGACAGATAGATGTCAAAATATCTCCTGTTCCACTTTTTTAAATGTATAATTGCCTACTTCTCCGCAGAATGGAAGTCCGAAGAATGTTGATGTTTTATCTTAGCAAATACTTGCCTCAAATACATAAATTTTAAAAACCAGATCGAAAATATTATGTTGTGTTACCTTTTGAACTACATAAATAACTTATATTTCTTCATCACCATAACATCAATTAATTTGCATAAAAAATTCTGCATATCGATTGCACTTTTACACTTCGTTTCAATACTCTATCATATATTCGGCTACTGAGAGCATAAAATAAAGAAAAGGGGTCTTTTAATAACGTTACGAATAATTAACAACTACTTGCAAGAAGAAACAACTTGATTGAAAATAAGCAACCAAAAAAAAAAAAGACACAATAAATGGCAGATGATAAAATTGAAAGTTAAACTCCCCATTAAACCTGAATTTGGTAGTCACCGAATTTTTATTCTCTTAAAAGTATCTTAAGTAAGCCGAAATAGAGTCTGTTCTATGCAACTAAAAATCGCAGCTTCCACAACCCACAATATTTCCCCGTTTACAGGAATTAACCCATCCTCCCCTCCCACCTGACGACAATATCCTATATATCTATCTCGCAGGAAAAGATAATTTAGGACATTCATTATACCCAGATCATGTTCTTTTCCAATATCCAGAGGCCTAATTACCGGCCATTATTATCTCTTAACGGGATCTTTTATATTGTAGCCTGGTTGCTTTTTCTCATAACCCCCGTGTTCCTACTGCTAATGGGCTATCTAAATCTTAAGGCGATCTCGTTTTCAGCTTCAGACACGCTTGCCAGCAACATTATCTCGTAGCCCAAAGAGCAATTTTGGTCTCTAGTTCCCTGCATTTATATTGAGAGAAAAACTAGCGTTTAAAGATCACGTAATGAAAATAAGTAGCCGCCGAGATAAATCTGAATCTTTGATGATTAAGCACTAAATTTATTTTGCTATTGTTTGAAAAATTGATTTTACACGGTGAATTTTTAAAACTAGCTTGTCACATTTGATGATTAAAAAGTTATTTTGTCTTGGTTTTTTTTTCAAGACATTACATATAATTAGTCATAACTGCTTGCGCATTTTGTCACTGTTTACTGATAATAAATTTGTTTACAACATTTTGTTTTGCTTTTTCCTGTTCTTAAAATAATTTTTCTTTGTTGTAATTTGAAATACTTTTTAATAACTGCATTTTTAATTACTACTTTACATCCTTATTTAATATTCTTCAGTTTAAAATATGTTTTTGACTAGGTGGAGATTTCTTGAAGGTGTATATTATTTGAAAATAATGACTAGTTTCACAATCATTAGATACGCTTAATCACATTTAATTAAGAATATTTTAATTTTTTTAGGAACGTAATTCAAATATGCTTGCGTAAATTAAGTTTTTCTAAAAACTTATTCAATCGTTTATTTATTTATGAATTTCCTATGCACAGACAAGAGTTTTAAAGTAATTTATTTACAGGTAAGTAAAAAAAAAGCGAAATGAAAAAATAAATAAATATGATCTAAGATGTCTTACTTAAAGTCATACTACTTAAAAACAAAACGAACTTAAAACTACTAAAACTAATTCAGTCAATGTTAATAAGTATCAAGTATACTTTTTGCATTGTGTTTCCAAATCGACTCTGTCAATTTAAAACGTAGTATCACTCATTAAAAAGCATTCATTGATAAATGTATCCGATTCCGACGCACTCTTGTCGTAATGTTCGTGATTGCTGCACCTAATTGTCTTTGTTTAATCAAAACTTGGAATTTTTGAAACACATTGAAAAATATAAAAATGGATATATATGGGTGTGTGTATATTCCTGATAAAAATCAGTTTAAGTCGGATCTTTGCAAAACGTGGCACAGAGGTCCTTTGATGCTCAGGAGTTCAGGGTTACTTTGGAATTGCAAGATAAAAAAATCTAAATTTAAATTTTGAGTTATAAAATTGCTTTTTTCTACGGGTTGACGGGAAATTTTTCACCCTCCTCCCTCTTGATTAAGCCTGATTGTTGAACATGTGTTACTTGATAACTTTAAATTTCGAGGTGGACCGTGCAATGTCGTAGTACGCAGCAAGTGTGGTTAAAAAGAGACATAGCAAAAGATATACAGTTGGCTCTGTTTAACGACGCCCTATTTAACGACTTTCTCTATTTAAAAACGGCTTTTCACGATCCCAGATAGTCCACTATAGTTTTAAGAGCATTCTATTTAAGGACGCTTTTTTGTGGTCCCTTGAAAGTCGTTAAACAGAGAGCCAACTGTATGCATTTTTTTAAAAGTCAATTCCTACGTTGGTCAAGATTGCGCTGTGTGTGGAAATTATATTTATACTAGAAAATCGCCCATCACAAGATATGACAAGTGAAAATTGCTTCTACATTTGAAGGAAGCAGTTGCTTGTTCGGTGATATTTTTATAGCTGAAATTTTCATCCTAACTCTAGTGGATTAATCCTAAACTCCAGTAGATAGTGTTCATTGGTTATCACTTTTTCGTTTCTTCATTCCTTTGAAATGACACAGTCTTACCTGTAAAACAGTCAAGTTACCGGATCCAGTTCAGCCTTGTCACAGTAAAGCCTTTCCCTTCATTTTAAACATTACCGAAACACATTGTCAATTTATCATGCCGTGGCGCGAGTTTCATTGTTGATAACTTCAGGACCGTTACTCGATCATTGGCTATTATATATATGAGGATTGTTTTAAAAATTGGATACATTTTAATAAAAGCATTGGTTTAACAATGACTGTGATCAACAAAAGAATTTCCAATTGAAAACTTACCTGCGTTTTAGCATGAAATTCAGTAAAATAATTATAATTCCATTTATGACTGCCGTGGAATATTGGAACAAATTTGATCTCGAGCAAAAAAACTGGGATTTTATTCATATTTTGTTCTAATTTTTGCTACTATTTTCTCGTCCTTATATCAGTACCTCAGAGCCATTGTGACGTAAGTCCAAAAATTGCAATTTTCTGTTTTTTAGTGCATTCTATGTAGAAGCCTATTCCGCAATGTGAACGTAATTCTTAAAAAAAAATCTTTTCCATTTTTTTACCAGGGTTAAAAGAGCGCGCGTCCCATCTGTTGCATGGGCCAGAAAAAAGTTTTCCCTCTCTGCTGTAAAGTTATCATAATGTGACTTGCGTCGTTCTGTATCTGAGGTACAGATATTACAGAATCAAAATAATCAATTAATTTGATTATAGAATATTATATTGTCGTCTGATTTGAGGTCACATTCCAAATCTTAAAGGAATCGGGTAAAATTGAGTTTCAAAATATGAACAAGATACTTAATGCAGAGATTGCGAACTGATAGAAGAAATTGAAAAAAAAAAAAAAACACAGATTAATACAATCATCACAAAACCACCTTTTTCGCCATTTTGTTGCATTTCCAAGTTATAATTTCCATAAACAAAGATTGAAGCTAGATATTGCAACGCATTGAATGATGAATATATCCACAATCTAGAGCCACTCTAGCAGTAACTCGAGTGGAAGCAGTAGTAGACGTACCTGTTTATACAAGGGCTCAAGTTTCATGGTCAGCTACTGGCAAATCGAATGGTAACCCCGTTTCGCATTACTGTAAGCCTAAGCGCGTAATGAGGAAACTCATTCCACGTGAGCTGCATCCATTTCCACTCACCTAGTCTTCCCTTAGTGCAATATTGCGGTTAAAGTGACCTCTATGATTGCATACACGTCAGAATGCCAAGTTTTGACCGGCAGCTCAAATGCATCTTGGAAGATGTATTGCAACGATTCCTTTCCTTTGCAAATTTTGCAAAAATTACTTTTTCATACTATAGAATATTATCCAGATTATGCCAAACTATTTAACAAAGTATTAAAACCACATGACGCCAAAGTTTTTACTGTCAATTCCAATTACTTTATCATACTCAAATGACTTTATCATATTGCAGAGTATTAAACAAATGACGCCAAAGTAAAGTTTTGACTGTCAATTCCCAATTGCAACGATTCATTTTTTTTTTGTAAATTTATTAAAAATTACTTTATCATGTTGTAGAGTATTAAATTGAAACAACGTTTCAATAAGGTAGTTTTAATTTGGCATTACGTATTCATTTAGTGTATGAAGTTATGCCTTCATCAGCAAAGTTGCTTCTCTTGACACCTTGAATTTTTGCTGTAACTTCGTGTATGTTCTGTATTTTTTGCTTTATTACTTTATTCCAGTTATTGTTGCACAAAACACCCTTAAAAGACTCAACATAGTTCAAATCTTGTTTAATCGAGCAAACTTTATGAAAAATAAGGACTCTACTTTTATACAATGCAATTAAATTTTCATTATTTTTCTAAACAATATTTAAATTTCATTTAATCAATAACGGACACCATCTCATAACATACGTCTGTTAATGATCCAAATAATCTTATTTAAATAATGTTTCTAGAAAAATTTTCGCTCTATGTTGCCATTACACTTAGTTAAAACGTAGAATAGCAGACGAAACACATTATATGTCACAAACAATACATATAGAAACAAAAACACAAGTAACCATCACAAATAGAGAACAACACATCTTAAAACTTCGGTGTCTAGGACGCGTCATTAAAGGTAAATAACCATTTTAAATTAAAGTGTCATTCATGCCATCCATGTTGCAACAAGCAGGTTGTTTCTAATTCCTTACTTTTTGTATAATAATTTTGTTTCCCTTAATAAGAAAGGCATACATTTTGTTTTGTACAGCTTTCATTTCTCTTGATGCGTTTCGAACAATCTTTAACTTTTTTAATGGCTCTCCCAGTATTTTTTAGAACAAAAATTGTTTTTTAGGAATGCACGCCATTTATATAAAAGCCTTATCTGGACGTCTTTTAATGCTTTCCCGAAATAGCATTTGTCATTCTAAAGCATGGTGAAGTACGTATATCTACAACGTACGTATTATGTACAACGCATTGGAAAATTTGTATTTATTCTGACATTTTATACTTTGCACAATGGTCTATTAAATTTTCTCAGAAAGATACACAAAACTTAAAAACGAAATGGGATTTAGTTTCAGTTTAAAAATAATTTAAAAGATAAGTTTGGTTAAAAAGATTTAATTTTCGAAATATTTTAGATAAATTTTTCGTTTTGAACGACTGGAATTATTAGAAACGTTATTATATTTCAAAATAACAGTACTTGACACTGATTTAATCTTTATAGAAACAATGAAAATTAAACACGCAGTTTAAAGAAGTTTTGCTGCTACTGCACAAAAGAAAAGAGAAAAATATTCCATGATTTTACCGAAGGGAAAAAGTACTGTTCCGTAAATAAACTTCAATATTTCTTTGCATATTTGTACGCCTTTCAAAAAGTTCTATTACATCTATACAGCGTAGTTTTTCTGTGCATATTTTATCGAGATATTTTTTGACGTTGGCAACACTAAGCACGGATGATGTCGATCCATCTATCGTTTCCAGATCAACGCCTTTTCTTCTCATAGCAAGCAGATGTCTAGTGTGGAATGTAAATGGGTTCTTTAAATAAATGGCATACAACACTTTTCAAAGTTTGTGCATCAAAATGCGTTTAATGCTTGGCTTGATTCTGCATCAGACACCGTAATCGAACAATTTGAATGCGTGTCAAAGAGTTATTTTCTTACGAAAAATATGAAGGAAATATTGCAGTTGGTGGGGTGTAGATTTTTTATTCGTATTCCTATAATTGCAATTATCTAGAAATATGTTTGCATACCAGTTTTGGAGTAATCGTCGATTACGTAATCGTAATCTGCGTAATCGATTACCTTTTTTGTGTAAAAATAATCGTAATTTGTCAATGATCTATTTTCGTAATCAAAATCTTAATCAAGCTTTTCTTGCGTAATCCTAACAGTAATCTAAATAAAATGAAACGCAATTTAGCCTTTTAATCGCGTAATCTTGACTTGCAGAAAGTGAGAAAATTTAACCGATGTTTTTAATATTTTATGGAGTAAGAGTTCAATTTGCATACATATTTACGTATTTGCTTGATAGATATTTCCTTTAGATTGTCATGTAAGTAAATTGTTTTAACCTTGTAAATTTGGAGATTATTCCGTTTATTGTCATTTAATACTGCCTAACTTTTCAGAAGTTTACATGCACGTTGTTTTCCATCTTTAGCTTGCGGTTAACATAGGGTTTAAGGCAGGGGTTCGCCTGTATATTAAGCAGGAGGGTTAAATTCTAGAAACGACATTTCCTGTCAGACTACGCATTTATTCTTTAAAACTCATGTAAGCAAGATTGTTATAGCTCCAACCAAATCACCTCGCGCCAGCAGATTGCTTAGCTAAACTATACTGCCGCGTGCAGGTAAACGGCAGTATCTGCAGAAAGGAGTTTTCGAGATAGTTGAAGAAATGTGTGTTGGATTCGATACTAACGATAGGAAAATGTTGGAATTAGACGCTTTTTTCGCTCCTTTTTTTCAGCGGAAACCAAATAAACGAGCAAAGGCAAATACAAAAAAAAAAAAAAAGTTACTGCCTTTTACCTGCACACGGCAGTATAAATAGTACGATTTGATGTGTGTAAATGTGTAGTACAGAACTCTTCCAAATCAATTTCATGGAATTTTTCTTTTAACTATGTGTCACAACACACTTCATAATGTTTTAATTGTAACCTTTCTGGCAATAAGTTCATGTCAACAGAGGATGGTGTTCCAATCGCACGGAAAAGCAACTGCTGATTTTCAAAATCCTAAAATCTGTTTTCAAACTCGGAACTTCAATTCAGTTATCAAAGAAGCATCTAACACCTCCTGTGTGATTTCTAATTTGCTATTACAAATAGTTGATCAGGATGGCAAAAACTAGGCTCCATTGACAGCAATTTAGCATTTTTTGGCACGTTTTTAATCTCCAAGGAAAAAGAAGTAAACAAAGATGATGTTGATTTTTATCCGACTTTAATTTATAGTTTTGACAACTTTATAAAGCAAACTACGAGGAGCACAGCATGACTCTTGGCGGGCCACATGTGCCCCGTTTTCCACGAGTTGGCCACCGCAGGTCTAAGAGATTATCAAGAAATGAGCTAAATATTCTACAGTAGGCACAACCTTAGTCGCCATGTCTGCCGAAAAATCGCCAAATGGTAGTTAAACTTAGCAGCATTTCGTGACCATCGAACCCAGTGTACAAATGTAGAGTTTACCATATTGTTTGCATTTATTCATCCGAGGGCATGAATGAGCTGCGCCAAGTCCGTAGTAAGTTATTAGTCACTTTTTAAACAGAGAGTTAATATTTAACTGTGTTGTGAAGTCTACGTCTTGACAGCTGTTTTTATTCTCTCCTAGCGTTTTTATCGCATTTAGAAGTAAACACGTGTCTACTGTCCAAACAGTGAAATTTTTTGAGATTTGAGGGGTAGTTGTTCAATTGATGGATAACTTCAGCAACTGTTGCGATACTATTGGTGAAAAATTGTGTACATATATGAGGAATGTATCGTTTTTACAAGACAACCTGGCGTAAAGACTGATAAACCTTGTAACAATACATACAACTATTTGTAAATATATTCAGTAAGGTATCTTCCTGAATATACCTGACTTGCCTTCAATATTCGAGTTGAACCGAACCATTGTTTCGGTCACTCGTCTGGTCAGTGCTAATTCTGCATTAGCTACCAGTTTATTTGGCACTCTTGGCTTCCTTAAGAGGTTTTCCAGCTCCAGCTCAGTCACTCCTATGCCGGGCTGATGAGTGCTAATAAGCACGAAACTGCAGTCCTAGGCTGGAACTGACTGAGCTGGCTGTGTATTTCATGCATTTGTAAATATGTATACAGTCTTAGACATTTGTGTATATTTAAATGATAGTATTGATTGAGGAGTACATGAATTAACCGTGCATTGATCAATAATGAAACCCTTTTAATTTATTTGCAGTTACAAACATTACGTCGCGAAATGTTAAACGTACTCAATTAAATACGTAAACTGAGAAAAACATTAAGTTTCATTTCAGATTTGTATTAAATTAACTTAGGATCTTTGCACATAATTTTATTAAAACTCAAGAGTGGAGTAAGTTTTAATTGCATGTCCAACGTAAACATGAATCAGTTTATTCAAATGGAAATTAGTATCAATTTTTAATAAATGTAACTTAACCGACTTTACATTTAATCACATTCATAAGGATTTATGAGATACATTTCATGATTCATAAAAATCTGGCAGAGTGCGATCTCACCACTATTTGTTGGTAATAACAAAATATGCAAAAGCGAATAAAGTTATTGCTTTCAAATCATTACTTACAAAATTTTCATGACGATATGAAACAGCCAGTAGCACCGTCTACTCTTAAAATGCTTAAGCAATACTTTATATAATGTTGTGTAAAAATGTGCAAAATTTATGAACTATCCTCACTGATGTAAAATGTCATTTTCTTACAAACGCGTATGATGTTGAAGAAAGCACTTATATGCTATAATGTCAGAAGTATTTGTAATAGAATTTACAAATACAAAATAATGAAAAATGACAGCATTCTTAATTTTAATGAAATATAATGACTTTTAAAATCGAATTAATAAAGCTGATTTTTGGAAAAGATATCATATTGAATTATCGAATGCACTAGCAGCTGATATACATATTTTTTTAACTCTTTACGATCAGAAAATTACCTCCTAAGTAAACACCACTTTTGCTTCAGGCACATTAATCAGAAAACTGAAAGTTAATTATTTTCTTGGTTTTAATGGGTACTTACCATCTTAAAGCCGTTCATCATTAAATTGTTCGTTAATACTTACAGAAAAAAACACGTTGAAGAAAATTGAAGAGCAACTTACCTTCAAGGCTTTTAATAATGGATTTCATTGCTGCAATTGTTTCAATATTAAGCTCCTGAATACTTAATATTGAAAGGATTAATTAAGCTTAAAAGTATAAAGTTTTCGCATCGAGATGTCATGCTTTTCAAAAATTCAGTTTAATGATAATATGTTTGTTATCTGCGTGAGTTTTTACAGTTTATATTAATTTTATTCTGTGACATTTAGTTTTGTTTTTATGCGATTGTTATTTTACGATATTATACATTTGATTTTTGAATGAAGTATTAAGATAATTCTTTTGGTAGTTATTTTCAAGAAGTTATTATAAAAGTTTCTTAAATGAGGTAGACGAAACTATCTACTAGTATTGAAGAAGATCAAACATTCTGCAATTTAAAGATGGTTTACTGCAGTACTGTAATGAGAATCAATCTTTTACACACTTTTACTTCTGAGCATTAATTTCAAATATCATGTTTTAACTTTACACCTGTATTATTTGTTTCATTTGTTGTGTGTTCTGGTACTGCTTTGGCATCTTACAACTTAATTATTGACAAAACCAGAAATTTTATTTGCTGCTTAAAGTTTATATTTTAAAATACACTGCAAAATTTGCAGTCGAATTGAGAAAACTCATGATAAAAAGTTGTGTAACGTGAAAATTAAGACGGTGAGTTTCCTAGTAGGATGAGAAATTGGACTCGGAAGCGGAGAGTTCTAGTTTCGGCTCCCGAACCAGGAAATACCTTTTAGGTACTTGCGGAGTACGTAAGGTACTTGTCAAATGCGGGGGCTCGAAAGTCTTAGGGTCGATCGCTATAAGTCACCATACGTGCAGTTACCATGGGTATTACGGGTATCTGGAGGCTTTCGTTCCCTTTCAGAAATCTGCCTTAATTGTGGAGGATTTACTGGCATCTATGAAGTAGAATTTAAGCTTTTCCTAGTTTGGAGGCTTCAATTTCTCTGGCTCCACTCCTTCTTGCATTAAATTCATACTGTCTACGTGAATGGGGCCAGGGTCTTCCAAGTTGTATTACTGTCATTCCACGCCAGATCAACGAACCTCTGAAATTGACCCATCGTCGATTTCTTCAAATTTTACAGGAATGGGTTTACCCACGTGATGATCCAAAAAAATTTTTTTTTGGATTTTTTAACCATTAGTTTTTTGTGAGACACCTCCCAAAAACACTCGAAAAGTGGCAAAAAGTGACATTTTGGTTGTTACAAAAATTCCTTTTACTCAGTTCCTGTAGGAGCTAGAGTGTTGTATAAGCTTTAATTTTGTTAACTACCGAAATGTCACTCTTTTCCTTTTTTCGAGTGCTTTGGGCGGTCTCTCACAAAAAACTAATGGTCAAAAAAATCTAAATTAACTGATTTTGTCGATCATCGCATGGGTAGACTCATTCTTGTAAATTTTGCAGAAATCGACGATGGGTCAATTTCAGAGATTCGTTGATTTGGCATGGAATGACCCATTAATAACAACAGCACAGCAGGGGATAATATTGTGTGACTCTGGTAAGTTGAGCTATAACCTTGACGAAGTTTACCACTTTTTGAGGCGTTTAATGAAGAAGAGACGTGTTATTGGCGCGGATTTGAGTTGGAATACTCTTGCAAAGCTACAACGAAAGTGGCCCAACTCCAATTTAGCACCTATTGCCCTTTCCTATTACCCCAAAACGAGGTAAACATTGTCAAGGTCATAGCTCAACTTAACAGTCATACAATACAAAAGTTTTGAAGAAGGCTCGATGATCGACTTTGTTGTTTTTCTTCTAGAATTTTGGAGAATTTATCAACCTTTAAAATAGTAGGGGAGACCGGGGCAGGTTTTCGCGCTTTTTTTAAATTATTATTTTTATTTTTTATTTATTTTCCTAAGTTTGAAAAAACTATACTACACCATTCAGAGAAACCTTGGCTACAACGTGGAATTACTTACATCAATTAATTACGCTTTTTTTTTTTTACAGAAAAATAGTTTTAAGTGTCGTTATGTCACGTGCGAAAATGTGCCCCGTGACCGGGGCAAGTTTTCGCATACCTTATTTATAGACAGGGGCAAGTTTTCGCACGCACTTATATCAATATAATTTAGGAAATCAAACAAAATATTTTCAAGGTAGGTTATTTATTGATTTTCATTAAATATACATTTAAAAAAATTCATCACTGACTTGGCTACTTAATAATTTTAATACATGTAGAACTGTTAAAAACACTAAACGTCATCGTCACTGTCACAATTAATGCATACACAGAATATAGAGTTTCCTTTGATGCAAGACTCATCTTTTGCAACGAGTGCACTTTACCCATATCTCTTTAGCCTTATATTTACTGTACAATTCTAAGCAGTAAATGCAAGCACAGTCTTCTTCCTCTGAATCACTCGATTCTTAATTTTCTTCGGGCTTGTTAGGTTTTTCAATTTGTCTCTTAAATAAACTCTTTTTTTACATTTTTCTTATTTTTCTTTTTATTCTCGTTTTTCATTTGTTTTCTCTGCTTAGCTTATTGCTGCTCTAGTCTAAGCTGTTCTTTGACCGGAGTGTCGGTCAAAATAGCCGACTTTCTCTTCTTTCTTCCTTTGCCGGTCTGTTTTCTCGGACCCGCTTTTTCCAGTGGTTTCACTTCTTCTGGGGTGGGACAACCTACGTTTGGCTGTACTTGAGTATCAGCTATCTCCCATGAATGATTGAGATTGTGATTGATTTTTTGTCTATTTTTTGGTTAAAAATAGAAGTTGTCGAATAAGAAGCTTACTTTTTCATGTGTATTTAACTATTTGTGCTTCATTTAAGAGTAAAAAGTATAACGAACATCGATAAATAGTAGCGATCGAAGGGGGCGGGGCATATTTTCGATACGACGGGGCACGTTTTCGATGCGAAAATATGCCCCGCTTGGTGTTCGAAAACGTGCCCCGTCGCCATGTTTTTCCTTTAACTTCACACAGACGGTTAAAAAAAGAATTTTATGGACAAACTATCTCATCACTGGTAGCTCCTCAATGTGCTCTTTCGAAATATTACAACAGACAAAAACTTAACTTAAGACGTATATGTTTGTTTTTAGTTTAAATGAGGTCCTCAAAATTTACTTACCTGTATAAAAACAAGTGAAACTGACGTTACGCAGCGATGCGAACAGCCATCCAACTGAAACTCTCGTAGTTGTCGTCTAGTGGCGCTGCCTTTCAAATAGTCTGGTCGGTGCTTCGCTCTACCGGCTCGCTAACGAGTTAAAGTCAAATCGAAAACGTGCCCCGCGCGAAAACCTGACCCCGGTCTCCCCTATATGCTAGTAATGTTTTTTGATATAAATTTTTTGTGCTTTGCTTATTGAAAACGATTATTTTTATTTTATGCTTATATCTATGTACTTTAGTATGGTTCCATTTTAGACGATATAATAAGAAGCACTTAAATGAGAAAAAACTTATGATGAGAAATATGTCACATTCAAATTTCATAGTCAAAAGCACTAACCACTATTAGTTTCATGCATTAAAAGTAATTACTTTTTTTTATTCATAAAATTCAAAGTTTACTAGGTTTAACTGCTGCAGATTTATTTTTAATATTTCGTTCAATTACACTATCCGAATAAATAAATTTGTCGAGTCTGAATTACTATTTTTTTAATCATTTAATTAATAAAGTTTTATATGCAATATGTATTAATACATGGTTTTTATATGCAAAATTTTGTATTCAGAAGTAGTCGTCCACGATAATTTTTAAATCTTCAGTACTGAAAATAAAACAAATTTGATTCCTTACTTGCTTTCTGCCCAAGACTTATCTTTTATGATTATTTGCTAAAATCTACTTTGTTGACATTTGCTTCTATGAATCTCGATTAGTAGAAGCTAAAAAAGATTCAACTGAAAATGTTTAAAAATATCTTTTTAATTAAATGATGCTTAAAAGGATGAAGTTGATTCAAAAAAGTCGTTACTGATCATTATCCTGATGACACTTTTGGGAGTGTAATTCCTTAATAGCTGTTTACTCATGCAGTTAATTACAACTCTGGGCAACACGTGACATTTTCAGGTCCTAAAAATCAATATTATTTCGCGAAAATGTAAATCGTCGGGAAATAATTTGAACTGCAACTAACTGAAGTACAAAGAATTCGGAATTTATCTTGACGCACTAATCCAAAGATTCAAAGCAAAGTCTGCTATTTATTGTAATAACTAAATAATTTTGAAAATTAGAAATTGCAATGGTTTTCAATGTACTTTATGTACCTAAATTTCAGGCAGTGAGAAACTAAGGGGGGAAGCGAAGGGATGTAAGTTCCAAAATTCAGAAATTTGAGGTAACCAGTAAAAATAGTAGAAGAATCTCTGCACTGCTTTACTGTGAAAATGGTACAATTAGCTCTGATGGGTATGCTACAAAGCAAAATTTAGAAAAAAATATTCTATGAAAGCCTACTTAATGTCTGAACTTTAAATGCGTTTTTTTTATTCGAAATTTTCACTTACATTCATTAGCTTCTTAATTTCACTTATGAGGCAGTGAGAAGCAAAGGGATGTGAGTGGATATTTGCAAGTTTTGAATAAAACGCGTTTAAAGATAACGTGCTAGGTAGGTTTTCATTGATTTTTCTTTCCTAAATCATGCTGCACAGCAGCACCTACCAAGGCTACAAGTACTTTCTTTTTCCCCAAGACAGAGCAGAGGTTCCCCTACTATTTGCACTGGTTATCTCCAAATTTTTAATTTTGCTACTTGCATCCCTTTGCTTCTCACTTTCTCATATGTGATTCTTATAAATTTTAATACAATATGCATGCTAGTGTTCAATAAGTTATTTATTATAATTTTTTTAACATTTACGAAACTTAATGCAATATTGTTTTTTTATAACAGCTATAGCAGTTTTATGAAATAATTAGTGGTGCCCGCACGACTTTGCCCGTAGTAGAAAATCAAAAGATAATTTGGTTCGGCTGTATATTTACAAATAATGGATGATGAACTTCTCGCCAATTTGCTATATTCATTTGCTCGCCCATGTTACGGTTCCACGTTATGATAATTTCATAATTTTCTCTTCCACGCTGTGATAATATGCTCAAAAAAATGTTCTTACAAGTAGAATATAAAAAGAAAAAAAAAACGAATTTTCGAAAAACCGCGTCGAGGTGCGCACTCCCATGCTACAAACTAATTTTGCACCAAATTTCATGAAAATCGGCAGAACGGTTTAGGCTTTGTGCGTGTCACAGACATCCAGACAGAGACTTTGAGCTTTATTATTAGTAAAGATTAATTAAAATTAATGACAGCCATTAAATACAAATAGTTTGATGTCTGCATTAAAATTTGAATAAAGAAACTAAATATATACCTCTAAATACTTAACCCAGCCGTAGGTGGGGTTTGGTCTTTTGGGGCCAGGCCCGTCCCTATGCCGGTCCCAAGCCCGGGTAAATGGGGAGGGTTTTACGATGGTGTAGCATCCACGTATGTAAAACGACCACTCTGTACTTGCGTGTGAGCAGATTTGTATCTGCCCAATGGCTATCGAGTGGGACAGTGAGTAGGCAATGGGCACCACCGGAGTCAGGTCCGTACCTGGGTCCACGGTGTCTAGAGTCGTAAGTGGTTTGGATCTCGTTCCCTTACGGGTAAGGGGGCCCCGGCCGAAAGGTCAGTTCTCTGGAAGCCCTAGATGGCATAGCAGAGCGGGGTTCCCTGTTTCGTACCTCTAAATACTTGTTCACCGTATTCATTTAAACACCCGATATATAAAGAAAGGAGGTTACAAGTTTTACGTGCGTCTCTGTGTGTAATCTGCGTGTATGTCTATGGCATCGTAGCTCCTAAGCGGATGAACTGGTATTGATAGTTATTTTTTTTTTTTTTTTTGATTAAAAAAGTGAATTGAAAGTAAGTGTTCATAGCTGAGTCTCATCTGTAACAGGACTTAAATTACAGGATATATTAGATAAATCTGAATTAGAATTCTCTTCCTTGATGGTGGTGAAAACTTACACGCACATTTAAATTATTGACACCAATCAAAATAATAATATTTTCTGCGTATAATCCAATTTGTTGGAGCTTTTAAATTATAAAGAAATAGAATTAATATGCTTCAAACTAAATTTTAAACAAAGTTCCAAGCTGTAATTGGTAAGGATTTGGAGGATTAGTAACGATTTTAATATTGGCGCACAGTCGTAGAAAGTTGAATGATTCAAAATTTTATTGGTAATTCCTATTTGTCAACAAATTAAATTCTTGTAACTCATTTTGGTCGTCAAGGCTTTTGAAACAATTTTAATTTTCTCTCATGATTTCGACAATCTTTCCTTCTGTGTTTTTTCCCATGTTTTATAAAAAACAATTAAACCGCATGTGTTCTAAAAAGCGTGTGTTCTGTCCGGTAAGGTTCTTTTAAATATGATCATAAAACAGTGGGGGTCAGGTTCTTTTAAATTTCTTGTTATTTCTAATTTAAATTTTTGCCGGAAAAAGTTTGTGTTGCAAAATCAGCCTATTTCTGAGTCAAACTGTTATGCTGTTTTATCATGCGTCTTCTTAATGGCGATAACAGGCACGTTTGGCTTCACTGCATCAGCTATATCGTCACTGAAAACACACATTTACAGAAAAATCGCTGCTTTTAATAACCAGGAAGCGAAATTAAGGTTGAGACAAGTTGTCTGATTTTCCTCAATATACTTGCAGTACGGAAGCTTGTGTGGGTTTCTTGTATTTAACATATCAATAAGTAAAATCCATCTTAGAAGTTTTCCTTAGAGACAGGTTCCTGGTAAAGTGATCTGTTCTTAAAAACAATGTAAAATTTGGTGCGTTAAAGTTTCAAGTTAATCTTTTTGGATTTTACCTAATTAAATCAAGCAAATTTACAGGACCCGTATGATACGTAAACTTACATTAACAAAATCATCGCCTCGTGAATCAAATAAATGGAAAAATTATATTATAGTTTTTTCTCTTTATATCTGGGTTGCAGCATCTGAAATTGCACATTGAAAAATATTCTGTCAGTCCGTTGCTTTAAAGTGTTAATATTCATACGATTTTTATTACATAAAACAGTGAGTAGCAATTATTAGATGCATGATGTGGGACTTTGTCTTTTCGAGCTTTGAATGCGCTTTTTTTTCTTATAACTAAGAATTTTATTTTACTGATGTTTAACTAGCAAATCCTTGCAAAGCAATCGCGCCAGACTGCGGCGATAAAAAAAAATCTTATCAAGGGTATTTCTCCGGAAATCTGTCAAAATGTGAATTGCCGTTTATTATTTCAAGTCAGGATACAAACGTTCTCTATTTTGATTCCCAAATTTTTTATACTTATTGATTATTAATTATGAAATGTTAAAAAAGATAAACGCTTTCTTTTCGTATCACAGTATAAATCATAGTACAACAAAGTTAAAATTAAATGAATTAAATACAGCATAAATAAACACTTATATACAAATTTAGAATCAAAATGCTGAAAAAAATGATGATGCTTTATAATATGTGCGTTACCATAGACGATATTCCAGCCAATGGCTTGAAATCAAAAACAATTTATAATTTACTTTTTTAAGGGTTAAAAAGGTTGCTAGGTTAGAGCGAATTAAAAAATTGGAAATAAATATTAATACATATTTTCAACAAAATAGGTTTCAGCTTTCTTAAGTTTTTTTTAATGTTTCAAAATTGCAAAGAAATTGTCTCAAAAGATTGGATTTTTCAACTAATTTTCTCAAACTTCTTAATGCAACTTGGCAATAGTTAGCTTTTCCGGCAGCACATAATACCAAGACTGAAGGCTTGAAAGTAATCAAGATTGAAGACAAAGTATAGAAAGTTAAATATGAATTCATTACTGTCAAAATAATTTGCACAGATAAGTTGTAACGACATAAGTAGATCAAAACACATTCCATGCCCATATAGGGATCAAAACACATTTAGGGTTGACAAAAAGTTAACCCTAAATATTTGCAAGCAGTTCTAACTTACTACAGAATATTTGAAGTTTACATTAAATTCTTTCTCTTTAATTATTAATTGAAATTGCATTAATCACTCTAACTTATACTGTCTTATTAATAATACGTACCAGTGACACGATAGAAAATTCAAATTTTTTAACTGTTCTGAAATGAAGAGTCAAAGGATTCAGAGTCTTTGAATGATTTGATTGATGGAGCGGGGGGTGTTCCCAACTTTCTAATTACATTCTAAAAGCGTGGAAGTACAATATGAGCTCATTTTATGCTTTGATGATACTTCTTCCCCGTTTAATTCGAATTTTGATGGATGCTTTGCACAAAGAACTGCTGAGCCATGCTGCGCATCAAATGTCGTTACGTGTTAGTCCCAGTGCTGCTGAAACAAATGGTGGTGTGAATAAAAGGAGAAATCAATGTTAATGAAGCAGAAACTTGAATGGAAACACAGTATTAATTACATTTTTTATTTGCATTATTCATACATACAGGTATTTATCAAAATAATGGAAACACTCTGTGACAAGTGTGTTGGGAATCTATACTCTCATAAATGTTCTGTTAATAAAGGTGTCTTCTGACTGTAATCATTCACACTGGTGAATCCAGATGGTGATTGAGTTCTGTGGTCACTTTGGCTGCCATTGTTCACTTCTTAGGCATTACAATCCACTTAAATACCCGTCGGTTTCTTTCACTGAGCTTATCTTTCCGCCCACTACTTTACTTTGTCGGAGCTTGTCTTATCGCGTTGTGTGTATACTGTCATGACTTTAGATACTGTAATTCTAGAAACGTCAAAAAGTTGAGGTGTTGCAGTTACACTTGCCTCCAGATAGACGCGCTCCAACAATTTGGCCTCTTTTAAAATTTGAGAGGTTCAACATTTCACGCGCTTGAAACAAATCCAAGCCTTCCCGAGCTTCAATAAAGCCACCATATGCAACCAGAATGTGTACATGGCTATTTATTAAAAAAAAAAAACAGATACCTGTCCAGTTTTATTCTTCATTACTTGCGAAGCACATTCAAAAATGTCACTTTTATTCACAGGTATTTCCATTATTTTGATAAATATATGATATTTATAATTACCTATATATATTCCTTGCAAAAAATTTGTTTTTCTTTCAATGGACAACATAAAATGCAGACTATTGATTACTTTCCTTTGAACTGTTTGATAAAATGATATCTGTAAATGTGACATATATGCAAATGAGAATTAAAGATAAAATGGTTAAAGAAATACTAACATCAGAAGAAGAAAAAGATACTGCGTTATAGGTGTTACGTGTTTTTAGATTTATAAAGTTTAAGGGAAACAAAATTTGTTTTCGCCGGAACAAAGTATTATTTCCTGGAAACACTAGAATTGGGTTGTTTCCTTTAGTCAAAAGTATTACTTTTAGACACTCAAATCGATAGAATGAGCAAAAAAAAAAAAAAAAAACTTTTATTTTCCCAACAGTTATTTTTTATTTAATTTTTTTAAGTGTCCAATTTAGGAAATACGACGTGATCTTTATGACGCCACAAGTCATGTACTTTGGCACGTTGCTCCATTGGAATCGTGCTGAGTGTTTACGCTTTGCTATCAACCGCGTTGCCAGGACATGATAATTTGCGCTGTGCACTAATGGCACCAGTGAATGGAATTTCATCACTTCTGATGTCATGTGCAGAAGCATAAAAAAATTTCAATCTTCGCACCGATCAAAATAATTGTTAAAATATATTTAACTTTATCAAATTATTTAAAAAATGGTTAAATCCTATGTTTTTAAGCATGCTCCTTATTCAAGAAAAAACTTTTAAAATTTCGAAAACAACTTAATTGTCAAAAAAAGTTTTGCTGCAACCGTTGTTCCATCAAAACAAAACTAGTTATATTTATTATCATCATTTTGAATCCTCTTCTGAAGTAATACTAGTGAAAATAAAATGAGAAAAATGTCCTGATTGTTGACCTTTAAACTATTTGTTTCGTTTCACGGCAATTTCTAAACTTGTTGAACCTTTGTTTTGAAACGAAAAAAAAAAATAACTAGTTCAATGGTAAATATAAACACTCTTAAACCGAACTGCAGATGAAAGAGGAGAAGAGAATAAGATTGCAAACTGCTTTCTTTATGAAGGAAAACTTTTCTGAAGCTCACTTTAAGGCACTAAAACGCCATAAGGGGTTTGAAAGTAAATGCATTTAATTTAGAAAGATCTCTACTTACAATTTCATGAAATTGCTATAACCAACTATCTCAAAATGAACAGCAGATGAAAGAGGCAGGGAGGAGGAGAAGACTACAAACTATTTATTGTGAATAAAGATTGTCCTCAAGTTCATTCTAAGGCACTAAAACTCAATAAGGTTACTTAAGCAAAAACATATTTTTTGTTAGCAAGACCTATGCTTACAATTCCACTGAATAGAACTTAGTTTATTCACTTGTAATGTAATCAAGCTAAAATGATGGCTTAATTAACTTTAAATCAAACTTTGAGTTATTAGTCAAAACATATGCAGTTAATATCGAACAGATTTTTAAAAATTTCCTCAAATTATTTAACAGTTGGGAAAAAAACTGATTCAAACATAATTAAAATTTATAAAATAAAATACAGTATTGAGAAATGTACAATGTTCAGTTTCATCTTAAAATGAAAATACAACTTTTCTCGTATGCTTTGTCGCTAAGAAAAAAACGAGCTGATGTATGCCTCACATGACTTCTTTTTACTCCAATTCAATGTCATTTTCCCATTATTGGTAATGTGATTCAATAGTTTTCTCTCTAAATATCGCCAACAGTGACCAAATTGACACCAGATTAAAAAAAATATATACATCGCCAAATTGTCGCCAAGTTGATGACAAAACTTGGCGACCAGAAGACTGGCGATATATCGCCAAGTGTCCGCCAGACTGTTACACCACTTGAGTTTAAATCGAAATTAACAATGATTCCCCCCCTCCCAAAACACACAACTAGACCCTACTAGGAGCATACGTACCAAATTTCAACTTTCTAGGAAATACTGTTCTTGAGTTATGCGACATACATACGCACATCCGCACATACATACGTACATACAGACGTCACGCGAAAACGCGTTGTAACTAACTCGGGAAACGTCAAAATGGATGTTTTGCGTATCTATACGTTCTTAGGCACTTATCCACGTGTGGTCGAGTCGGAAAAAAAAAACCTCAACATTCATTCGGGGGTGAGCAAAATAGAAATTAAGGTCGATTTTTGAGTGAAAATTTTGTCACGAATACAATACTTCCTTTTTTGTGAAAGGAAGTAAAAAGCGTCAGAAAGTAAACATTTTAGAAAATGTTTGTTTCAAAGTATCAAAAACAATATAGTGTAAAATTTAATACATAAAAGTTGGTAAACTGCAATGAAAGTCGCAAATAAATATTATTTTAGGAGCTGAATTTTCTTTTAAAAAAGTCTTAAATAAGGATATTGAGTAAACAAGTTTATAAGTATTTAAGTTAAAAGTAATCATTTCTTAAAATATTTATTATTAGCTGTTTTTAATGAATAACTTGAAACTTCCTTGCAAAAAAAGATTGAAAAAGTTTAAAATAAATAATAGAGAATTTGAGATTTCAGGAGAAATTTTTTTTTCAGGTGAAGTAAACATTCTACGTAAAACTTCAACAAAAGATATCTATTTGTAATCTGATGTGCAAGAACAAAAGTAAGCTTTTGTTAATAAGCTTCATTACTTTATTTCACTTTTTCTAAAAGAAGTGTCAGTTTTCTTATTGAAATATAAACACACATCTAAAATATCTTTGGGATTAAATTTTTTTGTTACTTTGTGTTTCATATAGAACAATACATTGAAGGGAAAAAAGCCAGTAAGGATTTGAGTTTTTCTTTATTTAAAGATTATAGCTATTTGTGGCAGAGATGCACGCGTCAAGACTTTCCAGTTCTCGCTACGTATATATTTTCTTTAGTATATTTGAATTTAAATGTTTTCAACTGAAACTTAATATATGTTTTTTTTTTTTTGCGTCTTAAAATGATTTTATTGTTACAATTAAAGGGTGTTTTTTTAAATAGATGTATAGAACTTTAAGTTGGCAACACTGTTTGATATGTGAGCCATTTTGATAGCTGTCAATTGTTTTATGTTCAGTTCGGTTTGACATTTCATCATGAATAGACAGCAAGGCGGTGCAGCATGCCACACAGCGTGTGTCACAATTGATTTATTAAAAGAAACGTTCGGTGAACGAATAATTTTGCGTAATGAGCCCGTGAATTGGTCTGCAAGATCATGCGATTTAACACCGCTGTACTATTTTTTGTGGGGCTATGTAGAGTCTCTGGTCTGCACCGATAAGCCACAGACGATTGACGCCTTGGAAGAGAACATTCGCCACCTTATTACTGACATACGGCCTCTATTGCTGCAAAAAGTGAGAAAAATGGCAAAGAATCATCTTTCGAATAAAGCAACATTCATGGCAATTAACAACATTTAACTTTGTTTTATTTGAACCTAAAGTTCTCTATCTAAAAAAAAAAAAAACACCTTTTAAAAGTAATGATAACGAAAAAGAATATTTACTTGAGAAGCTATCATAGGAAAAACTTTATTCTATTAACTTCAAAACAGCTGTTATGTAGTTAGATATACACTTTTTGAACAAACGTATAGGGGAACTTACAAAAATTCACATTTGTACTGATTTTTTCGAGAGATAAGATATCAATTGCTCTATAACTTTTGCCATATTAAAGATATGCTCCAGCTGCTATTTTTGAACAAAAATTTAACAATTCATGCATTTAAGTGATCAGGAATAAATTAAGGAAACAAAAAACATTTTACAACAAACAACATGTTGTTCTTCATCGTAAATAGCTGGGAATAAGCTGTAATTTTCAGACATAAGATGAGTCGCTATATAGAATAATTGTAAAGATTTTCGTGATAGTATCACTTATATTCACAAAGATGTAAGCACTGCTAACAAAACAGATTTTTTTTAAAAGAAAAACAAAGTTATCTTTGAGAATATAAATGATTTTTTCAGGAAAACCTATAATACATAGTATACTAACTTATTTTTGAAATTTACAGCTTATTTCCAACTGTTTGCGATGGAGGATGATCAAAAAATGCTTTTGCTTTCTTCAATTTGTTTATGGTCCCCTAAATGAATTTAATTTTTAGTAGAAAATGGCAGTTCAAGCATACATTTTATGTGATAAAAGTTACTGTACAATAAATCTTTTTTTCCTCGAAAAATTCGTGAAAATGTGAATTTTTGAAAGTTTCCCAATATTTTTGGTTATTTACTGTATTTATATAAATAAGATGTTTTTAAGACTTGAAAATACTTCTTGGCAAGGAGGACTTTTAAAGGAGCGACATTCATTTCGAAGGAGTGAAACATTCGAAAACACAAATAATAAAGACTCTTAATAGTAAGCAATTTCATGAAAAAAAGGAAAAAAAAAACTCTTTTAAAGATGCAATAGGCTAGAAAGGAAGAAATTTATTCTACTTTGATCTGTGTAACATTTATAATTTTTGATATTTTGTGTCAAAAAAGATAACAAAACAAAAAAAGATAACAAAAAAGATAACAAAACAAAAAAAAGATAACATTACTTAAACTTAACATTTAAAAAATATATATTTGATTTAACTCGCCACTTTTATTTGAAATACAAAGTGTAAGTATACTTACTGCGCGAAATATGTTTGAAGAGCTGTTAAAAATACCGTTGTATGTAGCATGAATTTATTTTAAGCTGATTCTAAGTAACAAAGAAAATATTATGACGTTAGCTATTTAGCAATTTTTGTTCTATAAGATGTTTTTTTTGATCTATAAGATGTTTTTTTCTTCTACATTCGATTAAAGAACTATTCTTAACCTTCAACCTAATCAAAAAAAAAAAAAAAAAAGCTTTCGAACTATCTCCCGTATTTATTTAAATGCCTTTCATCAGTGTACATAATTATTATGGACTTCCATAAACGTTTCTTTAAAACATAAAGTAAAGAGAGCAAATACTTCAAAAAGGACAACGTCTATTTGGCACAAACTTCAAACAGAATTCCTTTGTTCAATTTCAAATATTGGCTCCCATTCAATATCGACATTACCAGTTGGGTTCGATCGAATCCATGGAAGATATTTCACACTCAGAATCAAGGGAAATGGACCCATTATAAAACGGTGGACAGAGAAAAAAGCAACTCCGCGCGAATCGGGAGCCCATTGAATAGCTTTGATGGAACGACGCGTGAAGTTCAAAGCAGTTTACCACCATGCAAATTTAACGGCAATTGAATAAAAATAGAAAATCCGGACCAAGGTGGCTAAGCGTCAATGATTCAAAAGTATCGATCGTTTGGAAGGGGAGAAAGTCTCTTCCGTGAACTGAGGCCGGAAGCAGACGACTGAATACTTGCGAAAGGAAATGAAGCCGTTTAAACTCGAAACTTTGTTCGGCAAACTGACAAGGTGAAGGTAGTTTTGAAATGCGGAATTGTTTTAATTTCCTATTCATTTTAATTGAAACCATTAAGTTTATAGGAGCATGCAAAGGATTTGCTTACTACTAGTTAGAAACTTTCATCTTTTAAGTTGAAAAGCAATTAGCTGAAGCAAACTTTGCATCAAGTAACCTAAAGTAAAAAATACCACTCATATACATATTTGTATGAGTAATTATTACTACCATTAAGAGTATGAATTAAAAAGGCATGAATGTTTTCATGGATATTTGTTAACAATTTTAAAACTTAATTTTTAGAGCAAGCAATATTTTTAAAGGTACATCAGTGTGTACCTAACTAACGATTTTAAGATTTAAAAGTTTGTTACTGATTAGTTGGAAAGATTTGGTCTTCTAAATTGTAGAGAAAAGTGACTGACGCAAAATTACGCATAAATATATATACACACGTAACTTACAATAATAACTATTCGAGCTATTATCTTCAAAAAATACTTTTTTTCTTTGCTAATATGGTTTTCATCTTTTATTATTTTGTGCAAACTGCCTCAATAGGATACTGCATAAAAAATCATAAACATTCAGAGAGCTAACCCAAAGGGTTTGAGCATAAAAATGGTTCGTTTCGCCGTTAATTGAAAATTCGCCATTTTAGAGTAGATACTTGACCGAGTAGGTTCTGCCTAAGCGTTATAAACATTTGCATACTTAAAATGTATGTTTCGTGCTGAGAAATTAAAGTTTATTTCTGCACCAAAATTTTTCTACCTTCTAAAATCTATCCCAAATACTTTGATTGATAATAATATTTTTGCTTTCGGTTTTTTTTTATCGATTTATCGTCTTGTTAAAAAGTAAACTGAAAAAAGTTATTTGCCAAAATTCCGTAGTTTTTAACTATGTTTTTCAGTCAATGCGCAGACTAGGTATACTAAATTGCAGTACTGTGCGTAAGACATCATAAAGTGTGCTCCCCCAGATCTTATCATTTGCTGGAGCTTCTTTCAATAGTAGCAATAAGTTAATCCGTCAAATATTGGATATTGTATTGAAAAATTAATAATGGTTTAAAAAAACTAAGAAAACACGCTTTTGTAGCAATACGAACTTAAAAGTAAAAAATAATATTTGGATGTTAAGTATGATAAAATAGTTGACCGAACAATTAACTTTAATGTAAAAAGCCATGGGGCGCTGCTTATTTACATTTTTGCAAGGACAAAAAATGGAAGAAGTTTAAGACAACTGATATGAATCCCCTCACACTTTTTTACTTCCTTTTACAAAAAAGGAAGTATTGTATTCGCGAAAAAAATTTCACTCAAAAATCGCCCTTAATTTCCATTTTGCTCACCCCCAAATGAATGTTGAGTTTTTTTTTTCGATTCGACCACATGCGGAAAAGTGCCTAAGAATGTATAGACACGCGAAATATCCATTTTGACCATCACCGAGGTAATTACAACGACTTTTCTCGTGACGTCTGTATGTATGTGCGTATGTGCGTATGTGCGTATGTGCGTATGTATCTCGCATAACTCAAAAATGGTATGTCCTAGAAAGTTGAAATTTGGTACATAGACTCGTAGTGGGGTCTAGTTGTGCACCTCCCCTTTTGGTTGCTTTCGGATGTTCCTAAGGGGGTCTTTTGCACCTTTTTGGGGGGGAAATCATTGTTAATTTCGATGTAAACTCAAGTGGCGTTATAATTTGTCGGACACTTGGCGATATATTGCCAGTCTTTTGGTCGCCAAGTTTTGTCGCCAACTTGGCGACAAATTTGGCGGAGTTTTTTTTTTTGGTTTCAATTTGGCCATTGTTGGTGATATTTAGAGAATAAATATTGAATCACATTAAAATAGCGAATAATGGGGAAATGACATTAAATTGGAGTAAAAGGAAGTCATGTGATGCACACATCAGCTCGTTTTACATTAAATTTAGTTCTTTGATCTTATTTTATCATACTTAACATCCAAAGATTATTTTTACTTTTTAGTTTATGTTGCTACAAAAGCGTGTATTTTTAGTTTTTTTAACTAAATTTTCTTTTGTTTTTAGTTTTATTTGTTTCGCGAAAAAATATCGATTTCAACAAAATTCAAAATTTTCTGTATTCATGAAACCCCCCCCCCCCAAAGAAAGAAATAACTGAAGGTCTCAGGCAACATTCGAAACGGGGATCACTCGAACTCCGAAGAGAATAATTACTATTTTAGGTGTAATAGTAGAGTTCTAAAAATGTTCAACAGTTCCGATAAATTTCCTGTCTAGTAGTTGCCTAATTCAGCTAATCCATGCCATTTATCAATGCATGTGTCTGGAAATCATATTTAAATTACTTTAAAAGTTTGAGATGCATTTTAATAAAGTTGCGTGTGCTCATGTACGCAGGTTTGATGCGATACTTTAAATGAATAGCCTTTTTAGGCAGTTTTATACACACATAAAAGTATGGTAAACATAGAAAAATGGGTACTATTTTGTGATACTTCACTACTTCACTTGGGTCGTCTTAAAATATTGGCGATCATTTTCCTTTTGTTCGTTACCGTCATATTTGGTCAAAGCTGCATTGAAACTAATTGTTTGGGAATATCATACGTTATTTCGCTTTTTTAATGGACTTTCACACAAAACAAGCTTTTATAAAAGACTAATAGTTCAATTAAAATGAGACAAAAGTCCTCCAAACAATCAAAGAAACGCATTAAAATGTAAAATAAGCTACCAAGTAACGAAAAATCTATTGAAATATTGTAAAAAGCTCGAATCACACTTTCCGCAAACTTAATTTAAAAAAAAAAAGTAAAATGTTTATTATACCGCTGAAGCTCATAGAGTCTCATTAAATTGTTGAATCAGAAAAAGAGGCCCAAACATGGCGACGACATAAACTTGGAAAATGATCGAAACAAATAACTATTACCTCTTAGGATAAAAAAATTTGGCGTGAATTTACAGTATTAAAGTTGGTTTTCAAACGCATAAATAAGTGAAAGCTAATTCTATTGCAAGGTCAGTCATAAAAGAATATACAATAAACTTTGAATATGGTTCAGCAAACTTTCGATGCCAAGGAAAAGAATAGAAATATTTTCCCTTCCGGGCAGAACTCCCATTGCCATGGTTACTCTGGTATTGTCTTCATTTCAGCCTGCGCTAACAAGTTAATTTTAAATTACCCTTCTTAAGGAGAAAACGAGGAACTTTCATTAGCAGAAACCCAAGGCCAGACATTTCCCTCCATCTGGATAAAGCTCCTGACAGTAAATCTAATTTTATTCTTTCCTCTGCGCACAACTATGCTACTATTACAATCAGACTTTAGTTTCATGGATTAGCGTCTTTAGTCACTTAGATATTTATCTCGCTTCTACTCATGAAAATTAGCTGAACTAATTTTAGGCAGAGATGGTAGAAAAAAATGCGCCTTCGCGAGAAAATCTTTGTTATTGAAGTCGTCATTTCGAAAAGCAATATAATTTTATGCAGGCGTTGAAATTAACTCCTAATACTTAACAATTGAGACTGCCGATTAAAAAAAAGTTTGTTTACATCGAAATTTTTATTTGTACAATTTCTTTTTATTTTATGTGCTACGTAAAGAATGATTCCTTTACAAACAATTATTCTGACGAGGAAAATATTCGGGATCTTATATTATTTTAAAGGTCCTGAGCACTTCTGCTGCTTCATTTTCGTTTTGTTAAGTAATTTTCTTTTCCAGTTTAAATGCTTCGAAACTATTTTGCACAGCATCAAAATTTAATAGAAAAGTAATTTTGATATGCTGTAAAATTTAAAATTTACAATTACAATGTGCCACGTAAGAGCTAACTAAGATACTGAATCCTTGCTTAGCTATAAATTTTGGAATTTTTAACTATATACGTTTTTTAGTAAATTTAGCAATTTTGAGGGATGGGAATTAGTATGGGAATGTAACAGTTGCGTATTTGCGCTCTTTACTAAGAAATTCAGAGCACAATTTAATAAAAATAATGATTAAATGAAAAATGTTACAAAATTCAATCTTTTGTAAAATGAAAATTTATGATTTGAAAGAAAATAGCATATAATAATGGCACAAAACTTTTATTTAAGATCAACTACTGAGCACGCTGTTCTCCTCACTGAAATTGTTATGTAACAATAAATGTCTTTAAACCTTAATCTCCGATGAAGTGGGATATATTACACCTCAGAAAAAACTAATTTCTAAAATTGTATTTCACTTTACCAAATTGCACTGTGAGTTTAACCTGCTTTTTTTCCTATCCAAATAGCTCGCGGCTGAGCATAGCAGAGTAAGTTGCCGTTCAATACATTGAATCCTTTTGACGTCTGGGGTACAATAAACTCCACTTCACCGAAAGTGAAAAAAAAATTCTCATTATGAATTTTAATTGTAAATTTTTTTGAAGTTATTGTTATTATATGTTTAAATCAATGATTTTCCTTTTATATGACGCATTTTTTTTGTAATTTTATCAATAAATAGTTTTAAACAATTTCAAGATTTCTTTACTTTGTACAAAGGTTTTGTAATTCACATACAGTTATCTATATTGATACGTCTGATCACTCATCCATCTGGTATTGTTTCAATTACATTTATAAAAATAAATAACACAAAAATCATAGGTAATTTCTCTATTTTAATTTGCTAAATTTTATAAAATGTACACGAACGATTATTTCGGGTTGATATACACACCACCTCACCACTTGCGCTACAAGAAAATTTCCTCGACTTTTATGGTTTAAAGTAAACAATAGAGAAATTCTTGAAAGAAATGAAAAAAAAAATGACTATAACAATAATAAATCTAGCATCATCATATTTTGTCGTTCTTTCAACCATATCAGATTTTGTAAACGTTTGCCTATTTGAGAGAAAAAAAAGCCCATAAAATTAACAACAGAATGCATACTCAGCTCTTCAAAAAATATTCTAACAAGACTTCATGACTCTTTTGGAGATTGTGAGGATAGCATTATAGAAGTATACACAAAGAACTGCTGAAAGATCTTGTGTCATTCCTTCCCTTTCACTTTTCAAAATCCTTCTAAAAATCGCATCAAGTTTCAACCACCGACTGTCCTTTTCTTCTCGGATATCGAACCCATAGGATCGGGGGCACTGCAGCACTAAAACTATGCATCGTAGCTCGGGGACCTCTCTCTTTTCTTCTACTGTATTTTTTCCTATCCACGTATCGGCAGTTTATGTTTGGATCTGGAAAAAGGAAGATAAAAAAAGGAGCATTCGGAGCTAGTGGGGTTTTTCTTTCACTCATAAGTTTGTGACTCATGAAAATGTAATAAAGCTTGGGGAATTGACTGAGCTTGGAGAGTCAGTACGATTGTATTTTTGTATTGGAAAATGTTTGTTTGGAAAGTTTCGCTCAAGGCTGAATTGGATGTTTTTATTAGATATTTAGGACTGGCCATTCTGGAAGCCTATTATTCAGAGAATGCTTAAAATGCTGTTTAGCATTTTATTGATAAAATGCAAAAATGTTTAAGTACGTTGGAACTCATCGATTTGGTGGAGGATAAAAGCTGGAAAGTAATTTTATCTGGAAATAAAAAAAGCATATTTGATAAGGCATGCTCGTTTTTTTATCGTTGAAAATATTGATCTAGTTGCCGATAATGTGTAAATATTCTAGAAAGAAAAACAATTTTATGAGAGCTGATTATTTTGCAATAAATAAAGTTTTGGCGATGTACTTCACGTTCTTCGAGCGATAGTTTTCGTACCATTAAATTTTTAAGTGAACGTATTTCTTCCTGCATTATTGTCTGTTGAGTATTGACCAGATAAAACAGCAATTACTATAGTGTCAAAAAATGTTTATAAATATATTCTATGTATGATAAACCTATACATGTGGCCAAAAGTATTAAGAGTATTTTATGTTTGAAACCAAAAAAAAAGGGGGAGGGGGGTTGAAAGGTACGTACATGTCCATTATTTTTATTGAAGTGACAACATTAAACGCTTTTTTTGAAACGCAATTTCAAAAATTAAAATTTTCTGCATAAACCACGTAAGATATTAATCCGATTTTTGATCTCTCTCTAACAATTTTGAAGCATTTTAGCAGATATTCCTATAATGAATGGAATGGTTCATTGTTTCAGCTCAATGATAATATTAAACTGGGGCTACGCACAAGCGGTTACAACGTATTTGCTTTCATGAAACTGTAAAGCGCACACTACTTTTTCTTATGCCGTAGCCGTTTGCTGACAGATGCTATCAGTAAATTATCCTGAGAAATGCTATTGCGCTAAGTACCGGCTTATGTGGGAGGTGTATTTAATGCTTACAATTTTGGCGTATATAACTGTTTTAGGTTTTCTTTTAAATGAAAAAAAAATAAAAGAACTTATCACAATTTTATCTCTCCTTTTTTAAATCACGAAATGCGCTATACGTCTGACCCACCCAGCGTTATCATCTATGTATAGAGGTTTTGAAGTCCTCCTGCTCTGCCTGCTACATACGAATTTCCCATGAAATTAATCGTACTTTGCTTAAGAATAATTAGAGCTGACGAAATGCCTTTTCATGTTTTACAACTATGTTTTTTTTTTCTTTTACGAAAAGATGAAATGAATCTATACTAATAATTTAAAGCTGAAGAGTTTGTTTTTTTGTTTGAATGCGCTAATCTCAGGAACTGCTGGTTCGAATTGAAAATTCTTTTGTGTTAAATGGTCCATTTATTGAGGAAAGCTATAGGCTATAATTAACATTGATGTTTGAATTAGAAAAAAAAGTTATTCAATGTTTTAAGTGATTTTTAGCAGTTTTTAGTATTTTATACCGCACAGACCCCAAACCAATTGCGCTAAAAAAAATTATTTTTTGTACTAAAATGTAGGAAGTTTATTTTTAAGCATGATGAGAAAAAGAGTTTTCAGATAGAGCAAATTTGGTATTTTTTATGAATTTAAAAAAAAAATCTTTATTTCGTATTTTTTCTTGGGTCTATTTTTTTCTAAACTTATCATTCCAAAAGTATAAAGACCTCTTCTCTGAAATTTAACTATGCAATTGTAAAGCCATTTTCCCTTCTTCAAAAAAAAGTTTTCAAAAATACACTATATAGCTTATTTTTTTTTTACAATTTTTTTAAATGCGTAGCACGAAACGACTTCCAAGCATAGCCGAAGTTGTGTCCATCTTCAATTTAGGATGGTCATTACTTCATGGAAATGACGTCGTGGCCACTTGATCCAACTGCAGCACCTGATTTTGCTTCTTTTTTAATTTCCATTTTGGAATTTTATCAACCCCCCCCCCGTGCATTTGATTCAAGAAAAGCGGTGAGTTTTTTAATTTTTTGCACACTACGGGGAACAGAGTTTTTTTCGGTGCTACTTTAATTAAATGAATAAAGTGAGCGGTTTTTTGCATGATATTTGTTTTATATGCACAGAAAAAGACTGTTAATTAGCAATAGAAATTTTAGATATGCATGAACCGTACAGATAGATCGATAGATAAACAGAGATCGATATAGGTAAGATGGTCAGTAAGAGATAGATAGGCCCGTATTTACGGAACTTCAACGAGGCATCAAGCCCCCCCCCCTGGCTTTGAAAAAATAAAGCATTTACATAAAATGGGACGTACTTTTTGTTATTTTCTGACAAAATGGGTATTGAGAGTACATCTCCCTCCCCCTTCATACTTAATCATTATTTTTCGTATACATCGTAATTTCATGCTTAATCATTACTTAGAATATAATAGCATACTGTCTCAATTGGTTAGTTGAGAACATGATTTATTTTTTTATCAATAACTTATTAATATTTTATAAAGCTTGATTGTACAGCGCCAAAGCTTTAAGATTGATTGCTAGCAGAGGAAAATATGTTTAATAGCGTTGGCAATATTCCCAAAATAGGAATATTGCCAACGTTTATGTATAGCGTTGGCAATACATAAGACACTTAATGTGAAACTGACATTTTAGAAAAGAATTCAAAAACATATTTTTGAATGTTTTACTTTCTAAATTTTAATTTAATTATGCTCGTAAACTTCACTACCAACAGTTTTTCAAACTTTTCAGAATTCCTTTTTTACTATTTCACAATACTCTTACGTCAATAAAACAAGCAGTAACTTGTCGATTTGCATAAACAATTACTAAACTACCCAACATCCTAACCATGTTAAAGAATATTTTCCATGCCAAAAACTCTCACTCGTTACAGCAACTATTGATCAACATCATTTCGTTTTCTTGACAGAATAGCAAAGTAGGAAGAAATTTATTGACTTAAAAACATTAAACGATGCTGTACTGCTCTGACAAAGATAAAGTAGGCCCTCATTTATCATTTAGAGGAGTGAATTCAACTTTAAAAGGAAAAGAGTCTAAAATATTTATAGCTGTCTTCAAGTCGGAGGAAATAGTGCGTAAGCAGGGATGAGAAAAGACGATGTCTTCTATCTTTCCCCTTATTTTATTGGTCTACCTGTCTTGTAGAACTTTTCAAAATGATTCCGAAAATGTGGTGGATAATACGTTCAGTTTTCTTCTGAAAGATTTAGTTTTCCGAGATACATTTTAAAAAGAGTGAAATTTGTTTGGAGAAGGATGGTGCGAAGGCATGGAACAGTTTTGATCATGTTTCATGAAGAGTTGTAATATTTTTTTAAACGAAAAATAAAGCTGAAGAGCGAGCATAATATGAAATCAGAATGAATATTGAGTGTGTGATTTATTGATAAATTGTAAATGTTATTTTATTTCGCATCAGCAGACTTTAAAAAAAAAATTAAATTTTAAGTAGAAACATATGAATCAATATTATGAATCAAACCCAAGAGAAGCTCATGTGAAAACAAGTTATTTAACGTGCTAGCTATTTTATTTGCGTACTTGTAAGTAAGAAGTAGCAAGCATTTTTGCGTTTGCTGCTTTTTCGTCAAAAGTACATATATGGATTTATCTATCTGTATATCTATTTTCAATAGAAGAGTCTCAACATATTTTAAAAGTTAAATCGGATAATCTGATCAAACATGTTTTCACTTATTCTTTACTAAGAAAATGTATTTTTGACTGTATTTTCTTTGTTTAAACCATTTTACTTACTTTTAGAAGTGACATAGGTCGTTAACGAGTGATTCAATAAGTCAGTTATGAAAAAAAAAAAAGACTTTTTAGATGTTAATGCCGAACTGTAAGAGGAATAGTCTTGATTATTGGGACTTTTTACATTCAAAAGAAGATATTAGACATGCCAGCTTGTACTATTTTAAGTTCGTACAAAATTTGAGAAATGCCTATATGAAATTGTAAGCATGTATATCTAACAGTTTTTGAGTAAATAAGGAATGCTTCAAAAATAGTTCGAAATGTGTAATCTGTCGTGGGCAGGTAAAGAGCAGTAATTCCCTCTTTTTCTTTTTTGTCATGTGTTGTCTGTTAGCTTTATTGTACAAGCTTGCTTATTTAGTTTCCGCTGAAAAAAGGTACGAAAAAAAATCGTTTAGTTCAAACATTCCCCTATTGTTAGTATTGAATCCATCACACATTTCTTCAAATATCTCGAAAAGTTATTTCTGCAGATACTGCTGTTTTACCTGCCCACGGCAATAATATACATTCTGGCCGGTGTGTCGCTCTTTTTTTTTTAAAAGAACTTAGCTGACAAATTGCCGTGTGTTTACCAATGTCATCTGGAGAATGAGTTAATATTCAATCCGATTGCATTAATACGTGACTTAGGGGTTACGTATCTAAATTAGAAGAAAAAATTCCAGAAGTTCAGTAGCTGCTTTTAAATAGTAAGTATTCATCGGGATTCTTTTGTTTTATTCTCTTTTATGTGTTCTGGTAGATAATTTACATATGTTTCCGATTGAATACGCGAGTGCGTTGTAGTTGCTCTTGGAAGGCTAATAGAAGAATACCTCCTTTTCTTTGCAGAAATATTGAAAGAAAATCCCTCAGTGAGCTTAGTTTGACTTTTGGCCCTGTTAAGGATTCGAAACCATCAAGTACAATGTAAATCAAATGAACAAATGATCAAATATTTTTGGAAAAGTTGTCCCCAGCGAAAAAAATCAGAAAACGGTAATGATGATTTTGACGATTTGTCGCAAATATTTTAAGGATGGGAATGTTATGGAATACATCGGGGTGCGTGGGGAGGGATGGGAAACCTAGAAATGCTTGAAATAAACATTTTTTAAAAGTTGTTTCTCTTTCACCAGAAAAAACAATCATACTACCGTGGGTAGGGAAAGCATTGTAGATGCAGTTTTTTTTCATATTTCATTTTTTTTGCCTTTTTGTCATCTACTGTACTATAGCTTTACTGTACTGTGTACAAACTTGCTCATTTGGTTTCCATTAAAAATAAAGCACGAAAAATTCAAACTCTTAACATTTTTATATTGTTAGTATGAAGTTCAAACCGCGTTTCTTCAAACATTTCAAAAACCTCGCTTCTGCAGATACTACGCTTTACCTTCCCACTGCAGCATAGCGCTATATTGGTTGCTGTAAATCAATTTGGTTGCGAGGTTCTGTAAAATTAATTTCAGGAAATATTGTTTTACATCACCAAGGGGGAATAAATTACTACGTCTAAGTTTTCAAACTCGTTTTACAATGTTAACCAGTTAACTTACTTGACACAGTGTCTGACAGAGGTGAAAGTTACCGAAAAATTTGCATATGTCCGCGTCTGATACAGGAAATCTTGTCTCTCAGATTAAATTACTTCTTATGCTCATTTGTCTTCTGCTGGGGCAAAAATGGATAGGCTAGATTATTATTGAACTTATTTACCATAGACGGCTCAATTCTGCAGCATTTTTCTTGTGTAAAGTAATTCTTTACACAAGTGTGGAAAACGTAAAGTGTCCATTCTTATTGCCAATTGAATTGTTTAAGCAATTGTTACGCTTGAAAATATGACAATTTGATTTTATTTTGTTATTTTAAAATTTAAAATAAACAGGCATTGAAATCATTTACACTTTGTGTGCGTATAATTTGTTAATGGTTTTCTCCCATCCCCCCGCTACCTATTCCCCCCCTCCTCCAACTGCGAAAATCGCAAAAAGTAACTTTCACTACACCTATATATTCATTCTCTGACAAAAAAAAAATATCTTTCATTTTTTGCCAATATTCAAGAAAAATCTCGTACTTTAAAAGAATTTAAACAATTTTATTGCTTTATACATGTGATAATATAAAGCTTATAATACAGCAGTTTTTTTCTAAGATTAAAATATAGCATGCTTATAATGATAGGACGTTTTATTAAACTGTCTTGTGAAGGGAAAAATGGAACAGTACGGCTCAGGTAGTTACCATTGCTCCTTTGTGTAAAGGACGCATGGGACATTTTTATTGTTATTGTATCTGTTTTTAGAAATAATACTGCAACAATTATCATCAATTATTTATTTTGAAGCATGTTAAAACGTCTTAATTTCTTTTTCTGAAATTTACAACGCTTCTTCTGTAGAAAATAATTTTAAATTATTTTTTGTTACGATTGCCATTTATCCCTCTCTGAGTATTATTGATCACAGAAATCGAAATGAAATTTGAATGGAACCATTTAGAATTAATTTTAATGAAAATTGGATCTTTTTGCCGAAGAAGAATGTTTTAATGAAAGTACCCTTAAAAGTGTTCCGCTTATTTTGTGATAAAAGTAAACTGATTCTGGAAAAAGAATTAGTCCAATATTTAAGCTAATGCGCTATGTAAATATAGATACAGTAACTTGCTATCACAGAAATATTTCCTTTTTCATTCTGCAAATCCTCCACTGCGTTAATTATTTCCCCTGTTTACATATTTGTAGTTAAACTATAGCGTAAATGTTTCTTTCTTTTTCCCCCAAGTACGTTTCACGCATTGTTTCGAAACGTTTATCGGTCTATTTTGGGAAGAGTTTGTTTCCCGGGACACTAACCTCTCAGCAATGTGATGGAGTTTATAAGCCATTTCCTTTTCTAGAAAACCGTGATGTTTTGGTGGTATTTCTTTTCCGGAAAGGGTAAATGAAGTTATACTTTTGAAAATTCTTCTACCTATTTCTGTGTCGGAAGTGAAAACTGTTTCACACATTGGTGTTTGGTTTTTATATATTGCATTGCGAGGATTGGCGTCAAATTTGTTACCTATGTGACTTTTGCTATAAAAGAGTTTTTTCTTAAGGGAAATGAACTGTTTTTCGCCCTTTTGTTTTGTTGAACCACGTATGAAAGAAATGGATTTGTGTTAAGGTCGTCATTATATTCGCTTAAAACAACTACAGTAGACTCGTTTTACGCGGGGGTTACGTTTCTCGGAAATGCCTCGTAAATCAAAACCGCGTAAATTAAGACTTAATATTAGTGTTAAAATAGGGGTTAGATTTTGTAGATTTAAAAAAAAAAAACTTTTTTTCTAGTGAGGACTAACTGCATAATAAGCTTGATGTGTACTTACACCAATTTTTATGCACAACATGCATAAAGAAAACATACATTAATTTCGTGTTCTATTTATAAAAAAGAGCTGGCTATGATAATCTTTTGGCAGTCAAGAATTTTTTTCCGTAGTTCGTCGCAGGGCATTAACGCATCCATGATCAATTCCATGATAGAATCTTCCTTCCATGACAGAATCTTCCTTTACTAACAAATCAGATTATTTCTATTGTCAAGGAATGGCTCAAAATTTTCAATGTTAACGTTTTTGGTTCTGTGTAATCGGTATCCTCGCAACCTTTATCTTCTTTTGTCACTCCTAAAATCTTTTTTCCAGGGAGTTCTGAACTATGTGAGTTTAATAGCTTTACTTCGATTGAGCTCTCGAACCAATCGCAAAAAATGTCTCCAAAGTGTCCCAATCTCGATTTTTAGCACAACGAAATGCAGTTCGTTACATGTAATCTGAATTATTCAGGAGTTTGGATTTCGAAAGAGGGGAAAACTTTATCGTTTGCATTGCCGCATCCGCGTAGAATTGAAACTCATCCGCCTAAAATAAAATAAAGGTGTCAAATCTTAAACCGCGTATAGTCAAAATCGCGTAAAATAAACCGGCGTAAAACGAGGATCTACTATTACAAAACAACGCTTTTAGAAGCAGCAGTAGCATTTAGTGGTTGCATAATAGTGGCTGTTTATTTAACAATAAACAACTTTTACCATTATGTGATATCGCCTTTTATGTACGGAAGAAAATATGCATCAAATGACAGAACATAACGAAGAGTTTATCGTTCCAAGAATTAAATTTTCTTTTTCATTTATTGAAGTGTCTATGTAATTAGATTTTGCTTTTTATCGAAATATTTTCTTACTTGCTGCAAATATTATTATCATCATCATCATCATCATCATAATTATTGCTACTGTTATTGTTGATGTTGTTACAATTTCTTTATTGAACGACAAAAATCTAAAAATCAGTTCGTGTAAAAATTAAAAATAAAAGCAAAACAATTACGATATTTTATATAAAAAATAAAAAGTTTACTTTTCTGTACAGAGGTATTTAGCTAATTCGAATCAAACCATATATTCGTTTGTGCTATATTCGTTTGTGTTATTTCTTACTAAACACTCTCTGTTGCACGATTTTATTAGAGTTATTGTACTAAGAAATAGTTTGACAGCGTTTCAAAAAGCTTGGTTCTGTAGGAAAAACTCTAAAACTGTCCAAAAATTTTCCGTTATAATTTTGTTGTTGTTTAGCAAAAAACATTAACAACCAATAGTTAATGGCGTTTGTGAACTTTGATTGAATAACAGACTTTTTAAACGATTTATTTTAGGTTTGAGACATTACCTGATGCGGTTTCAATATTCAAATAAAAAATAACACAATGTAGTAAAAATTATCGTAAAACCTGGTGCTTCTTTCAAAACTAAAACAGTCTCATTAAGAGGAAAAAATGAAATTGTATTAACATACAGTCTACAGAAAAAAATATTTTGTCACATGGGGAAAAATACTTCATTGGATCGTTGTGTAAAATAATACACTGAATTCAAATATGTAACATTTTCTCTACATGATCCGCATAATTTTGTAGAAATGTCAACATTCATATATGTGAATAATGCTTAAAAAAATACACACAATTTTCATTGGAATTTTATGCCTTTTAAAATTACATTTTAATATTTTTTATAGACGTTAAAACTGCTAAAATATGATTACAAGCAATTAATAAGGGGAAGCAGAGAAGATATGATTTTCTGCATTAAAATTATTTTCTCAGTAGTACTTGATTCTAAAAAATGCCGTTAATTTTATTTTTAATCTGTTAAAAACATAATTAAAAGCTTGTACATATTAAAAAAAACTATTTAAAAAAAGAGAAAGAAGATTTATTTTTAAACAAACAGGTAAAAGAATTGCGCAACGTGCTTTGAAAATTAACAAGAAGATATGAACTGAAAATGTATTCATATTTTCTAAAAGAAAAGAATTTGGATTAAATATTTTCAAAAGCTTAAAAAAAGTTTTGAAAGGTAACATTTGTTTTTTTTCCATTACGGCATGTTATGCTTAAAAATATGCTCTCAAAAATGCCTGGCGTTAATGTTTAAACTACCTATGAAAATTTACAAAGAGGTCTTGCGCTCCTTTTGTTCTTAAGAGTTTTCGAGCCTCACACAAAGCCTTCTATTGTTCGAGCACTGCAGGCAGTGCTACAGACTTGATGAGAAGAGTTTCCCGGAAAAGGTATAAAAAGCAAAATTGCTCAGAATAATCATTTGTTCCTCGTCTGTTTTAACTGCCAATTAATCAAGTCCTTTCAATTTGGAAGTGTTTTGTTTGAATTTGCTAAAGACAAAGAAGGAAAAAAGTGTTACCAGCCTCCTGCTGGTGTTCAATAAGCGCCCTGCGAGCAATTTCACTCGCTAAAACAAGTGCTTTAATTTAGCGACAATTGTTGAGCAAGATTGTTTGCTGAAGCTATCATTGTTTTCCGGAGATTGAGTAGAGAATTAGTTGGATAGAAAGGGTTCTTTTCAGCTGTTAAGCATGTTCAAATAGCAGTTAGTGTTCGTTGCAGTTTAGTACACAATGCATCATACTGTACCTTATTTGCCCTTTATGGATCGTCACCAGTCAAAAAAGCAATTGTCAAATATAAGTGAATTATTTGAGTTTTAAAGTTGTATACAAAATTTAGTGATTCTGCATGGTGAACACTTCGCAGGCTGTTAAAGTTAGTGTTAAAATCTTCAGTTTAAACTGAGTTAAGGCTATCCTTTGTTTAATTTTTTTTCCAAACAAAATACTACTCAAATATTTGTTAAATAGTTTTGTTACTGCCTGCTTTCTCCATAATCTAAAAATAATGATCGAACGAAAATCAACATATGAAACTACACTGATATTAGTAAAAATACACCACCATAAAGGACTAATTTATTCACTTGGAGGTAACATTAATCTCTTGGTTGGAAACAGGACCCTATTCCAGGAAAAAGGAATCTGTAGCATTCCACTCCGATTGACCTCATAGTCCAAGAGTCGAAATATCTCCGCATAGAAATTCCGCTTGCAGAGACGGTTTAAGGACCGAGTTGTGACGTCAATTTGAAACGGAGTGCTGCCGATGTTTCTAAGAAATAGCGCCCTCAGTGTAGAGTTAGCAGCATTTAAAAAAGAGCGTAAAAATTTAGTCGGAAACTAATACTTCAGTATAATAAAAAAAATAAATAAATAAAATGTGTTTTTCTTTCTTTTTTTTATGTTTTAAAATAATCCAACCAAAACGACCTAAAAAGTAGGGAACCACGATGCCAAAACTCAAGTTACTAGTCTCGAATTAAATTAAAAGTGTTCCTGGGCAACAAAAAAAAAAGTAAATAAATAAATAAAATAAATAAAAAATAAAAATAAATAAATAAATAAAAAAATAAATAAATATATATATAAAAAAAAACGCTACAAGAAATAAATTTATAATGTATTTCTAAAATTTGAAATTCCATTAAAACTATTTCTTTTATCCATCCATAATTTGAAAAATTATTTTTTTAAAATTAGTGTCTTTAACATCCTGACATAGGCAAAAAGCATGAAGAAGGTCATTAGTATATTAGTGACATTTTTGATTTAAAAAGTTGTGTATGAACGAAATAGGTTCTAAGATATATTGTGAAAGTATGCCAATGGTCAGAATTGATTTTAGAAGTAATGGGACAGTTGGGGTTTTTTTGACATTATTTTCTTAAAAGAAAATTATTTTTAAATATACAACATTGACCTATTACAGAAAAGTTGGACACATTTATTTATCATAAGATAGTTTTAAAGTTACATTTAAACACATGCAACCCTTACTTTATGCTAACATCCAACAAAAGTACTTCATTTCTATTTGGGCTGTAAGACATTACACTAGTTTTAGTAAAATAATTTGTATTTTCTGTCACATTTCTGACATGGATCGGATTTGCCCTAAATAGCTAGATAACTTTGGATCAGGCTCATAATTCATTTTGAATCGATTTAAAAATTACTATTTCTTAATTGTGGATAACTATACAATACTTTATGAATTTTTCTTCCGTTTTGTACCAAAAAATCAAATAAAACTAATGAAATAGCAGTAGGGCAATTTAAAATGGAGAAATATTTGCTCAAAGTTACTCGGAATGAGTATATTTTCTTTAACTAATCTTACTCCAACAACTTAGCACAAATAACACAAATTTGCGTTATAGAGGGTTGATTATTAACCCTGAAATGCATTGTGTTTTTATTTGGTAACATACCCAATTTAGTCAGACCAAACAACGTAAGTAGAAGCACAAATTTGTAAATTACAGCAGACACGTGTTTCGGCGTTACAGGGAACGCCTTTTTCAATGCAAAAATAATGAGCTTATGGATGAAAAGACATCCGACAAAAGCCAAGAGCAGATAAGCATGCAGCTTAAAAGATAAAAACAGCGGATTAGCCAAACACCAATGACAATGTTATAAACCGATCAAGAACCAATAGGAATGCAAGCAAAGGTCAGGAGCTTTCGCTTAGGTACGAACCCAGAAAGCTCGAAAATTTCTAAACCTGTATTTGCTAATACTGTTAGCCGTTCTGTTAAAGACTTAGTTTCGAATTCTGATCTGGTTGTTACCAAAGCTGACAAGGGTGGCCAAATTGTTGTTCTTGACAAATCATCTTATGTTGATAAAACTAATGATTTGATTTCTTCTGGGCCATATGCTGAAATTTCTAAAGATCCTAGTGATAAAGAGTTAAAAACTATTGCATCTGCTGTCAAGTCTGTTAAGTCTATTCCTTCAAATGTTAAACGCTCTGTTGTTCCATCTATTGCTAATTGTGCTAGATTTTATGCTTTACCTAAGGTGCATAAAGCTGGTATTCCTTTCAGGCCGATTGTTTCCAATATTGGGACGGCTTCGTACAAACTTGCAAAATATTTAGTCTCTGTGTTTTCTCCCCTTAGGAGTCACAATTTATTTACCATTAAAAATTCTGTTGAGTTTGTTAAAAAAATTCATAGTTTCGTTCCAAATAATTCTTTTATGGCTTCTTTTGATGTTAACTCTTTATTTACGAACGTTCCCGTCGAGGGTTCATTGTTATGCCTTCGTAGAAGACTTTCTGAATTTCATTTCACCAATACGGAAATTGAGGATTTAATTTTCCTTACCCGTACTTGTCTTAAACAATGTTCTTTTGTTTTTAATGGGAATTTTTATATTATGTTAGATGGTCTGGCTATGGGTAACCCACTTAGCCCCATTCTTAGTGATATTTACATGCATTATTTTGAGGTTAAGCTGTTCCAAAAACTGCAGTTCCAATTTTATGTTCGGTATGTTGATGATTGTTTTGCTCTAATGAACCAGAATCGGTTTGAGAGTGATGAGGTTTTATCTATTTTAAACTCCATTGATCCTCATATTCAGTTTTCTTGTGAGAAAGAACGGAATAATTGCATTTCATTTCTTGATGTACTTGTTTCTCGTACTGAAATTGGTTTTGAAACTACTGTTTATCGCAAACCTTTTGCTGTCACTTTACCTCCTCATAGACTATCGTCTCATCCTCCAAATCAAAAATATTCTGCTTTCAATTCTTTTGTTTATCGTGCAATTAATATTTGTTCTTCGTCGGAACTTCTTAAAGTGGAACTTAATTATCTTAAAGCTGTGGCAATTGATAGAGACTATCCGCCAACTTTGATTGATTCCATTTATAAAAAACTTTCAAATAAATCCCAAACTAATGTTCTTAACCGAACCTTCATCAGAAAGAATTTGGTTGTTTTGCCATTCTTTCCATCTGTAAGCTATCAGGTTGCTAAGATTCTAAAACGTTTCCAATTCCAGGTGGTGTTCTCTCCTATTAATAAACTTTCATTCTCTTCTCTTAAAGATCCTATTCACCCTCTTAATTGTTGTGGAATTTATAGAATTAATTGTAGTTGTAAACTTGCCTATATTGGACAGACTCGGCGTGCTTTAAAAATTCGCTTGAAAGAGCATCAAAATTATGTGAAAAAACAACAATTAAATAAGTCTAGTATTGCTCAACATTGTTGGGATTCGAATCACTCTTTTGATTTTAACTCTTTTCAGATTATCCAAAAATGCCCCAATTCATCAGATCTTGACTTTTGGGAATCCTTTCATATTTTGAGGAACAGTTCTAACTTAGTTAACGATCTTAGTGCAGTTCCATATTTTTCTAACATTTGGCTCCCATATCTTTAATACTGTCCTTTCCCCATTCCCCCCCCTTTTTTTTCCACTCATTTTTATCTATCTTCCTTTGTTTATTTTTGCCTTTTTGTCTTGATTGACACTCCCCCCCCCCAATTTTCTTCTATTTATCTTTATTTTTCCTTTTTTCGAATATTTTTTGTTTCTGTTTATCTTATTTCATGGTTTTCCATTCTGCTTTTCCTTTCTTGCGGTTCACGGTTACTGACAATTTCTTTTCTTTTTGTTTAAGCTTCGGCTTAATCCTTGTCCAATTGAATTCTTTCTTTCTGGGTTCGTACCTAAGCGAAAGCTCCTGACCTTTGCTTGCATTCCTATTGGTTCCTGATCGGTTTATAACATTGTCATTGGTGTTTGGCTAATCCGCTGTTTTTATCTTTTAAGCTGCATGCTTATCTGCTCTTGACTTTTGTCGGATGTCTTTTCATCCATAAGCTCATTATTTTTGCATTGAAAAAGGCGTTCCCTGTAACGCCGAAACACGTGTCTGCTGTAATTTACAAATTTGTGCTTCTACTTACGTTGTTTGGTCTGACTTTACTATTCAGCACAAAGGTATTTATTTATCTTATACCCAATTTAGTCTTCTAAAATACTATAAGAGCAAATTAAAACTCTGTAGTTGCCAATAACTAAGAAAATACTCACTGAAGTAACTATTAAATCAATATTAAACTAGTACATGCACCAATTTTATGTGAAACAAAACTAGATTCCTTTTTTTTTTGGCATTCACATACGTAGAACTTTATTTTTGGTCTACTCTTCTTGAAAATGCTTATTTTGAATTAAATGACAAATAAAGTTTTACTGCTACTGAAATAGTAAGACATTTCCTCATTTTTATCAATCCTGGGAGACATTTTACTGTAAATTATTTGTTGTTTTTTCAGTTTAAGCTCAATACTGCCTAGTGGTTATTTAACGATAAACCATACCTAACTTAAACTATAATTTTTTTTTAAAGTGTTTTCTCGGGATTTTAACAGAAGTTGGTTGCCAAAGAACGTATTTAAAAACATTTTTTTTCAAAAATCACGCAGTTAAGGGTTAAACAACAGACAAAATGAAGGGCAAGTAATATCTAAAACAAAATACCACCAACATAGTTAACGACTGTTCAAAGAATCGGACTGTATTTATGTGCTCTGCTTAAATGTTAATGACGCCGTTAAGTCGACGGTTCAGACATCCTAATAACAGTTCTCTGGTAGGGGCAGCCTCCCCTTTCCCCAGAAACCTTATTAATTTCCATATATCACTCGGTAAAGGAACACCCTCTGAGAGATAGTGCATTCATGAATGCCCTAAATCAATCTGCGTGTAGGCAGAATGTCGTTCTATTACTCAAATTAGATTCTCCCCTTTGACACTAATCAGTCACCGGTTATAACTAGGGAGAGTCGGGATTTTTGATTAGCAGAGAAAAGTTGAAGTTATGTGATGTATATCTCAAATCGCACAATATATTGGATGCGTAAGTGTCTTGTTTGAGATAAGTCTTGAAGAAACAAATACTTTCGTGCGAAAATTCAGAGAATGTAAAATTTTTATGGTTGTACTTTGTTTCAATGACATTACAGAGGTAGAAGAATGCATACATAATGTATTAGTTTTGAATGTTGTATGAAATTAATGAAATAAACTTTAAACTACAGAAAGCAAAAAAAGAATTCAACATCCTTATATATAATTTCCGTAACCTGTTTTTTGTTCTTACGCGAGATCTTCCTCATTTCTTGATCGATTTCTCTGATTTACTTTTTATTTTAAAGCTTATCGAGCAGGCTAATGACGAAAAAAAGACACATGGTCTAAAACTTTTTTTGTCTGTCAAAAAAAAAAAAAACTCTGTTTTAAAGCACCAGATTGAAGTTTTCAGTTAAATTTATAAATGTAACTTGCGCTGTGATCGACAGAGCTGAATGACTCGATCGGCAGAGCGTTCGACAGGTAACCAGAAGAATGAGTGTTCGGGCCCAGCCCGGACGATTTGCATCGAAAAATTAGGAAAATATCACGCATTACATGAACATTTAAAACACAAAAGCTAACACAAGTGAGGCAGTAAAATAAATGAGATAGGAACGTTTCTTGCTGTTACAAAAGGTTGACTACAACCTGTAGCTAAAGTAATACTTAATTTTAAGGTTTTTTTTTTAAAGCTCTGGCGCCGGTCAGAAAACTAAAGCATAATGTAAGCGAAAATAATAGTATCAGATTTAAGATTTTAGACTACAATGGAATTATTTTTTGTTCAGAAAAAAATCGTATACTGAAATGTAGATTCTTCTAATGACAGTTTTTGACCTTTGTACAAATAAAAAATTACTACCCTAAATTAAAATTGCGCTTTTAATTTAGCTAACCTATGAATATTAATTCGAATACGAAGTAAAACATTAAAATTACTAACAACTTGATGAGAAAAACAAATATGCAGTCACATTTTTACTACATTTGAAAAGCCACCCTTGATAAACGAACTTAGTTTAACTGGTGAACTATTGAAATGCGTAAAGTGAAGACAGTAAGACGTAGCTTTTTTATTTTTTCATACGCAGCATTCTTTTGTTTATTGGGTTAGTAAACTTTAAAAATGAATTTAAGGAGAAATGAAAGGAAAACAACTGCAGTGATGTATATCAACTCAGAAAATCTTTTATATTGTTCTTATGAAGATAAAAAACTAATTTAGCACTTATTTCTATTGAATGCAATATGAATTCCTCGGTTGTTACAAAAATAATCAAAACAATGATTTTAGAGAAGTTAGTAGTTATAACAATGATTTTTAAAATTCAACTGAGCGAAACTTTCATTTTGCAACAGTTTACCAAACTGCAACAAAGTGAAAGCAAAGTTTTGAAAGCTGACGCACATATTGCATTCCCCTTGATTCATAGAAAAGTCGAATAACGAGGTAATAAAATCTGCTGTCATGCAAATATTTCACATCAGGATCACTTTAGCCATTTAAATGCATAAAAGATGTCAGTCCGAGCAGTATTGTTAACTCCGTAATGAGGCAGTTTAAAAGCAAGCTTTTATGACTCCGAATAATGTCAAAGGCGGCAAACTTTCTGAATGCATTTGGCGGGGAAACAGCGAATGTGCTACAAGTTTTGCATATTCACATGGTTAGAACTCGAATGATGAATAATTTAAGAACATTAAATATGGTTAAAAGCTTACGTTTCCTGTCAGTAATGTCATAGGACACAGATGTTTTCATTAAGTTTGAACAAAGCAAGTAAGACGTTACAAAAGGAATGAGGAGTTCTTTTTGAAAGACCCCCCCCCCATATCAAATTTGTTTTCTTTTATTTCAAGATTTTTATGCTTCATTTAAAAGAAAAAATAAAAACGTATGAACAGCATGTACCAAATTAGTTTTTTTAGATAAATATTGTTGTGTTCATGATGAAAAAAAAAACAAAAAAAACACGTGACTTGCTTCAATCTGTATTCAATTCAGCAGTTTGGCGGGAACTATTTTCTTACTGCCATATAAAGAGCCACGGTCATGGAACTATTCGCATGTAATTTGATAGGTTCATGTAAATAGTCACTACTGTTATTTAATTTTGGGCTTCTTATATGATGTCACATCCTTTTCAAAAAAATGTTTATGGAACAACTATTCATTTACAATAACAAGTTTATCTAAACTCATTAAATAAATTATCTAATGAAGAAAAGGTTTTTTGAAAAAAGTTCACGCATATTTGAAGACATTAAGAATGAAGACAAAATGCGTCGATTTTAAATTTAGGTTTGTACGAATCTTTAACGTAGTTTCAAACTTTCTTTAAATTTCGAAGAAAAACTGAAAAAAAAAGAGAACGAATAGTCAGTAAATAGAAAGAATCTTCCTTCAGTTGGTACGTGGAAAGTAAAATAAAAAGTTGTTCAGATTTCCTCCAGAAGTGAAAAGTTTACGACTTTGCTTTCGTCGTACTTCAAACTTACTTTCGCACTTCGAACAAAGCATATTAAACAAGAATCTCAAAACTGCTCGTCGACATTTTTGCTATCAAACATTTTTCGAAAAATATTTCAAATACTATGCTTGCTATTATTTAGTATATTCCTATTTAGCAGTCAATTACTAATTCTGAAACGAAACTGTTTGTGAATAGTAACAAAAAAACATACTAATAAAAATAAAACTAATAAATAAATAAGTGAAGGAATAAATAAATAATAGTACATTAAAAAGGAAAGAAAAACAAAAACATAAATAAAAATATTTAATAAGTAAGTAAAATAATAAATAGTAGCTATATATAAAACAGCATAGAAACTAAATACATAAAGGTAATAAATAAATAAGTGAAAGAAATAAGTAACGACACATAAAAAAAGCATAGAAGCTAAATACATAATTAATAACTACGAAAATATTTTGCGCTATAAAAATGAAATCATTTGCATTTCACGTTCTAGGATACCTTTTTGAAGCTATTTTTTTCTACATTAAGGAATGAAATGTAACAGGTATTCAGAATCGGTACGAGTTTTCAAGTTTTGGGTGTAAAATATTTATTTCGAGATTTATTGGTTTCATAATAATTAATCCCCTTGAACTTGGTTTTTTAAAATCTAATGGAAAAGGTTTTGAACTGTTAATTTATGTAATAAATTTGCATCGACATTCTTGACTTAATTAAATTACAAAAAGCCAAAAACATTACATTTATGATTCTGCAAATAATAATGATTAAAGATTTCTACTGTTACCTTTTCAAGTATTAAATTTTTAAACATAATTTTTTATATCTTTGTTGAGTCAAGTGAAGGATACTCGACGATACTCAAGAATACTCGACGTTTGAACATTGTAAACTTATTAGTGTGTTCCCCTTCTCTTCGCCTACGATTAAAATTTCTTCTCTCCTGTTTTTCAGTTTTTAACTTACTTTTTCATGTATTAAAGGGGGGAGAAAATTTTAAACATCTGCTAAAAGTAGAGCAAACCAACTTATTATAAGTACTCAGAAGTAAATGTGTTTCATTTTAACACTCCAATAAAAATTGATGTTGCTAAATAATCATGATGATAATTTCATTGACATTAGAAAAAACACCTATAATTCCAAATGCGGAACTTTTTACTTTATGCCAGGGGTTCTCAACCTTTTAGGCTCTGCGCCCCCCTTTGCACACTGACGTCAACTCACGCCCCCCTCCCCGTCAATACAAGGGCATAGTCAAAATTTTAAACTTAAGCTAGTTGGGGTAGCTAAAGCAGGTTATGAAATAAAAATATTGATAATTTCGTAAACAAATTTAATATTACGACGCATAATTTTGTTTTGAGCATAGTCTTATTAGAACTAGGTAAGAACTAAAGTAAATAAATTGGAAGCAATCTAAGACCTAGATGAGGTCAATTATCAACCTCTAACAGTACTAAAATTTGCAAAGCTGAATAAAAACATGCAAAAGCTGTTTTTATAACCCTTGAAAATCATTTAGCCATGCTGGCAAAGAATTTTAAGTATTTTCTTGCTGACATAGGCGGCTCGTGCGGGGGGGGGGGGGGGGGGGGCAGGGGGGGGGCTTCCGCTCCCTCACTTTTAAAAGTGGAGGGACCTTGCCCCCTCACTTTTCAAAGCTCAAAATTAACGATCGACGAAAAGTGACATTTTTTCCTTTTTGTACTTTAGGAAAGCGAAAAACTACATTTGAATAATTTCAGATAAACCAGCTAAACGACCGATATACCATCCTTCTTAGCTTCCTATCCTCTCCTTTTGCATTCACAGTCTTAAAATGTTTCTATAGTTCCAAAAACAATCACGTGAATTAACTTTAACTCGGCGGTTCTCAACTGGTGCAATGCTCTCCTCGAGGAAGGGGGGAGGGACGTTATTGTACCACTTGTTGAAAAGCGTCAAATGCGTTCGGATTACAAAGTTTTTTTTTTTTTTTTTGCATGCCTTCTCTGTGTAGAAAATGGTGCATACAGAGAGAGATTCCAAATGAACGGAGCAAAATAAGATAACGTAGTAAAACGAAGTTTTTCATTTTTAGTACAAAGTATTTGACAATTTCTCCAGCCCTTTTAGTTAATGCAATTCAGCTTAGAACATTTGGCAAACTGCTCAGATACACGGATTAATCGGAAACCAGCGCCATTTTTCTGATTATTTGTAATCGGCAGATTTTACCCATTAATCGGTTGAGATATCATTTTTTATTTTAAATTAATTAAAGCAATAACTGTAATTAAAGGAAGAAATTATGCTGAATTAGTTAAAAAACAATTAATACATGTATTTTTTCTTAAATAAGAAGATTTGTAGCAATAAATAAATTCATAAAAAAAAAATATACAGAATTTAAAACAAGTTTCTTCTTAGTTTATTTTTTTAAAATAATTTACTGAAATATTTTGCATCAAAGAAAATGTGACTGTGATTAGTCCTCCCCCTCCCAGTCCCCCAAGCGATTAATGAAAAACTGCAATACAATTTCGCTCTCTTTTTTTCAGTTATTACATTCAAAGTTTATACATACAGTTACAACGTACATTTAACAATTTTCCAATTCAGTTCATTTTTATTCAACACAAACTTTGTATTATTAAAAAATTTTTGACTTCATAAAATTTAGTAAATATGCTTTATGTTTTTTCACAAAAATTAACGGTAAAGTCATTTTAATTTATTATATTAATTTGTACATATGTGCATGGAAGGTTGCACACGTCTCTTGTGTTAGTACTTTTCGTCCCATCTAAACTACGGTGTAGATCTTTTTAAGATTGCTTTATAATTTTCACAATAATTAAACGTTCGTGGTTAAATGGCTACTAATAATAAAAGAAATCAATTCTAAATTTAAAATACCTGCCGACCTGCGAAACATATGATCTTGACATGGAAAAATTATTAGGAGAGACCCAAATTTTTCAGAAAATGTACAAAAAATGCATCGACTCTTTACCAGAAGCATCTACGGAGGTAACGGAACTGAGAAAAAGATGCAGTTTTCTTCTGGAAAATGACCTTAGTTATATATTCCCATACCTAACACAATTAATGCAAATTATCCTTGTGATACCAGTCTCAACTGCATCGTGTGAGAGAAGTTTTTCATGTTTGAGATCGTTAAATTGGTACCTGAGAAGTACTATATGTCAAGAGAGGCTTTCTGCACTTGTTGTTTTGAAGATTGAAAACATTATAGCTATTAATTTTACTAAAGTAATAGAGCAATTTTCGAAAAACAAAAATTGCAGGCTATCGTTTTACTAATTTGATACATGAATGTATATATATAATATTAAATAAGTAAATGTATTGTTGATCTGCTCTCTCTGTTTTGGAGTGTGCCGTTATGTGATGACATTATTCATCGATTAAAAGAAAGAAGAACTGCGTTAATAAGTATGATTTACATTTATTATTTAAAAAAAATTGAAATGAAACTTCCAAATGTAAGAAAAACTTCTACGTTAGGCATCCGTTCCAATTTTTGATACTATGAACATAGACGAATTTACGAGGGTGCCTAATATTTTCTGGTTGTGTTTTGAAAAAAATACATAAATCAATCAATAATCATTATTTCATCAATCGTATTTCATTAGGAAATATAGTTTGGTCATTTATATTTTTCAGAGCTACAACGCAGCTTTATTTTCATGAAAACAACCTTCTCTCCTAATAATTGTTTTAGACACCCTAATATATGAGAGGGGGGAGAAAAATCAGACTTCCTTCCCTCAAATTATTATCTGGTGGCGCCACTGCGGGATCCCCTGCGCTCTTAGGGTTTTCCCCTCCCTCGACTCGTGGTGTGGCACCCTCAGAATTTACAGCCTAAATCCGCTTACGACTGTGAACCAAATTTTTATAAGAGAAGGTCATTTTATCTGTTATGTTGTTAAAATCTAATGTTACTGCTCAATTATGCGAAAAAGAAAAAAGAAAAGAAGATTGAAGGGTGTTGCTCCCCTGCCCACGCACTCACATTGCTTTTGCCCCCCCCCCCCACTTTTTTGAGGCACCAGCCGCCTATGCTTGCTGACAATAAACTGATGGCAAGTTACGAGTGGGTTAGAGATCCACTTCATAAGATTCGCGAAGGACTTTTCATTGACGAGGAAGAGAAACTCATAGACTTTGCGACCGAAACCAAAAGACAATTTAATAATAAATCACTATTTGAATTTTGGTCAGGAGTAGAGGATTCTTTTTTTGCACTAAAAACAAGGGCATTTCGCATTCTAGTACCATTTTCAACATCCCACTTTTGTGAAACTGGATTTTCTGCTGTAGCTTCTTTGAAGACAAAATATAGATCTCGGCTAAACATAGAAACAGAACTGAGAGTAGCTATTTCTAATATTAAGCCTTCCTTCGAAAAACTTGGTTCTTCAAGACAGGTCCAAGGAAGTCACTAATAATTACGAAATTTCTTTTTTATTTGTAATGTTTTTATGAAGTAAGTTTTGATTCAGAAGATGTTCACTTTAATAAGATAATTATTAATTATGTTGAAATGCATTTTCTTTTCTATCTATACGTCTGCTTTTTTTTCAGTCAGTTAATCAAGTCTTTTAAATATTTTTTCTTGGATATTTTCGCATCCCCCTAGAGTGTGCTCGCGCCTCCTAGGGGGGCGCGCCCCACGGGTTGAGAATCACTGTTAGATGCGAATCATTCACAGTGCCTCATTTAAAAGAATAGTTAAATTATTCTAATGTACTTGACATGACGATTATTATGTTTCATAAGAACTTTCAGTGCTTCAGAAAATTAATGTATATAAACGAATTCAGTTGCTATAAAAAAATAAAGCCTAGCACTATTCTAACATCAGAAAAAGAACTCGAAACAAAACCATACATCGCACGTACGAAACAAATACAAATTTAGAGACCTACACCAGTTCGCGGATGCATAAATGCATAAATTTGAAGATCTCTGCTACGCTGTCTGAAAGTGCTTTAACAATCTTTTCGCAATCAGTGCAATTTATGATATTTCAGCCTACATTATCTTGAAAGGTTATTCAGCCCTGAGGAAACTCAAGTAAGAAGACAACTTTCAAATGAACAAAGGGAAGGGGAAGGATGAGGAAGGAAAAATAAAAAATGGGATAATTAGATCCACCCCTTTCGTTTTCTTTTGCAGGAAGGAAATATATAAGAGTCCCTGGAAGACAAATGGAACAATAAAGGCAGATACTTAAGAGAGTATGAATGCATATCTCTGCTTTAGTTTCGCTTTCCGTGATGATAATTTAGAGTCTGGAGCTGCGAGGATTTATCCAAACAATAAATGAAGTTCCACAGCCAAGAAAATTTGCGAAAAGAATGAAATTAATGGAATTATTAAATTATGTGCAGAATTTCTTGAAATTTTAATTTAATTGTACGTACGAGTATTTTTTTGTTTTATGAAATGAAGAAGGTATGAGTAACAGTTAACAATGAAGTTCATATTGCGTTGAACTCATTATAACAAACATATTATTTTTTGACGATTGTGTTGTATTAAAATTTGAATTGAATTGAAGGTTGGTAGATGGCCTTGCTTAATTGTTAAGAAAATGCTGATAACTGTATCTGGAAGAGAGAAAAAATAACAAGAAAGAGCACTGTAACTTTCTATTAAAATTAATTATCAGCACGTTATTTACAAAACAAAATACTGACACGGTGATTATTTATCCTTTAAAAATTTCAACACTTCAATAAAACCTGAAACCTGGAGTGAGTAAAACCTTTTTATGTGATAGTGAGTAGGAGATAAAAAATGTATTTTGATAGTAAAATACCTTTAGGGTCACTATGACCCACTCTCGTCTTTCTAGGTACATTATTTACATTGCTATGAAGCTCATAACTTAATGATTAAATAAGCACTCAAATTGTTTCTAATTATGTAAAGTCAGAGCTCACCAATAAGTTCAGCTTGGTATATTTTAATAAGTTGAACAAAAAACTACACAGGACTACCCCACTCCTCCGATTAACTTATGTCATAACAAAATAATATTTAATTACGACACACAACAAAGACATTACATACAGGAGAAACAGCTTCTTTATAAACTAACTTGGAAAAACCTAAATCATATTTTTAAATAGAATGCACGAGCACACAGTAGCGTTTGCAAAACTTTTAGCTCTGTCAGACTTTCTCATTTTCATTCTCAATCATGCTGATTCTAACCAATCCTTTTGACTACAAATAGCTTTTGTTAACAACTGAGGGCCACAGATTTGAATAAGCTCACGGTGAAACGTTATTTTAAATTCAAGCATTTATATTAGGTTCAAATATTTCAAACAACAAATCATACTCTAAAAATATTTGAAACTAGTGGTACACGCACGGCTTTGCCCGTAGTAGGAAATTAAAAGGTCATTTGGTTCGCCTGTATATTGATGAATTTCTCTGCAATATGCTGCATTAATTTGCTCATCCATGTGATAATTTACTCGTCCATGTTATGGTAATCCGCTCGGTATTGCTGCAGAGTAATTAAATCCACCAATTGTGGCTTAAAATTGGAATAGAAAAAGAAAAAAAAAATCGAATTTTCGAAAAATTGCTTAAAGGTGCTCCCCCTATGCTACGAACTGATTTTTGCCAAATGTCATGAAAATCGGCCGAACGGTCTAGGCGCTATGCGCGTAACTGACATCCATTTATGTAGAGACACAGTCATCCAAAGACACAGACTTTCAGGCTAACTATTAGTAAAGATAAAGAGGATTCTAGGTTTGATATATCACAAACGTATTGTAACAAAGGAACAAATGCATCGTAGGACTATATTTTAGAAAAAACGGCCGAATTTGAAATTATACGAAAGGAAAACTTATAGCAAGGCAGCATAAACCAGAATGCATTCCAGGAAAGTTTGCAAAATATGATCTCCCTTTCTTTCTAACATCTTCTTAGCTCACAATGCCAAAACAAATGGCTTTCTCATTAGCCGGCAACTCATGGAAAAATCCATTTATAACGTCTTTTCAAAGGATCCTAGCTCCCCTAAGGGAGATAAATTAACGCTCATTTGGAGAACTATACCCTTGCGCTACTTCCAGGAAAAGCTTAATGGAGGAGTTTTGAGCAGAGTAATCATTTTAAGTCGCAATCTGTCGCAGACTGTAGCATAGGATTTCCGAGAAAGAATATTTCAACTGCATTGCACAAGAGATCTGAAAAGAAAAGTACAATTGTATACATTTTCTGCCGATTCGTTGCAACATTACAAAGGAAAACAACATTATTGCTTTCTTAAACTTCTAAAAAGCGCAGTGTTTATTGAGAAAAATGTCTTTAATGTAACTACTGTGAGGAGCTACACTTAGCAAATGCAATTGCATGCATGTTTGATGTGGCTGGGTTAGAGCGGCTATATAGATAGGCCGACGCATCAGCTTAAGTTTAGCCATTTTGGATCGGATTTTTTATTGTTGCCCTGCTAGAGTTACCACAGCAAAATTTCGGATTTCGCCAAATTTGCCGAAAATAATATTTTATTTAATCAACAATTCACGTGCCGCTAATAATTGTTCGCAGCGTACAATCACCAAATGCGATAACTCGCCAGAAAAGACAACTACCCAAACCCGTGCTCCGATCCAAAATGGCTAATCTTAAGATGATGCGCCGGCTCGTGTATATAGGTGCCTTAGGTTGGGTAGCATAAGCATAGTAAAATGTTTATAGCAACTTTGATAACAATGAGTTATAATGCTATCAAAATACTTAAGAAATTTTGTTTCTTTTTTATTCAATTATATAAATAAATTAATACAGAAATCGTCCTATCTCTCACTAATAAAAGCAGGGATGACATTGGGATTAAAAAAAACAAAACTTAAGATAAATTTTAAACATAAACATAATAACTCTGTTTGCTTGATAAATTGTGAGATATAAAGATTAAAAAATATACTTCAAAATGTACTTATAGACTTAAAAACATATATATTGAACTTTAAAGATATTACCGACCTTTAAATAAGCTATTAAATTAACAAGCTAAAACCCTCTTGGTTTGTGTAATAATCTGCAAAATCCGCAAATGCAGAGGAATAGATGAGCGTCCGAATTCTGTGAAGTAAAAAGATTGAAGCGCTAAGTGAGTTCACTTCTATGATGATGTAACTGTGTTTTTTAGTTCAATCTAGATGCGCAGCTCTTTGCTTGCAGTCCATTCACATATTTTCGCAGATAAACTCTTAAAATTCATTCTCTTTTTCTGTAATGGCTACTATTTTAGTTGATAGACTATACCTACCTAGGATGTGACATCACCTTTGACCACGACAATGATGTCCAAAACAAACTACATTGGTTTCAACACTTATGTGGAACCCTTACAAGAACCCTAAAGGGTAAAACGATAAAGGAAACACAACTGAAGTTCTATAAGGTTATGGCGGTGCCAACCTTACTTTACGGCTCTGAAACATGGACTTTGAACAGTCAAGAAACTAGTAGAATTCAATCAGCACAGATTAAGTATTTCCGATCACTGAAGAACTGCGCTATTCTAGACAAAATAAGGAACGAATCTATTCGAAGGGAATTACAGATATTCAGCCTCAATGAAAAAAATATGGAATATCGTAACGATTGGAAAAACCATGTTCGACGTATGGCACAAGGGAGCTGCCTTTTATTACAGACCAAGGGTAAACGAGATCGTGGTAGGCCAGGAAGCGGTGGGGCGACCAAGAAGCCGGAACAGGCTATAAGCCTAATCCTTGAAGAAGAAGAAGAAGACTATTAACCGTAAAAATGAAAAAGTTTAAAAGAAAAAGAGGTAATAAATGCCAAAACCTACCACTCAATACTTTTTTTGTGCAATTTTTTGAAAAATCGTGCGAAAAGCGTCTACTGAAAAGAAGAAAAAAAAAGCAAGTTAATTTGAATTCCAAAATTTTGAATTCAAATTATGCTTTTCGCAATCACGAGCTGCGATAGGACCCTACTCATTGGGGTTATTGTTTCTAGAAACGGCTCCTGTTCATCCAAGCCTGCTTCTCCTCGTGGGCGGTTACGTGTGTATAGTTGTGCATGTGTAGGCTTGTGTGTGTGCGAGACCTGTGTGTATGTAAAGGCGTGTGTGTGTATGAGTGTATTTGCATGCGTGTGTGTAGGACATGGACGCGACCGCCCAGGAGAAGCAAATTCCGGGAGACACTGCTCAGGACCAGAGGAGCCGTCTTTGCAGAGGACGGTGGGGTTTAAAAAGGAACCAAACATCATGGATGGTCAAATGAAAACAATTAGCAATCATAATTGCGCAAAAAAAAGTTTATTAATTTTTTAACTTAATATTATTACGCAGATAGTTCAAGACAAAATGGTAGTAAAGATTTACCTCTTAAAGAAATAAATTAGATTTAGGGCTAGAGTGGGGAAGAATTTTTTCCTTCCCAACACAATATTTTTTTTATATAGTCACAACATGTGCATGCATAAAATCTTTATTCGCAATTACTTAGCCAATAAAAAATTGGGGGAAAATTTTTTATTTATCGTTAAAATATTCAAAAATTATATCTTTTATATGAAAAAAAAAACTCAAAACGTAAGTATTTCAAACAAAGTCCCAGGATCCCAGGAGCTCAAAATCTCTACTGAAAAACTAAGAGCTTCTGGAGTAGTCCAAGCTTTGACAATCCTTGATAAAAACACTTGCCATATCTAATGTCTACAAGTAATAATAATAATAATAATAATAATAAGATCTTAAATACCAATGATAAACTCTTAAAAAACTTGACAATCAAGTGCAATGTAACGAATTTGCAAATGATGAAAATATACTATTCGCATACTATATTTAAAATTAATAACGTGCTAGTTTTAGTTAACAAGTTGGAATTAATGGCTCCCAAAACAAATTCATCGAAAATTTTTTTTTTTAATAAAAATATTTCTTCAATATCTTTAAAGAATGTGCAGAGAGCAAAAAGCTTCTTCAGGGCTTTCTAGCGATTTAGGCTAAAAAGAAAATAAAAATAACATGTTAAATACCAGTGATAAACTGTAAAAAAAAACTTGATAATCAATTGCGATATAATCAATTTGCCGAAGATGAAATGATAATATTCGCATACTATGTTTAAAATTAAATTAAGCTAATGAGTTAGAACTAAAGGTTTAACGAAACAAATTCATCGAAAAATACTCTCAATAAAAACATTCCTTTAATATCTTTAAAAAAAAATGTACAGATGACCAAAAGTTTCTTCAGGACTTTCTAGTGATTTAAAAAGCAAATATTTTTTTTTTAGATTGTGAATAAACAGAAAGCAAAAAGACGAAGGTAATGTCAGTTTGAAAATGTTCTTCTTTAAAAGCCCCCATAAGTAGCAGTGAGCACGAAGAAATGTTTTTATAGAAAATAAGAGATATTATTGAGAAGAAAGAAACTTACTACAATAGAGTTGTATACATTGCGGAAAATGGGACTCTAGTGTCATCAAGTGTACTTCAAATAGTAAAAGGAAAGTTTTATAAAAAAATAAGAGCAACGACCTAAATAGGTCTTGAAACTGAAACTTTTCTATGAATAACTCCAATGGAAAAAATATTTGCTTTTTCAAAGAGCATCTAAATTAAGCTTTAACTCTATTTTTATAAAAATACGATCAATTTTCTGAAAATTATTTGTCATTATTTGTAACTTCTAAAATTATTAACTGTTCAAAATTAAACGATTTCAACAACAGCCATGAATTCCTTTATTTTTTAATAAAAGATCTGGAAGCTTGATGAATAACTGAAAAATTTTTTCGGAATTGCATTGGTAATTTTTACGCTGTATAAAAAAAATAGATTCTAGCTGTTGTCGATGACTGCGAAAGCTTATTTTTTCAGTTTAAAAAAATGTTAAATAATTGTGTACATAGAAGTTTTAACTCTATGGGGTCTGTTCAAAAGCTATCAGTAAGGAATAATTTAAAATAAATTAATCAGACATTACGATTCATCTCTCTCATAAGATTCTCCCTCTGCTGCATTTTTTCAGAGATTTTTCTACAAAAAAAAAAAAAAAAAAAAAAACATGGTTTTTGCAGTTTTAAAAATGTCTCTACTTTGCTCATAAGTATTTTTGATGTGTCGATTTCTTTGTAGGTGCTGATAAAAGTAATCATTGAGTTTTTGAGCCAGTTTTACTCTGTACTAAATTCTTAAATGTTTTGAAAACATTTGCAGTAGAGATATGTCAAAAACGAGCTGGTGTGTGCATCACATGACTTCCTTTTACTCCAATTTAATGTCATTTTCTCATTACTGGCAGTTTTAATATGATTCAATAGTTTACTCTCTAAATATCACCAACAGTGGCCAAATTGAAAGCAGATTTAAAAAAAAAATCGCCAAATTTATCTAAATTTATTATTATCCAAAGACTGGCGATATATCGTCAAGTGTCCGCTAAATTATAACACCACTTCAGTTTACATCGAAATTAACAATGATTTCCCCCCTAAAAGGGGCAAAAGACCCCTTTTGGAGCATCCAAATGCAACCAAAAAAGAAGTGGCACAACTAGATCCCACTAGGAGTCTACGTACCAAACTTCAACTTTCTAGGACTTCTTCTTGAGTTATGCGACATACACACATACATACGTACATACAGAAGTCACGAGAAAACTCGTTGTAATTAACTCGGGGATCGTCAAAATGGATATTTCGGGTGTCTGTACGTTCCTAGGCATATATCCACGTGTGATCGGGTTGAAAAAAAAAACTCAACATTCATTTGGGGGTGAGAAAAATGGAAATTAATGCCGATTTTTGGGTGAAAATATTTTCGCGAATACAATACTTCCTTTTTTGTAAATGGCAGTAAAAAGGGCGAAAAAATCTTTGTTTAAATTTGAACCACATTTATTATTGTGATTCTATTTGCAATCAAAAAGTTAAAAAAATAAATTACTTTTTGTTTTGAGACACAGTCCCATTGACCACCAAAATTTTTGCTTATTACTGTTAAAAGAATGCAAATTTAATATAAACAGATTTTAAGCCACCATCAAAAAAATAGTGTAGGTAATAAAAACTCAACTTTTTTCGACTAACAAAAATTTGTCACCCTTGACATCTACCCTATAAAAAAGAGCGTTCCCGCCAAAGCAGTTTTTTAAAATTAAACTACAGCACTGAGCAAAATAGAATATTCAATTACACATTTTAAAGCATTTCTGGTAATTATTTCCCACTAAAAGCCTTAACATTACCCAGTTTCTCTTCAATATAAATAAATTCAGAAATTGTTCTTTTATCAAGTTTCCAATCACGCAGTTTCTCGGGTGATTCCTCCTTGCCCCCTTATTGTTTTCACTCAGGGAATCCTTTGAGACTTCCGGAATTAACAATTCGAAGCCATTTTAATCGCTTTCGAATGTTTTGGGCGGATTAAAAAGAAACCCGAATGAGCCGAGGAAAAAGGCATTCCTGCCTTGAGATTGATTCCAAACACTAATTGATCCAATTAGTTCTTCGTTCGGAATTTCGAACGGCAATGAAGACACTCTTTTCCCACCCATCCGCATTGTTTCCGGATGTTTCTAAATTAATTAATTACAGACGGAAACGAAACGTAGACATTCAGGAAATAAGCAGGCGTTTTTGCTTTTTTGACGAAAGTGTTGATGCGAAAAACTTCATTATATTAATGCAAGAAATGGTTTCCTGTTGCGTAGGGTTTACAAGCCTTCGTCGCGAACTAATATAAATTACCTTGCCGCGCGGTTACATTGTAATTACAATTACCCGCAAGTAATATATTTCCGCTTCAGTTGATTTTCAGTACTTAGAGTTCTGTGCGTAAAAATGTGATTTGAACTGAACTTCCAAACTGTAAAAAACGAAATAACAACGTGTAATAGCACAAATTGGAGATTACTACAGGCACGTGTATCGGGGCTGAAAGGAACTCTCGTTTCAATGCAAAATAAGGGATTTAAGGTAGAAAAAGGCATCTAACAAAAGCAAAGAGCCGAATTTTCATCCATTTGCTCACTTATTTCGCATTGAAAAATGGTTCCTTCTAACCACGAAACACGTGTCTAGGGCAATTCGTTATCTGTGATAGTATACGTTGTTATTACTTTTTTTACTGTTCAAGCACAGAAGTATTTATTTCACTTCAAAACTGCTGTTGAAATTTTTTAATCACTACTTTAAGATTTATTTTTCAAAATTGATTTCTATTTTTTTAGTAGAAAGTAAACAGAAACCAATTTATTTATTTATTATTTTTTAATTTTTGAACGGTAACTCTACCTATAAAATGATATTACGCGTAAAAAGATAATTTTTTTCTTGTTTTTTATTTAGCTAAGATACTAACTTCGAGGAAGAGTAGAGTTGTTATTGATTATCAAGGTAAAATATGGAGGAAAAAAAAATCTATTTTCGATGTCCAATCGACTTGAGAGTCTTGATTCACAACTGGATGTGACTTTATAATAAGTATCGCATTTTAAATAACCACATCCAATTGGTTAAATACCGGAAGTTTTCTGAGAAATAGCGAATGATACTAAACACATCTCAAAAATGAGTATAATACTCATGTGCATTTTTACTTACTTATACCACTATTTTCGAAAACTGAACCTTTTTCCCCACAATAGAAAAAATAACCTTTTCTAAGCAATTTGGTTTCAGAAAATTTCGTCGTTTTTATAACGAGACAAAATGTATTCATATTAATTCTTGTGAGAATATTAAACTAATGAAAACACTGAAGAGCGAAAATTTTACTTTAAACAGGAAAAGGATTTTTTTCTTCTTTTTTCGTCTCAAAATAAAGTAAGTGATAGTTTTAATATTTTATGTCTTTCTTTCTCTCACCCGCTTTTTGTGTTCAGAAGCATGTTTTTAATATGACGCACGACTTTTTTTGTGTAGTGAACTTAAAAATTATAATATGAAATAATAGTATATGTATTTTTCAAGTAAAACAAAAGTTCATTTCGCGTCTGAAAATTTTAGAGAAACTTTATTTCTATGTAATTTATAATTTCAGAAACTAAAATTCAGCCCTAGATCAAACTTAAGAGCAAAAATTACTTCCGTTTTCCAATAAAGTTACAATATTACTGCGTGAGTTTTAACATAGCATTAGTAACTTTTGATGACTAGCTAAATTGCTCAAAATGAATTTCAAAACTTTATTTTTAAAAGGTTTTTAAAACGTTAACCAATTTTTTAAAACTCCATGGGATTTTTTGCCATTTTATACTTTAAGATTCTGAAGAAATTGCGAATTCTTGGGGACATCTCAGAAAACGTATTTAAGCATCATAATTGCATTAAACCAAAATGATAACATTGGATGACATTGTTTGCTACATCAATATATGGTAGATTACGTACATAACTTGACGGTCAAACATTTAACTGTAAAGCTTCGAAAAAAAAAATAAATAAAGGGTAAGAAAAATAATTTGAATTCAAGATGTCAAAATTCAAATTAATGTTTTTCGCAATCATGAGTGTGTGTATGTAGGAGTGTGTGTTTGTGTCTGGCGGGGGTATGTGTGTTGTGTGTAGGGGTATGTGTGTGTAGGCATGTGTGTTTGTGTCTGTGTGCAGGCATAAGTGTGTGAGTAGTTGTGTGTATGAATGTGTGTGTATGTGGGGGGGGGGCGGTATGTGTATGAGTGTGCAGGCATATGTGTTTGTGTCTGTGGGCAGGCATGAATGTGTGGGTAGTTGTTTGTATGTGTGTGTATGCGTTTGTGTGTGCGTGTGTAGGTGTCTGTATATATTTGTGTGTGTATGTGTGTGTAGGTGTTTGTGAGTATATGTGTGTGTATGTGTTTGTGTGTATATGTGTGAAGGATATGGATGCAACTGTGTCTGTATGCGCGTGTGTGTAGGATATGGATGCAACCTGGAAACGGCTTTCGCTATAGGAGCAGCATCGTGAGGAGCCGGTCGACGGTGATAGTGCAGAGAGTGGCGGTGGGAAAATAAAATCAAAGGACATCAAAACAGTCAAGTGAGAACAATAAGCAATCGTGATTGCTCAAAAAAACTTTACAAACACGAAAATGCTTTAAATAAGAACTTCTCCTCAAAAGCTAGGCAAATGTGAGATTTAATGAAAAAGCACTGAAAGTAAAAACACAATGTTTTGTTAATGATGTTAAAAATAAATGAGAATTTTCCCTAATCAATCAATTTAACTAAGTTTAGACTGATGTTTCTCAAGAAAACTTTTGGTATTACAACTAATAGGGTATGGTTATTTAAAATGCGATAATTATTGTTATTTAGTCACATCTTATTGTGAATTACGAGTCTCAAGTCGATTGGATATCGAAACATTTTTTCTCTCCATATTTTACGTAAATAATCAGTGACGACTCTATTCTTCATGAAAAATGGTATCTTAGCTAAATAAAAAACAAAAAACAAAAATGAATTTTCTTCTTCACATATCCTTTTATAGGTAGAATTAGCGTTCAGAAATTTAAACATGAAGTTTATATTCATTGCCGATTACTTTCTACTGGAAAAAATGAAATTAATTGTGAAAAATAAATCATAAAGTAGTGATTTTAAATTTTAAGTACCGGTACCTAAGAACCAGTTTACATAAGAATGAATGTTACATAAAATATAATGGGTACATAAATGCAAAGATACTGAAGATGATTGCAGAAAAGCTCATTAGTAAAAGAAAAAATAGCGTTATGTATTTCCAGTTAGCAAACATCTGACACGTTCATGTTTTCATACATGGCCCCACTTAATTCTTATAGGCCGTGACGATAGCTGAAACTCATGGCAACAAAGAGGGTGCTAGAGGGAACCCCTGTTCCCATTAAGTTGCTATTGATTGGTGAATATAAGGGTTCCTATCAGTGCCTCTTGCGGTCAAAATGGGCGATGTCCAATCAAAAATAAACTTTGAACGGTGACATTGATTGGTGGATGCATGAGCGAATCGTAGTTACATCGGTTTAATACAGAGTCAGAAATTTTTAAGACCCGTTAAACGTCAGCGTCATCTAGTGGGGCCATGGTTCATAATTTACCACACGAGGCAATGGAAGGAGTTGATATCCTCATATAAATAATAGCCAATGATCGAGTAACCCGCGTGTTTCAATACTGAAACTCGAGCCATGGCATAATAATTTGATAATGTATTTGGTAATGTTTAACATGCACGGAAGGTCTTTATTGTGACAAGGCTGAACTCGATCTGGTAACTTAACTAATTTACTGGTAAAACTGACATTTTAGGGGAATGAAGAAACGATAAAGCTGTCAACTATGAACGCTATTTACTGGAGTTTGGGGTTAATCCACTGGAGTTAGGGTTGAAATTTTAACTATCAAAACATCACCAAACAGTCAATTGCTTTGTTAAAATGAAGAAGAAGAGAAGCAATTTTCACCCATCATACCTTGACGGGAGACTTTCTCTAGTTTAAAAATAAACTCAAAAACCAATAAAATTCGTAGATTTTTCTTTTTATTGGTAAGCACGTATAAACTTTTTTGTGACTACTGCTGAAATTGACGGGTGAAAAAAAAATTAAATTTTGACATCTTGAATTCAAATTATGTTTTCCGCAATCACGAATGTGTGTGTGTGTTGTATGTGTTTTTGTGTGAGTAGGCGTGTGTGTGTTTATGTGTGTGTAAGTGTGTATGTGCGTATGTTGCGTATGTGTAGGTGTATGTGTGGTGTGTGTATGCATCTGTGTGTGATGGTGTGTGTCGGTGTGTGTATGTATGGGTGTGTGTGTAGGATATGGATGCAACCTGGAGACGGTTTTCGCTAGAGGAGCAACATCGTGAGGCCGGTTGACCGTGGTGCTGCAGAGGGAGGCGAGGGGAAAATAAAATCATAGGAATTCAAAACAGTCAACAGAGAACAATAAGCAATGTGATTGCTCAAAAAAAAAAAAAAAAAAAAGCCTTCCTGAGCCATTTTTCCTCGAAATCTTTTGAAATTAGAAGGAAAACGGGATGGAACAACAAACCGAAGCGCAGTCAAAATTGTCTCAAATTACATTCACGCTTCTTATTCTTTTTCCAGTTATGGAAAAAGAAATAACACAAGTGGGTTTGTGGGAAAAATTGTAATGCAAAACTACTTTTCTCTATTTCATTTTTTTTTTCTTCTCGAGTTATCAGTAATTGGTGTCGGCATTTTCCTCTTCTCCCCACGGGCTGCAGACTGAAATACGTGTTTTTGGAAAAGATTCGTTTAAAACTTGCCCGGGGATTATTTTCTTAATGTTTTTCGGAGTGTCTTCTTTTGTGACGTTTATTTTCACTTTCTTTCACTCTTAAAAATAATTCTGTAAAAAAAAAAAAAAAAAACTCGGTGAGTCGTATGAAGGGAGAGGAAAAGAAAATCTCCCGTCTTCCTGTCATTTCCCTTGGAAACATGTTTGGTTAGGTTCAGAGATTGAATTTTGTTTTGAGAAATTAACTCATTATATAAAATTTTACCAGATTCAATGCGCCATTTTTGTAAATTTATATATATCAGATTTTAAAACCAAATTTGACTGCATTTTGGCTAAGTTGGATATCTTGATTTTATTTGATAAAAAGTACTGAGTCTCTTTTTGCAAAATAAATTATTATACTTACATAAGTATTTGCTGCAAAGACCAAAATATAAAATAACAATACATTTTGCTCTGAAAGGAACATCATACATATTGCGCGAAAATTTTTTTAAATTAAGCAATATACGTTCGCAGATCACGTCGTATAAGGGTCATTCTCCAGAAAACGTAACTTTTGAACTCAAATATTTTTCAATTTCGAAACCTTTTTTTTTTTTAATTCTTACATGAAAGTGTTACCTATTAGAAGTAACCATAAACAATGGCCCAGCTAAGTTGCAATTATTTTACTCATAAATAAAAAAAAGTGAAAAAATGTCTTGTTCACTGAAAAAAAAAAAAAAAAAAACTTTTAATGTTTAAAAATCGAGGTCAATTCAATATCAAAGTAGTAATTTTGTTAATTTTGGGGGGGGGGGTGCAAGCAATCAGCTCTTTTAATGATTAGTGGAATTATAAAATTAAGCTCTCTTAATTAGTAGTGCGGCTTAATATTAGTAGTTTCAAATCTATGTTAAAAAATAGTATTTAGTACATTTGAGGATATGCTAGCAATTTATAATTTTTGTGGAATGCCTCTTACTGATGTGTTTCCCCTCCAATCAGTTATTTTCACCTCAGAAATAATGACATTGATGAGGGTCTGTCACGGAGGTGATTAATTTTCCATTAATAGAGGCTTAATAGATACATTTTTCAAGGAATTTTTTTCTTCGTTGTTGTTTCTGAAAAATGACCCATAATAGCAGGTTTGTTTGCAAGACAAAGTTTGGTCTTTCTTTTTTCATTTACGCAAACTGAATCTGATCGGTATCATAAACCTCGTAGCACAAATTTACAACAGTGTTTTGACCAAAAATTCAACTAATTCAAAATCGGTTATTGTACCAGTCAAACGTTGTACTAATAACTATGGAAAATAACTTACAGTGTCCTAAAACTGACATTCAATAAATTGATTCTCAAAGCGGATTTCTCGAGACCCGTCATTTAGGGGAGTGTAAGAGTAAAAGGTCCAATGCCCCTCCCCGCTGACTTGGAAAAAATAAATGTTTTTAAAGGTGTGGTGTGGTTTCTGTTGTTGTCGCGTGCCAGCTAGGCTGGCAATTTGGGGTGCGCTGCTCCACTTTTCCAACTGTATCTTTATTTGTTGTGAAGTCCTACTTCCACAGTACACACATGTCATAAGGACCCGTTTATAGGGTAGGCAATCATTCACAGCATAACAACACATTCACACAAAGAAAGGACTAGGACAGGAGAGAGAAAGTACGTCCGTGCCCGAGCCGGTATTCGAACCCGGACCTTCCTGTCACAGGCAGATTTCTCTGACCACTAGACAAGGCAGGCGGCTGTGGTTTTTGTTGTTTTCCGATTAAATTTGCATTGCTTGCATGCCAACTTCTGAAAAAATTGGAAATGACGGGCCTGGACCTCTTGTTTAACGCATTACCAATTCCTTAAAATAATTTAGAATGATTTTTCATTTCTTAAGAATAAAGAAGGCTTTAGGGCACTTTTCAATAAATACAGTATTTCAGGAAAAAGTATACTAACACTGCGTGCGTTATGAGTAGGTATTTCCATTTTTTAGGAAGTGGGATTAAATTTAAATTTAATGCACAAGTGCTGTTAGAATGCTGAGCATATTTAAAAACAGTTTATTGAGTTATGAGAAAGATTTAAATACCTGTCTTTTAATGTTAATTAAATCCTATGCCTTCACACATATTTCTTTCCACCCGAAGAGATTTCACCCGCATTAAGTTCATCGAAATCTTCACTTGCACAAAAAGCAAATTTAGTTTAATCCCGAACATAGTGACACTTTCTGTGAGGAAAACATTAAAAAGTCAATTTACCCAATCCTGAGAAAGAACGCACCTGCTTGCCGGTGCATTAGCCATTTTTGAAGGGCTTTTAAGAACGCTGTGAATATGAAGAGCAAGAATGTCGGCAATCCGAAATAAATATTTTATTTTCGCCTGCAGGGAACGGTAATTGAATTTTCGACACCGGAAGATCGGGATGCAACGTCATCTCGTATTCCACTGTTGCGCTCTCGGTCTTCTTTTTTTTTCATCGTCTGCGTTCTATTTCCTGCCTTTCTGCAGCCGTTGTCGGGGATTAGACAAGAGCTTCTTCAACAGTTTGATACATTTCTTCAGTGTTTTATTCCTTCGATTTTGCAATATGCTTTTACGTGTTTCGTTTCACGTTTTTCTCGTGTAATTTTTTCGTGTTTTGTTATTTCGTATGTGAGGAAGAAGGAATCTAAGAATTTCCAATTCGTCCTGTTTTCGCATTTGTAAAAAAATAGAAAACTTCTAAATTAAAGGACAATTATTGTTTTTAAATGGTTTGATTGGTTGCAGTATTCCAATATAAAAGCATTCAATTACAAATAAGAAGTTGGAAATTCATATTAGAGTACAATTTTTTAAGAGAAAGTTTGAACATTTTAAAGATGGTCACTGGACAATTGAAGCGTCTAGAAGCAAAAAGGTGTAAGTGCCAAAATAAAAGTCCTGTTGATAACTAGTACAATGGTTAGGAGAAATTCATTTGTGTAAAACTCATTTGATTGAATAGTATTCCTTATAGGTGCAGCTAAAGCGTTATTAAAAAAATATTTCAATGAAAGCCTACCTAGGATTTGAACTTTGCATGTCTTTTACTCAAAACTTTAAGTCCATTTACATCCATTTGCTTTTCACTACCTCCCTCGAGTCTTTAAGTGGGTTTTTACCTACTTCCTAAGAGTTTTCGTTTGGAAGAAGCAAACGTGTGGACTGCGTTCTTATTTCTTTAAATTCCGTTGTAGTACTAGTTTGAATCGGAATTAATAAACTAAAGTCAGACTTGTTAAATATCTAAGGTTTAATGCGTAAAATTTCGATAAAATTGTCCAAATTTTATTTGCTTCTGTTTGTTAAATATCACACACTTTACTGACACAAATTTCTGCTGATTCTCAAGTCGATACATGTTTGTTATTTGGTTATGATTTAGCATAGACATTATAGGAAACCTAACACCGTAAATCGAGATAAGAAGCTAAATGAGAGTTTGCGCTGACAGATACTTCTTAAAAAATGTTAGAATTGCTATGTAAAATATTTTACTCTTTAGGAATTATTCTTGTAAAAATTAATTTGGGGATATTGTTTCGTTTCAAATTGCAATGAAAGTCTATTGTTTCGTTGCTAATCACGCGCGTAAAATAAATTGATGAATTTATAAAAACAGTTCATCATGGTTTATATTCAAGCACCTTAGATCTGTAACTATTAAAGAATTTTTGAGCTAAAATTTAGGGAAAACTGATTTTTTTCACATTGAAAATTATGTAGCTGTTAAATTAATTTTTATTCACTTTTATAAACGCAGAATAAGGAATATTATAATGTTAGGTCGACTGGCATGATTAACAAGTGGAGGATTGTACTCAAGTAGTTTTATGAAAGCAATCTGTTAATAGAAGGAAAAACAAATACGAAAAAAAAAAAAAAAACTACAAGTCTGCGAGTAATGCAAAATTAAATTTTTATAAATGAATCAGGAACACCAAGAACTCATTTGATAAACGTAATTTATGTGCTTTGGGATAGCTAGGTGTCCCTTTTGTTCTAAGTTTTTTTTTTATTTTTGAAACTCCGAAACTTGCCCAGTTGGTTTTGTGTTTTTTTTATGTTTCATAGCAAAGCTTTCATATAAAATTTAGTAGAACATATTATTCGCTGCATTTTTATTTTTGATGTTTATCCATGTACAAGAGAACGGTCATTCCATGTAAACTCACACGCCTAAAAATGGAATGCTCACGGATTATAACAATATTTTACAGAAATATAAACATTTACTAAGTGATGTAAAAAAAAAAAAAAATTAACCCTCTTGCTGTTGTTAGTCTTTTAGATATAAGAGGTCGAAATTTTAATGTTTTGCTCCCCCACCGACTCATATTTGACTGACCATAACTCTAGAACAAATAAAGTTGGAATCTTGAACTTTATATATTTTGAAAGTTTACATTAAGAGCTTTAAAATGACATTAAATGATCCAAAATTATAATTTTTCATTTTGAATGTCATTTGAATTGACCTTTCAAAAGTTATAATTTTAAAAATCTAAAAAAATATATTTTATATACACTATTATTTTCTTTATTTGTGCCAAGTTTCATGTTGGGACAACACTGAGATCATACAGAATTTAAACTTCAATATTACTCCTAGTGGCCAAAAATCAATTGTCATCTATTGAATGTCAAATATGTGTGTCATAATCATGCTGATAATACAATAGTAGCAAAATGAAAAATTCTTTCAATATTATGTACAATGAGTAGATTACATAAAATAATTATACAAGCTATCCATGCAGTCAAACTTGACTTGGCAGTTATCTACTTCTTCTTGACAGTGATTTGCTAGGTTCCTATCTGCTTCTGCAATTTTATATCTTCTTCCAGTTTCTGCATTTGAGTAAAAACTAATCTCAAGTCCTCACGCACGCTATGTTATGGCAGATGAAAAGGATTACAACCAGGGGCACCCTGATGAAAGTTCACGGGAGGCCACTGTGAGTTTCCAAAAATGTCCTTATTCAGCAAATTTTGTCAGATGATTCAGCAAAATTATCATCATTCGGCAAACTTTCCAGCTTCACTTTTCCAACTCTACCGTAATTTGGTGTGAAGTCCGACTTCCACAGTATACACATGCCATAGGGACCCGTTTATGGGGTAGGTAACCATTCACAGCATAACAACACATTCACACAAAGGAAGGACAAGGGCAGGAGAGAGAAAGTAAATCCATGCCCGAGTCGGGATTTGAACTCGGGACCACCACATCACAGTCAAAATCGGCGTGCGGCCGGGATGAGAGTGGTAGCAGCATATGTGCCCGGCATGCCTGACGAGTTTTCTGTCATGTGAAGGATGCCGGGAGAGTGCTTCACTTTTCTACCTGTAACACTTCCCAGTAAACCCCCATGAATGATGTTAATGGTTTAAATTTTTGCACGAAAAGCGGGAAGAAAGCAGGGGTCATTGTTTTAAGCTATTCAAATCTCAGGCTAACCTGGAAAAAAAAACTATTTACTACTACTTTAGTATTGTTGTGGGTACTTGGAACAACTTACCGGAAGAAGTGGTAATGAGCAAGGGGGTGGATAGCTTTAAGAGGGCCATTGATCTTCATTGGGGACCAATAAATTGACTAGGACCAGCCTAGCTGGGTCAAGAGCCTGTTGTTGGTCATCACATTTGTACTTGTAACCTAAAGTTGATTCAATTAAGTTAAGGCCTTATACGTGTTAAGGAAAATAGCATCCGAAAGTCAATCTGCAGATGATATTTAAAAAAGAGCAAATATAATTTTACAATTTTTATGGACTTCTAATTTATTGTCTGCCAAACTTTGTTTTTGTTATTATTTTTCAAGTTATCATCAAGCATCCATTGTATGAAACATTGGATTATAGCTGAGCCCAAACTGCTCCAACATGAAACTTGGCACAAATAAGGAACCCAACAGTATATATATATATATATATATATATATATATATATATATATATATATATATATGTTTTCAGATTTTTAAAATAATAACTTTTGGAAATATTCAAGTCAAAAGTCATTTTAAATGCATTTTTGTATCATGTATCCTTTCTGTATATATCATCTTAAAGAGTGTTTCAAGAGCTTTAAAATGGTATCAAGTTTTTGGATGTAGTGCAGTTAAAAAAATGTTATGTGCGTTCGAAAGCTACTCCGTCTACCAAAATTTGATTTTTTGTAATGAACCCCAATTAAAGAATATTTGTATTAAAAATCTAAAAACTTGGGTTTTTACTTTTATTACCAAACACTATCTCTGTATAAAATTTTTAAATAATTGGAAGGGGTCAGTTTGTAAATCTTACTTTTTTGATCGTTTTTATATGGAAATGACTCAGAAGCATAATTCTTTTTGTGGAGAGTACAAACCTAACATTAAGAGTTTATCTTAACTAGTAGTTATTAGAATCATTCAATATGATATTAGTCTAAATTGTATATTAGCACAGTATACGCATTTTTTGAACCGAAAATGTTTTAATAAAGGATGAGAGACGAATGCTGAAGGTCTGAGGCAGCCTTATGCAGTGAAGGCGGTGCAAGTTGCGGTTGATTGTGGTGCTCAGTGTTTGGATATCGGAAGTTTTTTTTTTTTGAAAAGTTTTTCTCTGAAGCAAAAAAAAAAAAAAAAAAAAAAAAAAGGGAAAATTAATTTGAATTCTGAAATTTTGAATTTAAATTATGTTTTTCGCAATCACGAGTTGCGACAGGACCCTACCCATTGGTTACTACTCTACTCACTTGTTTCTAGACACGGCCCTTGTCCCTCCAAGTCTACCTCTCCTCTTGAACGGAGACGTGTTTATCAGTTGTGTATGTGTAGGCTTTTATGTGTGCGAAGACCTGTGTGTACGCACGTTGGCATGTGTGTATGTGTGTAAAGGGACTGTGTGTATGTGTGTGAGTGCGTACGTGTATGAGCGTGCATGTGTGTAGGACGCCACCGACTAGGAGCGGCTACCCGGGGGCGGAGTCGCACCTGCAGGTGACGGTGGGGCTGAAAAAGGCACGGACACCAAAGACGGTCAAATGAGAACAATAAGCAATCGCAATTGCTCAAAAAAAGGGCATTTTTTTTAAGTAACGGAAAAGTTCTCTTGTTTAACGGTAGAAAATGTACAAGACAATTTCTTCAATTGGCAACTGAAGCAAAGTACAAAATCTACAGATTGAATGTAAAAATACATTACACGAAATTGCTGTTAAACTAACTGCAAAGAACATATTTTATAACAGCAGCTCTTGAACATAGAAAAACTCATTAACTATGGTGCGCCTGGATAGCGTACTCAGCACCAACAGATGAAGAGAGGAAATCAGGGCGTAAAATGTAAAATACAACAAGGTAACGTATTAAAAGGTGAAAAGTACAAATATAAAATGTAGAAAGGCAAATTTGAAAAATAGTAAAAATATAAAATTCAAATCGATTAAATGTAAAAACAAGTGCGAAGATATAAAGGTCAATCTGTCTGTAGTCAGTGTAGTTTATTTCTATCCGTTCAATATCCGTCATATAGCAGTGAAAAACAAAATTGCTGTAAATATTATAGCACCCGCTTTCCTATTATTTTGAACAGTAATATCTCTACCATTTTTTACAGCATACGTATAAGTTATTGTGTTACATTCCATAATTCAAAAGTTCACACATAATAAAACGTTCACACAAAATTTCACAAATAATATTTCATCTACATCTGCAAGACAACGTCACTTTTACCTCTATTTTTTCACAACTTGTAAATATTGCTGATTTATGGTGGTAATATAAGTCTTTCTCTGCGGCTCTAAGTTACTTATGGGATTTGATTTTCTTGACACATTTCAAAGATATTTTTCTCAAGAAGAATTAATCCTTGCTTTCAAATAGGAAACACACGAATAATAGATTTTTCCATTTTCTTTAGTGATTCATCATGGTTACATTTGAAACTTCTATGGTTTTCCTTAATTCAGTAAGATGTTTTCTCATGCACGTACATTTATGCAGAGTTTGATTAATTTCTATGTGAATTTTTGTCGTTCGGGTGAATCCTAGTTTATTTTTGCGCCATTTTCTTTGATATCAACAATTTAGTGACATGATAGATTTGAGCTTTATAAACCACTTGCTTACCTTAAACCCTCAAAGAAATTAAATAAGTGATATGATATAGAAAATGACGATAATGCATTAAATACTAATACGATGCTAATGCATTAAACAGTAATACGATGCTAATACATTAAGTACTAATACGATGCTAATGCATTAAATACTAATACCATGCTAATTCATTAAATACTAATACGACGTCAGTCCGTTAAATAACTAATACGATGCTAAACTATCAAAAGCTAATCTGTTTTGGAAATACTAATAAAACAACTAAAAAAAAATGCTGCACGATTACACCTAAATACCAAACAGCTCGTTGGCGCATCCAGACAATTCAATTTCACTCTTATTTGAAACTAGCAGTACCCGCACGGCGATGCCCGTGCTAAGAAGTTAAAAGAAGTCCGTTAAACAAAAAAAAAAAAAAAAGACACCCCCCCCGCCCTTCTTTTGATGTGAAATGATAATTTTTCTTCAACTAAAACGCTTATACACCTTTTCAAAAGACATATTAACGTCTCTTTGGAATTTAAAACTATTCGCCGAAACACATAAAAATATTAACAGTAGCTTTAAAACTCAAAACAATCCTTCAACTACATAGTTAATCGCTTAACGTGCCAAGCAACCACGCTGCCGTAACCCTGCCCTTTAGCGAGTGAAGCGTTTTCCCCCCCTGCAATTTTTTAATAACAATGTTATAATAAAAACGTTATAAAGAACAATCACAATTGAATAATATGACAAATCAAATTACTTAGATAAGTAATTTGATTTGTCATAGCATTCAAAATCTGTTCGTTGATCACAACAGCGTAGAATGGGCAGGGCTCCTCGCAGCTATCGACACTGTCGGCCAGCGCCCTCTCGAAAAGCTAACTTACCCCGCCATATATTCGGAATTTGTAGAACTAAACTTACCCCGTCATCTATAAGGAAATCATAGAACTAAACAATTGATTAACCATTAAATTTGAAAATTACAAATCTTTTGGTAGATCAGATTTAAAAAAAAAAGTCTATAACCTTCCTCAATAAATGGACTATTCAACACAAAAAGAATTTTTCAATTCGAATCAGTAGTTTTTGAGATTAGCGCGTTTAAACAAACAAACTCTTCAGCTTTATAATATTAGTGTAGATATAAATTTTCACGTTCGTATAACAATTTTTATTGCAGCTGCACTCCTATTAGTCATAGCGTGATGTTAAATAGCCTATAGCCTTCCTCAATAAATGGTATGTGCAACACAAAAAGAATTTTTTAATTCGAACTATTAGTTCCTGAGATTAGCGTGTTCAAACAAACACACTCCTTAGCTTTATATTATTAGTTAATTAATAAGAAAAATAAGACAGTGATACGTTTGTATATATATAATTTTTACAAATCATTTTAGCATCGTTTAAGATTTTCTCTGGAAAGTTTCCTCGAGATTTGCTTCATGGCTGACTCGAACCTACGCCCACTGGACCGCTTCGCCTGCATCTGCAGGTCGAGCCAAACAAAAAGAATTTTTCAATTCGAACCAGTAGTTCCTAAGATTAGCGCGTTCAAACAAACTCTACTGCTTTATATTATTAGTATAGATAATTAGCCATAGTAGAATTGGAGGTAGGAAATCCTTTATTGAGTTAAACTTACTTTCATACTAGTAACAAAATTTCCTCCATATCACTAGCGAGAGTTCATAAACAAAGTACGATTTATCTTTTATAGCGAATACTTGGGTTGTAGGATCAGAGTTACCGCCCTGTGTAGAAAACCTAAAGTTGTCACTTCACTTTAGTTTTAACTTTAAAAGGTGAGTTACACCAGTTTTGCGAACTCTGGCTGATACGCAATAGCAAATTAAATTGTCAGTGTGAAGGTAATCTCTGTGTTAATGAGGGGTTTACTACCTGCCGCTCTGCTATATCTAATCTTGGCCGACACGACTTTGTTCCACATGAAAAACTATTTACGTTGTGAAGATCATTGTTCCAAGATTTTTCTTATACTCCTACAAAAAAAAAAAAAAAAAAAAAAAAAAAAAAAAAAAAAAAAAAAACCTGGGCAGCTGCATATTTAATTACTTAACACTTTGCAGATTTCTGGATAGACGCTCTCACTCGTGTCACATATTGCAGCGTCGTAACTCTCTGAGGTCGGAAATGCAGTTTTTTTTTTCAGTTCTGTGGCTCTAAAGTTTGATTCCCAAATATCCTTTTTTTCTAGAAGATCGAGTTTTTCTCCTACACATGAAGAAGCTCTCCGCGTCATGCCATTGCTACTATTGCAAATGGCACATATGCTGCTATCTGGCAATACCACTTCTACCACCTTATCCCCACCACAGCTCTCACAGTGCCCTCTCCAATCATGGTAGCTTATTATGAAGCACTATTTCAGACTCATTGCAGTAATTGTTGTCTTGTGCTAGCTAGGCTGGCAATTTGGGGAGCACTGCTCCACTCTTTCATCCATACCGTAATCTGGTGTGATTTATAACTTCCACAGGGTACATACATGCCATAAGAACCCGTGTTTCAGACACGAGGAGAAAAATAAAACTGCCTCTGGATTACGTAACGAACTGTTCGGTATTTTTTTGAAATTCTACCTTGCTTGAGCTTTCGGATATGTAACTAATTGAAAAGGAAACAATTCCGTTCATTCAATGAAACGTTTTAAGATACTTAGCATTTAAAAAAAAGTCACACTTGTATTTTACTTCAATTAATGTCCAACTACATCAGCAATATATTATATTAGCGGTACCCGCACGGCTTTACCCGTAGTAGAAAAATAAAAAGTCATTTGGTTCGCCTGTATATTTACAAATGATGGATGATGAATTTCTGGTCAATATGCTATGTTAATTTGCTCACCCATGTTACGGTTTCCCGTTATGATAATTTGGTAATTAACTCGTCCAAGTAATGATTATTCTGGTTAAAATGTTCTTAAAATTGAAGTAATAAAAGAAAATCGAATTTTCGAAAAATCGCTTCGAAGTGCACACCCCCTTGCTACAAACTAATTCTGTGCCCAGTTTCATGTAAATCGGCCGAATGGTCTCTGCGTTATGAGCGTCCCAAACATTCAGACAGAGATCCAGATATCCAGACAAACTTTGAGCTTTATTATTAGTAAGGATTGTCGTTTTAAGCAATACATACAAATCTTGAAATTATACCGCAAAATTTAAGAAGATACATTTCCAATAAGAAAAAATAACAGATTTGCTCTACTTAGAATAAAAGTTTTGACACGTCGTAAAAAGTCTTTTATGTATTATCCTGAAGTTTTTCTTCAAGTATACAAGGAAGAATTAATGCATTATACAAATAACTATCATATTGGTAGTGGTACAGTGAAATTCCGTTACAGCGCACTTTAAGAGCTCGCAAAGTTTGTTCATATAATAACAAGAATTTCGTTGTAATGGAATTCAAGCCATCTACTGAAGATTAAATCGGATCTGAAAATTTCTTTCGTTGACATGGATATTTCGTTGTATCGGCATTCGTTGTAGTGGGACTTCACTGTATCCCACATGCTTTTTTTTAATTGATAAACAACTAGCTTTAAATCACAAAAAATAAGCATGTCTGAAAATAAAACATTCCTAACTCTTCAGACCCATGCTTCTTAGCTGTAGAAATAAAGCAATTTATCAACATAATTTTTCGCAAATATTTTCAGAAGTTTACTTATGTGCAGCACTCACCAAATGTTTTCTTTACTTCCACCCCCTCTCAAGAAAATAAACATCCTTCTTAATTGAGGTTCTTAAAAATTCATTACGGCTGCTCTGTACGATTGGCTCTTCGTTTCCCGGGAACTCTCGGGAATGGGACCCTATGATTGGCTGATTATGATGATGCTATTTCAGGCTATGAATGGAATGCCGCAAATAATTTGATTTCTCCTAACTTTGTCCCAGTTAGCGCATAATTAAGTATGTATACAATTTTTCACCAGAAAAGCAGATCATCTAGGAGAAAAACGGAATCTTTTGCTATAAATATTAGTAAATAAGTGTAGTTTTATTTCTACATGGAGATAAATACGCACTCTTTAACTGATTTTTTGAGCACTCACGAATTTCTTATTATCCTCACTCAGTGGTCGGAAATAGCGCATACAAGTAGCGACACTATTGTAGTAGTTACATTTTTTAGTAGTTTGTAGTGTAGCAGACTACTTTTTAAAAAAATGCAGAGAAGTGAGTAGTTCGATACAAAACATAGCAGTTTGTAGCGGTTTCCAGAAACTATCTTTACTAATAATAAAGCTCGAAGTCTCTGTGTCAGGATGTCTGGATGTCTGTGGCACGCATAGCACCTAGACCGTTCGACCGATTTTCATGAAATTTGGCACAAAGTTAGTTTGTAGCATGGGGGTGTGCACCTCCAAGCGATTTTTCGAAAATTCGATTTTGTTCTTTTTCTATTCCGATTTTAAGAACATTTTTCCGAGCAAAATTATCATAAGATGGACGTGTAAATTACTAAGTTATCATAACGTGGAACCGTAACATGGGCAAGCCAATTGGAGAGAAATTCACCGTACAGTATTTGTAAATATACAGGTGAACCAAAAGACCTTTTAATTTTCTACTACGTTCAAAGCCGTGCGGATACCTCTAGTTTTTAAATAAAGTTAAAAACAATCAGAAACGAGATTTCAAACAAATCGGTTTGTTGCAAATCTTGCACAAGCACATCAGCGGATGCAATGATAAATAAGACTCATAAAAATACGAGCTGACCAGACGTATTATTTTGACGCCATACATTTTATCTGTTAGACACCATTAGTTTTTTTGGTATCGAAATTTTCATATTTCCCCAATATTCGCTTTAAATAGAGCAAAAAGAATTAGCGATGACTGCCATCTTTGTATCAAGTTTGTGTTTTCTGGTATCCTAGAATGCCCCGTTGATGAACGTTTCTGATTTCAATGAGATTATTGTTCCAATATTCACCTATTATAGAAGCTACAGCAAATGTTATAGAAGTTAATGATACTGAACTAATCCTCCCCGACCGGTTAAGGCATTCAAAGTTTAAAGTTATACGAAACGATTTTCGTAGAGTCTAGGATCTGGTAGTGTTAAGTGGTTATAAGATTCAGGTTTATAGCTTTGGTCGATAATATGAACAAGAACTCTTTGAAAACTTCAAAATTGCTGCTGTTTTCCCGATTCACATAAATATTTTACACGTTGCACTGAATTTTAGGAAGAAAGAAAAAACGAATTGTCTTATGACATCTTATTTCTTAAACGTATTTATAACTTTATGGATGTTATTCCTATTTGGACAGCTTTCGGTTTACACAAAAAATCCAATATATAAGTACTAATTTATTATTTTATGCATTAAAAAAATATTTTTAATAATATTACTTTCCGGAACACAGAATTTTCAAAATGCAGAATTGCATCATCTAACTTCTTGGACATTAAGACATTGTCAGTGCTTGTAAAATTTTCAGCTTATTCGTTATACCGAGTTTACAGTTATTAACCCCAAAATAATGTCTTCTTTTCGTTTGTAACTCGGGATAGTACAGTTTTTATTTACACGAATTTCACTGAAGATAATAATTAACCATTTCTCGGTTTAAACAAAAATACAGATACGATTTTACATTAAAGTACGAGTACTTAACAATCCCGTCGCTTCATCTCTCCTGCTCTAGATTGTTTTCTGGGCCTACTAAATATTATTCCACTAGAACTTTTTTTCCATGAAATAGAACTACTACATTTATAACCAAGTTTAAAAAAATCTCTTAAACATTCCCATAAATAGTCATTTACCCCATATTAGGTAAACGTCTAATGAAAATTCTTGTAACTGGAGATCAGTACGAGCTTGCATAGATGAAAATCAATAAGCGAAAAGTTACATGTCTTGTAAAGAGTTCCATTCCAATATTGGGAATGTTATAGTTCTGCTCCGCGTTTGCTGTCATATCCGTCCGCTGAAGTCAGCAAAGTTAAGATGCTTCTGTTTAGAAATAGTCACTAATAATATGCATGGCTCTTTTATATTAAACGAGAAAATCGTTCGCGAAGGTATGACGGGTGAAAATTACTTCTACATTTGAACGAAGCCATTGCTTGTTTGGTATATTTTAAGAGTTGAAGTATTAGCCCTAACTCCAGTGGATTAACTCTGAACTCCAGTGTATAGCATTCATAGTTGTCCACTTTTTCGATCCTTCAGTTCTCTAAAATTACTGTTTAACCAGTAAAACAGATAAGTTACCGGATCCAGTTCAGCCTTGTCAAAATAATGCCTTTCCCTGCATGTTAAACATTACCAAAACATATTGTCAAATTATCATGCCGTGGCGCGAGTTTCATTGTTGATGACTTTAGGAGAGTTATTCGATTATTGGCTATTATATGTATGAGGATACTGTAACCAAACTTCTTTTATTAAAGCTGTCGTGCTTGCCCCTTCTTAAAAGTCAGATGGGATAAATGCGTTCCATATTGAGGGGCAAGTGTAACCCATGCAAATTGAATTACATAAGTTATTTAAAAATGCAACTTTAAAATTTAGTCAGTGTAATAAGATCTTCCAACAGAACACTATACTTATGAATGTGATCCTTTAAGATTCGGTAATGCACATACTTCACATTGCCTTAATAAGTAACCCTATTATAGTCTAATGTTATGATGTTCTGAAGTTTCTTGTTTGAATTTTTGAAACAATTGCATTTAAAGAAAAATTTCTACAAAGAAATTCATCGATTTCTAGAAATAATTTCTTTTTCGATATCAATACGAGAAACCAAGCTCGGCGAGGACTTTTCCCAATCCTCCCCCACACCTTAAGGGAAACCACACATCCCTGAAATATTAATACGCGCTTAACTGTAGAATCATGCACAGAAACGTCAGATCGCGAGTCGAATACCAATTTAAACATCCAGTCCCGTCTTTGGGGGATTTTTCCGACATTCATATTTAAACAAACTTCTGGGACTTCAAACAACTCCACTCTACTCTCTCGATTCTTTTTGCTAGTTGAAAAGAAAAAGAAAAATTCCACCAAGCATTTCATTTCCTTTATAGCTGGTATGACAGATCTTTGTACATTTCAAAGCGGGAAACATCTCTGAGAGGATAGTTTTGTTTTAAGTTATTTATAAAGGGATAAAGTTTTTGTGCTACAAATGCATTGACACGTTGGGAAACGTTCTACCATTTGAAGATTTTTTTTATTCCATTGGAGTGCATATCTGAATATACTTTTTCTTTACTGTATTCAAGAAAACGAAGATTTATTTTCAGTATAGATATTTTGTATGAATACATGTTTCTTTTATATAAATATTTGTTAACGCTTTTGCTATTGTTTTTCTCAAAACCTTTCTCAACATCTGAAATTATAGAAAACTAGAAAATCGCGCGTCAAGGTACGACGGGTGAGAATTGCTTCTACATTTGAACGAAGCAATTGCCTGTTTGATATTTTGATAGTTGAAGTTTTAACCCGATCTCCAATGAATTAACCCTAAACACCAGTGGATAGTGTTCATTGTTGACTACTTTTTCTTTTCTTCATTCCCCTGAAATGACATAGTCTTACCTGTGAAACAGTTAAGTTAGCGGATCTAGTTCAGCCTTGTCATAGTAAAGCATGTCCCTGCAAGTCAAATATTGCCAAAATTTATTGTTAAATTATAGATCCCTTACGGAATTTTGGTGCTTTAACAATGAAGTAATGCCGTCAAGCATGCTTCAGTCGCTATATAGATAGGCCGACGCAACAGATTAAGTTGAGCCATTTTGGAACGGAATTTTCATTGTTGCGGAGCAAGGGTTACCACAGCAAAGTTACGTGTTTCGCCAAAATTGACACAAATAATGTTTTATTTAATAAAATATTCACGTGTGTGTAAGTGATAATCACTCGCAGTGAACAATCACCAAGTGCGATAACTCGCCGGAAAAGGCAACCACTCAAACACGCGCTCCGATCCAAAAGCTGATGCGCCGGCTCATATATATAGGGTTCTCTGTAGTTCCAAATTATTTTGCATTTTTTTCGCATTCTAACGTTGTTTTTTTATATTCAGTTTCCATACAAGAGTAAATGTTTAGCATTTCCTTTGTTTTTTTTCTTTCTTTTTTGCTAATTATCATGACCATTTCTCAAATAGACACCAAATGATTGCTCTTATGCAAAAAAACTTTACTTTCCTACAAAATGGTTTTATGTTATTCAAAGCATTTATGCCTCTGAAATCAGTTTTAATTCGTGCATTTTCAACGTTATGTTTCCTATCCTCATATATATAATAGTCAATGATGAAGTAACGCTCTGACGTCACGAATAATGAAACTTGCGCAATAGCATAATAATTTGATAATATGATTTGGAAATGTTTGGCATGCAGGGAATTGCTTTATTTTGACAAGATTGAATTGGATCCGGTTATATAAGTGTTTTACTGGTAAGACTGTCATTTTAGGGGAATGAAAAAAGGAAAAAGTGGTCAACAATGAACGCTATCTACCGGAGTTTAGGGTCAATTCACTGGAGTTCTGGTTAAAATTTCAACCATTAAAATATCACCAAATGTAAAAGAAATTTCCACCCTTCATACCTTGGCGGATTAGTTTCTCAAATAAACACCAAATGATTGCTCCTATACAAAACAACTTAACTTTCCTACAAAATGGTTCTGTGTTACTTAAAGCACTTATGCGTTTGTATTCAGTTACTAATTTGTGCATTTTCAACGTTATGTTTTCTGCTGTTACTTAACAGTGAGGTAGTTAAGCAACACAATAAAGTGAAGAAAGGTAAACAATACAGCATATTTTCAAAACAAAGAATTTAACTTAATGCACCAAGTAGTGCTTTCAAAAATATCGTTTCGTAACACTTATCCACTCAAAATGCTACAATTTCCTTGGATACAAACAAATTGTTACGTCGACGACATAATTCCAAAATAGTAAATCCTAAGCATTCAATAATAATAACCGGTTATTATGTCAAATAATAGGCATTTTCAAATTTACTCGCAAACTAATATCAGTATAGTGAGATGCCTGCTTATCAAGATACTAATCTCATCCCAGAATAACAGGGTATAAAATCTAATATCTGCGAAGGAAACTTTCTCTTTAAATGAATTTAATCCGGAAGTGTCACATGTAATTTATACCATCGCGGTATAAGCGTGTTTTCCTTGCGTTCCCTGCTTCACGTTTAATCACTTAAAAGCTTATATTAAATTCGGGTCATTATCTGCTCGCTTCACGGGTTGCTTAATATATGAACCCGTTATTTACCTGAACTGCGTTTGCGTTTCAATTAAAGTAACCTGCCGTTGTGAAGTTGAAGAATTTTTATGTCGGCAGATATTGTTAGGGAACCATTCTTATAGGATGTAACATTTTAAAATAGGCTATTTAAAAATATTTTAAAACTCAAACTCTTAATTAATCTTGTTACATAAATCTTTTCGAATTAATTATTTTGAAACTAGAAAGTCGTCCATCAAGGTATGACGGGTGAAAATTGCTTCTACATTTGAACGAAACAATTGTCTATTTGGTGATATTTTGATAGTTGAAATTATAACCCTCACTCCAATGGTTTAACCCTAAACTCCAGTAGGTAGCGTTCATTGTTGACCATTCTTTCGTTTCCTCATTTCCCTAAAATGACAGAGTCTTACCAGTAAAACAGTTACGTTACCGGATCGAGTTCAGCCTTGTCACAATAGACCGTTTCACTGCATTTTAAACGTTAACGAAACATATTATCGAATTATCAGGTCGTGACGCGAGATTCATTGTTGAAACACGCGGGTTACTCGATTATCTGCAATTATTTATCTGAGGATATTATTGAATTAAAGTGAAAGGATGAATTTCAGTGGGAAATAATTTAACCTTTTTGTTCCCCACGAAAGCTTAAAAAATTCCAGAAAAGGATGGTACTTTTCCGTTATAGGTATGTCACGACTCATTTTCAACATTTTTTCCCAAACTGGTTTAAAAAAAACCCGGATTGTGATTCGTCAAACAGTGCATAAATCAACATTGCTGAACTTTAAAAATGTAATGCTTAATTTTTAGTTGAAGAAATCCATTAAAAAGAGTATTATTCACTTTTAAATGAAAAAGCTTTCACGAAAAATCAATTAAATTTGAATGCGTTCGTAAGTTCATAAGGGCAAACCTAACAAGGGAAACAATCTGATGATGTAGTTATGATCTGTGCAGCCCATAGACTAATAATAAGAATAGACCGAGCTATGGCAACCCTTTTGCTGCTCATAAACCAAACCATGTGAATGGTGGATATCCTAGCAACAGTGAGCGTTGCTCGTAGCAGACGATCAACGTCCGCGAGAAATGAAATAAATAGAATTGATGGAACACGTAAGAATGATCTTTTATGGAGTTCGATTTTTAAATTTGTTATTCTAAGTTGTAAATACTTAGTTAATATAGTGAGTTTTTCGTTTAGATAGTATTGTGCATTTTCTTTATTCAATTTCAATAACTCTCTAAGCAATTAAAGATGCAAGCGTCTAAAAAGAATAAGCAAACGGTAAGATTTTTACATACAATTTCAATTTAAGATACCGATTAGTACATTTTTGCGTTAACGCAAAACGTTTACGCCATTACGTTCACGTCAACGCTGACGTGGCAGTTCCAAATGCAATAAAAGTTACTGAAAACTTATCAAAAACTAATTACTAATGTAAAAATAATGCATAACTAAAAGAAAAACAGTTCAATCTCTGCACCTGGATAAAAATATAATTGAAAAAAATTATAATGAAAACACATTACGTCTTAAAATACATGTCGAGTGCCAAACTATAGATAACGTTGCCATCTAGCAACCATGCTGCCAAAATTTTCGTTATGCCTTCCACCAGTCACATGATGTATCCATGAACCAATTTTTTCATCAGCAAGTCTGGGAAAGCTCGGTCTACTCTTATTATTAGTCTATGGTGCAGCCTTCCCAATGCTGCCCAGTTAGGTTTGCTCCGACTATATGTAACTGTTAGATCTGTTTTAGCCTTGATGTATTTTTGATCATTTCTCTCTGGTGTATTTTCCACAAAACTGTTAGATCTATTTTAGCCTTGCAATTTCAGGGAGACACTCATAAGCCTTCCTATGAGCTGAGAGTAACTACATAAGAATTTGAAGAAAAAAAATTTCGTCTGGAAAATATAGTTTAATTTTGATCCACTACTTCTCATTTTTAACTTTCTTCCTAACATTTTAACAGCATTATATAAGAATAAAACTGACAAACAACTCCTAAATTATTATGTAGGGGAGAGTGTTGTACCTTTGGACACTGCTAATTTTTAAAAATCTATCTTTAGCAGCAATGTTTTCGTAATCTCTAATAGTAACCTTCACTACTAAGTGGTGCCATAGTAAAAATCACCATCAAATGAGTAAAATTGACGGTTAGGTGAGCGAAAGAAAATTTCATGACTCCAAAGTAAATATTTTCTTCATTTTTATCTCATTTTCTGTCTCTGCATTTGTAAATTTAATCAACTGAATTTTATCTTGTTATAAAAGAGAATTACTTTAAGTCTTTTGCTTATCCTCATATAAATAATAGCCGATGATCGAGTAACGCGCGTGTTTCAACAATGAAATTCGCACCACGGTATGATAATTTGATAATATGATTTGGTAATGTTTGACATGTAGGGAATTGCTTTATTGTGAAAAGGCTGAACTCTATCCTGTAACTTGACAGTCTTACCAATAAAGCAGTTATTTCAGGAGAATGAAGAAAGGTAAAAACGATCAACAACGACCGCTATCTATTGGAGTTAAGGGCTAATCCACTGGAGTTAGAGTTATAACTTAAAACTACCAAAATATCACCAAACAGGCAATGGCTACGTTCAAATGTAGAAGCAAATTTTCACCCGTCATACCATGACGGGCGACTTTCTAGTGAGAAAATAATAATGGTGCATATGGATTGACCATTATTTTGGTTTTTCTTAAACCACGTGGAGATTGTACCTTGGGACAGCCAAACATTTGCTACCTTAGGACTCTCTCCAAGGTACAACATATGCATGGTTCTTAATAATTAAAATATGTTTAGGAACATGGAACAATGTTCTAATCTTAAGTAATCTTTTAATACATTTAATGTTAGATAATAATTCATAATTAATTATTCATAATTAATTATTCCTAATTTAATTTACTACCATGAAAAAAAAATTCCTTTGTTTTTTTGGTGCAAAAATTTTGGTAAAAAATTGGTTCTAGTATATGGCTGTTTCCTGAATCCTGAAAGCTTACCCATAGTACAACAGGATGTGTCTCAAGGTACAATAGGATGTTGTACCTTGGGACAGCTTGGAACTTTTACTTTCAATGGCTGGCAATATTTTATTTTCAAAATGTCTGAATAAAAAAGTCTGAAAAAAAATATGTTAGGGAATTTTAACGTGACTTGTAGATTTTAAATTTGATTCAAATAGTTGACGTTAAAAACTAAAATATGAAAAGTGTCCCAAGGTACAACACTCTTCCCTATTTATCAAATATTCATAAATATTAAATTCAAAACCTGCTTAAAATAAGCTAGAAATCTGTTTCAAAGTTAGTTTAACTCTTGGTGTAACTTGCGAAACATGTATTATTATCCCCATTGCCCAAAATGAGATGTAAAACAAATCAAGACGAGAGAAATAAAATTTCTAAACATCCGAAAACTATGAGCTATTTTATGTCATACCATCACAAAATGTCTATATTTTATTATACTGCATGTAATTTTACAATGTAGTGCAAAATATTCTGGAAACTAGTAAGGCGAAAAATCGTCATTTAGGAGTAACTTCAGAAGGATTATATTACAACACCTCTAGCTGTATACAGTGTTGCCGATTTGCTTGGTAAAACAATGAATAGAAAACCGATGTTATACCTTTGACGGCACAATTGAGGTGTTGCGCCTTCTACAATTCTTTTTGAAGTAAAATATACTAAAGAAAAATACAAGAAACAGTACTGCAGTCTGCATGGTTCACTTTTACCTTAAATGGCTCAATAATTATATAAAAAGTCAGCTCGGTTACGAAATCCAGAGACTGCGGTTTCGCCCTTATTTTGGACTCGAGCTGAAGGCAGATAGATCTGAGCTTACCTTTACACTAGTAACTAAAATTAAAGGAGCGCATCATCGTGAGTACGTAACAATTCGACAGCTCAACTCTTAACATCACAGTTAGTTCTTAGGTTAATCTTATCATCACAGTTAGTTCTTAGGTTAACCTTTACCTTCACTTTAAGAGTTGAGCCGTAAAGAATCAACGTGTTCAAGAACGGCCCGAAGTCCGTGGTAAGAATGGTTTGGATTTAGAAAATTCGAGGATGCTAATTTTTCTGGTATCATCTATGTTTTATGTTTAATGACAAAGTTAATTATTTAAAAAACAATTTATATATTTTCTTTAAAATATAAATGAAAATATCGACCAACATTAGCATTTTTAAACCAATCAAGAGCTTTGAGTTTTCTGCGTAAAATGAAATTCGATTGGAGCTTCTCGGATAATTAGATAAATTATAATAGCTACTTTTCCACACATTTTAAAATCTAACTGATAGTCAACTAATAAAAAATGTTTATTTGAAGTGCAGTAAATAAATAAGAGCGATACATATTTTTTACTTTAAAGACTATAATATTGCTAAATTATATGAAATAGTGCTTTAAGGTGAGAAAACAATGATTAAAAAAAAAAAAACAAAATGTTGTTCTGCTAGTACACAGCATATGCAATTCTATATCAAACCTTTTCATTAAATATTCACAAATGCTGTGGTTCGTTTCCGCTTGCATTCTTAAAACGAACTCACGTTAAATTCAGTTCTTTTTAACATAATTCTTCAGGGAATAACTGAGAGATTGCAACAAAATTTCGTGCGACGTGAAATGCGCTATTAGCAATTGGAAGTTGATGGTTAGGGAAAAAAGTCCTGAAATAACACGAGCTAATAAAAAGAGAGAAAAGTAAACGGGAATACCTTTCTTAAAGGGAGAATCTTTTTCTGCTTCGGCAATATTCCGAGGCCTTCAGATATTTTTTCAAGCTTTCTTTTTTTTCTGAGATGCTATTTCTATAATACTTGTTATTTCCTGCAATTCCCTTGGCTTCATTACAGTTCTGCATCAGTTCAACGTAGCTTTTCAGGAAATTGCTACGGTAGGAGAAGTGTGTGTATTCTTTAAGAAAGTGCGTTTTGGAAGAAATATTTTTGCGAAAACTGATTTAAAAATAATTGAATAAATATCATTTTCTTTAATCCTGCTCGAAAGATTTTGATGTTTTACAGCGTTTCTCTTTTTTAATCATCTTTTGAAAAATTGAATAAAATATTTGTATTCAATGTTTTGCGTGTTTGGTTCCGGCAAGTTATTTTTAAGATATTATATTAAAAATGCTTTGGAAAGGAGAAATTTTACGTGTTTAATTCACGGTTTTGTATAAATTGAGTGGATTTTTTTTTATGATTGCGCTAGTTCACTTACAAGATGATCGTAAAAATAAATTTAATCGATGTAATCACGAAAAGAAATAATTAAATACTTTTGTGCGGAGAAGTAAATGAAAATGAACAAAATGAGCAGATTACTGCATACACGTGTTTCGGGGTTTTATGGAACCCCTTTTCAATGCAAAATAGTGAGCTTTTTTATGTAAAGGCATCCGGTAAAAGCATACTTACTGGATGGCTTTACACCCGAAACACGTGTATGCAGTAATCTTCTAATTTTGTGCGTTTAAAAAGTTGTTGGTTTTCATTTATTAATCAAGAAAGTCTGGTTAACCAGCAAGTGAAATAAAATTTGATGGCATGAAGTATTTAGATACAGGTGAAAGTAGGAAATTTCTAGCTTTAGCATTTATGGCTGAAATCATAAAATTCGAGGAAACAAAAAAGCTTATTCCACTTTTGTGAAATTACTGTTAGTTTTTTGTTAGAGATAAACAAGGACTTGTTTAGTTAGATTTTTTTGCAAGAAACATAAGCATGGTAAACAGATGAGATTCGCCATGAATTATCAGATGAGAAAACGATAAGTGTACCATTTTTTTTATTTAAAGGTTGAAAACTCCTCGTGTACCACAAAGTATACCACGAGGCTTGCAGAAATAAGTAGAAAAAACAAAAATAAGTAACCAAAAATGCTTAAAAAAATAAATTGTTGATAAAATCAACAAAGAAGACAAAAGTCTCGGATCTTTTAACAAGATCCGAGAGAACAGGAGGCCAGCGAACGGAACTGCAATCCAAATTCTTCCTGAAGGCTGACCTGGGGGTTGCATGACACGCAAGAAACATCAGCAGTGGACAGAGTCTTAAAAAGAGCAAAAATATTGTATTGTGCTTGGAAAGTTTTATATCAGCCAGTATTTACTTTCATTATTACTTCTGTCTCTCACATCTTAAGAAATAATTTGTTTATGATGGCTGATAATGGTACAGAAACAACGTGACCACAAAGCTTTCTGGATTCGAGGAGTAATTATTTTTCTACGGCTATATCCCACCGCTGGCTCATTTTCTAGACCATTTGAAATGTTTATTCAGGTTATATGCCCTTCATACAATATTATTACGTTTTGATGTTACTCAATGCATAAAAGCTGGTTTGTTATCTAATTTTCTTTATTAGTGTAAACCTAAGTGCGAGGTTTTGATTTTTCTTGCGCATGCAATGAAATACCTAAAAGAGAACTTTCTTCCTCATAACATGCTCACAAATTCGTCAGAAATATCTGTATAATCGAAAATACGTAACTATTTCGCAAACATTTTGTATGTTATGAAGTCATATTACACATTTTATTACGGTAGAAAAAACCTGAGATAGTTCTAAATAATAATAATGGAGGGAGAAGAAAGGGGATTGGGTTTCAAATGACCTTAGCTATAATTCTTTTAAAATGTTCGTAAGCTTTCTGGTTGTCTAGTTACATAAAAAAGTACTGGATGGTTAATTATTAAAATGTGTAGTTTTTTAATAATTTCGGTAGTATTTCCGGCAAATTGCAATCTGGCTTTAAATGAATACTGTCTGACCACGGATCGTACGGAAAGACAAACATCCGTTTTACAGCCGGAAATGGACGAATCTATTAGTTTTTACCGATGCCAGCTTTTGCAGAAGCAGAGTCTCATTCAAATGAGCGGAATACTCGCATCAAATTTTTACTTTTCCCCCCTATTCACATAGATTCGTCTTATCTGGACGTTTGATAATTCCATGCAATCCGTGGTTGGACAATACTTCGGTTCACTTTGCTATGCATGGAAAACTTGACTGCATTCTTGGATCTACTATAACGTTAAAACAAGTAAGATTATTTTAATGTTTTAGATGTTACTTAACTGTATGAATTAAATATTTTGTGGAAAATATCTTATAATGTTTTTATCAATAATACAATACATATTAGTGATTATTAATAATAATATTAAACACGATAATTAAGATTATAAATACGCATGCCAAAGCAGCCTCTGTCGGTGGAATTTACCTCTTGCGCCATAGTACACAGCTACCGTCAATTAATTTTGTCTCTCAGATACTGTCGATTGATGTGGTTATTTTCAACTCTCAGCTGTAGTGCCCAAACACCGACGATTGAGCCACTTGCGTGTATTACCGCTCACGTCGTTGTGGTCAGCTACAATCCATTGAATTTGGCCTTTACACCGTAGTTTTCAGCTACTATAAATCAAATATGTATTCTATGTTTTAGCGCTAAGCCACCACCGATCGATATTGTTCTTACGTTATAGTGCTAAGTCACCACCGATCGATATTGTATCCCATGTTATAGCGCTGAGCCAGCACCGATCGATATTGCATCCCATGTTATAGCACAAAGCCACCACAGATCGATATTGTATTTCATGTTATAGCGCTAAACCTCCACCGATCGACATTGTAGCTCATGTTTTAGCGCAAAGACACCACTGATCACTATTGTATCGCATGTTATAGCACTAAGCAACCCTCGATCGATATTGTATCTCATGTTATAGCGCTAAGCCACCACCGATCTTGGATATCAGCCACTATCGATTAGATTTATGTCTCATATTCTAGATCTCCGCCACCGTCGATTAATTTTACATCTATCGACATTGTGCTTAGCTGCCGTTGATTGATTTTATTCTTCTTGTTCAGCCGTTATCCATTGGTTTTATCCCAAAAGTAGTGTTCCAGTTTAGTTCTTGCGCAGACTTCTATAATATATAAATGTTAATTCCTTTTATTTTTAAGTTCACGAAAATTCTTAGAAAATAGCGCGTTATATTTTGCCATATTTTTCAAATCATATTAACTTCGAAAAAATATATAATTTTAACATAAAAACAAGTCTAAGCATGTAATTTCGATACAATCATTTTAATACAAATAAAGTTTTTCTGTAGGTTTTTCTTTGGTCATGCTTTCAATGATTTTATTGGCTCAACTGTTTAACAATTAAAATCTGCGCTGCTTCACAAACAAGAAAAAATTCAATTAAAAAAGTTAAGTGATCTAGCACTAAATGCTCAACAAAATCCTATAAACACTCTAATGATTTTTTTTAATAATGTTTAGTTTTATGTAATCGTATTTATAGCAAAAACCTTATAATTTTTAATAAAAATTACCATTCCCCAAATTCATTGTAACGATTTTCTTGTCTTATAGTTAAGCTGTCTAAGAAATGAAATCTATTAATGACACCACTTATAAGCAGTATTATTTACAGCGGGGTCCCGGCTGTAAATAATACTGCTCATAAATAGTGGCAAACCGCCTTTAAAAATGTAACCTTAAAAAATTTAAATTTTACTAAAATTTCGATATTTGGGTTGAACTGTTTGTGATCACTTTTGGAACTCCAATAAAATCTCCAGAGAACGTAAGAGTTATGATTATCGTAAAAAGTACTTTTGACTAATTGTTGCATACTTGATATAGAAAAACTATGGAAGCTTCGATATCCATTTAAACCAAAACAGTGTTATTTAAACTTTAAGTACGATAATTAAGTCCGCATCTGGCAAGTTGAGTTCCGTTGGCCGGTTGATTAAACGATTCCATTTGCTGAAATAGGGGTGAGGAAAAACGGCTGAAGGTCAATAGGCTTAATGGTATCCCAACTCTGCGCTAACAGTTCCTCCTCTTTCTGTTTGCTCTCCCTTAACAGAAATGGACTTGCTCAAGGCCACAGCTCGACTTCTCAGAGGCAAACAGTACCTAGTCGAACTTAGCTGGCTCAATGATGCCACATTTATTTACGTTTGGCAGAAAAAAAAGGCGTATCTTGCATCTATCGGAATCGAATTAGTTATCTCGGATTTATAAAGCGTTCAAAGTGCTTCCATTATGAAAGACAAGATAACAAAATATGAATCACAGCTTTGGAAAATTAACTGCTATTTAATGCTTTTAAGATTGTGAGCCACATTTATCGATGAAGAACAATAATTTTAAACTCAATGTGTGGCTGTAAGGTCGAATAATCTCTAATTATTCGTTTGAAAGATTGTTAGGTAAATTTCAATTTGAGGGGGGGGGGCAGTATTAAAGCAATACCACCAATTATACTGTTATATATAGATTCGACGGATTTATTATGGTGTGTGGATCATTGAGGTGGGATAAAATGGAGGGAGTGAAGGCTTTCATTCATGAAACTAAGACCCCAAGTCACGTGATAGATTTTAAAGCAAAGTATTTGAAGTAATCAGGTTTCTCTCGCTTGTTTCACGCACCAACTATTCGATGTTGTTGAGTAACGTGACTCGAGGCATTTGGGTCACCTTTTGCTAAGCCAATGGTTGGACTTGGTCCCTCCATTTTAATTCCTACTTTAAGGCTTGGATGACTAATGTTCTAATAAAATGATTAATAAATAACATTTCAGCATTTATACTTTTAAAGAGCAAGAAAAATAATCAGCATCATTATGTTTCGGGGTAGATATTAATTAGATTCCTGTCAAATCATAAACAATTGTAATGCAAAGTTTACCATATTGTAATTTCACCATTAATCAATTGGAATTACATGCGTAATCCTCGTCTACTCCGACGAGTTCTTTTCTACGAAGCTTATTAATTATCAAGGATTAGTGTAAATCCTTAAACTTTGAATAAGGTATCAAAACTAGAAACGCTCTTTTGTGCGTGTTCCAACTAAGTTGGTATTACACAGGATTATACTCGTCTTCATTCGAAAGTATTTGAAATTATTAAGATTTTCTGTGCTGCACAAACTAAGAAGATTTTGATACCGTAAAATCGATCAGACGTAAAGTACATCGCCGTATTCCACTTAGTGTAGTCTCGTGTTTCTTGTAAATGATGTTTGACTTACAGTGGAAACAAAATGTCGGATTCACCACAGCTCATTTCATGCACAGTTAAAAGAAAAATAACTTAATTCCTATATATTAAAGGTTTTGTGCAAGCATCCTTTTTTTTTTTGAAACGTTATTTTTCTTTTTGTGACTTTGTAAGTTCTACCTTTGATTACTCCATGTTTCTAAACGAAAATAAGAAATAGACTCTTTTCACTAAGGGGAGTTAGTCCCCTAAAAACCTTAAAGAAAAATACTTTTTCAACTTTTATTCTGTCAAAACGTTCAAAGCAAGAGCTTTCAAGCGACACCAAATGCATGCTTCTAATGTAGATTAAAAAACACTCAATTTAAAAACTAATGAAGCAGAAATGTATTATAATGTACGTACAATTTTACATTAAAAATCTTTTCCCTAAATGTTAATTGAAAATATATATATATGTTCTTTTTCTAGAAAATTACTTGACATATGACTTCGTATTTCCACCACATTTTATTTATGTCTTCATAATTAAACTGAAGTGCAATTTTTGCTTTTGAATTTACAATTTATCTTAAACAGCTGCTTGGAAGGTCAAAAACGGTCGTTAAAAAGTGCTTATTTGTTAAAATTGAATAAATTATTCTAAGAACAGAATTGTCTCAAAATTTCACTTCACTAGACTCTTAAATATCTCTTGAAAACACTGAAAATTGCAAGTTTCTATCATGGCATTTTTTGAGAAAAATGTACATAAAGTTACGCAATTTATTATTACGCATATACATGGCACCATCTCTCTTTAACTCAAACTTAATCAATGAAAATAAATGCGTAAAACAGTTTTAAAAAATATTTTATTAGAAAAACATGCTAGGAATTGCAGTGAAAGTAATCCAGGAGAACAAAAAAATTCTTTTACGCAGCGCTTAAATTAAAACATATTGTATTCCATTACGCGGATTTTACATAATTATATACTTTACTAATGATTGAAACCTAACAATCTGAAAACAGAAAAGTTTTTCCGCTATTTGCATCCCAAAACAATATTCATCATTAATCGTAACCAAACACCGACACTAGTTATATGCCTTTCTCAGAAACGCAGCTATCCGAGGCAAAAATTTTGCTCTTAATCCTTTTAATTATGAAAAGTTCTCTGAAGCGAGGAAATCAAAAACGATTTCTCGCAAAAATTAACTTTTCCCACCCAAATGAATTTTCTCTGAAATCAAGTCAATATTAAATATGAGCATTTTTATTAATTTTCCACTTTATTAAAGATCTCTGAAGGAAAAAAGAGGAATGAGTTAGTGGAGTGGAAAGAGCAAATAGGAAAATCATTTTATCGACTGGAAGTGGAAATTAGTGTCATTTTGTTTATTTTTTACTCAACTTCTTTTTCAACGCTGAGTACAAAGTGCGTGATTATGTCAGTTGTTAATGTCAGAACACGTTTTCGAGCCAGGACTTATGAATAATTAATATAAATTTGTGGAGTTTGTGTTTGATAAAAGCTGTAACTAACTGCAGGAGGTACAAGAGGCACTAGAGGAGATCTTTGAAGAGTATTAACATTTTTGTGTAATTTTTATTTAAGTTTTATGAAGCTTGAGAAATATTTTTAGCTGTGTATAGATTTCAATTGGAGTAGGTCAAATTTTACGGTTTGTGGGAACTTCTGCAAATTACACGTTAAAAAGGTATGAAAGTCGAGGTTTGTGCTCTAATTAAAGTTATTTTCTAAAGTGAGAGTGTATATAAAATAAAAATAAAGTAATACATAGAATCTGTGTTGAAAAATACTTTGTTAAAAGATTAGTGCTATCATTTCAATCGATTACATACTAAGATAAAACTAAAGAAAATAACTCTTTGACAAACACACACACAGACAAACCTGCAATTAAATCATCCTAAGTAGGATCTGAAATTAAAGTTTTGAAGCATTCTTGGAAATACATCATCTTTTTATATTGTAGCTAGTAATACAGCTAGGATTTTTCTGAGTAAAAATATTTCTTGCTTTTTTAAAGAAAAGTTAAATATCAAAAAACAATAACTAACATAGTAGTGATCAATTCTCCAAAAAATAAACTTTCTAAGTGTTATGGTGAGAAATTATCCTGACCAAAATGACGTTTTATCTCCACAATAAAATAACATCGCTTCTAATTACTAAAAGTTTATTAATATTACTACCAAAACATGTTAATAATTTGCACTAAGGGTTAAATAAAAGATGGCAGGGCAATCATCATCACTTTTGTCATTTAATTGTCTGACATTTTGAAGTAAAAAAAAAAAAAGAATAATTTGAATACAAACATCCAAAAGTATTGTTTTTAATATTCGATTTGTTATTCTGTCCCAATATCTATGAAGCTAAATTTTTGTTCGCAATAAAAAGCCTGAAAATACGCTTCTTACATAAATTTTTGAGAAGACCTTCTAATTTTCAATCGGTCAATAAGCTTGTAGGTAGAGGGTCAAAAATCTCCGCTTGTAGATATTTTTATTATTTTATTTTCATAGTTAACTAGATTCCCAAATGAGCATACGGATTATTAAGTCTTTAGATTTTATTGTTTATACCGATACTATCAGTAGAAATCGTTTGTAGAGGAAAAAAACCATAAATCAACAAGCCCTTCTCATTCTCAATGCTTTTTGAATGCAAGCGACATCAAAATTGCTTCATTTTTGCTGGACCACAAGTCATTCCTCACTGGTCTTCATGATCTTCACCAATACCTGTACAATTATGGATGCTGCCTTTTCAGCGACCATTAGCATTAATATCTGAAGCTCGCTTCTGGGATGAAGCAAAGTCAGTGCAGGCTGCTTGGAAGCCTCACTTTAGAATATCGTTCCCTCTTTATTACAGACGATAGCAGCTCGAAAGATGGGCGGTGGCCCCTTTCATCGTTGGTCCCAATAGCTACTGAGACGGAAAGCGTGCGACTGACACACCGACTAATGATATCGCGAAACGGAAGGGGCTATTTCCGCTTGCTTCCTAATTACGCAGGACGGCGATTAATTTTGAAGTCCAAAGGGTCGTCCGGGCCTTCTTCCCGCTCCTTCTCCGTTCTAAACACCCAAGCTGAGTTATACTCTACAATTTTGATGCTTGAAAGAGACATACAATAGCTTTTGAAGGGAATGTATTCATGTCGTTTGTCTGAGGAATGTTATTTTTAAATTTATTAAGAGGACTTATATGAAACAACCCAATGTATAAATGTTAATTTTGTGCCATTATTGATTTTTTACACATTGTTGGATGAAAACAATCCTTCACTGACTTCTATTACTATAATACTCTTTCCGTACACTAATCAAAATAAAGTTTTCAAAAATGAGCACATTCATGCTTTCAAACTTTCTTGAAATCTTTTGTTTCATATATGAGTACCCATGTTTTCAAAAAATGTGCTGAATTATTTCAGACTCAGAATTGAATACATAACTCGGTTAATACTAAATTTTGAAATTATTAAATATTCAAAAATGAGCACAAATACATAAAAAATGAGCACATGTTGAATAAAGTATTTGATGAGCATTTGAATGTTTCGAATTTGAATACCACATAGTCGGAGTTACTTTAACTCTGCGATTTGTTCAAATTTGAATACTTTTTCGTTATTTTTAGTGTTATTGTTTTTAGAGAGTAATAAAATGATGTAGCTTTGTTTTTCGTTAAAACCATAAGGATTATACAGCCGTAGGAATAGACTGGGAGTAAAATAACGAACTTGGTCCCAAATAATGTGACTATCCGTCCTATGTTCTGCGCTATTTTCATATTAGACAGTTGAAAGGGATAAATCTTTAATCACATTCAGAGTAGGGTAATTTATTCTGCTAACTTTTTCACGAATGAAAAAAAGTACATGAATAAAAAAAACTAGTTTTATAAGTACAAGAAACGCTTTGTAAAATTATTACGTAAAAGAAACCATCGATAAAATTAAAAAGAGGTGAAAATATCAGCTACAAGTAAAGTTTCTCAAGTTGAAGTACAAACACTACTCTGCCAAGAATTATATAAAGTCGATCTTCAGTGAACTAAGCACAATAAAATAGTCTGATTCAAAAGTTACGAAGACTTTGAAAATTATTTACTCCGAAAAGCAGAAAGAGGATGTCTAAAAATGATTTCAGAACCCTTTTTAATGCATTCCTTCATAACGCATTCCCCCTCCCCCCCGGTCACAAAATGCCAAACTTCTCTTATATCCTCCTCTATTCTTCACGCTATATTACATAAACATATTGCTACAAAACATGTTTTAAATTCAACCAAAATTCGTGATATCATGCTTTAAGTTATACCTTCCCTCTTGTCGCAAACCGTAAGTATTTCATGAGCTTCCCTCCCCCTTAAAGCGTGACATCATTTTTCAACTATCACTGAGATTAAATGATTCAGTTTCCACCTGACGAAGGGACGGCGGATGATTTTTGTTGCCTAAAAGGTAAAACATAAATTTCATTTCAAAACTAGGAAATAGATTCTTGTTAATTGCAAGTGACCTTACATGTCACATGTCAGCTTGCAAGTCTCAAATGTAATTTTCGTCACTAAGCATTGCATCTAATTAGCGACACAGGGTGCCATTTCTTTCGTTTTTAGAACAAATAAACATAACGCACTTGCCAAATCCGTCGATTTGAATATAATAAGCTTTTGGACTACACTCTGCTCACGGAAAATATGGGCCGAAAGTAAACAGGTTGACAGAAGTTTTCCCCCCTTTATGCTATTTTTGGAGGTTTTCACCGAAATCGTCGCCTGAAAAAAAAATCTTTTGGAGATTTTTTTAGAATTTAGAAAAAAAAAAGTAAATCAACAGTTCAGTCACCATCTGCTGGTCATTAATTTGTTCTTGTCCAAATCAAGTGCGTTATTGACGCCCCCAAGTGACGTATTTCTTTGTTTACAGCAAGTCTATCTTTCCTGTGAAAGCAGTATAGTGTTACTATTATGGTAGACTATTTTTTGTACACCTCATCCCCATGTTTTACTTTTGGATTTGCACATTGTTTCGTTCAATTTCGAACTGCTCAAAAACGTTAATATTAGTGCTTACGGGGAAACTTAAGGCTATTATAGACCCGAACTTAAAAACGGATTTGTTTCAAACAAACTTAGTTGGAAAAAGATGTTGGCGAGGATTATGCTTTGAAAATGTTTCTTTTTTTTGTTTTAAGGTTATTTTTCGAACAGTTCAAAAAATTTGATATTGACAAAACACAAAAAATAATTTTTGGCCAAAAAAAAAAAAAAAAAAGTACGAATTCTAAAGGTTTCAAGGAAATGGTAAAAAACTAATCATTGCTAAGCGTACAGCAATATACAATTTATGAACAAGAAACCTATAAAAAAATAAGTAATTGACATGAATTCAGGATAATTAAATTAATACGTTTGAACAAACCAGAGAATCGAGATAAAGAAAAGCGCGTGTTGACGTAAAGGCACAAATACCCTTTTATAAGACATTTTACTTTAAAATTTCAAAAAAAAAAAATATAGGTCTAGTCTCTATTTGGAAATTAGTAAACTTCAGGAAAAAAAAAACCGTTTCTAAACAAGCTAAACCCTTCAGGCAAATATTCTTCCCCAGGAGTTGAAAGGTTTAAGATACAACGAAGAAAAGATACCTGCGGGTCATCTATCAGGTGCTTGGGGAGTAACCGAAGCAATTAGTTAATCTTGTTTTCATCAATAACTGGGGTTGCGTCGTTCCCCGTCTCTCTGATTGGCTGTCTACCCCAAGCAAAAGCGAATTTGAGGGAGGAAGGGAATATGGGATTTATGTTGCATTATTTAAGTGGGTGAGAACCCCACTTCTTAGATCCAAGGCTACGTGAGAACAAAGGAGGAATAGGATATTCCGTTTTATGTGGGGCGGTCTGTTAGGTTTTATTGCATGTCAAGCGGCAGCGTAAATGATGATGTTTGTTTAGAGTTAGAGCTCTGAACGGTTTTTAATGTCCGCTGGCTACCCCCGTTGGATCAAGAAAATGTTTGTAAGATGGTTGATGTACGAGTTTTGAATATTTTAGACATTTTATCATTCAGCTCAATTTCATGAACTGTTGATAAAACAACTGTTGAAACGTCTGGATATAAATCAAAATTTTCCGCAGTTTTAAGAAGATATTTAAGGGGGAAAAAAGGATAAACTCTTGGGAAGATCAGAACGTGCAGTGTTCTTAATAAAAATATACTGCAGAATACAAAAACTATTTTTTCTCATTTTGTTTTGAAAAAGGTTTTGACAAAATAAAATGTTGTGAGGGATTAGTGGATTTAACCTCAGAAAAAAATCCTCCTTTGCATTAGCGTTACTGAAACTAGCTATTCCTAAGAGCAGCTTTTCCGTCTGCATAATAACTGTTGTGTGCAAACAATTTATTTGCCCTAAAGCTGGAGTAAAGTGATTTAATTAAGTTGCTTGGAAAGTTGCGTTCAGTGTGATATCATCAAAAAAGTTTGTACCACAGGATAAATATTGCTGGAAATGCTCAATCGATTAATATGACAGGTGTGAAATGGAATGATTGCTCTTGCGTAACAAGAGTTTGATGGGCTTCATAGTGTTGTGCAGCGACTGTTACTTCTTACGGCGTTCGAGTCAATTGGACTTATCTGTCCATGAAGCTGCAAGTGCTTATCTACTTGCATTATAGCCTGAAATTGGGGTTGTTTCCTTCAGACAAAAGTATCACTTTTAAACACTAAAATTGATAGAATAAGTAAAAACAATAACATGGATCCAGAGAATACTTTTATTAAAAAAAAACTTTTTTAATGTCCGATTTCGGAAATAAGGCCTGCTCTTTATGACGTCATAAGTGATGTAGTTTGGCACGCTACTCCATTGCCGAGCTAAATGTTTATGCTTTGCTGTCAACGCGTTTGCCAGATATGTTACTTTGCCCTGTGCCCTAATGACATCAAGAAATAGCATTTCATCACTTGTAATGTCATGTGCAGTAGCGTAAAAAAAGAATATCAATCTGCGCACGAATTGAAATAATTGTTAAGAATATTAAACTTTGTCAAATTATTTTAAAAATGTTAAATTCTTTGCTTTTAAGCATGCTTTTTCAGAAGAAAATACAGTTAAATTTTTGGAAATTACCCCATTCAAGGGATACCACATCATGAAAAATGTTTCTTATTGTTTAACCGTTAACTATGTGATGCATATGAATAATTATATTATTTGTGTACTTCACACAATTTAGTCATTCTATGTACTGTCAATTACGTACATTACAATTCTAGTTTTTAAGACGAGTTAAACATATATTGGCTACATGGAAGGAACATCACATTTATTATACATTTAAAACGTTGAAAGTAACGACATTAATGAAAATTTTTTAACGAGTAAACTGAATCTTGGATTACATCTGCTTTTGCAGATTTGAAAAACTGATTCATCAAAAATCTTCTTCAATAAATCACTTTAAGATATTCTTACGTATGAAAAACAAGGCTAATTAATGCACAAAAGACAAAAAAAAAAGCACTATTTATATAACTTGCTCTAGACGCCTATGTGCAGGGCTGTCGCGAGGTCAAAAAAGTAAAGAGGTAAATAAAATTGATCGCTCCTCTATTTCAAACACAGAGAAAGATTGAGACTTAGGTTTCAGTTTTTTTTTTTTTTTGTTTGAGATGAAGTCACTACTAGATCTAAATATTGACAATATGATTCTAATGCTGTGTTCAATAATCATTCGATGATAGGGCGAAAAGAAGGGGTTTGGGGCTTTTTTCCCTCCGGAAAATTTTCACATTTGTAGTCTTAAGAATGCATTTTAGATGAGCTTTAAAAATGTATGATGTAATAGGGGAGAAGAAGTTCGTTGTGGTAATGCAATTGCGTTTGGTAGAATAAAGATACTTTAAAATATTGGGTGAAACTTTCTGAATTAAAGTAGTTATATTTTTCAAAAACTTGCAATTCGACTTTGGGTGTCACCCCCCAGATGGGTGATACACGGGGCGTATCGCCCCTCCACCCCCGGTAACGACGTCACTGCCGAAAGATACATGTTTTCTCTCCAAAGAGGATGTACCATAACATATATGTTTAAAAGGGCACAATTATTCAATAAGTTTATAGACATTTCATATAATTTGATTATCAATAAAATTTAAATACATTTTTCTGGAAAGGCATGTATTCACTCTCGCCCAGCTCAGATTAAAATATTATTACCCAAAACTTATTGCAATATAAAAAGCCAATGAAAAATTAAAAAAAAAAAAATTTAAAGCCTGTTTTATAGGTAGTTTTGAAAAAAAAAAGAAATGTGTATGTAGTTTTTTTATATTGTATTACATATTTATAATATATATTTAAAATGTAGTCAAGAAGGAATATATTTATTTTGTCATTCATTCTTAATTATAGCTAAAAATTGCTAATTGAACTTGAAATTATTTTACTTGCAAGAAACACCGTGTAAACTTAGAAGGAAAAAAGAAAATCGGAACACAAACGAATGGACGAAAAAAAAAAAAAAAAATCCAAGTTTTGATAATAAAAAACCAGAATAAGTTCTTTATTTAAGTCCTCATTTTTTTTCTTGTAGTGTTACAGTCAGTGATAGCTGAATTTGATTAAGATGTTTAGTTTCCTAAATTGCAGTTTCTAATTATTTCACGAGTAAGATATAATAAAGCTAAATCTTCCGGCAGTTAGTCTTACGGGAAATTAGTGCATATTATTCTGTCACTTTCCATTAAACATCTGAAATGAAATTTTAGTAAAAAATATTAAATTACAATGGTATCAACAGCTGGAATAAGAAATTCCTTTGTTCCTCTCCCAGATGAATCCGTATTAAAGAACGAGATTAATCAAGTACAAAAATCAATAGCTTTCTTCACTCCAGTGATACCACCAATCTTAGGAGTAATTGCCGGCCCACTTATCAAGGAATCTCCCTCATAACAGCTCTAGCCTTGTTACTCATGCACAATTTGAGGCGTTAATAATAACTAAAATGGAAGTGGTTCAGAAGATAAGGAATAAAAAATAAAACGAGAAGGAAAAAAAAATGGTGAGAATTAAGAGGAACTGATTTCCATTTTTATTCGTTATTATGCGTGAAACTCTTTTCCCAACTCAATTATCAGGTGAGAAGTTTGGGGAATAAGAAAGGTAAAATGGAAGAAAAAATTGCGTTTTTTTTCTCTGTTGGAGAAATGAAAGAAATATGTACGAATGTACTAATGATAAAAGAAGTTGCCTGCATAACAATTAATTGAATATTTAATGAAGAAAATAAGATGGAAATTTATTATACATTTTGTTACATTATTTTTAAAAGTTCAATTCTATGTTTTTTCAGCACTGGCAGGTAAAAAAATAAAAACGTATAAGTTGTTTTTTAGCATAACATTTGTCGTCATTTACAGCAAAAAGAGCGTTTTAAACGCAAATCGGTCAATTATTCATATATCTTTCAGTCAAATAAAAAAGGAAAATAACTGCATAATATTTACTATAAAACTACTTTAGTATGTAGTGTAGTTTTAATTTAATATTGATATGCTCTACCAGTTTGATCTCTAACAGTAATACTGCAATTTATGTTAATGTAGACAGTTTAAAATGATTCATAACGGGGCTTCATAACAGCTTATGTATTTATTGCCATGAAATTTGAAAGCCATCATATAGCAATTTAACTAGTGTGAATGTTTTGTTCTTTTTTTTATCTTTTTTTTTTTGCACAATACTTACTTGTTTTTAGGCTATCTGATAATTGAAATTCCTCATAAAATCTATTAATATTAATAAATACATAACATTTATAACTTATCATTATATCTTAATAGATATACAGTATAACTTCGATTTAACGATACCCGATTTATCGATTTCTTCAATATTATTCTTCATTTCACGGGTCTGGATTTGACTGCATTGAATATCTGTGCGCCTAACGATAACTTTTCCCAGTCCCTTGACAATCGTTAAATCGTGTTTTACACTTATCTATGCAGTACAAATTAACTTAGTTTAATTAATAAACTATCTTTAGGAACTAACTGAAATGTTGAAAAACATATTCAATCAAAATATGTCTGTTGGAAAAAAAGTTTCTTGAAGTTTATCTGCAAGTTGCCGCTTTAAGCAGAAATGACAGTGATTTGAGGGGATTGTAAAAGGAAACGTTAAAAAGTATATCTGGACCTAAATGAGAGTGTTCTATATTTTGGAAGTTGCTCTATTACAATTTTTAAGCAGATCTTGAGAAAACTGATATAAATTATTTTGCAATCATGTATGATATCTCATTCCCACAAAGGTTGTTTGTTGAACGTTTTGCAGTTATAAAAGTTATCCTTTATAGCCTTTAAACAACTGTTTGCTGTAATATTTAAGAATTTATTCTTTTCTTAAGTTGGATATTCATTCCCCCCCCCCCCCGCGCATACTTAACCATTTTTATTTTAACAAAGCGAGTTTGAGCAAAAGTGTATATAGTTACATTATTTATGAACCTAGTTTTCTTGAAATCAATGCTTGTATTAATTTTTTTCCTGTTTACTGCTAAAGATATATTCGTCGCTAAATGAATAAGCGATTGTATCTTTTCCAAGTGTTTGAATTAAAAAAAAATCATCGTAATAAACTATTATGCAACTCGGCGCATTTAAAACCATTAAAGAGAAAAGAGAAGATTTCCTTTCAAGACTCGCCGGCAGAATTACCTAAACATGCATTAAAATATCAGCCTATCAGTGTTACTTTAAATAGAAAATGTTGTAAAAACGCTCATGAAAACGCTTTGATGAATAATGCCATGGAAGAAGTACGTTGTATTATCTTTAAAATATCAGATAAAAAGCTGAATGCCGGTGCGCTGGAAAAAGGAATTTGTGATCCGTCGTTTTTTCGGGGTCATTAATGAAAAGCTCTTTGGCATGTGAGTCGCGCAAGAGTAATGCCATTCACTTAATAAAAGGGCCAGTCATGCGAGAGTACTTTTTATGAAATGGGTCATTTGAGGGAGATTCTTTCACTTACTGATGCAGGTCGTAAAACCATATGACAGTGCGTGTTTTGAACTTGCTCAGTCATTTTGGCTGTTACTAAAAGAAACATCGGGAATAATTTAGGAGCTCGTTGAATGTAATATACATAAGAGTTACATGGACTGGTTTCAACTTGAACTGAAATGTTAAATGGAAAGAGGGTTCACTAAAATTGTGGCAAAATTTGCATACTTAGTAAGAGTAAAAAAAGAAAAAATAGGTTTACTTTCTTACGATTCTATAATGGTACCTGTAATATAGGTAAGAGAACACTTTAACGAACATATAGTTCCTATAAGATTTATAATCATATAAGTTCGTTTCCTACAACTTTATGGAAATATACTCATGTCTAATCTAATATTCTTTTGTAAACTTGATGTAGTAAAATGGTTGAAGCTGTTCCACTAGATTGTCTTCCAGATTTTTTTTCTCCAACCACACACTTGTTTCTTACAAAAAACTCAAAATAATCTTTCTTCAGTTCTACTCTGTTCATCAAAAAGATAAAGCGACGAAAAAAAAAAAAAAAACTTGCCAAGAGAAGAGAGGGTAGCTTTTGGGGACTTTAGTTGCCATGAAGAGTAAACTAACATTCGCTGTCTTCTTGGCACTAATTTGTCCTTATTAACGCCAAACACGAGATTTACGTAGTCAATTGGTGTATTTTTTATTTACATCTAGTATACCTTGCTGTATTGGTGCACGAATCTTCAATTCTGTTTTGTTCCGCCATTTGCATAGACATCAAGAAGTGGAATAAAGATATTTCTGAGGTTGATCAATGACATTAAGGAGAAAGTCGCTAAAGTGTTTCAGAACTATTTCTACAATGTCTGTGTGTTTGTACCAAAACTTACTTAAATATTTTTAAAATTGAAGCAATCTATTATCTCATATTTGATTGCTGGATTGCTTGGAAAGGTACTTCAAAACTATTAATTCCCCAAATTGGAGAAGTCAAGGGAAAAATAGATCCATGATGGTGAATCTATCATCACCCTAAGTACAGCTACCACAACAACGTTATTTGAGTAGATATACAATCATATGATAGAGTATGTCCGGTCAAACCACAACGGACATAACAGATTTATGTAATCCAAATATTATTTCATTCGAAGTAAACACTCCGAGATAGATTTTGTAATGGCAGTTGAAAATGGTTCATAAGGCAGTTTAAAAATCTGGCGAAGACTGCATGTTTTCTGTATTCTGGCCTAGCTCCTGGTTAAAACGAAAATTAAACGTGTTACAAAATACCGCAATTCAGAAATTAATACAGTTAAATAATTTACTCATGCCAACAAAAAATTGATTTTAAGAAATTGTAACTTGCGTGTTTTTCTCAAAGCAAGGAGAAAAATGTGAAAGTGAACCAAATTTAACGCTTTAACAATGGACAATCTGACTTTTATCTATCAGTCTTAATGTTGATGGTGTTTTATTCAATATTTATTTAAAACAATAATTTAAAATATCGATTTGTATGAAATAGCCTGTTAACTCCATTATCAGCTTATTTTTGTTAAAACTGCAATATGTGTTTCCGGGTCTCTTCTGATATATAAATTAAATTAAGTAAAACTTTAAACGTGGAACATTTGTCATTCATATTTAAACGCATTCAGGAAACGGAGAACTAGTGTTAAACTTTAAACTACAATAATGAGGGATTTTTTGATTCCGTTATTTTAGGGTTATTGCCGAAGGTTCTACAATTTGGTTCAAGGAAGGCCATTTCTTTAATAAAAACCAGCAAGGGGAAGTGCTTCTACGAAATGGGGTCATTTACGACAGCTTCTTCCGTACACTAATGCCAGTCATAAAACGTGGGATTGTAGCCACTTTAGGGGTCTGAAAATTTATTTGAGCTCCCATACACTTGGTCGGTAGAGATCATAAATTTAACTTCTTTTACTGCTGGAATACATCGCGTGTGGATGTAATGTTAGAAATTAGGGCATTTAAAGTAGATGTACTTTATCTATTGCTATTGGGATTTCCTTAGGCATTTGCAGAGTAGTTACTGAATCAGCTAGAAGAAAAAAATGTTACAATGTTTCTCGTAAAGGTGGTTTATGTATTTGCTAATAACTCCCTTTATTCAATATAAGCAATTTATCGAGTGACTGGAATAATATCTTTAATTTTCTGCCGGTTATGCACATTAGATCAGTAATTGTAAGCAGAAATAGTGTTTTGAATGATATTTCTTTCAAAAGAAATATAATATATCTATGGGCCAGTCCACCGTTACGTGCGGGACAATAAGACGCTTAAATATCAAAAACATTTTGTCATATCTCTTAATATTTTTATAAAACAGAAGTAAGCAATATTTTAAACTTTTACATTTGATACAAAAGATACTCTTGACGCAGTTATAATTTTATTAAAAAATTTTGTAATTTAAAATTTATTTGCATGCGTCACGTGCGAGGGACATCCAAAGCCACCCTCTTGTAACTTGCTTATGAATTAGTCAATATTTTTGCTTTATCTAATGTTTTAATGCTAAAACAATTTGCAGGTTTTGAGAGCAGAGGTTCCAATGTAAAGAAAAAAATATCTCATTTGTTAAGAAAAAAATTATGCATTGAGCCATTCCCCGAAAAGTAGTCACTTTTTCCCGCATATGACGGTTCATATATTTCATTAAAAAAAATATTTAAAAAAGTAATGACGACATCTTTTTCATAAGGAATCATACATACGTTCGTAATTTGTTAAGCAATAATATTTTGATCATTACCCTTTTAAATTACTTTTTTAAAATGAAATAGGTATATGAGGCGTTACGTGCGAGACAAAATTATCGTTTTCCGTGGAATATCATGGTGGGGCATATAAATCATAAGTATGCAATGAAAATATCATGTCGGGTAAAGTCTCCAAATTTTGTCCCCTTCTCCTTTCCTGCATCTCAATACCATTTGTTACGATATGCAGGGTGTTCCGTTTCAACAATACCGTCAGTCCTAGATGTATATTTCCAATTGCAAAAATGTTCAAAATCAGATGCAGATTTAGGATATTGAAAGTTTGAAACAAAAATAAAAATGAGCCAAAAAAAAAAAAAAAACTTTTTATACGGGCCCAAGCCCCACTAACTTATATTTAGGGAAATAATCTCCATTGAAAAATAATTCCAACACAAAAAGTTTGACCTTAGTCGACCAATATTCACCGAGATATGAAACGCAGCGTTTTGTGACTTACACCATTTTACACTTGCTGTCAACAATAGGGGGGAAATATCACACGGGTTCACAAGGGTTTAAAATTGTATGTGTGCATAGGGTGTGGTTTTTCAAAATCTTCGAGTCTTTGTAGTGTGTTTTTGAGTATCATGGCATAACATTTGCATTCCCCTTTGAATAGCAATGAAAATTATAAATACCTTTTTCTTTCTTACTTCGACAACCTGTCATTCTTCTGAAAGAACGATAAGTTTCAATCTCATCTCTGTATGGTCCCTTAAAACTTTGAACTCGAATATCACCTTGAGTTTTGGTGGCACAAATGTAAAGTTTTTTGTGTTAGTAATATTTTTCAAAGGAGAATATTTCCCTAAATATATCAGGGGAACAAGGGCCCGTATAAAAAGTTAAACTTTGTGTTTTTTGACCTTTTTTTTTTCACTTCTAACTTTCAATATCTTAACTCGGCATTTTTGATTTTGAAGATTTTTGTAGTTGGAAGTATGTATCTAGAACTAATGGTTGCGAAAATAGAGGTATTGCAAGTTAAAACGGAACACCTTGTATATCGTCGCCTCAGAGCAACAGTAAGATATCTAATTCTAGAAATAACACTAAGATATCTTATTGTTGCTCTGAGGCGACGAATGTATATCCCTTAAAAGCACCACACTTTTATTGAACGTGGCAGGATTTTTTTTCCAAAAAGAAAATAAAAGCTTTTAAAAGAACTTAAGAAAACAAGCTTAAGCTTTATCATCTTAATTTTGATATAAATTCCACCGATAGTTGCAGCCAGAAAAATACTTTATATCCCAACTGTACAGTTAGCATGTGCTAGGAGAATAAAGTATTAAGACGAATATTGAAAATATGCCGTTTTTAAGTAACTTAAATTCATTTTCAAACTTATTTTCTTGATTAAGTAAAGATTCTACAATTGTAAAAAAATAAATGCATAAGTAAACCAATAAATACCTAGAAGAAAAATAATACATATATAAACAAATAAAGGAATAGTTAAGATTAAAGTTATAGCAACTATTTAAATAAAAATTTAAAGACGCGTAAAAATGACCTCGAAGTGTTTAAAAATTAAAGTTTGAGCGAGTTTATGTTAATATAGAACTGCTTCTCGCGTCTTGAGAAAAAATGGAAACGACGTTTTTTCGAGAGTATATTTTAATAAGAGTGTGAATATTTGTATCGCAAAAATTTTTAGTTTTTTAAACAGTATTTCAAAGTTATTTCTTAAATTATAAGTTTTATATGTATACTCTCTCCTAATTAAATTTCGATCGTAATATTTGTTTTCAGAATTCTTACTAAATATTTATACATATATTTTCGTCGTTGGCATTTTAATCATGATGAAATAAATACAATGATGAAGCGCTGTACTACATATGTATGGTTTGAAAAACTAAAATAATTGAGTGTTTTAGGTGCTCTTAGTCTTAATTAAAATTTTATCCTTTTTTAATCTTCCCAGGTTTGTGTTTGAAAATATATTCTATTAGAAGCAACAGCTATCGTTTCCAAAAAATACCTTTTTTATGAAAGAATGTTTCTTTAAGGAAAAATAAACTTTCTACCTTTCTTTCTTTAACATGATTTTTTTAAAAGGATTTCTAAAATTTTACTTTAAAAACTAATGCTTGAGTTTTTCTTCCTCTTTATGAAACAGTTGCAACACGGACATAATAAATGTACATACTCGCAAAGTTTGACACATTACATACTAGTTTGGTAATTTTAGCTCGTTTTCTGCTCATTTTCAAACTGCATGACTCTGTAAACTGTATGAATCTGCCCCTCTTGTCCAACAATAAAGGCATCAGAACTAAGAGTCTGGAGTTAATGCTAATTCAATATTGTAGTTGGTTCATATTTTGAAGATTGATAAAATTTAACCTTAAAAACTAATGCTTGAGTTTTTCTTCCTCTTTATGAAACAGTTGGAGCACGGACATAATAAATGTACGTACTCGCAAAGTTTGACACATTACACACTATTTTGGTAATTTTAGCTCGTTTTCTACTCATTTCAAGCTGCATGGCTCTGTAAATTGTATGAATCTGCCGTTCTTGTCCAACAGTAAAGGCATCAGAATAAACTGAATTTCTGGAGTTAATTCTAATTCAATATTGTAGTTCGTCCATATTTTAAATATCCTTGAGATATGGATTAAGACTTTAGCCAGCAAGATGAAAGATAGATACTGTGGCTGGTATTTTTTTTTTTTTTTTTAATGAGATACTAAGTGAACTGTGTTCTTTTCGTTCTTTTTCATATTATATTTTTGCAATTGACATATTTCAAGTCTTCTTTTATTTAAGCTTCGATTTTCTGATTAATAGGCACGATTGTTTTGTGATCTGCTTGATTACAGTGAAATAGTTTTACTTTTGTACCTAGCTCAGTTTGGGTAGTAGCTCAAAAACTATATCTCATTCTTCGTTAAACATTTTTTGCTATTCAGTGAAATTAGTTTTAGATGTCTTGATTGGAATGATTTTTAGTTACAGCGGGATTTTCTTGACAAAAAATGGATTTCTGTTTTTTAAGTCTCTGGTATCGTAGTGTAATTTCTCTTCCTAGCAATAAACTTCTTTGTTTCAACAAGAAATACTTATGACAGAAAGAGTGCTTGGGTTTATAAGTATAATACATAATTTTCCTACATAACTGCAGCACATTTCCCGTGTTTTTTAATCAAAATTGTAAGGAAACATCAAGATTAATAACATCGTGAAGTTTATATAAATTTTAAAATTCTTGGGTTTATAAACATAGAGAAACAATACATACATATATATATATATATATATATATATATATATATATATATATATATATATATATATATATATATATATATATATATATATATATATATATATATATATATATATAAATGAATGTTTGTCTCTATGTCATCAATGAACTCAAAAACTACCCGGCAGATTTGGCTGAAACTTTTACCGTTTGTTATTTTTGGTACTGGGAATGTTTATAGACCAGTTCGAGAAAAATCCGATCGATAGTTCCTTTTTTATTCCAATTTAAGTCACAATCCATTGGATAAATACGAATAAAATTATCGGCTGCAGAAATTAATTCGCGTGAAAGATCTCATTGATAAAAAGTTAGCTGTTGCCATTTTTCTTGAGTTTGAACCAATAAATTCTTTCTTTATTGTTTTATGGCTCTTCATGCAACGGGGGGATTTAAAACTTTTTCTATTTGATATTTTTAGCGATTGATTGATCTTGCAAACTGCGTGAGTACAAAATTTGAGTATAGTCACGGCTTCACTTGATACCTGGACCGATTATTATGAAAATTGCTATATATATGTATTTTTAAACGTAGAAGATGCATAATATGCTCATTGAAGCCACTCGCCACCAGGTGGCACTGCAGAGTAGCAACTTCTGGCCCGTTCAACCGATTGTCATGAAAATCAGTATAATGATGTATTTTTTTTGTTGGCGTAGCAACGCGCGTCGGGTACAGCTAGTATTTCATAAAATAGATTCGGTCTTAAACTAAACTTTATATTTGTCAGATTACGTTTAGTTGAAACCAAAGTCCTTCCACATTTAAATTAAATTTCATGAGATTTGAAAAAAATCTGTTTTATGCGTAATTATAGTAAAATTTAAATTTAAATAGACTTTCGCCGAACTTACGAAAATGAATCTTTTTTTTTTTTACGAATGCAAGTTGAGTTTTCATCGTAAATAGAGTTCATTTAAAACAGGAAAAATATACATTACATTTGCTTTGTAAGAAATGTTTTGAAATAATCGAAAAACAAATGAAACCTTCCTGTTTAGGATTTCCACGCGTGTCTCTCATTCGTAAAGCATTTGTTTCACAAATTAAATCATGTTTTGAATGCTCAATTGAGAAAAAATTGCACTTGACAACAACATTTTACATGAAGACAGAACCTAATTCAAGAAATGCTTCCTTTAAGGCACGGTTTATCTTCTTTGAAATTTCTTATAAATTAAAAAACATGCTGCACAAAAAATTATCATCAAGCAATAGAATTACGAAGTAGTCCGCTAAAGCCATCAAAAGATTGAACATTTTCCCCATATATCCAAGGAAAAAAATACATTATGTGAAACAATATTTGCAAACTCTATTATATTAAGACAAAAATAAACAAATTATTTTACCCACCAGAAGATACTCTAAAATCCTCTCTCCCTTCCCAAACAAAATATTGATACTTTAAAAGCAACGGCTTCCGTTTTCGTCTGTTTAAAGCGTTATGCACCAGATTAAATCTTGAAATACAAAGAGACCCCCACTTTCCCTACTTAGAAGCAGAGAGGGGTGCCCACTTTTAAGACCACTTAAAGGATTTTCCGCTTCCCATCAAAACAATATCCACTTATAGCAGAGCCTGCATTGTTGTTTCTCATAATTTAGAGGGGGAAACACGCCTTTTCTTAGATATGAAGCTCACAGTTTAATCCGAAGGCTCTTGAAAGTTCATATTCCACGAAAAGTGGTTAATGAAAGAATGAAACGACCTTCTGATTTGAGAATTTTTTAAAATAAATTTACTACAAACAGCTCTGGCGCTTTAGTGTGCAGGATATTATGGCAAACATATCTTCGTAACTATCAGTAGCTCTCACTGTTTTAAGGTAGGCGAACACCATAAATATTTTTTGCTACAGTATTCATTGCACCTTTCTGAAACTTTATACGATTATTTAACATGACATAAATAACATATTTTGACTGCTTATTTGTTGGGAAAAAAATTTTCGATAGTTTTTTTTTTAATAAAAATGCCATATTTTTTAGCAAAAACCTATTATTTTCTTAACACTTCTAGTGTCTTCATTTTTTTCGTAATTTTAATATCTCTTTGTGAGATACCAGAGAGTGATATGACCCTCCAATTTGAAAATAATGAACTAAAAACAGGTTTTATGGGAAAATGTTCAAAAATTTCCCCCGAAAATCGTGCTTTCTGCCCCCTAAGTTTAATTGATCATTATTTCAAAACCACATATTGCATGTACATTAAGTTTTTGAGGTTTATTTCACAGAAATTTGTTCAATTACCATGTTTGCAAAGTTTCTTATCTTTAAAATTAATAGTTTTTTTGCTAGAGCTGTTGGCGAAAATAAAAAACTTGAAAACGTGGTTATGAGAAAATCAAGAAAGAAAAAGTAAATTTCAGTTCTGCAGTGCATTTGAGTTTAGTAAATTTCTTCTAGTTTTCTATAACTCGTCGATTTAAAAAACAATTGTGTGTGCGGATTTTGAAAAAACACTAGGACTCTCTAAATTTCTCAAAATCGATTTTTCCCCCGAAAATTTGGGTGTTTCGCCTACCTTAAATCGGAACTAAGTTGAAATTTTAAAGTCTTAAAATAATTAAATGCAGAACCGGTCAGAAGATTTTTTTCATTGGAGAGGAGGGGGGATATATTTTTTTTGTGATGTTGTCATACGTCAGAAAATATAAGATGCTTCGTACGTAAATGAAGACAGCATCAAGCGAAAAAAAAAAATACACGCGTCAAAGATGGATAGTATGATAAATACGCACAGTTCAATACTTTTACTATTGAAACATATTAGCCATGTGTAAAGAAAGAAAATCAAACATGCAGTGACGCAACATATTGACAATAATGCCGCTTCCTCTTCAATGGATTGGAGTCATGGAATCTTAAAAATTATGCCTCACAAAATTTCACCTCGTCTATCATACTCCTAAAAGTGATTCCAAAATAAAATAATTCTGCTACATTAATACTATTTCAAATATTGAGTGAAAGGTAAGAAATATTTTTAACGATACTAAAATTGCATATAAGATGGTAAATACATAAGTTATTCCACTTGCGTAAAGAATGTTGAAGGGTGCATGGAAAAATTTGAAATTAAAAGTGTGCTTTAATGAAGACTGAGTTATGTTTTTCCGGTTACCTTATAATCAAATGCATAAAATTATTTTTATGTATTTAGATATTTTTTTTGTTTTTGGAATAGTCTGATTCGATGAGCTATCAAAAGTTGTTTGGCTTATTAATTTTTAGGGCCACACCACTCTCCTCCATTAAAGGGGGAGCTTATTGTGCTTAGGTTATGTTTTACATACTTTTCTTCAAGGGTAATTTGTTTTAGCTTATCAGTTTAATAAAGTTTAAAATAAAATTTATTTTACTAAGGTCAAGGTTGTATTTACCAACTAAGCATATCTATATTATATAGGGGAATGTGGCGCAAAGTAAAATAGTAAAGATGACTAAACGTTTTCAAAAAAAAAAAGAAATTTGGTGTAAAAAATAAGTTTTTAAAGAAAGAACAATAAAAAAACAGAAAGAACAGTAATAAAACTTGCATTGAAACATTATTTTTTTATTTTTGGCAGTAAAACGCCTTAAAAAATAGTAGAAAAATTTCACTTTTTTTTTCATGGGGCAATGTCAAAAATGAAATATTATTCTAATGAAATACATGTATTTTCTATTCGATTGAGAGGAATATTTTTGAACAAAACAATGAGCAACTAAAAGGATAACTTAAACTAAAAAGAAAAGGAAAAAAATGAACTAATAAATTAGTTCATTAATTAATACACGAGGAAAAATTATGAGCGAATAAAATAGTGAAGGAATAGGAAAATAAGTGAAAGAATAAATTAATAAGTAAATTATTAAATGAAGAGTGCAAATAAATTAGCTAATAAATGAATACGTAATCCATTTAGTAAATGATTGAATGAGTAAACGAAATTGACAGTTTCACTTTGCCTCCTCCACTTTTCCCCGCATACACTTGAATAATTGTGAAAAATATTAAAACTACAAATAAGCTAAATGTTAACTAAATAAATACTGCAACTAATATTAAAAGGCCCCAATTAATATTTAAAATGTTAATAACAAGAAATTTATGATTTGATAACATCAAAATAATTTTTGACTTTCAACAAAATATTGCAATTAGAGTATCATTTTTAAAAAAAATTTGTTGTATTATCCTGTGCTTTAATTTTCAGAGGTATTTTTTTTTGCTTGACTGGAATAGTATACATATGTAACTACATAGTTAAAATATTACTACGTAAGCATCACTGAAAGCAGGGTATATATTTCACCATTTCATTTTGCCTCGCTTTTTCACTTTGTCCCACATTCCCCTATATTAGTAAATATATAGCATATTTTGTCAGACTTAGCTAAAAGTTTAATCAAAAAGCTAATTTTTCCGCCAAGATCAGAGATACTGGAAAGTAGGGAACAAGAAAAGTGTATTCAGCTCACGTAAAGATTCTAGAAGGGTGCGACGAGATATATAAAAGTGAAAACATATTTCGATGAAGAATCTTTTATGTACACGAAATGAAACGACTGCGGTCCTCAAGTTGAAAAAGTTTTATACTTTTTGAAAGGATTGAACGTGATATGACAACTAAGGATACAGTAGTACATTCATGTTTCATTTTTGATTAATTTCTCTCTTTCAATTTTTCTCTTTAAAAATTCCAGTATAAGTTAAACCAGTTTGACCTTTGTCAGATGATGATAATGCATTAGTAAAGCATCAAAAATTAAAAACTATTATCTACCATGCAAAACAAAACCTATAGCTAGTTGAGCTAAACAATTTAAATCAAGATAAATTTAATCTTGAAGTCATTCGTCAGAAACCTGAATTAATTTTAAAAAGGTATTTAAGGAAAACATTTCATAGTTAAAAATACAAAAGCTAATTACTTTGTTGGAGTATGGAAATAGAGGAAACAAATCTTTACTTTTCTACATGCTTGTATAAAATAGGCACTTCAATTTGATTAAAAGACATAAAATTTATTTGTAAAAAAGATTTCGTTCGGAACAAAATATTAACTTTCAATTTTTAACGAAAGCCTTTAGGGTATATTTCCATGTTGTAAAAAAAGATTCACTCTGCTGTAAGCATAAAGTAAAATATATTTGTCTAAATTTTAAGTTTAGTAACCAGCCGAGCTGAATTTTAACTATTAATTTTTTGTTTTCATTTGTATAGAAAATTATTTTTATCTGTTAAAAGTTTGGACAAGGTGCCATTTTTTACTTTTGTGCTTACCGGATTTTTTTTCTTAGGGCCATGATTTTATATTTTGGGCCTTCATGTATCGCAGATACATAAAAATTGAAAAAAAAAAAAAAACAATGAATTATAGAAACGGTGAAAATGTATGATACTGTAAACTTATCAACACTAAAAATAAAATAAAATAATAAAAATACAATGATTGAAAGAAGAAGAAGAATTACGTATAGAATATAGATATATGAGGCAGTAAGAAGCTAAGGGATGTCGTGGGCATTTTCAAGTTTTAAGTAAAACGCGTTTGAAGATGCGGTTCTATTTAGGCATTCATTGAAAATGTTTCCAAACCATGGTCCATAATAGCACCTACCAGGGTACTACTTTACTTTCTCTTGCTCCATGACAGTGGAGAGGTTCACTTACCATTTGTACTGGTTATTAAAAAAAAATTAAGTTTGCCACTTACATCCCTTTGCTTCTCACCGTCTCATATGAACTACAAAATAATTCAGCCGCTAAATGTTAGCATCATCATCTCCCTGTCAAGCAAATATTAGTCAAATACGTTTTCTATGCTCAACGAAGAGCAGATATTATTTGTCCATTTCTTTATTTTTATTACATAAAGTGCAGTTTTGACTATTATACAGGGTGTTCCGTTTTAGCCTGCAAGACCTCTATTTTTGCAACCGTTATTCCTAGATGCATACTTCCAATTGCAAAAATGTTCAAAATGAGATGCAGGGTTAATATATTGAAAGTTTGAAGCAAAAATAAAAATGAGTCAAAAAAATAAAAAAAAAACTTTTTAAATGGGCCCTAGGTCCCCTAACTTATATTCAGAGAAATAATCTCCATTGCAAAATAATTCCAACACAAAAAGTTTGACATTAGTACGACCAATATTCACCGAGATATGAAATATAGCATTTTGTGACTTACCGCACTTTACACTAGCCGTCAATAACACTTTTTGGGGGAAAATATAGCATTTAACAAGGGTTTAAAATTATGTGTAAACAAAGTAGTGTTACTTTTTCACATTGATTGAGGTTTTGTAGTTTATTTTTTGCGTATCATGGCATAACATTAGCATTTATTTTTGAATAGCATTGAATAATATAAATGGGTCATTCTTCAGAAAACGGAACTTTAGAACGCAAATATTTCTCAATTTCGAAACCTTTTGTTTTCTTTTTTTAAATTCTTACATGAAAGTGTTACCTACTAGAAGTAACCATAAACAATGGCATAGCTAAGTTCCAATTTTTTTACTCATAAATAAAAAAAAATTTAAAAAGTGCCTTGTTCAAAGAAATAAAAAAAAGGAAAAAACTTATAATATTTACCAGCCGCCTGCGGCGACCAGATGGTCCGCCTTTTTACGCCATTCGCCTTTTTGCGCCAGGGTTGCCGCCTTCGGCGGCTGCTTAGACAATTTAGCGACGGTATTAATCAATGTGTTTCTCTATATATCAATATTATCACTCGCCTTTTTACGCCGATGTTGCTGCCTACGGCGGCTGCTGAAACAAATTTCGTGGCGGTATCAATCAATCTATATTATTCGTAGTTTGAATAAAACATTTTCTATATCTATCTTTAGTTCCGTCGTTTGGAATATTTTTAAAGGAGGAGGAGGGGAGACACAAACGACGCGTTCTTCATGCAAATTTTGTAGAAAAATAACAAAAAGCACTTCCACTTTTATGTGAAAACATTGTTCTTTCAAAGTCATGGTGTGTGTGTGTGTGGGGGGGGGGCACTGACACCCCGTTGAAATTCCTTAGATGACGGACATGCCTCTTTCTTGCTGTCCATCTACTATATCGACCTTTATATTTGTCTATCTATCAAGCTATACGATCTAGGCATATCTACCTCCTGACAGTACAATCTTTTTTTTTTTTAAATAAGTATTAATTCGAAAACAAAAACATTTTTTGTCCACTCAACCTCTATCTATCTCTGTATCTACCTAACCTAACCGCCAATCCGTAACAAAAACGAAGATCATGCAAAATATCGCGGGCTTTGTTTATTTAATCAAAATAGCCCGCCAAAAAAAAAAAAGTAAAGAGAAGGTAAACGATTTCAGTTGGATCTCGTGATGAGGTAAGTTCGGAACTCATCCGGCAAGCTAACAGCTCACGTTGGGTTCTGCCATTAAAAAAAATGTAAAAAAAAAAAAAAAAACTATTGCGTATTTTTAACAAAATTTTTCTTCTGAAGGGGGCAGAATGTTTTTACTATTACCAACTAAACTTTTAGAATTGAGGGTTCAATACTTTTTGCAGGATGGGTTTCGAAAAAAATTAAACCCAGAAAAAAATGCAAAATAAGTTTTATCAAAAATTTATAAAAAAATACAAAAATTTAATACTGTTTAAGGCTTTCACGGCCGGCGTCAGTATGAGGAGATAACATTTCCGTGCTTATTGGCCGTGGTCTAATTGGAGTAGAAATTCCAGACGTTTCGGCTTGCTTTGCTGCAGCCATCATCAGTGGTATGAGTTTGGTGAGACTGATTCCTGTCTTCGGTGGCTCCGGTATTTAAGCAAACTGCTGCTGCGCTGCTGGTCCTGATTGGGAAGCGTTCTCAAGCCGCTGGTGGAATAAGGTTCTTGATTGGATGAGATTCAAGCCGCTGGGTGATCCTGGTACCTGAATGGATGGGATTCACAAGCCGTGGTGGCTGCCGGTTTCTGATTGGATGGGACCACAATATGTTTTAGACTGTTGTGGCGAGTGGATCTAAGGGCAGGGTTCCATGTTTTTGGTTAATTGAAATTCTTCTCTTTTCTGTTGAAATTAAAGGGATGTTTGAAAATTTCTATAGCTTCGCGATGAAGACGGGCAAAGTAATGAGATGTTGTAGCCAAAATTTCTGTGTGTTTAAATTTGATGTTGTGGTTTCTTCTTGTTGGCTGCGTTCGGAAACAAACACAGCCAACAAGAAGCAGCCAACGTTCTGGTGACGAAAAAGGAGGACGGGACGCTCGGCCACCAAGTGTACCGCAAGCCCACGTACACAGACCATTACCTTCATAAGAACTCAAACCACCACCCGAGACAAAAAAAAGGGCTGTCATCAATACCCTCATGCACCGAGCAGAAAGAATATGCGAAAAGACACATTTGAAGGAGGAACTGAAGCACCTTGAGCTAGCATTTCAAGCCAATGGATTCACTAGAGGAGAAATTAGAAGAGCCCTTCATCCCAGGAGGTCCCAAAATAATGAACAGAAGCCTACCCCATCTGAACCATTAGGGAAAGTGTTCTTACCCTACCTACACAGGTTACTGACCGTATTGGAAAACTCCTTGAAAAACACAACATCAAGACCATTTTCAAACCCACCACTCAACTCAGGAATTGTTATCGCCCGGTGAAAGACCCCCGTGACCCTTTCTCCACATCTGGAGTTTACAAAATTCCGTGCTTCTGTGGATCGGTTTATGTCGGAACTACGAAGCACAGCATCAAGACACGCCTTTCTGAGCATGTTCGTCATTGCTGTTTAGGAAACTATGATAAGTCAGCCGTAGCCGAACACAGCCAACAAGTCCACAGGGGAAGGAGTCCACAACATCAAATTTAAAGACACAGAAATCTTGGCTACAACATCTCATTACTTTGCCCGTCTTCATCGCGAAGCTATAGAAATTTTCAAACATCCCTTTAATTTCAACAGAAAAGAGGAGAATTTCAATTTACCAAAAACATGGCACCCTGCCCTCAGATCCACTCGCCACAACAGTCTAAAACATACTGCGGTCCCATCCAATCAGAAACCGGCAGCCACCACGTGTTGTGAATCCCATCCATTCAGGTACCAGGATCACCCAGCGGCTTGAATCTCATCCAATCAGGAACCTTATTCCACCACGGCTTGAGAACGCCTCCCAATCAGGACCAGCAGCGCAGCAGCAGTTTGCTTAAATACCGGAGCCACCGAAGCATGGAATCAGTCTCACCAAACTCATACCACTGATGATGGCTGCAGCAAAGCAAGCCGAAACGTCTGGAATTTCTACTCAATTAGACCACGGCCAATAAGCCCGGAAATGTTATCTCCTCATAATACAAAAATTGCTCTATCTTCAAAATTTTTTCATTCATCATTTTTAAAATTAAATTTCCTACACTATAGTACAAAAAACATTTGTGTGGTGCGGTTGGTTCGGGGTCTGCGAGGTAAAAAGTACTAAAAAGTGCAAAAAAAAAAAAAAAAACACATAAAACATTGAATAACTTTTTTTAAAATTAAAATATCAAAAATCGAAGCCCGAGGTGCACAACTTCAGCAAAAACTACACCTGTATACCAAATTTCATCTTTCTAGGCCTTACTGTTTTCCCGGGATGCGCGCCACACACACACACAAACATCTTATTTTATTATATGTATAGAAAAATTGAGGCCATTTTAGTGCTAAAGTAGTAATTTGTTAATTGTGCAAACAATAAACTATTTTAATGCTTAGTGGGAATAAGCTTTCTTAATTAAAGTACGGCTTAATTAGTAATTTTCAAATGTATAATAAAAAATAGTATTTAGTATATTTGAGGATATACTGGCAATTTATAATTTTGGTAGAATGCCTAATATTGATGTGTATTTCCATCCATCATTTATTTTCACCTCAGAAATAATGGCATTGATAAGGTCTGTCACGGAGGTGAGGAATTGTCCATTAATGTACATTAACAGATACAGTACACTAACAGATACAATTTTCAGGGAAAAGTTTTTTTCTTCGTTGCTACAATCTGCACATGTTAAGCATATAAAAGCATGTTCACTTCTTCTTTTTACATTAGTTTACATCTTTGAAATTCAAGTTCACGGAGGTGAGAAGTCAGAGTAACCGCACTAAGTTTTTAAAGCAAAATCTCTATCTTCTTGTTTTTCGATTAAAGTCTCATGACTTAAACTATAGCTGAAAATAAACAAGGGGGCTCTCTTGTATTATGGAAAATAAAATTTGATGTCGTTACTGCCACGTGTTAATGAGGAATGGCATTTTGTGTTTAGGTAACGGAAGTGAGAATTTATTGTGTGACATGACTCCTTCTCCTACTAAAACGAACTAAAACACAATATTAAAAAATTAAAGATACTTAAACAATTAGTATTTGAGAAACTTGTAAAAGTAATCTATACATATAATAAAATAAGATGTTTGTGTTTGTGTGTGTGGCGCGCATCCCGAGAAAACGGTAAGGCCTAAAAAGATGAAATTTGGTATACAGGTGCAATTTTTGCTGAAGATGTGCACCTCGGGCTTCGATTTTTGATATTTTAATTAGAAAAAAAGTTATTCAATGTTTTATGTGTTTTTTTGCACTTTTTACCTCACAGACCCCGAACCAATCGTACCACACAAATATTTTTTGCACTATAAAGTAGGAGATTTAATTTTAAATATGATGAATGAAAAAATTTTGAAGATAGAGCAATTTTTGTATTTTTTTATGAAATTTTCAAAAAACCTTTAATTTGCATTTTTCCTGTTTTTTTTTTTTTTTTTTTTTTTTTTTTTTTTTATCATCCTGCGAGAAGTATCAAAGCCCCATTTCTAAAATTTAAGTTGGTAATAGTAAAACCATTTCGCCCTCTTCAGAAGAAAAAAGTTCTTAAAAATACGCAATAGTTTTTTTTAAAACAATTTTTTAATGCTGGACACATCATGTCTTTCCACGCATCGGTCGAAAAAAGCGTTCTTCAATCTTTTATGCCTCTGACGTCACTACTTGGATTTCGATTCGGTATTTACGATGGAATCTTAATCGCAAACAATGTTTATCTTTTGTTTTTACTATACGGCTTACTTCTACATTTTATGACGTGATGACCACGTGTTTTCCGGCAAAGCTTGCTTTTTTTTTCTTTCCTTTTTTTTTTTTGTTTTATTTAGGGACTGCATTTATTTCTTTTTCCATCCCCCCCCCCCCAAGCTGGAATGTTTTGCTGTATATATATTATGTTACATTTCATAGTTATGCACAATTAATTCAATAATAACAGAGTTTTTTTTTTCTTTGTCAAACGCTACTTTTTGCACACTATGGGGAATTTTGAAGATAACTTTTTTTCTTTTTTTGCTCTACTTAAATAAAAAAAAGGTGGTTTTTTTGAGTGATCTTTGTTTTTATTTGGAAATGGGCGAGGAGGTTAAAATAAATAGAGATAGATAAGAAAATTTAGAGATAGATCGTAAAGGTAGATAGCCGCCGAAGGCGGCAATCTTGGCATAAAAATGTGAATGGCACAACAAAAGATAGAGATATATTGATTGATACTGCTGCCAAATTTATTTAAACAGCCGTCGAAGGCGGCAAACTTGAAATCAAAATTTAAATGACAAGTTAGCCAAACAGCCGCCGTAGGTGGCTGCTTGCATAGAAAGGCGAATGGCGTAACAAAGCGGACCGGCTGGTCGCCGCAGGCGGCTAGTCTATACATATAATAAAATAAGATGTTTGTGTGTGTGTGTGTGTGGCGCGCTTCCCGGGAAAACTGTAAGGCCTAGAAAGATGAAATTTGGTATACTGGTGCAATTTTTGCTGAAGATGTGCACCTCGGGCTTCGATTTTTGATATTTTTAATAGAAAAAAAGTTATTTAATGTTTTATGCGTTTTTTTGTACTTTTTAATACTTTTTACCTCACAGACCCCGAACCAATCGCACCACACAAATATTTTTTGTACTATAGTAGAGGAAATGTAATTTTAAATATGATGAATGAAAAAATTTTGAAGATAGAGCATTTTTTGTATTTGTTATAAATTTTTTAAAAAACCTTTATTTCGCATTTTTTTCTGGGTTTAGTTTTTTTCGAAACCCATCCTGCAAAAAGTATTCAGCCTTCAATTCCAAAATTTTAGTTAGTAATAGTAAAAACATTCCGCCCCCTTCAGAAGAAAAAGTTTTTAAAATACGCAAAAGTTTTTTTTTTCACAATTTTTTTAATGCAGAACACGACGCGACCTGTAAGCATTGCCGGCTGAGTTCCGCACTTCCTCATCATGTGACCTAACTGAAATCGTTTGCTTTCTCTTTTTTTTTATTATTTTTTTTAACGTTCAGAGATTTCATATCTTTATTTTTCCGAATTTTTTTTTCTGAACTGTTTGATATATTTATTTTTGTTCAAATATTTTTGCACATTTCAATTCAGTAAAAGCGGTGATTTTTTAAATCTTTTGCAAGCGCTGCTTTTTGCACACTACAGGGAACATAGAGCCTTTTTTTTTTGCGTGTAATTTTAAGTAAATAAATAAAGTCCGCGGTTTTTTGCATGATTCTTGTAGGGATTGGTGATTATGTTTGGTAGATAGAGAAATGATATTAAGTGGGCAAAAAATGTTTTTTTTTTTTTTTTACATAGAAAGGATTGTTAATTACTATAAGAGGTAGATATGCATGGATCGTATAGATAGATAGATAGAAAGGTGGACAAATATAGAGGTGGATACAGTAGATGGACAGTAAGAAATAGAGGAACTTCAACGGGGGATCAATTGTGCCCCCCCTCACCCCCACACAAACACACACCATGACTTAGAAAAACAATGCTTTCGCATAAAAGTGGAAATGCTTTTTGCTATTTTCCGACAAAATTTGCATGAAGGGTATGCCCTTTGTGCCTCCCCTCGCCCCCCCTTAAAAATATTCTAAATGACATAACGGGAGATATATCTAGAAAATACTTTATTCAACACAAAATTTATTTAAGCAGCCGCCGATATCTGCAACCTTGGCGTAAACAGGCGAATGATAATATTGATGTATAGAGAAAAAGATTGATATATACCATCGACAATTTTTTTAAGCAGCCGCCGAAGAAGTCAGCATTGGCGTAAAAAGGCGAATGATAATATTGATATATAGAGAAAAACATTGATTAATACCGTCGCTAAATTGTGTAAGCAGCCGCCGAAGGCGGCAACCCTGGCACAAAAAGTGAATTGCGTAAAAGGGCGGACCAGCTGGTCGCCGAAGGCGGCTAGTAATAAATAAAAAAGTACATACTTTTAATTAAACAAATTATTAAGCAACATAAACGGTTACACAAGGTGTGTGACATGCCACGGAGGTGAGAATTCACATGTTCGGAATCAAAAATATACTAAAATGAAAATTATTTTTAAAAAGTTGTTGGCAGCTTTAAATAGATATATTTTTGATGAAATAAGATAGCATTGTTAAATGAATTGCTCCTCAAAACGTTTTCTGTAAAAGGCGTGTGACAGAAAAGTTACTTTTTGAAGAATCACCCAAATACTTTGTTTTTTTACTTCGACAACTTGTCATTCTTTTGAAAGGGCGCTAAGTTCTTCTTGGCGCTTCTCTCTTGAAGCTTTATTAGTTTGTTGCCTGGTAAGGTTTAAAGTGGAGTAGTTTTTATTCCTCCAGTGTTGCACTCTATTGAACATATTACTTCTGATTCTAAATCATGTAGTTTATAAGTCAGTTTTGTGCTCGAAATACGATCATAAGCAGCTCTAAAGTCAGCAAAATCAACGACTAAAGTTTCAATTTTTTCAAACTATCTTTAATTGGCTTACTGCATATGATTCTAATGTGCATATTTGATTACAATTATTCAAACAGCTAAAAGCAAAAATCAATATCATCTTGAAGTTTTGCAAAATAATTTCTACATAAATAAAGAAGAGAAAAAAATCATAATGCAACTTCAATACATTGGAAAAAATATCTAAAAGTTCAGCTAAATACTACAAGACTCGCCTTTCCATTTCGATCTTAGACACACACACGATGATCAATTATATATCTCATATCCAGAAAGCAGGAGCGATATCTTGACATCAGAGAAAATCGGAACTATTTCTAGGAGAAATCTAAGGGCAACAGATCCTTTGTGGGTCATTATCTTCAACCCTGCCTCCCCCATTCCCTTGAATTCCAAGACGTATGGCGATAATGACCCCTGGTCATCTTCTATGACAGTGCTTGACGTGGAGGGAACTGCTATTGACACGGACATCTGTTTTCTACTGGACGAAGGGTCGAGACGGACTTGGAAGAAAGTATTTCTAAGAAAGAGAAAAGCAACGCAATATAAAGCGGAAATTGGACTGTTTAGCTATTAGGAGTCTCTGTGATATCCTATACGCTAGAAAAGTAACACCTATTGTTTGTTTTTCAACCGACTCTTGTTAAGGAAAGGCACCAAGAGAATTTTTTTCTTTTGGGAATCTGACTAGTATTTTGTTGTAAACTGGAAAATAATCCGCCATGACAGGGGAAAATTGTCTTTTTAGCGGGGATATTGGCTTTCAAATTTGATGCGTTCTAATAACCTCAAAGCCTTACTAACGTAAGTCACATTTTCATTAAGTTTTAGGAGAGCGTAATGGCGTTTGTTTACTACATGAACAAGTTGGACAATAAAAGGTTTTTATTTATTTATTTTACAAAATGCAATAAAATAATCTAAATATAATTTCAGGATTTATTTAACTTGTAGATAAAATTTATTTAAGCAAACAGAAAATGGTACTTTTTAATTTGTATGTTACTTTAAGTTAGTTACCGATTTTTCGACATTAATCAAAACAAAACTTTTGTATTACATTGACCAAATATTCATATCTTTTTTATCTTCATGTATGGGAAAAGGATACGTGATTTGCCTATTTATTTATTTATTTTTCGAAAATTATCATTAAAAGTCTTCACTGTTCCCATGTGCATTTACAAGGGAAAACATGTAATCAAGCCTGGGGCACATACGAGCAAGATTTAAAACAAAACAGGAATGTCTTAGTATTTCAAAGAATACCTCTTTAAAATGAAACATATACGTTATACCAATTTCATTCAAAGGTTTGAAACCTATAATGTGTCAGTTCAAATTGTACGGTACACTGTTAAAACCAGGAGTGCCACAGGGGTAAAGAATGTCACCCAAGGGTGAAAAAACGGTGCCTCTGGGTGAAACAGAGGCTAGAAAGTGTCGTTAAGGTGCTTTTGGTTCTTCAGTGGGTGAACGACGTCAACAAAAGTGCTAAAAGACCATTCAATAGGAGAGCGACTCCTTGCGCATGCGCTCTGACTTATCGTCCAACGACAACTTTAGTTTGAATGGCGAACGAAGGAAGTTGCAACGAAATTTACTTTCACATTGAATGAAGAACAAAACTGAAAATTTCGTGGATTAATCTTCGAAATCTCGCATAATTAAAGGCATTTGATCAGATTTTAATTCTTAGAGCTTTCGAACATATTTAAAGTGATTAAAGTATGTTGACAACTGCTTATTGTTCCGTTTACCTTAGTAAGTAATTAATATCTTGCTATTTATATCCTGCAAAACTGTTACCTAAAACTATCTATCAGTACTATCTTGAACAACAACAACATTAAAAATAAAAACGTTTAAATCAGCTGATAATTGAATTGCTAATTCCGGAATAAAAATGCACCGACGTAAACAACCTATATACCAATGTCTATTTCTTCTCAATGAAATAACTACGTAGTGGAAACGAACAGAACAGCAAAGGCAGAGAAAAAAAAATTGCGTGAAAAGAAATCTCTCACTCAGCGTTTGACTCATGAGTTTCACATCGCGTTTTGGTTAACGTATCTTTCTTATGCGTTATTGCATGAAGCGAATGTAGTTATCTATTCTTTTTCATTTTTAATCTGACAGAAAACTTGACATTGGAAAGAAGGGCTTTTAAATTAGTATTTATCTTGTACGCATAAGGATACTCAAATATCGAATCTTATAATAAGTATTGATAAGTTATGCTCGATTAAAATTTTAAACGTTTATGAAACGCTTTTATTTTTCTATGATTCTAATCTAATGTTACCTAATATTTCTGGTTGTTCCGGAAAATGATTGATAAATACCTTCCCTGTTCATTTTCGGTACGGATTATAGTAAAAATTGTCAGCAACATATTACTTACTGAGCAATTCAAGTGTGAATATAAGGAAGTTAGTGCACGAACAGCAAATTAAAGTCATGAACACTTCTAAACTATGTTCGAAAGTTGAAATGTGATCAAATGCCTTCGTATATATAAATCAAAATAAATAAAACACAATTGTATGCAAAAACGCACAGAACAAGGGCGGGGGGGGGGGAATCCCTATAGGAAGCAATAAAGGTGCCATTTTTCTCACCTAGGGTACCATCTTTCACCTACGGTGCACGTTGGGTGAAGGGAGCCAATTTTTCACCGTTGCTAAGGGTGCAATTTCGGCTCTCTATCGGGTGTCGCTGGTGAACAAGCGTTTCACCCCTGACAGGTGCCAAACGCAACCTGTAGTTTTAACAGTGTAATGTATTAACAAGAAAACATTTATTTTTCAAAAGATAACCCTGCTGACTGTCAAATTTATAGTTTCATAGCATGTTCTGATTACTGGATAGACGAGAAAAAAGCCTATAAGACTACACAGCACAATATATACATATATATTATCATGCAAATATTATTCTTTTTACATCAATGATTTTAAGCTTCCAACAAGATATGATATTGCGTTTAAAATAATTTTAAACATGAGTTTATAGATAAATTAAACTATTATTTATGTGTATTTCTCTTTACGCAGCTGTACTATACACTAAATTTTCAACCAAATAGTAACAAAAAATACTGACGAATATAATAAATAAATAAATAAATAATTTGAGAAATAGCAAAAAAATTTAAGAATTGCCTATAGAAAAACAGCAACTATAAATGTTAACATTTTTCAAAAACTTATAATATCCGACACTAAAATTCATTTTAAGAGGAGAATATTTTAACTGTTCCCATGTATCCCAGACGTGTATGTTCACAAGTGCCCGTTCATCATATATTTCAGGACAAAATTGTAAAAATAAAGATTTTAAATTCAAAAAAATAAATAAATAAATAAATAATAACAATTATAAAATAAAATACGTAAATAAATAAATAGAAAAAAATAAAATAAACTTTGTTAAAAATTTACCTGAATGTTCATACAATGGGTTGCAATTGTTAGGTTGCGGCTATTAGTCAGTTCAGAGTGAGTTTCCATGTGAAAAAGACAATAGTTAAATTACACACAACAGCTGTTAAAACAAAACAATAGTTCACACATAAACACAAAATGGCTCATTGCTCTAAAAGTTTTGCCGTGAAGTAGGATTGATATTTCAACAACCGATGTATTTTTACAGATATTTTGCTTCAAGTTATCAGTGCAGCATTCGATGTTCACATGCTCCCCCTTTTTCCTCTATGAGTTTTTTTTTTTTAAATTCTTACGTATTTTAGTCGTTGAAGAATAGTAAAGGTTTATTACTACTAATTGTAAAATTATCCAACAAAAATCATAAGGACTTTTAATAAAATTAATAATAATATAATTTTTTTTTTTTGCAGTCAGTAAAAGAAAAAGAATGGACAAATTGTAGGCTAAAAATAGGTAGAATTTTTCGGTTTTAGTTTTCCATACTCTTTTTTCGTTTAACTAAAGAGTAATAAATGCGTAAAAGGCAAGTAAAAAATAAAGTGCGTTATTTTTATTTTGGATTTCAGAATGCGTTTTTTATACTTCATACAATGAAAAAATTTAAAAAAAAATTTCTTACTTCTTCACTTTTTTTTTTTTTAAAATACGGAGCAACTTTTTTTTTTGTTTATAAAGGGAAGCGTATGGTACCAATTTTAAGTTATGAGAAAAATGTTTTTCTTTATCATCACGAACTTTAATGAATCTTATTATTATTTCTTAGAAGATTTAACTTCAAACATATTTTCTATTGTGCAGCTAATGAGAAAAAGAAACTAGCTTTGGAACTAAACTGAATTTGAAGCTACTTGCATCATAAACAAATGCCTCCCGAAAGTTTAATTTAGTGGTTCTGAAATAAGTTTTGTAGGAAAATAATTTATTGAATGGAGCAGTGGAACTAATTCGTATTGCTAAATTTATCGTTTGGAATCAGTTTGTTCATTTATTTTTTATTTCTTTTCTTTTCTTCCTTTTCTCGATGAATTGCTCAGAAAAAATAGATGAAATGAAGGAATGAAAACTTAAGTGCTTTTAATAAAGATAAATGAAATTTATAATTAAAAAATAATGATAGTTCTTAATATTAATTTTTTTTGATAAAGGGATTTTGTTTTAATATTAAAGTTGATGGTAATTTAAATGTGCACTTGAAATTAAAAAAAAAAGAAAAAAAAAATACGAGCGCATCCAATGTTGTTAAAATGTTTTCCAGTAAAAAAAGCAAACAATTCAGGTATATTTTTTCAATTCAAAGTTGAATTAAATTTTTACAACCAAAGACTGCTGTCCCCATAACAGTTTGTTAAAACTAAAATCAAGTTTAGAGAATTTTCCTGAGTGTATCATTTACAGATGACTTTATAGCTGGTAATTCAACCCTTGTCCAATTTTAGTAGTTTTAGGGACACAAACCAAACTGTTGTTTAGTTTAGTGAAACCACCCTTTGTTATAAGACAAATTGACTATTGAGTACAAATAATTCAATTTTTTTTTTCGTTACTCAAAATAAAAAGTAAGCAAAAGGAACAGGATTTCATATTTAATGCTGTTTTATCGATTGTTTTCATAACAAAGTGCCAGTAGTCGATACATAAAATAACACAAAGCACACAATTCATATAAGGAACTTGAAATTTGCTTTCGCTGAAGTGTTTCATAATAAAAAATTCCCGAACTATTGATCTGGAACTATGATATACATGACGAGTGCGTCCATGCCTTCATTTTGAGACCACATCCTTATAGATACATTTTTCCATTTATTCAAAGAAAATATAGTACTTTAAGCAAGTGAAATTACCTTCGGTGAACTCGAACTGTGCTGAAGATTAGTACCCGGCTAAGCTACGTGGTAGATAAACATATATTTGGTCTAATCAAAAAGTGAAGCTAAATGGAATGCTTCGCTGTCATTACTCTAACCAATGTCATTTCAAAAAGTTCAACCTATGTATGGATTATTGATCCAAATAAAGTGCAGGATCTAAAATTCTTCATAAGGGCAAAATTTTGAGCCATCGTAGAAAGTTAATTCATGAATGGGTATAACATAAAAACTGAAATGAAAATACAATCTGAGAAATATCTTTATCACTCTAAACATCACAACCAAAAAAAAAAAAAAACTCACAAGTTAAAAGGAATGCAGTATACCTTTAAAGGAATAAATAAATCTTCGAGCAATTTTTGATAGAAATATCTTGAGGTGAAACAAAGGGTACAATTAGCAATCCTCACTGCTACAGCAAATATGTCGAAAAAAAAAGAAAGTTTGAATAGGGAGGGGGGAAATCGGGTACACTCAAATTTTTTGCCCTACTAATGGAACTCATTTACAGCTACTATTAAAGTGCAGTGAACTCCCGATTACGACGTGGCGGAATATCCGCGGTCGTTCACACTTTTTCTTTCTTACTTTCTTTTTTTTTTGCGTTGATGAATTATTAAATATAGATAAATGCATACATTTCAACTTAACAAGTGGCACACTTATTTTTTGACATTTCGATTGCTTTCTTTCTCATCCCTTTCAATTATATTAAATCTTCTAATATCACCAAAACCTGACCAGTTAAAACCTGAATCTTAAATCACGGCACTTCTTATTGCTTTATATCTTCAATACGAATGATTTTAAGCTGTACCTTTCTTGTTGATGTTTTGATCTACACTGCTTACGTGCGTTAACAAGTGACCAGTATTGAAAAAATCATTCTCCCTCCCTTTTGAGTTTTTGGTGTAGCCTAGATTGATCTGTTGCAATTAATCTGCACTGTCAAAAATGAAACGCTCAATTTTGACGATTTGGCAATCCTCGAGCACTATTTCGTTATTTTCGACGATCCTTTCGTCACCAAATCACGTGATATTTGACAAAACCAGAAATCTCAACTTTTTGACGAAAAAATTTCGTCCCGATTTCGTCATATTGCAGTGCATTCTGGGAGTTTTCGTTTCAGTCTTGTACTTGCTCGTAAAATTATCCTAAAGGATTCATAAAAAAAGGTTAGTATTTATTAAAATTTGTATGTGCAATGTGCTTTTTCTTTTATTTATTGTTACATTTTTGTTTAGTGTTGTGTTTATAGTTGTGTTTAAAACACATTAAAATTGAAAACGAACCGTTCGATTAGGTTTAGAACTCTGTGTGTTTTCTGAACTAACTTTGAGTCACCTCCACGTTAGGCTTAACTAGCGTTGTTTTTTTATTTGCAAAAGAAAATGTTGGTTTATTGACATTATTTTCCAAAAACGTACTTCCTTTATTTCGTTAAAAAAATGTCAAACATGACCACAGAATTTGTACAAATTTAAACTTACAAAAAAAATTCCACCGTAGCTAAACTAACGCAGATGATGAATATAGCGCTTTTATAAAAGGCATAGAACTTTGAAGCTTTTAATTTCAACTTTGAATATATTGCATGGTTATGTGTTTTCATTCCTCTCCATGAATTTTACAAAAATAATTCTGTAAAACAAAGTGTATTTTTTAGTTTAATAGTTCAAATTTTTTTTCACTGTGCATTTTTATTTTCTTAAACAAATATGCACCCATTCCCCAATAAGTATTGATATTTTTTTCTTCTGCCACTCTACATGTAATGTTTTATTCAATGTTATAATTTATACAGTTGCTCCCAAAAGTGTTCGTACACCTATCATTTTCAATGAAATATTGCTCTACCCATTAGTAAAAATTAATATTTTGGAATGGGTAAACAATATGACAAAACTACATGAAATATTTTGATAGCAAAATAAAATATGATTTTGAAGAAATTAATAATCAAAAAGTATCAAGAACTTTATAACACAAAAGTGTTCGTAGAAAATATTTTAAAATAATTGTTTGGCAATCTTTGAATAAAACCGATGAAACTCGAGGAAAAAAAGCGCTTGATGCAATAAAAAATAAATGCAAATCGCTTATATCAGCTTTTGGATCCGAAATGATACCATCCTTTTTTTTTTTATGCTCGTAGACAGGACTTATAAATGCTTACCCCATGTTGTTTATACAATCTCTTTCCCTACGGCAGATGTTTCTAGCAATAAGTGCTTATGTTCGTTGTATGTGGAGCCTTTTTTTTTTTTACTTGCATAAAACATGAAGAAAAGTAAATATCAATTTAATACAAATCATTTTAAGTTAGAGAAGATATTAATTTCCGTAAAGAACTCTATCTTAGTGCTTGATATTTCAGCAGAATATTTTCAATATTTTTTTTCAATTTTTTCGCAAATTAAATAAATTAATGAAAATAGAGTTTTAATGTTTAACCTCGATTTAAAAAAAATACATATATATTAGCATGTTTTGAAAATAATAATGATAAGCATTTTTTGTTGTTTATTTCCACACTTAATACACTACATTTATAAGTTTTTCTATGTCAATTTGTGTTACATGATTTTTGATAATTATGAGTTTTTCTATTATACATAGTTTCTACGGCTAAAATTAATGCAGCATTAATTTTATTGCCATATTTCACGTTTCAAGGTCTTGTCAACAAAAATGAGAAATCCGGGTCTACATGAAACCAAACTAAGAAGCATTTTATAGATGAACTACCAACCAATCCAAATGTAAATTGCAGTTGTGATTTTTGCTGGATGCAAAGTAAAATATCTGAAATTTAAACCGAACAGCTATACTTTAATTGAAAAATTGAAAGGATAATCAATAAAAAAAAAAAAAAAAGAAAGAAAATCCATCGATATTTGTCAATTAGTTCTCAAGACACAAACAAAGAAAAGCACTATGTTATTGGGTTTCCCCTGTCTTTGGCAACTCTTCTCCCTTGGCGTGTTTTTTATTTACTGCGTCAAAATTACATATTTTAGAAATCAAATATGCTTGGGAAAAAGGTAATACTTCCTTGGTAATACTCCCTCCGTCTCAAACTAGTAGAGCGACGTTTGAATATTTTTGTACCAGTGATTAATTCTGACGCTTTTATGATTTTGTTTGAATATTTTTTAAAGATTTCAAGGTACTAGACTATCAAGTAATCGAGTGTTGGAGCCCTTGGTTTTTGACTCTAATTTGGTAGTAGTTTAAGGAGGTAAGGCTCGGTAAGTAAGTGTTGCTTAGTGACATATTATTAACATACACAATAAAATTTCTGAAAAAAGTAAAAATAAATCGTAATCATCAGTTTCAGTACTACTTAATTTGTTAGTATCTTAATAGAACTTATTTGTGGTGGAGGGAGTACTTCAGAAAACATTCGTCAAGAAAACTGCAAATCTGAAAACGAAAGTCGGGAGGAAAACGGTGTATTTTGGCTGTCGGCTGAAATAAAAAATAAATTAAAAAAAAATCACAGATCAACAATTGTCGCACCCTTGATTTTTTTTTATAGCTCAAAAAAAAAAAAAAAAAAAAAAAAAAAAATGAAAATTTACGACTTGATATGCAAAGGAATTAACTAGTTTAATGGCTAAGTAATGCTGATTGTCGATAAATTAAAGAAACTCTAATTCCAGAACGCTATTCAAAAATTAATTTCAGATACCAAATGAGAGAAATCATTGTCTGTCTGCCTAAATAAAAATTTTGCCCATCCGCTGTAAAAATAACTCACTCTTGCAATCTGCTTGGAAAAAGAGCTGTCACCGTCGAAATAATCATATTTTGAAAAATATGAAAATGAAATCAGATGCTCCTTAAAGTCACAAGAGAATCTTAGCTTTTTAACTAAAGGGGAACAATTTTGAAAGAAATTGTGGAAAAATGCTTTATTTCAGAAATAAGCTGCTGCATTTAATCGTAAAACTTGCCTCGAAATAGAAAAAAGATCAATGTGCATGAGGGCATACGCCCATGGACTTACACATTTACTTATTATACATATATTTTCTTTTTAAAACTCTTTAGGATGGATCCAACACCATGGAGATAATCAGAACCAAGACAGACGAAGATTTTTTCTATATATTATAGCAATATTCAGAGTGTTCGTATATTATACATTGATTTCATGTTACACATGTTTGGAAATAATAATAAAAACTTAGAGGTAAAAAGCAAAGGTATATTTTATAATTATTTAACAAGCATTACACTAAATTAATTTTACCAAAAGATTTATTTCACATCTGCATTTTTTTAAGATTCATATTTTCAAATACCTTTTGCAATTTTGGCAGAGAATTGTTTTCAAAGTATGAAGTATGAAATGCATGCAATAATAAGTTCCTGTATTAAACATAAATTTGGCAAATAAACATTCTACATACAAGTAAAATTAATAAAACAAATAACTGATTGGAAAAAGAAAAAGGTAACCTTTTTCTTAAGATAATCTAATTTTACTTTCTGTATCTAATTTTAGAACAAAGATATACTAACTTAAAGTTGTCCATTTTATTGTACTTTTTCTTTGAAATTTGTGGTATAAGTTGGATAAAAATCTTTTTTTTTTTCTGGAATTTTTCATGCAATGCAATGAAGAAGAAAATCCCCAGCAAATTTCTCCCGAGCATATATCGATGTAACTGTGCATAAAAATGGCACATGATTTATTTTTCAGAACCCAATGAAAATGGGGAAAATTCCCCGCCCCCTGAGGAAATAGCACATTTATATTCCCAGTAGGACAGGGCGATGTAGGAATTTCTACATCGTGATGCATCGCGATGTAGTCCAAACAGTTTGAAATATTCTTCCCGCTTTAGAGGCACCCCCCCCCTCCCTCATTAGGGGAGTTTTCCGTACAAAAATTCAGGCTTTTGTCAGATCTTTTTCTAATTTGGCACATAGGTCCTTTAATCACATGGGGTAGTACCCCATATGAATACTACCCCGTGGGAAACTATCCTATGTGGATTTCCAGCATCAAAGACATCTGGGCCGAATCTGGAAAAAGATTCGACGAAAACTGGATTTTTATAAGGAAAACTCCCGTGGGGTTTGACACACATAGCGGGACGAAAACTACAATATGGGAATTCCCAAGCATTAAAAGACAAATGTACCAAATTTGGAACAGATCAGACGAAAACTGGGTTCTTATAAGCCCCCCCCCCCTCCCCCGAAACACACATGGTTTCCCACTCCATAGCGGGACGAAAACGGGAATTCCCGAGCGTCAAAGGACATCTGTGACAATTTTGGAAAAGTTCTGATAAAACTGGTTTTTTATAAGAAAACCCCCCATTTTGTGGTTGTCTACCATAGCGGCACGAAAACTACTTTATGGGAATTCCTGAGCATCAATGAACGAACCTCTATGCCAAATTTTGGAAAGATCCGACAAAAAATGAATTTTTTTCAAGAAAAACCCCCATCGGGGTTGCCCCCCCCCCATAGAGTGACGAAAGCTAACCTCCGTGAATTCCTGAGCATCAAAGAACCTCTATGGCAAATTTAGAAAAGATCGGACAAACACTTTTTTTTTATATAAGGAGAGCCCCTGATGCGGAGTTTCTCCCCCCCCCCCCATCATAGAGGGTTGAAAACTACCATGTGTGAATTTCCGAGCATCAGAGGCCCTCTGTTCCAAATTTGGAAAAGATATGATAAAACTTTTTTCATAAGAACCCCCCCCCGTATGGGGGTTGCCCCCCATTAGTGGAACGAAAACCACCCTATGAGAATTCCTGAGCATCAAATAACGAAACTGTGACAAATTCGGAAAGATCCAACAAAAACTGGATATTTTGTAGGAAAACTACCATAGGGGTTGCCCCCCCCCTCCTTATAAAGTGATGAAAACTACCATGCGTGATTCTTGAGCATCTAAAAACCTCTGTGGCAAGTTTAAAAAAGATCGGACAAAAACTTTTTTTTAATATGAAGAACCCTCAATGTGGGATTGTCTGTCCTCCCCCCCTCCCCACATAGTGAGATATAAACGACCTTGTGTGAATTCCCGAGCCTCCAATAACGAACCTCTGTGCCAAATTTGGAAAATATCCGACAAAAATTAGATTTTTTGAAAGAAAACCCCCATTATGGGGGTTTAATTAGATACCATGGGGAGTTTAATCTGCAATGATTTGTTTTACCTTTTTTAAGAAGTTGTTTGTTTGCATTTTTACATAAATAAGAATTTGCTTGACATATTTTATGTGCCTCTTTTTTTAACAATTATTTGTCTTTTTTTTTTGATGGGGGGGGGGGGGGGGGCTGCAGGCCCGTTATTTCAATTTTTTCCCAAATATGGCAAAGAATCTGTACTCAATAAAAATTTTACAGAAAACCAAGTAAAACGACGGCCAGTCATGTGTAAAAACATGAATGTTCAAAAATCAAGACGGATGGGGGGGGGGGGGGTGCGTCAATTGACCCCCTGACCCCATAAATGACGGGCCTGTGAAAGTGACTATACGCATTAAAATGGGAAACTACGGTGGTAAGCTTCTGAAGTTACAATTTGATCATACGCACACGAATCTTATAAAATACAGTCGAACCTCGTTATAACGAACTTAAAGGGACCATTAAAATCGATTAAAAACGTGGATCGCTTTTTCCGAAAGCCAATAAACAATAAGACAAGAATTGCAAAAAAGTTCATTTCAGCAGTTACTTATTTTAAGCGTGTTCGAATTAACGAGGTTCGACTGTATTCTGAAAAATAAAAAAAAAACTAATGTGCTCCAAGATAAAAAAAAAAGGAAATAAATTTTCTTAAAAATTTACGAAATTAACGTCCTCATATATGACGAAATTAATTAGACGAAACTAATGCTCTCAAAACAACGAAAACGATTGTTATTTTGACGAAACTAGAATGAAGAAATATTTTGTTACATTTGACGAAATTCGCATCCTCAAACCACTAACAAAAGCAGTTTCTTCAATATGACGAAATGTTCGCTCGGAACATATCCCTGGAAGTGGTTTCGTCAAAAACCAAGAAAATTTCGTCAAATTTGAAAGTCCATTTTTGAGAGTGTGCTTGCAAGATTTACTCGAGGATGTGTGTAATCCGTTTGCAACAATGATCGATTTTTTTTCTAGCTCTTACATACACTTGTTACCGTTTTAGCTATAGTTTAAATGTATGCGAGTGTTATAATTTTTTTAAAGTACTATTTGCTTTCACTAGCATCGTTTTACCAAACTTGTGGATTGTCCGCGAATTTGTTTATCCGTGGTATACTGTACTGGAAAAAAAACCCCTTCTCTCAGGGTTTTTTTTTTTTTTCATTTTTTTGTAGCACATATTGCAGTTTATTTCACCCACTAGTATTTTTGTTTTATCAATGTTCAAATAATAAAAAAGCTTTCTCTCACACGCTATTTCTAGATGCATCACTATTTCATTACATTATGCATATTTCATGTATTTTTCCCTTTTGCAGACAATCAAGAATGTAATTGATTTTATAAACATCGTTATCATTCTTTAAACTTTCACTTTTTCACAAAATGGAGCAACATTCTCTCCAAACTAAGCTCAGTAAACAGGAAAGCATTATCGATTCCTCGTAGTTCTTTTAATCTGCTGAGACAGAATCTGCGAATCAAAAAGAAATTTTCCCAAACTGACAAGGAAACAGCAAATGAGTGAGTAAGGAACATTTAATCCTCTTGGGCGTTGCTTCATCTGTGATATGTAATTAAAAGAGAATGCCGCCTAGAACACTGGTAGCAAATTCGGAAGCATCCCTTGATGCTATTCCATCATTCGGAACCCATCCTCCATCGTGTATGCTCTCGTGCCAGCTGGCATCCTGCCAATGAGAAAGAGTCTGTCTATTGATGACAAAAAGTAGGTTATCAGCAAAAGATCATTGACTTACTAAACTGTTTGCTGTAATGCAGGGTATTTAAAACGAGTGGAGGAAAATGCTCCTGATCTTTTTGACTGTTATTTTTTGTAACAAAATTAGGTTTGCTGCTCCAAGAAAATTATTTTCGTACTTGATTCTGTTTTGGACATTGCAGAATCCACAATGGTTTGTGTTGCCATTTTTTACTCTTATATCCCTACAACTGAGGGGAAATAAAATGTTGCTGTTGCAATACCCGATATTCATTTTAGACTGTTATTAATCGCAAAAAAAATATTTAGGTTTACTTTTTCCAGAAAATTATTTTGCACTTGATTCTGTTTTGGATGCCGAATAATCCACAACGGTTTAAGTTACCATTTTTCACTTTTAGATCCTTACAACTGAGAAGCAAAATTTTGCTGTTTCAAAAAGTTCAGTTTATCTCGTTGGCAATTATAAAAAGAACTCTTTAAAATGAAATCCTCTTTATTTGAGGTACTGAGAAGCAAAGGGATGTAAGTGCCAATGCAAAAGATTTGCAATAACCAGTACAAATAGTAGGTGAACCCTTTCTCTGTTTTGGGGCATGAGATAGTACTAGTAGGATCTTTGAACGCGTTTCACTCAAAATTTGAAAATGTTCAGTTACATCCGTTTGCTTTTCACTTCTTCATTAATTATATTGCCCAGTTCTAGAATTTTTTGAAGCGCAAAATAGTTTTGTTTAATTAAGTAACTCTATCTTTCGTTCGACGAAAAATTGACTGTGTTTGATAAGTGCAGTTTAGCTGCATTCTTTCTATGTTTAACATTGAAATTAAATAAAAGGGATGTGATTTTATGTTAAATGTTTTCTTGACTGTTTTCCAACAAAAGGCTGAAAACCAATTAATAAAATTTTTAATACACGCATTACATAACAAGGACTCTAAGTGTGTTATTTCTTTTTGATGAGATCGTACTTCTCTAAGAGAAAAATATATGTTAATATGGCTACCCGAAACAAACGAAACAAACCCTTCTTGAACCACTGCTCTTAGACAAGATTCGCTTTGAGACCACGTCTTTACAAACATGTCTTCCTATTATTTATAGAGAATACAGTAATTTAAGCAAGTGCTTTTAAGTTAACTCGGATTTTACTGAAGATTGGTTTTCATTACTTATATTTAGAAGATTAAGTTTTCAATGTTTTATAGTATCTCAATAAAAGCTTGAAAGGGCAGTGAAGAATGTAAAGACAAATAGTTCTGTTCTGTTAAAAAAAATAGATTTAAAAGTAATATCATACTACTTGAAGGAGCAGGAGTTAAATAAGTATCATTAGTTATTACATAAAAATTTTATGTTCAAATAACTTTTCAATGGATAATGTTCGTTTAATCGAAGGGCATAGTAGAAATTAAGACATTTTTCGTGCTTAAAGTATATATTTTTTGCTTAAATGGATGTTTTTTTGAGTAACAGCGTAAAACAAATCTTTTTATCAGATAAAGACCTAAAACTATTAAGAACATATCTTGCTGACACGGATGCCAGTTCTTTAAGCAGTTCTAACTAGAGCAAAGTTAGTTTCAATCAAACTATATATTGGTGCTCGTGGAGAAAGCTCCTGTCTGGGATTCATGGATAAAAAGAGACCAAAAGAGACCAAACTGACCAATTTTTGCGGGTCAGTTATCAATTTCTAAACTTTGACTTTTTATTTAAATTTCATTTACGAAATAATCTTGCTGTGAAATAGAGTTGAACCTACTTATTGAAGCATCGTCTGCTTAATACACTAAATTTTCAACGGTCCAAACCATTCGAATTTGTCATTTTGAACCCGGATAATGGAATGTCCCGCTTATTAGAATATCTTTTCGTGGCAAAATTGGGTATTCCATAAAACGGGCTTGACTTTATCTTTTGAAAACATATCCTACTTTTTCAATACATTTGTTTTTCATACGGTGATAGTGTTTCTGACGAAAAACGAAACAATAGCTTTCTAAATAATGTATACAAATTCGTAAACAACGTCCTGTGTTTATGCTGTCAAGAATTTTTGTTGACTTTTGGCTACAGAAAAGAAAAAAAAAAATTAGAATGTATTCAATGAAAAGTTGTATTTTAATTCATAATTTTTTTTGTTACATTTACTGTTTGTTAACAGGAAGATCTTTAAATATGCTTAAATGAGCAACATTTTTAACAAAGGTGTCTTCTCCATTGATATTGTGTAGCAAAGAAACGTGCTTTTTAAATGAAAAATTTTCTCTAGCGGAATGCAAAGTATGTTTAGTAAGATTATGTTTGGTAAGATAGCTAGCTACCAGAAACGTTTATGAAAAAGAATTATTTTGAGTTAGCATTCGGGAGACAGTTGTAAATGCGTCAGAACAATTGGTGACTTCTGAAAATTGTCTTCATTCTTGAGAAATCTAATAGCAACAAAGGGTTAGTGACTCAGCACGTAAATTAAGTAAGAAGTAAACAGAATAATACATAATGAACGTTTACAGCTTTAGACCAAAAGAAAGAGTAATAACAACACAAACCATTTTTAAAGATTTACAGGAACTTTGTTAAATGAATGGGAATTCGTAAGTAAGAAGTAAACGGAGAATAATACATAATGAACGTTTACTACCTTAAAACAAAAGAAAGAGGATTGATAGCACAAAACATTTTTAAAAATTCACAGGAACATAGTTAAAAGAATAGGAATTCGTAAATACAATGTACAGAAAGTCTTCTTTTATACAAGTTGTTGAAAAGAAAGTCTCAACTTTTAATAACGCAAAAAATTTTACTTCCCAAATAACACAGCGCGTTTATTCGTAAAAGATTAGAAAGATTATCTGTCTAAAATAACCCCTTGTCAATCGCATTGAAACAACATTGAATTTCTTTTTATAGAATAATATTTGCAAGAAAATGGCAGGTAACCATTTGCACGAAAATCGATTCAGATTCCCATTCCTGCGGTTCTTATATTTTTCTTCTTACGTAACTATATCATGAATAAAATCAAATTTACGAAAGGAAAATGAATACCAGATTTTCATAAAAGGATTTTCCGTTCCCATGCGGATAAATTGCAGTAGGAACAAGGACCCTACATGGCAAAATAAGATATAAAATTTAAATCAGATGCCGTCATAAGCAAATGGGTATGCATTTGTTTTCAACCCAAGAGCATCATGTATGCCGTTTTGTGAGGGCTCCAATATTCGATTTCGAGAAATGCATAATCATTTGGGGGAGGGTAGTAGGCTGACTCAGAAGAAATTCGAATAGATTGTATTAAAGTCGTTGCTGTCTTCTGATCAGAAATCTGATAGTCATTCTAGCAAGGAAAAACCAAGGGGAAAGATTTTTGACATCAAAAGGCAGAAAGAATGCCTGTGTTTCTTTTTTCTCCCCCCTCCCCCTTGCATGTTTCCGATCAGCCCAAATGAATACTCAAGCAACATTATTTTTTTTTTTTTTTTAGCACGATCGAACAAAAAGTGTTTACTTTGAATGTGTAAATTTTTCTTGCACGTCCTTAAATGCTTTAAACGACAAAGAGATCAGTGAAATGAATTCCATTTTATTGCAATATTTGGGTTTTATTTCAGATCTTTCTATATCTTCTACGTAAATTTTGCATGTTCTTGATAAAAAAAAAATGTTTTATTAAAATGTTTTAGAAAATGAAAGTTTGTTTATAAAAAAAAGTGTCCTTAATGCTAAAAAAATATTTTAAACTTTCCTTGCTTGTTTTTGAGCGCCTTCTGTGAGATATTTTTTTATTAGAAACAAGCTAAATTTTAGCGCTTTCGTTATTCCTTGAACAGGTTTAGTTACATATTCAGCAATTATAAAATTCATCGTCAATATTTAAGAATACTAGATAAGAGATCGTAAGATGAAATGAAGTAAATCAATTACTCGTTTAAGGTATACCTTATGGAAATCTAAACTCTTTAAATGAGGATTTCTTGAAATCCGTCCAAAAATGGATCAAAAATCAAACTAAGGAATGAACAAGGATTCATAAACGTATCAATGCAAAAGTCAAAAATTCTCAAATATTTATTTTTCTAGGAAAATTGTATGGTACACTATAGTTTCGAGAGTTAAGTTTTTTGTTGATTAAGTATAAGTAAAACAAATTTTGTTAGTTATTGAGTGACGAGCAAAGTTGGTTCTTAGGTGAGATTGTGTGGTCGTGACGAATTAAAACAATATATATATATATATATATATATATATATATATATATATATATATATATATATATATATATATATATATATATATATATATATATATATATATATATATATATCTGATATCAAAATCATTATCACATACTTTTAAGTCCAAAGAATAAATACTTTCGGATTCATAAAGGACAAGTTTCGTTAATATACGCTTTAATTAAACGATTATACTAATACCAACATACAAAAAAGAGAAGAAAAAGCTTGTGAACAAACACATCTAATTAAAAGAACGAAATCTTGTCACGGTAGAGGAAACGAACGAAAAAGATTTTACTTCTGATATCAGCTGAAAATTTTCGTTTCGTTTCCCCAAATTCAATCACCATCAATTCTAAACTTCCGTTTGTTAAGAAACAGGATGTCAAAATAAAAAGAAACCGCCAAGATAGCATTAAATTGCCTCCCTTCCTTCACAGAGGTTCGTATTTATTTCAGAATTGAGGTAAGCTTGACGAATTTAAAGTAGATATCGACGACTCTCTTGAGAAAAGTCTTATTCATTTCATGCGAAGTTAATGTTGTTTGTTTAAAGTCTTAAATTTATGTTTATTCTGATGTTTTAGAGGGAAGATTATATTATCAGAATGAGAACATGTGGCTTGCCTCAACAATGGATTTAAATAATTTTACTTTATCTTAGGAGCTTTAAAATGTTGGTTCATTAATGTATCATCAAGTGAGAAATTAAGGATAAATGTTGTATTAGTTATGAAGATAACAAAGAGTTTGATTTAGAGAACAAATTATAATTATTTGATTGCTAGCTTTGCAAGATCTAAGAAAAATATCAGCAGAAGTATAATCCATTTTCGAAAAAAATCTCTCTGGGTAAAACTTTCAAAATAGTTTACTAGTTCCACAAGGTAAGGTAGATTGCAAAGTATACTTAAATTGCAAAATATACTACAAAAACGTGTTTTGGAATCAGCAGAAGCCCTTAAAAATAAGAATTTTTTTTTAATTTTAGCTCTGAGAAGCAGTTGGTAGGAACCACATTCTTCTTCTTCTTTTTTTTAAATTTTACACTAAAAAAGCGTCATTTAAAATAAATAGAAAAAGTTTTGCCATCATGAGAAAGAAGATCATATTTTTGTAATCATTTAAAGTCTAAAATAATAATAATAATTGTAGTGAGAGCTGCAGTTAAAATACTATGCATTAGCTACTCAATAAATATGACTATTAATTTTTTTTGCTTGATGTTGTGTATTTTTCTTCTGTCAAGCGTAAAATACTCATAAAAGATATTGAGTTTTGTTTTAACTCATCAATAATTATTATACATGGTTTACTATTATGAATTGTTCAATACGAGAAAAACTCGTCATTCACCACACTTTTATTTTATTCTAGTCACAAGCGGCTAGATTCCCTTTTCGCTTTTCAAGTCATTCTTCTTTTTACTCCAAAATTGCTATCTTCGGTGGCTGCTTAAACAAACTTTGCAGTGGTTTTTATCAATCTGTATATATCTACATAAATATTCATTAGAGTAAAATAATTTATTTGTCTCTTACTAGGTATATATATTTATTTATACGCAATCTATGCATAACTGTCTCTATATATGTATCTATATTTATCTACCTGATCTCTCTCGATTTATTTGAACCTAACCGCCAATCCTATTCAAAAATTAAAAGAATCACGCAAAACAATGCGCATTTTATTTATTTAAAATAGCACAGAAACGTGTTTATCTGTGTTTCTCCTAGTATTCAAGGAAAAAAATAATGCAAAACAATGCGTATTTTATTTATTTAAAATAGCACAAAAACTTGTTTATCTGTGTTTCCCTTAGTATTCAAGAAAAAAAATCATGCAAAACAATGCGTATTTCATTTATTTAAAATAGCACAAAAATTCGTTTATCTGTGTTTCCCGTAGTATTCAAGAAAAATTTCAGAACCGACGGAAGATGCGGTATGGTCGGGGCATCGGAACATCACTAATAAAAATATACGAATCTAAATACACAGCTCAGTATAGTACAAAAAATGTCCAACTTTTTCTTTTCTATATTGTGAATTTGAAAAAAAAAAAGAACTTTTTTTTTCGACCGATGATTGAAGATGTGATAATGTTGTTTTACCTTAAAAAAACTGCGAAAAAAACACTGCATATTTTAAACTATTTTTCTGAAGACAGCGAAATGTGTGAACTATTGCATACTTAAATTTTAGAAAAAAAGCTTTTATACTTTTCGCAAGATGAGTTTAGAAAAAAAATTAAACACAGAAAAAAAACAAAAATATAGAATTTTTTCAAATTCATAAAAAGTATAAAAATCGCTAAAGTGCTCAAAAATCACATGAAACTTAAGTAACTTTTTTTTCCATTTGAAATATCGAAAATCGAGCTCCTAGTGGCACAACGTCGGCGAAAATTGCTGCTGTATACAGAATTTCATCCTTCTATGCTTTTTCGGAAAGCGCGCCACACACACACAAGCTAAGAATTCATATTTTTTAAATATAGTTTTGATATTACCTAATTAAGCAATATAATAAATCATTACCCAGTAAACTTATTAATTTCCCATATCAGTTGAAGTATTTATTATACCATTTCATGTTAATAGCAACTCCATTTAAATGAATTAGATAATTGAATCGATTATTGTAGAAAGGACATAATTCACATTTTTTTTAATTGAGTTATCTGAGGTTGTCCTACATTTTTTATGTACAGACATCGACTAGTGTAGCAGGAATGTCGATCCTTGTACAACCAACAAAGCACTTTATTTAGGGGTCACATTTTTCGTTTAGTGCAGAATGAGCATAAGTCCGGGACTTATTCCCTTTCTGCACTAAACTCGAAGGAAGAAATAGTAAGACGCAATGGTAAGATTCTAGAATAACTAGATTTTTTGGTGAAATGAAGTAAAAACAAATAACTCCTTTGATCTAGCATAATTTCGGAAATGGTTGGTTGGTTAGTTCGGGGGGTTTGGGGGGATTCGAAATCACGGAATCTGAATGAAATTCGCTAATTTCTCAGGGGTTTTATAAACATCACTCTCTGAACTGCGAAAAAAACTGTATGCTTTCAGTGAGATTTACACTGGTCAAAATAAGAACAACACTGCAGGAGACTTTCTAGAAATAACACTGAATAAATTTAACAAGATTGCTGATGACTTTACTCTGAGAGGACATTTGTTTGTCCTTTGCGACCCGGAGTTTGGGACAGTAATGCGAATTTTAAACAGGTATTACAGCTTATAACCATGTGAAATCCAATCTCTTATAAGTGAAATCCTAAATTACATCAAGATTCGTCGTCACACAAATCTGTTTAAAACAATAAAATCTGTTACTGCTAAAACAGGTGCCCTTCATTTTTTAAGTGGACTTATCTCTCAAGTTGAGATTTTAGAAAAAGATTCTACTGGGCGACAAATGTTTTCAATTACCATCATTCATGATGTTTAAATATTCGATAGAACATCAAAGGAACGGTTTCAGATCAGCTATTTTAGAGACGGTTTTCAATAGAATATTGCAAAGTAACGCTTGCCGGCAAAACTACCTTTGCCAATATTGAGTATAAAGGAAAAAATTTCAAATTTTTGGAATAAATGACAAATGTCAAGATGATTATTCAGTGTAATTTTGAATATAGTCATACGAATATGTACATCGAACTTGGTACACAAAACTAGACAAGAGAAGGATGGAAAAAATATTTTCATTGTATTTGATGAATATGAATATGGTTTTCTACACATGTAAAGCTTTTGCTTTTTATCTCAGTTTGTTAGTTTTTGTATTTTTTTTTTTTACACCAGATTTTATTATTTCATTAAAACAAGACGAGAGAAAGATGAATATACAAGATGTATTTTCTTAAGATAATGAATTTATGAATACGGACTTAACTAATTATTTTTGTCACTTTGTTATATTATTTTTTCTTATCATAAATCAGTTTGAAACAAATCTGTTTCACTTGATTTACGTTTTCATCACTATAAACTAGTCTTTCAGGATTTTTATTGTTATTGCAGAAAGGACATATGTCCATTTTTTTTTAAAAATGTATTAATTAATTTATTGAAACGACGACGAAATGAAACTTAATTTAAGGTGAGGCAATGATAGTACTTGTAGCTAGATTAGTCATAAAAACTTTTGTAGAACTGAGTTCATTTCTGAATGAAAAAATCACTTTTTATTGATTCCTGAAAATTTGCGTTAGTTGGACTTATGCTCTTTCTAAAATAATCGATTCACTTGATCTTAAACTCACCTTTTTGTCCTCTTTTATCAACGATGCTTAATGAAAACATATAATAGTAAACGCAACAAATCAACAACAAGTGTACTTTGAGACTTTGACTTATGTAAGACGTGTATGCTATATGTAGGAGCGTAAAAACTGACTCTAAAAATGTATAGTTTTTCATGGCTGCGTTAAGTCACAATCAAATGCCTTCATTTTTTAGGAATAACTCCTAAGAAATATTTAAACTAGCAGGTCAAAAAATGTTTCAATTAATTCTATAGCTTTTAAAATTATTTAAAAGTAAAACTATTTTTTACATGTCTCGTATCATTCTTTTATTGGAAAACACTTCATAAAACTCAAAGACTAATTAACTTTACATTATTTTTTCCAAAAGAACAAAGAAAGCTAAGAATAACTCTTTTTTTAATGATGAAACAATTAAGGAATTTGAATATCTAAGTCAGCTATTATTTACTGCTTAACGTAGCGCAAAGAAGTACTTCTAGACATGAAAAACAATTTGTGCACAATGAAAAAGGTTCTTTTATCTCATAAATAGAGTACTTGTAAGCAAACAAAGGAAATGTGTTATAAAAGCTAAAGATTTTCTCTCTTTTCTTTTGAAGAAGCGTTGCTATAGCTCTTTACTTTAACTTTTCCATTTTTATATCTATTTCGCTTTCCTTCATCTGCTGATATTTTTCAGTTTCTAATTCTCTAGGTTTCTTCTGGAAAAAGAAAGAAAAACTATGTTTTAAATGACAAACAAAATTTTAAAATAAAAAATTAAGTATGAGCAGAAATATTTTTTTAAACTTATTTTCAAGGATTATTTCTTTCCCGTAACTTTAAACGAGCATTGATTAACGTTAACAACCAGGGAGGGGAAGTTTGAGGTGTTCGCAGTTATTTTAATAACTTAATCGCTTTTACTTTCTGCTTCAATATTCGTTTTCTGTCACTTAACGACTCTGTTTATGATCAAAACCTATATTTCCCAACGTTTTTGCACACATGTTGTCCCCAATGTCATCAGAACAATCTCCATTCTTGGTGTTTTGGGAGTGTAGCTCACAGCCAGATTTTCTCAGAAAACAACATCGTTTTTTGACTCTAAAAACATTAACCATAACTGATTGTCTTGGAGCATGACTCAATTTCAGAAGTTAGCAATCTTTAGAATGTGATTTTGACAAAGGCGATCATTTTCATTTGTCGTACGTGACAAATGAATTTGTTTTCCTGTCTATCTGACTTTTTTAGATTTCTAGTTGAAATTCGTCTGAAAATTTTTCCACAGAAAAACATTCACTTTGTTTAAGTATGCTTTCGTTTGTTAAGTATGTAGATTTACAATAATGTTTTCGCCTTCATATTCAGAATAATTGTTCCATTTCAAAGAATGCACTTATGCATGTGATTTAGAGGGCTGATACAACTTCCTTTCTCTCTCTCCCAGTTTTGTTTTCATCTGACTAAAACGTTTAGGTCAATTTTTTTTCTTAGACGCATCTTTGACTGACATTGATTTTGCATTCAGTTCCTCGCAGAGATCAATGACGGTTTTATGAATTCAGAATTTTTGTGTCATTTCTGGAGCAATTTTTAAAAAACGCTTGCTTTGGTTGAAAATCAAAAATGAGAAGCTAAAAGCAACTAATTTAAACTGGTTCGTTTAAAGCGAATCAGTATTAATGCACTCGAATCTTCGAAGAAGTGCATACACAGTTTTTTAACTTTAAAATTTACAACTATGAAGTCGTTATAACGTTAGGAAAACTTCTTTTATCGTTTCTCTCGTTTCTGCTTTGGTACATTTAAACATTTCTTAATGTAGCAAATAGTAGTTGTCATAAATAGTTACCATAAATGGTCTATTATGGTCAACATTTACTTTTTGAGTTAAAGTAGAATGAAAGCGTTATTTTAGCAAAAATTGAAATTCAATGATTTGTTAACAATTTTTATGCTATTATAGTTAAGTAGTAAAAAACATTATGAGACTATTAATTTTACTGCGAAATTGAAAAAAAAAAAACAGTTACAACAAAAACTCAAGAAGTTTAGAAATATGTTATTGGTGTGATTTTTATCGATTTGAAAATATTTTTTTTTATCCCAGTAAAATAATTTTGCATACATTTGAGGAGAACTAACACATGAACGGAGTTATAGCGAGAAAACTTAAATTACGTCCACTAATAAAGAACCATCCAGAAATGCTCTATTGCTGATTCACCATTTCTTCATTTGTAAATAGTTCCATTGCCGCTCTTCTTCCTCACTGTCTCTGTCCTGCTACTAAGAACAGTGATTCTCTTGAGAATTCTGGACACCATAAAGATATTGTGGCTTTATTAGGTGAGGAAGCAAACGAGATTAAGAGCAAACTCAAATCTTATTTGGCTGAGCTTCTCTTAAGATTCGGTTTGATTTGTTTTGACTGCCACCAGTCTTTAGCTGAATCAGTACAAAAGAAAAGGAAAAGATTAAACACATAGCTAATATTGTTCAATACAATCATACACTAGATGACCAAAAGTATTAGGACACTTTCAAAAATTCATATTTTAAAAGATTTCTCAAGAAATAAGAGACGAATTGTTTTGTAACTTTTGTCGCATAAAAGGTATGTTTTACCTGTTATTTCCCATTAAAAGTTGTGTCACCCATGCATTTAGGGGAAAAGCAACAAATTGGGGAAAACAAAAAAGGTTTTTTGATCATCGTTCATCGCAAATAGCTGAGAATAAGCTGTAAATTAGTTACCTTACCATGTACAATCATTTTACGTACTTTCGAGAAAATGTCGCTGATATTCATGCAAATATAAGCATTTCCCTCAGAACTACGAATTTTATTTGAAGGTTTTTGGCGCATAACACGTAAAGTTTTCGATCAAATCTTACCAAACTTTTAGAAAACTTGACAGCACGCAAGAGAAGTGTAATATCAAAATTTAAAAGTAAAATGTTGAAAATTTGATAAAATTTGGACATTTAAAAGAATTAATTTTTCTCTGTGCATGCGTGAAATATAGCAATTTATAACTTTCATTAACGAAATCTCAACTAAATTCTCCAACCCATAATGAAATTTCAGTTCAATATCTTAAAAACTCAGAAATTTATCAGCGATATAATGAGCCGAATTGGAATTGATGTTGGACAGGTGACGACTCGTTAGGGTTGTTCGCAAGTTTACAACATTTGCTTGTAAACGCTCGGTGTGATTCGTGATACAAACAGATTATTTGCGAACGATCCCTCACGATTTGTAGTCTGCCCAAGAGCTATTCAAATTCAGCTTATTATAACGCTGATAATTTTTTTGAATTTTTTAAGTACTGAACTTAAATTTTATTACAAGTTGTAGAATTTAGTTGGGGTTCAGTTTATAGAAGTTATAAATTGCTATCTTTCGCGCACGTGCAGAGAAAAATTAATTGCTTTACACGTTCATATTTAATCAAATTTTCAGCATTTTAATTTCAAATTTTAATATCTCTTGTGTGCTGTGCAAGTTTTCTGAAAGTTTGGTAAGCTTTTATGGAAAACTATACACGTTATTGAGCTAAAAACCTTCAAATAAAATTCGTAGCTCTGAAAGAAGTGCTTGTATCTTCATGAATATCAGAGATATTATCCCGAAAGTACGTACCATAATTGTAAATAGTATGGTTATTAATTTCTGGAATTTACAGCTAATTCTCAGCTATTTACGATGAACGATGAGCAGAAAACATTTTTTTCCCTCACTTTGTTGATGGTCCCCTAAACGCATCGGTAATATAACTTTCAATGGGAAATGCTAGCTAGAACATACTTTTTATGTGACAAAAGATACAAAGCAATTAATCTTTTATCTCTCGAGAAACTGTGAATTTTTTAAAGTGTCCCAATACTTTTGGTCATATAGTGTATTTTGGTTTCCTTAGCTCAAGAAAGATTTTTCTTTACTGGAAAGGATTCAAAGAAGATTCTATCTAGTAAAAGGTTTTTTAGATTTATATTATTGTACTAGACTTAAAAGGCCTAATATGCACAGCATGGAGCAAAAGAGAGTCAGAGGATATATGATTCAGTTGTTTAAATTTATCAAAATGAAATATGTTAAGGGTTAAATTTTTGCATAGAAAGCAGGGCAAGCGGTCATTGTTTTAAGCTAATCAAGTATCAGGCTAACCGAAAAATTAAGAAAAATTACTATTTTAGTAGGGTTGTGAGTACCGCTTACCGGTAGAGGTTGCAATGTGCGTAGGAGTAGATAGCTTTAATCGATCATTGATCATCGTTGGGGATTAATGAATTGCCTAGAACATGCCTAGCTGGAACAAAAGCCTATAGCTGATCTCATTTGTATTTATATTTGTATGTTTACCTTAAAATAAGCATCATAAAATAGCAACGAATATTGTGAATTTAAACCCAAAATTTCTTATGGGAAGTCTATCTAATATAGTAGACAATTCACCATTAAAACTCACAATGCTTTGTTGAAACCAACTCGAGAAAGATATGTCAATTCATTAAATTGTTTTGAGGTGGAACTTGGATTTACTAGTATTTTTATTTCGCACGCTTACTAAATAGTAGATTTTTGAAGGTTTAACCCTCTAGTGTCAACTCTGACTCTAATGTCGCATCGAATTTCATCCTATTTTCCTAAGGGTGTTTTTTTTCTTGACAAGTGTGACTTGAGTAGTGCAATATGGCTGCTTTACATTTAAGTTGTTTTTACAAACGCGAGTTAATACTTCAGCCACTGAATCACAAACCTATTTGTAAAATAAAATAATAAATAATTTTAAATTATCCTTATGCTTGTTAAATGCAATATTGTTTGACCCTCTGTGCATATAAATAGTTTTTTCGACAGGAAATTATAATTTTGATCGTACAGGGGTAAGTTTTGGTAAACTAAAAGCAATAATTGTAATACGAAAATACTTTGGAAACACATAATAACAAAGACACCTTAGTATTATAAATTACTTTTAATTATTTCCCAAAATGTTTATGTATTAATTATGTTTGCTTACAATGAAGTTTCTATTTCAACCCTGTAAAAGTATTTGCAATTTTGGAGATTGATAATAATCGATAAAAAAGTTTTAATTTTGAAAAAATGTTTCGGAAATTTTGTCTTTTCTGTGAAAAATAATTTCTAAAAGGAAAATTTTCAATTTATCCTTTGATGCTTTTTACCTTGTAAAACTAATTACAGTTCAAAAGATTGCAAACATCAAGAAAATTTATTCCAAATTTATTAAAAGTAGCAATGAAAATAAACGTTTGTTCACGTACAAACGAAGCACAAGGGAATAATAGGAGTACAGTTTCTATTCCTTTCTTCTCTAATAAACCATTTTTTAAAAAAGTATTTTCCATATATTTTATTTACGAAAAGTTTTTAAAGTAATTATCTTTTGTACATGCAATGTGTGTTTTATTCTTGGCATAAAATTTAAGCACTCAGTTATGGAATATTACTATTTCACATTTGTAAGATATTTGTTGCGAATAAATTTGTTTTCCAACATTTTAATCACAACCATTTTAAAACCTTTATATAGACCAAAAATGCAAAAAAGAAGAAAAAAAAAGAGGGTAAACATTTTTTAAATTACCTTTTGAGCACCCGACCTTTTTCTTTATTATGCTTCAGAATTCTCTATATTTGCTGTTCATGCCAAAAAAATCAATCCTGTTTCATGAAAACAAATTAATTTTTGGACTTTGAAAAGTATTAAATTCTAAGAGATTTTATTTTTAATTAAAATCAGTAAGCCTAGTCTTAATTATCAGTTTTAATGATCTTCAACCTTTCTTTTTAACTATAGAATATACTATAAAAGTAGATAGCAAAAAATGTTTAATGGATTTTTTTTGTGCCTCGTGCGGTGCTCAAAACTTAAAAGAATTTCCCTTTTTTTTGTTTTTTGTAGTTCGAAGGCAATTAGAAAGTTGTTTTCGGTAGCCAAAGTTAACGATCTAAGAAAACAAAGGAAAATATTTTTTTGACGGAAAAAGCAAGCATTTAAAAAATACTACCCGAATCAAAGGAACTTAACCCCAATGTTTGCACCCCAGTGTAAAATATTATGAAATAATGTATAAAATATGCATAAAGTATTAATTTCAGTTTTAAAACTTAATAAATGTTCAACATCATGTTTTCCCCCTTAATTATGCACTGTAATAATTAAAATAATACAACTTTTCTCTTTACTGCACATACTGCCGTTTACTGTCCACGGCAGTAACATTACAAGCAATCCAGATAAACATTGTAGCGGTTTCATCACCTGTCGCACGCTTTGCTCTGAATTAATATGATTTTGTCTTTATTAAAGTTTTAATATCTGCGCATTTTGACAAATCTGAAATTTAGTCAATAGATTAAGAATTAAACCTTTTTAGGCGTCAAAAGAACTGTCTGGAACAAATAAAATGGGGGAACATTATGAGACAAAGAGCTACTTGTTCGATCTACGACCACTTTGTAAACTGAATAAACGAGAGTTGTCAATAGAATCTAACCTGACTAAATATCATTTGTTCTTTGTGTCCAAAATGAAAATGACGGTGCTACAGTGGTGGTCAAAATATAAGGACAAAAGGAAAAAAACACCAAATCTTTGTTGTATTTGGTAGGGACGTTATGCAAATTTAACTAATAGTAAATAAACAATTTTTTTATTACTTTCATTGGAAATACAATGCAATTTCTTATTAGCGGAAGGAAGTTTGGGTTTAGACATCTGTGTGGTATGGACAAAAGTATAAGAACTATTAGATTTTTTAGTTCCAAAAAGCAAAATTTGCATGTGTTTTGTTCTGCAAACTGCGCGACATAACGATATAAATGCTTAGTAAGCGATTGGGGACACAATCTATTTTTAGTCATCCTACTAGGTACAAAATTTAAGGAATTTAAGAAAACGAAAGCGGTTGTTAGAAAAATTTCACGATATACTGTACGTCAAACCGCAACAATATGGAATGGATAGAGATTGGTTATTTAGAGCTTTTTTAAAAAAATCGGCAAATAAGGTCGACAAAGATTAAAAGGTAGGAAATCTTCTGTTTCTGTGTGTGTGAAACTAATGATGGTAAGACGAGCTTGCTCGAAAAACAAACATCAAGAGATATTAGATGGAAATTCAAGTTACGGAGCAGTGCTCGAACTGTTCAACATATTTTACAAAAAGAGAAAACGTTTTATGATGTGAAACTAATGTCATAAAAAAATTCGTATGATAAAACGAGTAGAGTGTGTTAAAAACGCGTTGTTACTAATAATAAAGCAGAAAGTCTCCGCGTTTGGATGTCTGTAGGATGTCTGTGACGCGCATAGCGCCTAGACCGTTCGGCAGATTTTCATGAAATGTGGAACAAAGTTAGTTTGTAGCATGGGGATCTGCACCTCGAAGCGATTTTTCGAAAATTCGATTTTATTCTTTTCCTATTTCAACTTTAAGAACATTTTCCAGAGCAAAATTATCATAAGACGAGTAAATTACGAAATTATCATGACGTGGAATGGGAGAGCGAATGAACATAGCCAATTGGCGAGAAATTCGTCATCCATTATTTGTAAATATACAGGCGAACCGAATGACCTTTTAATTTTCAACTACGGGCAAAGCCGTGCGGGTACCACTAGTTATAGATAAAAAGTGGGATAATGTTTGTTTTCCAAAGAGAAAAAATGCTACTTCTAAAACGATCTCTGTCGAGGAAAAATAATCTCAAAACGTACATTTGTAAGCAGCTCAGTAATGTTCTGATGAATTTTCGCAACATACGGAAACTATACCAATATTTTTTGGGCAGGGCAGAATGAATTCTGAGAGTAATGTCAATATACTGAGAAATACATTTTAAGCCAAAATCACCGTTAATTACGAGTTTCAGCTAAAAGAAAACCTGTCTACAACGACACTGTTAGGACCTAAAAAAAGTATTGTTATAGACAGGTTATCGTTAGAGACAGTTTGATGCTGACATATTGCTGACAAAGATTAAAAGGTAGGAAATCTTCTGTTTCTGTGTGTGTGAAACTAATGATGGTAAGACGAGCTTACCATCATTAGCCGAGCCACGGAAAATATCGTTATAGACAGGTTTATTGTTATAGACAGTATTGTTACACACAGGTTTTACTGTATTTGTTTTCGCAGAATAATGCCTAATTACATGTTCTAAAGCCTCAAAAGCATTTCTTGATGCTTATTTCGTGAACTTACTGTACGGGCAGCACAAAAGGCTTGATCTAAGTGTAATGGAAACTTAGTGAGGCATTCTCTGGCACCCGAAGTAGGAAAAAATGGTATTCAATATCGAAACAAGCAAGAATTCATTTTCTCCTTTGAACAAGCCAGAATAAAAGTTTCCAATAACGTAATTTAAAAAAAAGGGGGGAGGGATTATTGATTCCTAAGAGTTTTCAGGGCAAAACGCTTGTTGTCCTTATAATTTTAACCAATTTTAACAATGACGTTTGTTTATTAATAACAGCAAAATATTTATATTTAGTAATTTCAAATGTTCTAAATTCCACAATGATATCTAGCATAAAGAGGCATTTTGTTTATGAATTTCACTGAATTACTTCAGAAATGTATTTTTGATTCTGGGCATTTTTTTCTGCTGTCCTTAAAATTCTGACCTCCACTATGTGTGCCGATAATGGTTGAATTTTCTGAAGTGATTTTTTCAAACGAACTCGCAGTGTTTCGATTAGTACAAGCTAGGTGTACAAAAGTCATGTTCAAAATTTTAAACTTTGGTAGTGGCATAATGCAAAGAATGAACCAAAACATGAAACTTATTTACTTGCTTATGTCTAACTCCCTTCCGTTACGTGAGTAATAAGTTTCAAAGGTACGTATCCGTTTGTAATTGAATAAATCAGTTGAGTTCCAGACATCATTTCATTACGCAAAATTAAAGGGTTCCTAATTTCATATGATTTTATAGTTCAAGATGGATATTTTTTACGCTAGCAACTGCTTTTTTTCCCTAATTTAATTAATCTAGCTGATAGTTAAACAATGTTACTTTTTTTTAAAGATGAACGACGGATTTTTTGCCTGTTTCAAAATTTCAAGTGTTGGCAATGACTTGTACCCATTTGTATCTGGGATAAATTTTCTGTATATAGTAGCTACAGCTTTCCCATTAATAATAAAACGTATTATGGTCAGAAAAATCGAGTACAACATATTTTTTTTTACCCAAAGCTTTGGGTGATTCAATAATTCTTCAAAAAAATCCCTACTCGAAAGAAAGTATTCTAGAGAAAAAAAAATGTTGTACTAGAGTGTGCTGACTATAATACGCCTTATTAATAATGGGAAAATGCAGCTATTATATACAGAAAATTTGGCCAGGGTACAATCGGGTAAAATCATTACCGTCACTTGAAAGGTTTTAAACGAGCAAAAACTCCTTCGTTTATCTTCTAATGGTTTTTAAATATTGTTTGACTATCAGATAACACTATCAGATCAATTGAATTAGGGAAAAAAAGCACTTACCAGTATAAATAATATCCATCTTGAACAAGTAACTCTTGTGAATTTAGGAACACTTTAATTTTTGTGATGAAATGATGAATTCTGAATTTGACTTTTGTCCAGCTAGCTTGTATTAATCGAAACACTGTGGAACTGTGTTAACATGAATTAAACTGTCACTCCCCGTATTTTTCATAGTAGAGGTATTAGAAAAATTTGAAAATACACCACTATACAAATAAAAAAACTTTTAAAGTTCTGCAAAAACTAAGAAATAATAAGAGATACCAGTAAAATTGAAAAATTGTTATTAAAATAACTTTTTAGTTGTTCTTTGTCGTATTTTGCTAGTGCACAAAACTTTGACATATGCAAATGTGAAAAACAACATGAAAATAATCAAAGATTAAAGAAATAGTGGACGTTACTTCAACCAATGTCGAAACTATCAAATTTCGAAACTATAACAATATAGACATTTTTTTTATGAAACGTAAAACATTAAGAAGAATTCTTAAGCGCAAACTGTTTCTCAGCCATCAGTGGAACTTCTCAAGAAATGAATTAAGACAAACGTGAAGTTGTTTATTTATCTGTACTCCGCTCTACATCTTGTAATTTGTATACGGATTTATATACACTTACGATCACAAGACTTAAAGAATATTCAACCTCATCGTAAGGAATGTGAAAGACAAAGAGATGCTGATGGAGCTGCTGCTTGGATTGCCAGTGCTGCATAAAAGTTTGGATCCAAAGAATTAGGAGGCCATATCCCTACTTAAAGCGACCACATATAATAGATTTATTGTGTCTTTTGGAGACTTCAATTACGAAAAATGCTCGACTGAGGCATCCAAATATTTCTTTGTGTGACAATAGTTCAATGATGACAGTCTCCAAGATCAGAAGTTGTATCCACTCTAGTCTACTTTGCAAGGAATTGGAATTTTAATATTAAAAAATAAAACTAGTTAACAGTAATTTGTGGCGATGGAGCATATGAAAATGATGGGTATTGTTGTCACATTTTATGATTAGTTCAAATTATTTTGCGTTTCTATTAAGTTTTCACTAGCGCGTGGTCTTTTACACATTTTTGGAAAACAAAAAAATATGAACGGGTTTTAATTTTGAAAATCATAGAAACTACTACATCTACAAACGTAATTTACCCCCTTCCAACAAAGTAAAAATAAATAAATAAATAAATAAAAAAGTTTCACAAAATTATTATTTTCTAGCTATATTTGAGGAACTTAAGAAACTGCAAGATATGAATGATTTCCGATGAAAAAAATACGTGAATTAATATCCCTAAATTACAACTTTCTCGCACCACACGAAGTAAAAATCGAAAAAGTTATTTTTACAAAATTGTCACAAAAGTATCAATTTTTGGCTATATTTGAAGTCCTTGGGGCCCTGGAAGGTATGAATGAATTTTGGCGAAACAGAATATATAAACTAATGTTACAATTTTTTTTCGGTTGAATTGCGTGAAACTTTAAATTACTTTCCTATGTTGCAAAAATAAAAATAGTTTTCAGTACGAAATGTGAAATACTTCCATGTTCATCAGAAAATCAAAAAAGTAATTTTTTGCAATGTCTTCACAATATCTGTAATTGCTGCTTAAATAAAAAATGATTTTTTGCCCTATATTTTGTAAAAATATCCAGCATTTTGAGAATTGGTCACCTTTTTCCCAATGTAGCTCGAAGACTTCGTGATTGACTGATACTGAGATTAAATTTCGACTCAGGGGTCAAAAGTTATCCAAAAACAAATTGCAGATCTAAGTCAACCAAATTACTGTTCCTCAGTGTTACATTTTGCCATTAGAATAATCAAGAATATTTCGCTCTCTCCTCGAGATAAATATCCAGCCGACAGACTTCGAGGTAGTCTCTGTAAATTGTGTTTCTTTACATGAACGCTTTTGCTGTAATGAAAAAAATTTATATATATGTTTTATCAAATTTTCTTGTTTAGGTGCTGTTAAGAAATGTTGCTGCTCGAAAACTTTAACATGTAATACGTTGTTTACAAAGCGTTGTTAATGCTACTAATTTAGTTTAATATTTGTAAAACACGGGAAATTCCATATGACTTCCGTTATCATTTGACGTGTTTTTACAAAAAATATTGTTATATACAGGGTGTTCCCGTTTAACCAGCAAGACCTCTAGTTTCGCAACTGGTAGTTTTAGATGCAGACTTCCAATTGCAAAAATATTCAAAATCAGATGTAATGTTAAGATATTGAAAGTTTGAAGCGAATAAGAAATGAGTCAAAAAACACAAAATGTAACTCTTTATACTGATTTTAGATCTTCTAACTTATATTTAGGGAAATAATCTCAACTGAAAAATACATTTAACGGAAAAAACTGGACATTTGTAAGAATTAAAGCTCAAGGAGGCATTTGCGTTCAAAGTTTTAAGGGACTACGCAAAAGAGGATATAGAAACCTATCGACCTTTCAAATAAATGACAGGAGGATTTCAAAGTTATTGACTCCTGACTTACAGAAAAACGGACCTTGAAACACGAACATTTTTGGAAGATAATAAACTGTGAGAAAGTTTAAATACTAAAGCCAAGAGTAAACAACTCCTTGTCTAGTTTCTCTGAGTACTATACTATACTGTGTACAATCCTACAGTTATTTTCGTGGGTTACTGGTGGCCTTAGCAGATATGTGGGCAGAAGATAAGGCAAAAAATTACAAAAACTGCTTTTAAATACCTTTTTTCTCAAAACTGTGAGTGACTCATCAAATTACTGGCGCTTAAATGAACAAAATACTAAAGTGTCCCGAAGTCAGTCACTGCTTGAGAAGCAATCAACATCATATAGTTGTGATCTTGAACTTCTGACCACTACTCAAAGACAAAAAAATCAGTTTTAAGAAGGTAAAAACTTTACTTTTTCTTATCATAGTACATACTACTAATATATCCTAAAAGGTTTACCAAAATTGTAGACATCAATGATCACAAGTTTTTATCCCTTTAAAAAAATGACTTAAATCGCTCAGCTCTCTTCTGAAAAGGATCAAAAGACTTCATTTTTTTGCAATTATACATTAAGAAATGTAGCACGGATTTGTTGGGAAAATCGTCAATGATAATGAAATGATATTATTTACTCTCTCCTGAAAAATCAATTCGCATGAGCCTCATTATATTCTATGAAAACTTTAAGCATAGTATTTGTTTCAGTGTCTCTTAAAAAAGAAGAAATTTCAAATAGTAGTAACGTGCTGATTTCGTTTTCATGTAGCTTTTCAGAAATGGTATCAGAGATTTTTTTTTTTTTTTTTGAGAAAATCTCATGCTTTCTGGAACATACAAAAGAACTATTTTTTTGGTACAATATTTCTCTTAATTTCAATACTTTCATATAAATCAAATTGCTATCAATAATTTGTATTCAATCCGGCAGTATTTTAAATTCTTCTAAGTCGGGACTTGATAACTATTAATAACTATTTAAATAAAGTTATTAAGCATTTTTTTTACTAAACAAAGTCGATTAAAAAAATGAATGCTCTGTCAAGTTGATTGTTGCAATGAAATAGAAGTAAATATATCTTGTTTCATACAACTCAATCTATTTAGGTTTATTATAAAAATGTTATGCTTATCTCTCCCACGATTGTAGACATCGAGCACAAAAGCACCAATGAACAAAACCTTCGGTTTCCTTGTTTTTTTTTCTTTTCTTTCTTTCCTTTTTTTTTACAGACATTGTATTTCTCAACTGAAATAGTCAAACCTTTGCCCGTTTCCACACCACCTCAGGGGTAGGGCGTGTTTTTTTTAACGTTGTATCGCCAGTAGCCATAGTTCACTACATGCACACATCGACAATTCTCCAGTAATGGTAACTTTTGCATACTAAATATTCAAAAGAAAAAAAAAATGCACATAAATGAAGGAGTGAGAAGCAAAGAGATGCAAGTGAAATTTTTCCAAGTTTTGAGTAAAACGACTTTAAAGTTGTTGTTCTAGGTAGGCTTTCATCGGAAAGTTTTTCTAAATCATGCTGTACAGCAGCACCTACCAGGGCTGCTGTACAGTACTATATCTTGCCCCAAGACAGAGGAGGGGTTCACCTACCATTTGTACTGGTTATCTATTTTTTTTTAAATTTTGCCACTTACATCCCTTCGCTTCTCACTGTCTAATATCTAAACTTGATATTAATTAATTTCACATTTTAATACGAATTCTCCTAGCAGAGAATATTTTAATACATAAAGGTGAGAGCGAAAGTTTTTCAACTTTCGAAAACAATTTCCTTTTGCTTATTTCACACTTTGGGCAACATTTGTCCGAAGACATATTTATATGTTTATTGGTTACATATTTTACATGTTAGAATACGGGAAAAAACATTATTATACTATGAGAAACAATATTTAATGATAGTTAACATTGATAAGATAACGGAATGAATAGGATTGCAAGGAAAACTTGCACTTCTTTCCTTTATAACGGAGCAGTTAACCTTTATTTTGTACACGATTCCATTAACATTTTATGAAAGATTCAAATTTCATTTCTTGAGGAAATACCATATTTGAGCGATTAATCATGTTTAAAAAATTGAATAGTTGTTAATTGGAAAAAATATATAGAAAATAAATCAATATAATGCTTTTTGTTATCTTTTAATTTCACCATTTGTCTGTATTTGGAAAAGTTTCTTCGGGACTATTCACCTTATCAAAAAAAAATTATTTAACACTAGGACGTTTTTAGTATTTTGCATTTAAGTAAAACAGGTTATCTTTTGAAAACTATGCCAACAAATGAAACAAAAACAGATTAAAGTTTTCTTAAATATACTGTAGAGTATATTTACAAAAAACCCTTAGAAGTTACATTAGTGGAGAATTACCCACACAAATAAATCAGAAACAAAAAAAGAAAAGTAAAGAAAAATAAAAAATGCTCAATGAATATGATTTGTTTAAAAATTACTGTTGTTGTAAATAAAGGTTATATTTTGATAAATGGCTACGTGTTTCAAAGTTTTGGTTTAAATAAAAGCTCGTGGCACCATCAGCTATAAGAAAAATTATGCTACTTTTATAACTTGAGCATTTTCTCTCTAATTATTTTAATTAACCTAGGTAGGTATAAGCTAATAAACATACCTTAAGAGCCATTGTCTGTAAGAATCAGGCAGTTTAAAGCATGTGTGAATGTTGACATTTTAATTTTTTTTATTTTCACATATAATGTTCCTTATCATAAATGTAATGTAAATCCGAAATTTGAGCTTTGTCTGACTCACCATTTTTGAGAAAACAATTTTTTTTTTGTTTAGGGGGCGTGGCACATTTTTGCCGGTTTTTCAAATTTGCAGATTTTAATGTGCTTGTTGCTTGAAGCGTCCTTATAATAACATGGATTTTTTAATTCCATATTACTATATGGTCTTGTTAGATACTGTTACAGCTGTCAAATCGGTGACACTACGAGGGCGACGCCCACAAACTCCGTTTAAAAATGACCGAAAATGAATTTTTTTCTATATTCAAGGCCAATTTTCTCAAAGCGCCTCCATGATGACACCAACATTTTTAGATCATTTTCTAGCCACACTTACATACATCAAAAATATGTACCAAAATCGGCGTCACTATAAGGGCGCCAGCAGATATTGGAACTTTTATTCAATAAATTTCACAAAAACACAAATATTTAGAATCTAATTACAACTGTCGCCCTCATAGCAGATATCTAATACTACATTAGGTTGATAACCAACATGTTTGTCTAACATTTGCACAAAAAAATCGGTGTCACTCCTATTATTTTTGGAAATATAATCGTTCCAAGTTAGTACGTTATGGCGTTTCTTTTTATATTTATTTGTTTAATATTTTCACACTCACATTTTTTTTTGTACATATTTATTTTAAATTTAATACAAAGAAGTGTACCTTATAACATAAACAGCTTTGGGCAGCAAGAGAGTCTTTTTCTTGAATAGAAAATGCCCGTTTTGATATAGGTACCAGGTGGATCTATTGTGCATAACATGTCTAGACTATTATATCAATACTCGTCTTGTTTTTTCCGGCCAAACAAATTTATTTATTCCAATTGTTCTTGACATGCATTTGACAAAAACTTGCAAATGGTCAACTTCTACTCTTTTTCTGGGATACCATGTTTTCCCATGCTTTAGTGCTACAAAATTAGCAGTTTTCAATAAGAGATGACCGTCTTTCTGAAATTGGTTTGACTTGATTCTTAATGTTTTCTTCGTTTTGGTCTACGTTATCTTCAAATTCAGTTTCAGATTCTGAATGTTCGCTTTCTTCAATATTCTCATTTGATGTATTGAGAATGCATTCGTTTTTTTGTTTCTTCCATCGAAAAAAAAGGATAGGATTTGTTTCATAGTACAATACTCTGAAGCAACGAACAGTTTTTTCCCCCGTTACGAACTGCATTTCTCATCTAGTGTGCAACTTGACAGGGATGTTGTTTTTTCCCAGTATTTTCACCAATCGTAAATTGTTCTTATAAATACTCCTTCTGCTTTGAAGTGAACTTGAACTGAGCTCGTAAAGATAGGGATCATCCAATTTCATAAAATTGAACTTTTGGCAATGCAGGGGTATTTATTAGTTGAAAATTTGAAGATTTATATAAGATGTTTGTAAGAGTTTCGCTCTATACATCCTTCGTATAAAATCCATTTGCAAGTTGAGGTCAAATGTATGTCAAGAACAATTGGAATAGATAGATTTGTTTGGCCGAAAAAACAAGATGAGTATTGGTATGATAATCTAGACATATTATGCACAATACATCTGCCTGTACCTATATCAAAACGGGCATTTTCTATTCAAGAAAAAGACGCTCTTAATGTCCAAAGCTATTTATGTTAAAAGATACACATTTTTGTATTAAATTAAAAATAAATATGTTCAAAAAAACTATCTGGGGATGAAAAGATTAAATAAATAAATAAAAAAAAACGCCATAACGTACTAACTTCGAACGATTATATTTCCAAAAATAATAGGAGTGACACCGATTTTTTTTGTGCAAATGTTAGACAAACATGTTGGTTATCAACCTAATTTAGTATCAGATCTCTGCTATGAGGGCGACAGTTGTAGTTAGATTTTAAATATTTGTTTTTGTGAAATTTATCGAATAAAAGTTCCAATATCTTCTGGCGCCCTTATAGTGACACCGATTTTGATACATATTTTTGATGTATGTAAGTGTGGCTAGAAAATGATCTAAAAATGTTGGTGTCATCATGAAGGCGCTTTGAGAAAATTGGCCTTGAATATAGAAAAAAATTTATTTTCGGTCATTTTTAAACGGAGTTCGTGGCCGTCGCCCTCGTAGTGACACCGATTTGACAGCTGTAATAGTATCTAAGAAGACCATATAATAGTATAGAATTTAAAAATCCATGTCATTATAGGGGCGCTTAAAGCAACAAGAACTTTAAAATCTGCAAATTTGAAAAACACGCAAAAATGTGCCACGCCCCCTAAATTAAAAAATTTAATTTCCCAAAAACGGTAAGGCAGACAAAGCTCATATTTTGCACAAACATTACATTTATGATATGGAACAACATTTGCAAAAATAAAGAAAATTAAAAATGTCAACAATCACAACCTGCCTGATCCTTACAGACAATGGCTCTTAAACTACGAATTCCTCTGAAGTCAAAATAAACTACAGCGTACAAATATTAAAAAATCATAAAATGACAGTCAGTTGACTAAGGTTTGTTATGAAAATAAACACATTTAAAATATTTTATTCTCTATGCTGCATTATCCAGTTTTGCATAGTGCCAAAAAAAAAAAAAAAAAAAAAAAAAAAAAAAAAAAAAAAACATTTAATATTTTTTATTATATGGTGTTAAGTTGTGTGGGATACTTTTGAAAAACGAATCTTTTCCTGAAAATATTGAACTACTCCTTTTTCCAGTTACATATCAATTCATTCAAAATTAACCCATTAAAAATGTAGAGAGCGTCAAAAAATGTGTCAAACGTTTTAAAAGTTTAAATTTCAGAGCATAAGACACCTGAACATATACTATACAGTTCTGTATAAAATGAAAAAAACCTGTAACCCCCATGCTAAACTGCACTTAAAAAAAATTGATAAGGCTTGGTAAGTGCATCTTTTACAACCAACTTTTCCTCTCCTTCTTCTCAAAGTTTAAAATATTCTCCATTAATTGCATTTCTGAATTTATATTACTTTCGTATATCAGGCGATATTAACCCGAAACTCTATATTTTCATCAAAATAAACTAAAAAATTTCGCTCCTAACAGGGTACATTTGGCAATGAAATAATCTACTGGCAAATTGATCCAAGGACTACATTCTTTGAAATTAAATCTTTATAAATTAAAAGACTATTCTAACAAAATCTCTGACATATTACAAATGTAATATACTAAAGAAAGATTTTAATAGTTTGTGGTGTCACTATTTTGTCTTCAAACTTTTAAAAGGATTTTTTTCCCTTGAACTTAGTTTTAATTAGTAAAAAATATTGCATCTTATTCCATGAACTTTTATATTTAATAGCATACTTTTATATTTAAAAGCATGCACAGTCTTCAAAGAAGAATTAGAGTTCTAAACCAACAGAGGGATGAGACATACGAGGGCTGATTTGTTTCGATGTCTAGTGTCATGGAGTGGTTCAGTGGTTGCATTTGTTGTTACGAAATTCAGCTTTAAGGTTTCTACTGATGCACTCCATCAGTATCATACTCCCCATCGTATAATTTTATAATGGATTTTTGTCCTCATCATGCACATTAAATGCCTATGAACTTTTTGCTATTACCAAGACCTGAAAACCCCAACTAGATTCTGCATACAAATTCATTCAAAATAATCCCATAAAAAAAAAATCTGCAAACGCGTCAAAAAATCTGTCAAGCGTCATCAAAGTTTAAATCTCCGAGCACAAAAAACCTGAAAATGCACTATACATTTCCGTAAAACAAGAAAACACTGTATCCCCATGCTGAAATGTAGCATTGTAAGAGTCATATAATAAGGTTTGGCTCGTGCATCTTTTCAGCGAATTTTTCTTATCGATCTTCTCTTAGTCAAACATTTTCTCCATCAATTGCTTTTCTCAATTCATATAAATTCCATATGTCAAACAATATTAACCCTATACTCTATATTTTCATCAAAAAAAAAAACCTATACGTTTCGTTCCTAACAAAGTACATCTGGCAATGAAATAATATATACAGGCAAATTGATCTAAGGGCTGTGTTCTCTGAAATTAAATCTTTACAAATTAAGTGACTAACATACCAAAATCTCTTGTAAATTAGAAGTGTAATATACTGCTGGAAAATCTTTATAGTTTCTGGTGCTAATATCTATATTTGACTTTTAAAATGATTTATGTCCATTGGCTGAGCTTTAAATGATGAAAATACTATATCTTATAATATTTTTTATGTTTAAAAAGGTACTTAAATGCCCAGTCTCCAACGAAGAGCTTCAAATCAATAAAGGGATCATCATCATGAGGGTGGCTTGTTCTGCTGTCTAGTGTCATCGAGGAGTTGTGTTTGTGGTTACAAAATACAGCTGTAAAGTAGCTACTGATGTACATCGTAAATCTCAGTCTCTACCTAGCAATCTTTTATAATGGATTTATTCGTCCTAACCTTGCGTATGAAATACACAAAAACTACTTAGCGTAACCAATATCTGAAAATCCTAACTAAATGTGCATGCAAATTCATTGAAAATGAACCCCCTCTTTTAATTATGCAGACGTGTCAAAAAAATCCCTAAAGCAGTTATAAAGTTAAAACCTCCGAGTACAAGAAACCTGAAAATGCGCTATATAGTTCTGTACAATGTGAAAAAACTTCAATCCCATGGTAAACATGTAATTTTTGTTAAGTCATTTTGATACGTATGTCTATTACATCTTTTTAATGAATTTCCCATATCCTTCTTCTCAAAGTAAAAAATATGCTCTATATTTTGCATTTTCCTTTTTAAATTCATATAACTTTTAAATGCCAAGCAGTATTAACCTCAAACACTATAATTTCATCAAAATAGGCTATACTTTTTGTGACCAGTAAAGTGCATCTGGCATTGTGCTAATATACAGGAAATTAGATGGAATGACTGCTTTCTTTGAAATAAAATCTTTAAAAATCGAAAGACTATATTAATAAAATGTCTGAAAAATTGCCAAGACGATTGTTATAATACGGTGTTATTATATTTCAAACCTTTAATTAAACTTTTTTCCCTTTAGTTTAACTTTCAATGCCAAAAAATTTATATATTATAACATAAAGTTCTATGTTAAAAGTGTATTTACTTGAGCTGTCTTCAAAGAAGGATTAGTTCCAAAGAAAACAGGGAACAGGCTGCACTAGGGCAGTCTTATTCTGCTACATAGTGCCATCGAGTGGTTGTTTTTGTTGTTACGGAATTCAACTTTAAGCTTTCTACTTATGTACATAGTAAATCTCCGTCTCCATATCGCATGATTATTTTTTTTTTCGTCCAATCATATGAACATGAAATACTTACAAACTACTCACCATACCCAGGATCTGAATATCCTAACTAAATTCTGCATTCAAATTCAATCAAAATAAACCCTTTTTTAATTCTGCAGACAAGTGAAAAAAAAAAAAAAAAACTTTTAAAGGCTTAAAAAGATGAAATTTTCGAGCACAAGAAACCTGAAAATACACTATACAGCTCTGTTCACTTTTATTATGAAAAGACTGCATTCTCATTCTAAACTGTAGTTTTTAAGAGTCATGTGATTAGGTTTGGCTAATGCATCTTTTACAGCGAATTTTTCTTCTCCTTCTCTAAGTAAAAAATATTCCCTGCAAATTGCATTTCCTATCTTATATAGCTTTCGTATAACAAGAAATATTAACTCTCAACTCACTTAAAATACGTGCACACTATCTACCATCTCAAGGAATGGAAAATCTTAACTAAAACGTGCCTATGTACCTATATTTTTGTTTTGAAAATACTTAATGTTTTTTTTTAACTGTTAAAAATAAAAATCTTTGAAAAATGGTATATAAAACGTTTTAATAAAGTGCGCCGTAGACAGAAGTTTTTTTTTTCCCATTCTTCTCCAAGAAATAATTTTTACAAATTCAGAGAATAAAAAATAAAGTAGTTACGAATGAGAAGAAGGAACATGCTGTGAAATAATTTAGTGTAAAGCACACATGGTACGTAAAGTTTACAAAAATAAACATTTAACATTATTTTTCTCCATGTGAATAAATTTTTACAATGCAACGAATATAAAATTTTAAAAATCCGCCAAGTAAATATATCAAGTCGTTTGAAAATAGTTAAAGTTCTCTAAATTGTAAAACTAAAACACGAGAAGCTGTTTGGGTTTCGAAGCAAAACGATATTTTTCTGTTTTTGTGTAAATAAAAAGTAAAGAAGTTGTCAATCGCAATTGAAGCAATTATAGTAGCCGTTACGAAAGAGTACCGCATATTTATAAACAAATGCTATTGTTTAAAAGTAAAAATCTTTAGAAATATAAAGAATTATACCCTACCAAAACAATTTTTAACATGATTATTTTATTGCAGCATAATTGAAAAAGCATATACTCTTATAAATCAATTTTTTGCTCTTATAATTAAATTCGTTTTTTACACGTAGCTAGCTTGCTCCAATTATGCTGACGCCGCCATTTTGTATTTTAGCACTGAAGTTAATGGAACCATTATTCATTATATGAAAAATGGGGTTCGCTCAAAATTATTTTAAAAACTAATTTTTTGTTAGTAGAAAAAATCTGAAAATGAACGGTGTTGTACTTATCGTATTCGATGCAGAAACTCGCAGAGCAGCTTGAAGCTTTAACAGAAGTCAACCTTATCTTTGACTTTTCGGCTCAAACTGAAAACCAACTGTTACGGTTGCTCTGTTGATAGCCATGGTATTGTTGCACATAGGAAAAAAAATATGGGTTGCAATGCCAGTTTTTGAGTTGATTGTAACAATGCGTGAAATTTGGGAACATATTGTAGAAATTATTTTAATTTGAAAGTAAGATCTACAGTCGGCAACAGTAAATGAGGCTTTATTGGCACTTTGGCGACTAGTTTACTTTCAACCTTAGAGAAAACGGAGCCATATTGTTAATGTCGCCATCATGGTTGCTCTCATCTTGCATTCTAATTGATCGCTTATTGCTTTCAATGGGGTCGTTTCCAAAATTTTAAAAGTATTTTTTTCGGAAAGAGCATGTTTAAAAACATAGAATCTTACCATTTTTTAAATGATTTCTTTAAGTTTACTATTTTTAAAAAATTACTTAAATCAGTGTTCTTTTATCGTTTAACGCTTCTGCCGATGACATCACAAATGATGAAATGCCATTCAGTGTTGCCATTCACGGTCCAAAATATTTAATTCGCATCTTTACTCACGCGTAATGGCAACGATATGATTGATAGCAAGCGTAGGGTGCAATTTTAATTCGCTGCTTGATTATCATAAAGTGGAAACGTAGTAGAAAGATGCGGCAAAGTGAATCATTTTTGACGTCATAAAGACCACGCCTTGTTTCAAAAATCGGACGTTTAAAAAAATTAATTAAAAAAAAAAAAACTGTTGGGAAAATGAAAGTATTTTCTGGGTCCATGTTATTTTTTTCCCTCATTCTATCTATTTCAATGACTAAAGTAGTACTTTTGACTGAAGGAAACCACCCCATTACTATTTCATATTTAAATGAAAATTTAGTAGGCATAATATTTCGTATTTTTATAAAACTTTCAACAATATTAATTGGGTTGATTAATTCTGTTGAAGAATAAACGTGATGTCGTACTTGCCGTAGTTTTCAAAGTTTTTCCCAATCTCCCATATTGTAACTTAATCTTTTCGTCCTCAAGATAATCTACTTAAACCATTTCTTTCATAAAATTCATGCATTTAGTTTAGATTTCCTTGGGATAAATTATTTCGTTTGGATGAGTTCTCTCGGGTTTGAAACCTTCGTCTCAAACTCATACTGCAACTACTGGTGAACAGCTTTCTCACGTCTACAGCTTTGGTACAAAATGAATAGAACAAATTTTGTCTTACTTTGGCCAGTGCTTGTGTTCTTATACATTTGTAGTTATGTGGGTAATTTTTAAGAAGTTTAAATTTAATTCCTTTTAATTCTTTAGAAATTAGTTACCTCGTTGATGGCACTTAACTGTATGCAAACTTATCATTAGATTTTTAGCTAATTACTAATGTTGTCCCGGTTAGTCCCTGTTCTCTAAGAAAGGGGCAATATAATAACGTATGTGAAAACGACATCAACGATCAAAAACGAGTTTTACCATTAAGAAATATGAGTAATAGGCAATAAATATGCAAAATGTTAATGGATGGTATACGTTTCAATTATTTTTCTTAATCAAGTTTCACAAGCTTCATTTCATTTATTTTCTGCTCAGGTGTGTGCTGTAGAAGTAGATTCTTAGTGCTCTATAGTTAAAAGCAATCTTTGGTCATGTTTTTATTTATTTATTTATTTATTTATTTTAAGCTTAGTCTTACGATAAAGCTTCCATGATTATTCTCAAATTTTAAAATTTCTTTTTCTGATTTTTAATTTTTAAATACACCAGAGGGTTCTTTCATCTAGCGTAACTTAGAAACATATCTGTTTCGGAAGTACAGAAAACACTATAAAAAAGACAGAGTGAAAAAAAAAAAATTCAACACATTAGAGGACATCAGGAAAAGTACTTATAAATAATGTCTACTTTGAAGACAATGGAGGCCAATTGAATTTTTTTAAACAACTAACAAGCTATAAGCTTTTAACAGCGGAATTTCTTGTGGCCCTTAACAAAAGACTCACGGTAAATGCCCTATATGGTTTGCTCAACATTTAATTTACCAGGCATTAATTCCATTTCCAGTTTCTCTTCTTCCTGCTCGGTTCTAGTCTAACAATAGCCATTCCCAAAGGAGACTGGACCCAATAAAGATTTTGCGGTGTTATTAGGCGAGGCAACAAATGAGATTAACTGCGAGTCCGAATCTTTTGTGCAGTCTATTTCTGTCCATCTGACTCGATATTTAAGAAAAGAAGTGCTGATGGCCTGCTTTCTATGTAACTGGACACGGAAACTTTCTTCATTTTTGCTTTCTTTTTTTCCCCATTCTTCTTTTTTCGAAAAATAAAATTTCTCTTGTTTCTGATTTGATAAAATGCAGTTAAAAACTTATTTGAAAACCCATTTAGAAATATTTGAATGAAACACCAATGAAGTAAATAAAAAATGATCAAATAAGCTTCGTGCTGCAATATGATTTAATGAAAACCAACGTGAATAAAGCACAAAATATCGCATGTGAACTAACTAATAAGTGAACTAACGAGTTCTATCACGACTTTCTGGTTGTGTGGTGAGCTTTTTTTCATTGATGAAGAGTAGGATTATACTGTATTTTCTTTAGAATTTTTGTTTATTCACATTGGTTTTTCAATTTAGCCAAGGAATTTGTTGAATTCGTACCATGGTTTACTCGAGAATCGAGTTATACTTTTGTTAATAAAAATAATATAACCTAAACATTACCCGACTTATTGAATTATTCATACAGTGGAGAGGTCTTGAAATACATAAAAAGTTAAATGTGGATTGAGGATCCATCAATGAGATAGAATTAAACCTGATTTAAGACAAACTTAACTTCTTATATTAAAAACTAACATCAAAAGACTGGTAGTCCGACTTATTGAGAGTGTAATTTGTCAATATTTTGATATTTTTTATTTCTATCAAAATTCGAACAACCTATGACCACAGAGTCACTGATTTCAAATGGAGCTTTGAGATCCCAATGCTCAGTCAATAAAAGCCCGTTTATATTTAATCGATTTTTGAAGATTTTATTCACGCAAAAGGACTTTCCTGTAGAAATCGCTGAGAATTTTTAAAACTTCATGTGCATCAGTTTAAATTTGCTGTTGATCTGGTTTATTGGTAAGATATTGAATAAGAATGCCACAATTTCTTATGCATTATCTTAAAATAGTTTATAGAAGAACAGAAGTGAATAACTTGAAATAAAGTTACTGCATAAATTAAGCATTACACAGTGTAACGAATCAAGCTATGTACGCATTTGATTATTTTTTTTCTACGCTCATTTCCTAATCATTGGTAAAATATATATATATTGCAACTCATAACTAAGTTTTCATTTACTTTGCGAAACATTGTTTCATCATGCATGAAAACATATAAGATTAACTTTGTAGTGAAATATTTGTGATTAAATATCCTTTTGTGCTTTTGGTTCATTATTCTTTATTTTTTAATGCTATCCTTGTTTTCTTCTACCTATGTCGCAATTTTGAAAAAAAAATATAGAAGCCTGTTCAACATGTCCTGTATTTTATCACAAAGTAGAACCGATGAAAATTAGCAGTAATATATTATAAAAAATGTATGTAATACATCTAATGTAAAAAAAAAACTGATTGTTTAAGAATGTTTTATTTTTATCTTTTAATATAGTTCTTCTTACTAACATTTTTTTAAATGTCCCAAACTTTAAATTCCCCATACGGTTAAAGCTTTATTTTATTAGCACTTTGTAAAAGCATTTCCAGTGACTTTCTCTTACATATAAATCTTGAATTAAATCTCACTACTAAGTATATAACTTGCATAATTAAGCACAACAATCGTATAGCTTAGTAAGACGTATGCAAAGCCTTTATTAAATGTACCGTGTATAATATGCAATAACATCCCAAATCACAAAACATGAGATCTTTTTTCCTACATTAAATAACACTAAGTACTCACAGAAATGAAATATCATTCATGTCTCGACTTGAAACCGCTGATGCGGTGTTACGTTCAAAAACGCTTAATGTCAGCATTACAGTTATCTTCCTTTCAGAACAAATATTGAGGCTCTTTTCAAGTCTTTCAAAAACCAAAAAAATAACTTGCACGAACATTTGTACATTTGGAAATTTCCTCTTCCGTGGCAAGAAAACAAATTCAAAAATGAGCACCAACAGCAACAACGGAAGAACAACATTCATTCCTTGAGAAACGAGAGACATAAATACCCATTCACTTTCCAGCTTGTTATTTCAGAGGGAAAACCATCGTAAGATCCTCGGTAGAAAATACATTTATCTTAATATCCATCGGACTCGTTTGGATCTTTTCCAAGGTGCCTTCCTTGGGGTTTTTCTTCTCTTCTTCCTTTTTGATTCTTTGCCTTCGTTGTAAAGGAAGAAAAATTGTTTTCTTCGCTAATGCGTGATTTTCTTTTCCATCGTCTGAAGTAAAGAGACGTGTTTCCCTCCCCGATTGCTCGTTCGAGATGAGTTGAGGCTGCTTGTGTCTCCTTAGAGTGATGAGGACTGTTGCAAATGCTGTTCAGTTCTAACCGAAAGAGATAGTAATGAATTTCCAAACCTTTATAGATTGCTAATTCTTACTGATTACTACTTGTGTCTGTTTTTTAAAAATTATCGCTATTCTTTAAAAAGCAATCTTTTTTACAACAGATATTTTACTACTAATTTTACTTAATTTGCAAAATCAAAATATCTATCAATCTTTGCAAATTTTCCGGGTTTATTTCTGGCATATAGAAATGTATTTTATACAAGTGGATAATATAATTTTAAATTCGTCTTTTCATAGAATACATTGAATTTATTCAATGATCCACAAAGGAATAAGTTGAATTTCCTTACACCTCTAAGAGAAATGCTTTCCGAACCCTATAACTAAATTAGCACTGTAGTCTAAAAGCTTGCAAAAAAGTGCATAAATAAATAACCATTTAACTACTTATCGCTGAACTGTAGGTAGACTCCGTCAATGATTTATAAATAAACTTACAGTGGTTAGTATCCTTATGGAGCAACTGAACTTCCCTCCTAACCTGGAAAGAAAAGGTAGCTAAGCAATATTAAGAGCTTTACCTCGCTAGTTGTTATAAATTAACGTTTAACGTTATTGGGTCTATGACAGATATTCCAAACTGGGTGATGCAGGAAGACGCGAGGGGTGCCATGAAGTGTCCATGGTATCAATATATACGTTTGTGACAGAGATTGGCAAGAGTGCTGTGAGAAAACTCGAATTCTTCAAAGGGTGTCGTTTACCGAAAAAGTTTGGGAACCCCTGGTCCATGTCATTTTTAAAAACGCCGATTCTACCGTTCATGCTGTACCTATGGGTATACTCCCATATTTTTTACTTCCTCTTACAAAAAAGGAAGTATTGTATTCGCGAAAAATTTTTCACCAAAAAATTGACCTTAATTTCCATTTTGCTCACCCCCGAATGAATGTTGAGTTTTTTTTTCGACTCGACCACACTTGGATAAGTGCTTAAGACCGTATAGACACGCGAAATATCAATTTTGACGATTCCCGAGTTAATTACAACGAGTTTTCTCGTGACGTCTGTAGGTACGTATGTGCGTACGTATGTCGCATAACTCAAAATGTATGTCCTAGAAACTTGAAATTTGGTACGTAGACTCCTAGCGAAATCTTGTTGTGCACCTCCCCTTTTTGTTGCATTCGGATATTTCTAAAGGGATCTTATCTTGGCGACAAATTTCGCGGTTTTTTTTAAGATCTGGTTTCAATTTTGACCACTATTGGTGATATTTAGAGAGTAAACTATTGAATCACATTAAAATTGCCCAAAATGTCAAAATAACATTAAATTGGAGTAAAAGAAAGTCATGTGATGCCACATCAGCTCGTTTTATTTCTAATGTCTGCTCACAATAAGAAGAGACAAAGAACAACATAGAAAATATATATGCAAACACAATTCACAGAACAAGCAATGAATTCAGTAAAATATTTGCTGTGATGCTCCAACATAAAACACATACACTGGTGTCTTATAGTTCAGAGAAGACATTGAAAGTTTATCTCTCAAAGCAACATAGAATTTAATGCTGCAAGTCTCTACTCTTACCCCTCCCTCGTCAAAGCAAAGTATTTAAAATCATATGTTATTTGAAAATGAAACAACGTAGACTTAAAAAAACAAAAATCAGTCATACATAATTCTCTATAAGGTAAAGTTCTTACTAACGATTGAAAAGCTTTAAAAAAGTCTCGATTTCTTTTACAAAATTCAGTTCCGTTTTCTTTTTCAATTGACTACAAAAACTTTTCTTGAATTTCATCTTGCTGTCTTATTCTAGGTCTACATTTTGCTCTTGAACTAACAAATATTCTTAGTAGTTAGAATTTTACAATGAAATTTTACTATAAAATTGAGGATGCTGCTGAAAAATGACTATACTTTTATTATAAAAAAAATCATTACGAATTAATATTTATTTTTCTAATGTCAAATATGTCCAATTTATTAGAATTATGCTAAATTTTTGTCATATGATATCATTAATTGATCATCACTGAAAAAGGCTAAGTACAAGTACGATTTTGCAAAAATAAATAATGTCTTAATACAATTCGAGGGACATATTTCTTCACTTCCAGAATCCAAACATCTGGAACGTGAAGATAAACCGCCACAGGAAACTTCTTTTCCTATCTCAACTCTTGGTGATTTTCCTTTCAATAAGCTCCCATCACTTGAGGTGAAATCGTCCGTTTCCATGTCTTCACTTCACTTTCTGGAATAAAACTTGAAGAAAGAGCATGACTAATAAATGACTGTATTACGACCCTCATCCAAAACTTCGATGAAAATGGCGGTTTTGATGAAGACCTTCAAGATGGATGGTTTGGATTCCTCAGGGCGAGGGAAGGAGCTGTAGTACTTAAGAGGTCAAAAGTGTGGAAATGAAGTGCAAACGAATTCCCCCTCTCCGCTTTGAAGGGGAGAGTGTGATCGGTAACTTTTAACGTGACGATTCTATATTGTATTTCTCTGGATTAAAATAGAAGGAATTATTTCGATGTGTCAATAGCTTTCAGGTTTTCAAGTCATTGAAGAGATTATGCAGTTATCGATAGTGACTTGATAAGAAAGTGATTAAGTTAAATAAATTGGTACATGTTTATAGATTTATGCATTGTTTAAAAAAAAAAAAAAAACAAATGTGCTTACGCATACAATGTGTTATGAAATTAAAATTACTTTGGAAAAACATATGAAGAATGTTTAACAATAAAATAAAATTGTCTGCAGTTAAAATTTTTGTTTTAAGTTAAGGGTTTATTCGAAGTTTTTCTTTTTGTAACGTATTTTCAAACAACATTGTACCGCATTGGATGCGAAATTTGCGAACAGGACTCTATTTTATTACTGCATAAATAAGTACTTTTCTGTAATCCTTTGTGGACTATAATATGTGAGAGGGATTTTGAAGTAAGCGGTGTTTTCAATATATATTTATCTATACCTATATCAGTGGCGCTCCTAGCATGAGTGACATCCGGGGAGGTAATTTGTGGTGTCGACCCTCCCCCTATAAACGCAAAAAAAACGCTAAAATATTCTATGTGAACATGAAATTCATACAATTTTTAGAAAGAACTATGTTTATGTTATTACGAAATTTTAAACGGGATAATGTACAACAGACAAATGAAAACTACAAACGCTTTTTACATATAAACTTACTCTAGAGGCATATGTGCAGGGCCATCACAAGTTCATAAAATTAAGGGTTTGCATGGAATTGATAGTCCCTTAATTATTTCAAACGTATCTCAAACACACAGAAAGATAATGGGTTTCAGTTTTTACTTCCTTTTACAAAAAAGGAAGTATTGTATTCGCGAAAAAATTTTCACTCAAATATCGGTCTTAATTTTCATTTTTCTCACCCCCGAATGAATGTTGAGTTTTTTTTTTTCGACCCAATCACACGTGGATATGTGCCTAGGAACGTACAGATACCCGAAATGTCCATTTTGACAACCCCCAAGTTAATTACAACCAATTTTCTCTTGAGTCCGTATGTAGGTATGTATGTGCGTATGTGTGTATGTATCTCGCTTAACTGAAAAACGGTATGTCCTAGAAAGTTGAAATTTGGTACGTAGACCCCTAGTGGGGTCTAGTTGTGCACCTTCCCTTTTGGTTGCATTCGGGTGTTCTTAAGGGGGTCTTTTGCCCCTTTTTGAGGGGAAATCATTGTTAATTTCGATATAAACTTAAGTTGTGTTATAATTTGTCGGACACTTGGCGATCTATCGCCAGTCTTTTGGTCGCCGAGTTTTGTCGCCAACTTGGGCACAAATTTGGCGATTTTTTTATTTTAAAATTTGGTTCCAATTTGTCTACTGTTGGTGATATTTAGGGAGTAAACAATTGAATCACATTAAAATTGCCAATATTGGGGAAATGGCATTAACATTGGAGTAAAAGGAAGTCATCTGATGCACACATCAGCTCGGGGCATAAGAGGAAATCACTACTCGATCTAAGTACAGACAACATGGACCTAACCCTGAGTATAGTATTCGCACTCTGATGTACGATGGAAATAGAGGGGGTCCGGGGGTTTACCCCTGTGAATTTTTTCACATTTGTAGTCTTAAAAATGCATTTTAGCTCCATATTTTCCAAAACTTGCAGTTCCCCTTTGGGTGACACCTGGGGGGTTGAGAGATCCTACTTACCAAATTATCAAGTCCATGAACAACGTGATCGACTTTAGCTCTAACTTCTTTACATATAAGAACCCAATGTGCTTTGTATTAAATGAACTGTTCAGAGCTAAACTGGATCATGTCCTTCATGGATATGATTCACTTTAGCTCTGAATGCCTCACATTCAAATTTGAAAATCATTTGCATGATCTTCTAGATCTGAAACTACTTAAAAAAATTTCCATAATAAAAAAAACAATTAAATATTACATAAGTAAAAGCTCTGGGCTCAAACGTCCCTTGATCAACGGCCTTCGCCTTTTACTTTCTCACCAGCCCCTCTAAGAACTACCACTTTCTTCTCGCTGAAAAGAATGTGCAATATTATATTTATGTGTTAGTAAGTTAATTCCTTGTACTTTCTAGTTCATAAAACACGAATAAACGAAAAAATGCGACATAGTGAGCAAGTAAACTGTATTTTTTACAAACTTATTGTTTCTCATATCATAAACTGCGCTTCAATTCAACTGTAGCTCTAGTTTTTGCTAAGTGCTTCTTTTTATTAATCTGCACATTTATGTTTTTTTATATAAATCAATAAGTTTCGTTAGTAGTTTGTTAGTAAAATTTTTTTCCACTTCTTTTATTATACTTGTAATCTGGGAATTATTTGAACAAAAACATGTCTTTTAGCATCTATGCTTTGACTAGTGCTTCAGCAAACAGAAGGAGAAAAAATTGTTTTTTATTTGAAATGTAGAAACTATATAACATTTTCCATCAAATACACACGTCTAAATAAACAGCTACTCATAACAGATAACGGAAATTAAAAAAGGAAACTTTTTGCAAAATCTACTACATTTTCAAAACAATAGCAAGATATAATTAAAAAATAATTGCGTATTGTTTTTTTCCCTTATTTACGTATTTTATTTCTTGAATTCCGGGTGAATTCAACATTCAGTCACTAGGCCACGGGATACCCAATGTCTGTCGACAACGCAATTAAAAATATTTATTGCAGAGCAAGTCAGATGAGCAACTTTCATAACTAGTCCCTTTCTACTGCCGTGTGCAGGTAAAGGGTAGTAACTGCAAATTTTTCATTTTTCATTTTTTTTTTTTTTTTTGCATTTTTATCATCTATTGAACGTTATTTTTACTGTACAAACTCGCTCATTTGGTTTCCGCTGAAAAAAAAGCGCGAAAAAAATGTCTTATTCCAACATTTTCATACTGTCAGTATTGAATTGAATCCACTACATATTTCTTCAAACATCTCAAATTTAGATGCAGATGCTGCCGTTTACCTGCAAACGGCGGTATAATACCCCCTTATGTTCCTCCCTTTTTCCTTTATAATGTATGCTTATCGTTCTGGCGGAGTCTAATAAAAGTTAGTTCAATTAATTTCCATTAATGACGATGTAGTTAGAAGGAAATTAGATTATACATGGTTGCTTTGAAGGCGAACTAATTTAGAGTTACTATAAAAAACAATTAATTAGCTGTGACAAGTGTCACGTTTATAATGTAGATGTATAAAATAATGCATCAAAAAACCATGAGCAGAAAATTGAAACGGTTTCTTGAGAGAAAGAGAGATTGATCAGACTCTCTACTTCTTTCTGACAAAGTAAAGATGGAAAAGAAATGTGCAGCACCTTTTCATTTCTTTCGTTTAAAATGTTTGTAGGAGTTAAGTTGATTGTTAAGTTTGAATTATTAAAAAGTAAGATGTTAGCAGAGTGAATTGGTAAAATGTTTTGGGCGAAATATCACAATATCTGCTTAAAGCTGGCTGCCTAAGACGTATTTACCTCAAATCTCTGGTCATAACTTAATTAATGAGATGGGCCATCAATCCTATAGCAACATAATGAACTGAACAAACTACAAACTGCACTTCATTTTGTATCGAAATTTAAATGAGCCTCATAACTAACTCAAACAATACCTAAGCAGTAAGTCTTCTTTTGCTAGAATCAAATATTGTCACACAAATAAAATTTATTTAAGCAATGAATCTCAAACTGACATTTTCTTTTATGCTATTTCAGGAACTAAAAGAAAATATCTTATTGATCAATTCGTGACCATTTTTACAGTTCACGAAGTAACCACAAAACAAATGTACTTGTAACAAAACAATTAATATTCGTAGCTGTCATATGAATGGGATGGTTGTTTCCTTCAGTCAAAAGTACAACTTTTAGTCACTGAAATTAATAGAATAAGCAAAAATAATAACATGGGCCCAGAAAATGCCTTCATTTTCCCAACAATTATTTTTTAATTAATTTTTTAAAATGTCCTAGTTTTCAAACAAGGCATGGTGTTGATGACGTCACATATGATGTATTTTGGGGCATTTTTCTACAGCGTTACCACGTTATGATAATCAAGAAGCGAATTAAACATTGCGCTCTACGTTTGCTATCAACCAGATCGTTGCCAATACACGTGAGTAAAGATGCAAATTTAATATTTTGCTCTGTGAATGGCCACACTGAATGGCATTTCATCATTTGTGAGGTCATCGGCAGAAATATAAACAATGAAAGCGCACCGATTTAAGTATTTTTGTTTTTTTTAAATATTAAACTTAAGCAAATTATTTTAAAAATGGTCAGATCCTGCGTTTTTAAACATGCTCTTTCAGAAAAAAATACTTTTAAATTTTTGGAAACTACCCCATTGGTTTATTCAAGAAACTATAAATATTATGTTATTACTATTTCAGTTTCAATATGCAGCTAGAGCAACAAATATATAACAAAAAATCGTTTGGCGCAGTATAGCCCTCAAGGGTTCTTGCGCCAAAAAAACCAAACCAACCAACCAACCAGCAGCTAGAGCAACACCATGTTTGCTTTAATATAATGATAATAATTTTTTTCTTGAATAAAATAATTCATGGGAATTAATTATCAATGGTTTTCAAGAATGAACTAAGTAGAAATATTAAATAACTAGTGGTACCCTCTCGGCTTTGCCCGTAGTTGAAAATTAAAAGATCATTCGGTTCGCCTGTATATTTACAAATAATGTATGATGAATTTCTCGCCAATTTGATATGTTCATTTGCTCGCCAATGTTACGGTTCCACGTTATGATAATTTCGTAATTTACTTTTCCATGTTGTGATAATTTTCTCGGTAAAATTTTCTTAAAATTGGAATAGAAAAAGAACAAAATCGAATTTTCGAAAAATCGTTTCGAGGTGCACACTACCATGCTACTAACTAACTTTGTGCAGAATTTCATGAAAATTGGCCGAACGTTCTAGGCACCATGTGCGTCACAGACATCCGGACTTACAGGCAGATATCCAGACTGACTTTCAGCTTTATTATTAGTAAAGATTATTATTTTCAACCGATAAATATAAACCAAGTGATATTTTTTATTCGTTAATTTTTATTGGCAATTTCTTTTGAATAGGATAGTTGCAATTTATTACTTTAATATTTAACTTTAAAAGCTAAGATATGTTGGTTTTAAATTGTTTTAAAGAGTATTTAAATAAGGTACATTTTCTTTGGAAGAGGGAAGTCTGACAAACAGTTGTCGTCATTATATCAGGATTTTTGCCTGCTTCATAGAGTACGCATGGAGTTTAGGTGTTAATATTTATGTGTGCACACCGCACATTTTAACTAACAAAACAGATTGTTTTTCCACCGTAGTGGGAAGGAAAATTTACTTACGCTCAAAGAGCTTTTTTTATAAACTTTATAGCATGAGCACAGCCGTGTGGGAATACTTAGTATTAAATAAAGTTGAACCTTAGGGACAGCTGTGTCTCATAATGTTCCTTAAACGATTAATTACTTCTTTTTTCTCTCTTAATTTGAGTGAAAAATTTAATTTTATGTAAAAGATTCCATATAAATGATAATTTATATTGTTACTGCATTTTAGCACTATATCAAATCCCATTTTAACTCCCAATGCTTTGAGACTGAGGCACATATTATATTTCTTATTTCATTACAGAATGTTTTTGAACCTTTTATAAATTACTTAAGTGCAAACAGTTGATACTTGATTGGACACAATTAAGTGGCTTATCAATAAAAAAAATGATTAATTGCTGGTATTTATTAAAATTAATGAAAAAGAATCCTAAATTTTGGACATGACTTAGAAGTATAAAAACGTATTTTTCATAACTAGGGGGCTATCGCCCCCTGCTCGCTAACGCTCGCCAACCCCCGGAACTGCTTACGCAGTTCCTTCGGATCGCTTCGCGATCCGAGCTCGCTACGCTCGCTCACCGGTCACCAAATATTGGTCTGACTTTATCTGTATTAAAAAAGGTAGTTTTTTCTTTTCTTAATATGAATATCATAACACTTATGATTTTCATACATTTAAAAGGGAACAATTACTTTGACATGCAACTCGTGCATTGGATTATTATAAAGCAAAAATTTGCAATTCCATTATCTTTGGAGAGAAGTATGCAAAGGAACATTTTTGTACTAAAATTACAAACATAATATAATCTTTCTTTCCTACATTTACTGAATGCAAAAGAAATTGCAGTGAAAAAAAAAATCCTACAATGTTAACACGTCATTAACTATAGTATGTTCAGTGTCAAAATGTGTATATATATGTTTTAAAATGTCTAACAGTTGCAAAGAGCAAGCAACTTCTGACATTCTCTGAAAGCAGTGATTTAGTAAAAAAAAAAAAAAATGTTAGAATGAGTGTTTTAAGAGTCAAGAAACCAAATCCAGTGGCACGACAGCTTATGAGGGCCAAGGCCTACTGTACCCATCTCACTCCTTCTGACCAAGGGCTCTGGGGTGCTAGGCAGATGTTCCGGTTAAGGTCAGCCTAACGCGGAACCCCCAGGGTTCCCAAGCATACTTGGTACTTATTTTATTGACCCACTGGCGGAATGAACAGCTGAATCAATCATGCCCAACCCGGAGATTAAACACGGACCTGCAGTGTATAAGGGCTACCACTGAGCCTCTGCGCTTCAGAGCACTTGAATATAATTTACGAAGAAGAGAGCAGTGGGCTACGGAGTCTTTAGATGAAAGATCTGAACGCAGATTGGTCCGAAATGCTGCCGATACGCTAAGGTGCACAAATTTACACCGTCTTCAAATCGAGAGAATTTTGCAAGTGTTTCCGAATACATTTACGGAATAATCATGCACTTACGGAATAATCATACTGGAGAAAAAGGGTTGACCTAAGACTGATAATTATAAAACTGGAGAAAAATATTATTGTAGCAAAAAAAAAATTATTGATTATTATATAACACTAATATTTGTCATACCTCGGATACCATTTATTTCATTCGATAGCAATATGCCTTTTAAATTCAAACGTAAACAATTTCCTGTTAGATTAGCCTTCCTAGTGATTATAAATAAAGGAGAGGGTCAAAATGATTTTGTGAAAACAATTTAGCAGTAAAATCAGGTTTCCCGATTCAATTTGTTGCTTTACTTTGCCACTGTGGCTCAGTTCTTAACATCAATGCCATTGCAAAAGCATGTGAAATGTTTTACTCTCCAGGTCTTCACGATTCAATTTGTTGCTTTACTTTGTCATTGTTGTTCAGTTCTTAACTTCAATGCATTGCAAAACTAAGTGACATGTTTTGCAATGAGAATTGTCCAATAAATTTATTTAGTCTATGTGGAATAACATAATACAGTGAAGCATGGTTTATACGCTTCTCTTCTATTCGTTTTTATCAATTATACGTTTTTTAAATTGTCCCTGGAGGGTCTAATATACATTTTCTTTACCAATTGTACATTTTTTCATTTGTACGCTTTTTTTATAGTCCCTTCAAAAACGTATAAGCTGCTTCATTGTACATAAAAAAATGTGGTTGGAAAAAAAAATCAGTATTTACAGGTTGCAGTTAAGCTTGACCACGAAAAGAAGGCGTATGACCTTGAAGGGAAACATCATTTGTAATAGGTAGAATCTTCCAGAAAGCACCAAATAGTAAGAGGCAGAGTCTCGCTAATCCCATCTATTCCAAAATAATAACAAACAACCTATTACAAATGATGCTTTTGCATTACGGTCATCCACCTTCTTTTCGTGGTAAGCTATAGCAGAGATGTGGAGTCGGACTGGTTTTATGGTAAAGGAGCCGGAGTCAAAGGTTTAAAATTTCAAGAGAAGGAGTCAGTAATTTTCTCTCAAAATTCGCAGCTCTCCCAAAATTTGAGGAGTCACAGCCGGAGTCAGACTAATTTTGGGTAAAGGAGTCGTAGTCTCTAAAAATCCTGTAGTCGGAGTAAGACATTTTTCCTCCGACTCTGCAGCACTCGTAAATAGGGAACTTTATTTTTTGTAAGCACTATGGTTAAGGGAAAAACCTTTCGACATCAACATTAACTTGGCAAAGGATTTTTTTTTTAAAAAGAAGAAAATCATAATACTTCTCTGCATACACGATAGAAAATTTCTGGGTTTTCAGATACAATGACTCTTGATTGCCTTAGATATGAGATGTGTGACTGAAAAGTGGTTTTGTCAAATCTAATAAAAATTCATCAAAAGTTTGACTCTGTGCGTTATTTATAGTTATTAGGGAGGCTAATCTAACAGGAAATTGTTCACGTTTGAATTTAAAAGGCACGTTAGTATCGAATAAAATAAGTGGTATTCGAGGATAAGTATCAGTGTTATTATTAGCATTCTTTTTTTAAATAAAATAATATTTTCCTCCAGTTTCATTACTATCACTGTCATTTCAACTCTTTTCTCCAGTATAGTGCATGATTATACCGAAAATATGTTTAAAAACACTTACAGAACTCACTCGATTTGCAATTCGCGGTACACGGCGTGCGCTTGCGCGCCTAATCCTATCGGCAGCATTTCTTACCGATCAGCGTTTAAATCTTTCATCTAAAGACTCCCAAGCACACTGCTCTTTTCTTTGTAAATTATATTCAAGTGATCGAAAACACTCATTCAAAAATCGAAATTCTAACGCTAGACATCTAACGCTAGAAGCGAGTCTGCAGCCTTGAGCCTTGTAAACAGCCAACGATCGTAAACAAAGCGGATCGTTGCCAACGGAGAGAAAGAAATAAAGGCTCGTTTTGCGCCACGCATAAGCGTTTTATATATATAGATGCAACAAGAAGTGCGAAGCTACATTAAAGGTTAAGGAAGCAAATTCAGAACTTACCTTCGCTTTCGTGAAAATGTGTATGCTAATGCTGATACACTTCGCGTTTAGTTCTACTAAAAACCATTAACACCTTTTGATGTAGAAAAATAGCATTCTTGCTGGAACTTAAGCATTATTTTTCAAACCACACATTATCCTCTGAAAATAAAGCAGAATAAATATTTGGAAAATCTGTTGGGGTCAGCGAGTATAGAATATGAACCTTACTCAGCTTTTTTTCTTCTGAATATCTCTGAAATGCTCGCCCCTCCCAAAAAAAGTGCAATCAATCACTGTCAGAAAAAAGTTTTGTGTCCGTTTCTTGCAAAGAAATTTAGCAGTTGACCGTTCGAAGCTGTAAAAAAGAAAAAAATATAAATCAGTCGATATTATCCTGCGAGTAACGTGATTCCGTCCTCTTCTCCTCTGAATTTTTTGCCTTCACTGTGGCAACAGTGGATGAAAAACTACAATTCTTCCCTAGAAGATATTCACGCGGAAGCAAATGGAATGATTTTCTGTTGAAGAATCTCATTTAGAAAATTTCTAACATTTCATCCTTCTTAGAAAGAATTTATTTTTAAATTTTAATTTAATTTCTTTTTTAATAAGCTGCGTTCTTTGTGTCAAAACTTTTTTGATATTAAATTATTTAAAGTAAATACACCAGAGGTGGACAGCGCTTCAGTAGTGGCTACTTCAAGGTTTATTTTTGAAAAAATAGGATTCCAGGTCTCCCAAATGGATTGAAAAGTGCAGGAGGTAGCATTGGCAACTGCTGGTGTTTTACCTTATTTCTGTATCAATTTAGCAAGTATCAGTGGAAACATCTTGAATGTTATTAGTTAAAGTTCACTATAAAGCAATCGGAATGTGAATATTAAAATACATCTAATTTTCGAAGAAGCGATTAAAAACATTAAATTTCGAAACCTTTTACACAAAAATCGTTCTCGTGATTTTGGATTGATTTTTTTAAATCCTTACTCATACGTACTAAACTTCTGGCTATTATGGGATTTGAAAATTTAAGCGAAAGCCTATTTTAACAAGAAATTCCTTCCAGAACAAGACGAGCATTTTTTTCATTGACCAGAATGAACTTCTAGCATCTGAGCAATATTATCTTAACTAGTTAAGATTTCTACAGTAAAGTTTTTTGACAGAACAACAGACAAGCACTTTCCCTATCTCAATACCCTACTTTCCAATTTTAAATATCTCTCTTTTCTTTTGGTTTTTTTGAAACCTGGTAAAGATTCTTTTAGCCTCTTTTTCTTTTTTGGGAAAATAGACTAATACGGCTTACCGATTGGGAGATCGAACTAAATTTTTGGTGTAACAAAATGCTTGCACCTCTCTAAACCCTACATAAATACTAAAGTAAGGTATACTCTTATGAAAGAAACATGAGAAAAATAAATTCAAACGTAAAATATTCTTCTAAATGATGTTATGAAGTCATTCACTTAACATCTCTCTATTCTAATTTTTATATGAGACAACAAGACCTGCTCTGCGATTAAATTTGGCAAAAAATATGTGCGGTATTAATTCTGAAGAAATATTAGCGTTTATAATGTAAATGTTATTATTATTATTATTATTATTATTAATTTTTTATTATTATCATCATCATTATTATTACTATTATTGCAATTATTATAGTTATAATAATAATTATTATTACTGTTATTTAGTTATTTAGTTTCTCGATTATTCTTGGTGTAAGTTGTTTCATTACGCGCATACAAATAAATTAATAATTCTACCGTAAGGAAAGTGGTAACATATTGAAAGCAATCTATTCAAAACAAATTTTTAAATTTCAAACTGCAACTGCTGCTGTAAAATTGTGTTTTACTTAATGTTTCTTACAAATATTTAAACTGAGGTCTCATCTAGCACTACGAATGGGAAAACAGTTCCTCCTGTTTACTTTCTTCACAGATAGTTTCAAGAGAAAATGTAGGAGATACAAGGACTTCGCTTCATAAATTTCCTTTTTTCTATGGAAACCAATTTAAAAAAAAAATTAAAGAAGGTGTTTTTCGGGAGTGGAGAGAAGAAGGAGATGGAGTTTCCATCAGGGCAGGTTTCTATTTTTTCTCTGATCTTTTGGTTGGCTTTGCTCAATCTTGTAAGCTTTTTTTTTTTTCAGACGTATACATTGAACAGTAGTAAATATTTTCCATTTACGACTATAAAAAGACTGGAGAGAAGAAACTGTACGCAGTTTTCAAACTTAATAGTAAGTGATGGCGGGGTTTAGTTTAGTCAAAACGAAAAAAATAAGTCAGAAATCTTCAAATATTCATTGTTATTACCCGACTACGCGTGCGCGACGCAAAGGAGGGTAATGTGTTCATCAGTCTATGTATGTCTGTTCCTATGTGGCGTTCTACAGGCTAAACACATTGGCCAATTATGGTAATTCTTACGTCATTCGATTTGTCTTAACCTTGGGAGTGTCACTAAACAAACGACAGTATTCAAAAGTACCATTTCAAAAACTAGTTGCCATTTTGTCAGTTTGGGATCGGCTTCGCTGGGTGTCGCACGCTACCTGCATGCGACAAATGCAGGTAGTTTCCGCTGCCTGAATTTTTTTGTTTACTAAGTCTATTAATTGGGGGTCTCAATAGCCGAGTGGTCTAAACGATTGCTTCTCCCACTTGAGGCGGTGGGTCAAGACACTCTCGCTCCGGATTTACTTTCCCTTCTTTCTGATGTAAATTCTTTCATGTGTTTTTTATATCTATATGCTGTACTGTCCATAAAAAATATATTATGCGTAACGAAGGCAAGACACTCAGAGTGTAGTCCTCATCAAAATAAACCCGTGCAATAAGCACCGAAAGAAAGAAAGTCTACTAATTCGATTTTCATCTCTTACATGTTGCATTTGTTTTTGTCTTGATTCAAGGGCCTGAGTTTCGTGACGTGTACTTTCTTGAGAGGCTTTTTTAGTTTTGAGAGAAAGAGTTGACTGACGACGTTTCCGATTTCGCGTCATCATGAGTTATACAGGCTGTTTAATATAGCTGTGCTGTAGTTGACTTAAGTTCGTGCATTTTTGCCGAAGATCAAGCACATGTAGCTTTAAGCCGAGTTAGGTCCATAGAGGGACAAAGTACTACTAAATAACTACACCGTTGAAATAGTTTTATAACCGTACACAGAGAAGACAAATCATAAATTCAAAAGCAGAATAGAAGGATCAACAGTCGGGGCCTATTCAAATTTTACGGGGTTCCTTGAATCAGAAAGGAATGGGCCCCGACTGTTGATCCTTCTATTCTGCTTTTGAATTTATGATTTGTCGTATCTGTGTACGGTTGTAAAACTATTTCAACGGTGTAGTTATTTAGTAGTACTTAATAACATTCTAAACTACTATGCTTAGACATTTTTCTTTTCACTTTTTTTGGTTTTTACGCAGTCGGGTTTTTTGTTTTTATTTAATAATTTTAAAGAGCTTGATATTCGTATTTACGTGGTGGCTAATTTCTCGCGTTCATTAGTTTTTTCCGTTTTAAAACTTAATCCTGGTCCTAAAATCTTTTTTAAAAAAGATTTAAAAAAAAAAAATCTTTAAAAGAATAAAAAAACCTTAATAAAGTATTTTTTTTCCATATTTAATAATAAATATCACGACACTTAATCCTATTTTGAATCATAAATTTAAACGTCGTCAAAGTTTAAAATAATAAGCAAAATCGACAGCTTCTTCAATGCGCGCTACTCGCATCTATGACATTCTTTCATATTTTAATGGAAGCCAAAATAAAATAAGAACGATATTTTTTATATTCAAAAACTTTCAAAAGAACTTTTCTGAAAGATAGAGATTCTTTTTCTTATCTAAGATGACAATATAACATCAGATTTGGAACTGTCAAATATTTAGCTGGAAATGAAAAGTCTGTAAAAGAGAATATTTTATGAGGATAATAGAAATGTCAACTTTTCAAAGATTTTTCAAAGATGTTTCATCTTTTGAAGTGGTCCGTTGAGAACTTTAAAAACTTTGAATAAATTCTTCAGCTGTCTAAACATGAAGCTTGCTCAGAATGCTTCTGACGTAATTCCAAATTCCAGAAGGGATAATTTAAGACATTTGTTAGATATAGATTTGTCTCGTGTTCACGAAGTGACACTTGACTCGGAGTAGAAAAAAAAGAAAAACTTCATTGCATCAATTATTACAAAAAACCTACGAGTTGTGTCTTAAAATTTCACTTTTTCTTTAATTTTTTTTATCTTTTCAAGCTTTAAAGTTCTTAAAACAAAAGAGAATGATTGAGTTTGTCATTTTTGATAATCTTAAAGTAAATTTCTTAGCGTAAAAAATAGTTATTGATATTTTGTGTAGTTTTTAATGAAACACTTGCGTAAACATTTTCAGAGACGCATGTCAGACTATAATGATGTATAAAGTTGACGTTACGTATAACGTGTCTATATTAAATAATATTCGCGAAAAAAAGTGTTGCTGATTGCATTAAAACAAAATTTTGCCTACAGGAAAAGTTGAAACTGTGTGTAAAGCTAAAGAATAAAATTGGAGAAAATCATTCAAAATAAAACAGTTAGTACGAGCAAGTGTTTTTGTACATCAGTCACCTCCTAAGACATGTTAGTGATTTATTATCGGAATTTAAAGTATGTTCGAAGTTTGTGTTTATTTCGTTTTTAACAAACTTCATATTAAAACAAAACGTAAAGAGTTTATTGCAACAGCTGGCATGTAAGGTCACAGCGAAAAAAAAAACATATCATCTTTTTTTATCGTTTCTTTACTAACAATAAAGCTGAAAGTCTGTCTGAATATCTGGATCTCTGTCAGTCTGGATGTCAGGATCTCTGTGACGCGCACAGCGCCTAGACCGTTCAGCCGATTTCCATGAAATTTGGCAAAGTTAGTTTGTAGCATAGGAGTGTGCACCTCGAAGCGATTTTTCGAAAATTCTATCTTGTTCTTTTTCAATTCTAATTTGAAGAAAATTTTACCGAGCAAATTATCACAACGTCAAGGAGTAAATTACGAAATTATCATAACGTGGAACCAAAACATTGGCGAGAAAATGAACATAGCAAATTGGCGAGAAATTCGTCATCCATTATTTGTAAATATACAGGTGAACCGAATGACCTTTTAATTTTCAACTACGGGCAAAGCCGTGCGGGTACCACTAGTTTGGAAATAAAATGGAAAAATTGTGTTTTATGCTTTAAGGGGAGATGGTATCCTTTAGCCTTTAAAAACATTATTTTTTAGTTTCTGCATATTCAAAATATTTAAAACAAGAGCATTCAAGTGAGACCGACTTCATGTTTCTATGTGAATTAAAAGTTACTAAGTTTGAATATTAATGAAGCGGGAATGCATTAAAATGTATGTAAAAATATAACTTTCAAGCGGGATTTTCTCAAAACGTCAACTTTAAAGACTAGTTTTCGTTTTTATAAAAAACTACTTTGCATTACTTTGAAATTTTCATCCCCTTTTATTTATGTGTTCATAATGATACTAAAGTGAAATTTTTGTTTTAGTATTCACTCTTTCCTAAGAAGTTGTTCTTACTGTGAAAAAACTGTCTTTTGCTTCATTCACAAAGTTATTATTGGTTAAAATTCTATAAATTAAGAAATGAAGTGAATTTTCTGAAAATTTTACATCATTAGGCTTTCAAATATCTTTTAAAAGCAGAGAATTGTAAGTTTCTATCATTAAAACTTGTTGAGAAAAAGATAAATAAAAATTTAGCAGTTTAACATTACGTACGCATGGTTCAGACTTCCCTTTAACACCTGAATTGATGCTGGTCTCTAGGGGGTATCACTAATTCTGCAACGAAATTAACGCAATAAAATTTTCGTATTTTTCGTGTATTTACAAAATATTCTTCGAAAAATACAAAAATCCCCAATGTATGATAAATGTTACGAAATTTCTTCGAATAAATTTTAAGAAACATAACTGACTGGTCTATCAAACATGTGCAGAGAGCAAACCTTTCTTTAATGTCTTCTGTAAAATTCACAAACCGTTATTCACTCAAAACACCTAAGGTAACAAGGTTATTAAAAATCGGCAGTGGTGTCGCAACTTTTCGAGTCTTTGTCATTCTAATTGATACATATCGTGCCGTAAATAGAATTCCATAAATTCATATTTTTCTTTGCAATCTGAGAAACTGTTATCAATGTCTCATTGTTCAAATTATTCTTTTCGCATACTTAATGCCTATTTCCTTTACCCGAGTCATTAGCATGCTTTTGATTTCTCTATGGGAAGAAACTTTTAAATATATGCAAGAATTCCCAGTAAAGGTTCGTTCTAATTTCGAAGAATTTAACGGGAGACAAATTAAGACTGAAGCCATCTTTAATTAGAACGAAGCATTAAACTACAGTTGTAGACAATTGAATAGAATTTTGGAGGAAATCTTAGGAATTTCCTAATTAACTTACTGGTAGAATTCTCATTGCATCTAAAAGTTAGAGAGATGTAATGTATGCAATTCAGGGCTGCAATTATGCAATTGCGAAGGCTAAATATAGATTTTTATTTTCTTGTTATTGTGCCAAGATATAGTTTGAGTGCAGGTTAAGTATATTATTGCGCAATATACTTTACTTAAAAACAAACTACTCATGGCATCAGTGGTTAATTATGTTATCGTCAATATGTTGCTAAAGACAATAATTTGGACTGGCAGTTAACACTAAAGGTATGCAAAAATCAAGCAAATAGCGAACAAGAAGCATTTTCAATCAATTGCAAATATGACTAAAGCTTAGATCATCTTCAAAAAGCAAAATATTTTTTTTTATTCTTTGACAAAAAACTTAGATGGCGTTTTTTGAAATCAGACTGCTCTTGACATCAGCGGTTGATTGGATTATCAACAATACATTACTAAAAACAATGATTCGGACTGACAATTAACACTAAAGGTATGCGAAAATTAAGCAATGATTGAGCAACAAGCATTTTCAATCAATTGTGAATATCGCTAAAATTTTGCTCATCTTCAGAAAGCAATTTTTTTTTGTAAAAAAAAAGTTTAAATTTAATTCAAATAGCTGTTGTGGTAGCAAATTAAACAGTTCCTAAAATATTTCTTAAACTTTAAATGACATACATTGGTATTTTCTCAGAGGAAATAAAATCTTCAACAATCATAAAAACTTAAAAGAAATTTTTTCTATAAAATTTAAGTTGAAAATGAAGACACATGGTTATTATGCTGTTTAACTAAAGAGTTTTTGTTATCCCAACATTTACGTTCAAATTTTTCTTACAAACCCATGCCGTAACATGCTGTATTTGACGGGAATGAATAAAGTTGTAATTAAGAAGCATCTGAAGCAAAAAAAAAAAAAAAAAGTTGTGAAAAATGATTTTTTATTATATTAGTTTTAAAGTCTTAGTTTGAAGATGGAATATCTAAACGTTGCAAAATTAGTTTATATAAGCATTTTTGAATTGATTGTGAAATAATTACGTTACATTTTCCATATTGACCTTCTACAGGGAGCGCAGTAAGATAAAGCCCCTCTAGTGGTGGAGCCGACGCATCCACCATTTTGGAGCAAACTTGATCCAGTGCTTTGCAGCATTGCTGCTAAGCACTGGATCAAGCATGTCGATAGCATTGCTGCTAATGTTTACATTTCTTTAGCATAAAGGATCTCGCTTGTGAGAAGTTAATACAGATTTATTTCTCATGATTTTACTATCATTACGTTATAAATGCTCTGTAATCTTTACTAACATGTTGCAGTGTTCTACGGAATGTATTTAATTGTGTATTTCTCTGTTATGCGATAAGTATGCTTATTCCCGCATGGCGGATGCATCGGCCTCTCCAGTTATCAGGGTTCTACACTAAGAAAGATACACTAACCTTGCGTTCGACGAACCTCACCGGTCGACCGGTAAGTAACCGGTTACTAACCGCTGCGTTCTGAGATCAACCGGTTACCATTCTAAGCTGTTGATTGGTTGATTGGAGCACGTGATCATTAGTTGTCATGTGATTAACTAACCGGCCCCTACCGGTCGTGTTCGTCGAACGTAAGCTTAGATAGATAGGGGAGAGATACACTAAGTTTTTCTGACTTCATTAGCAGTCTGCACGTCTGTGTTTTCTGTCTGAGAGATGCCCGCGACTGTTTAATTAAGATTTTACTTTTTGCGATTTTCTACTAATATTATTATTTTAGGATTAGTTATTATAAGTTTTTAGGAACTGTTCTTAGAAATACATTTAAACGGTGATTTATTGTAATGGAAACTTCCTATAAAACTTAGAAAATTGAATGTTGCAAGATCTTGCTTCAACGATCGTGCGTATCTCCCAGATACATTGCTCCTATTCTTACGTTAAACTCAACTGAAGGTAAAAATTACTTCAAATTCAAATCCAAAATGACAAATGCACTACACTCATGAAAAGCCTCTGCAAGATATGTCAAAAGTTTAAACGTATGGAATAGTATGTCTAAGAGATGACCTTTCATATTACTACACGTGACCTTTCATATTATCATAATTCAATGTACGGGGTGTCCTAAAATAGACTAACCGTTTTCAAAAATTTATAACAGGAAAACTGTGAATGATAAAATCAAATTCTTGCAGAAATGGTGGCAATTCCATGTGGTGAGCAGTAATTTTTTTCCTCCTAGAGTTCCAAATTTTAGTTCAAAAATTTTTCAATAGATGGTGTTGCAGATAGTAAATCAAAAAACCTGTTAAGTAGCTTGTAAGTCAAAAAAGAAGAATTGAAATCCATCGGATTTTCCTTGCGGCCGACGGTAGATAGTTTGGAAAAAATGTTACGTAATTTCGTTCTTTTTTTTTTTTTCCAAAAAATTGTGATGTAATTTTCTATCTTTCTTTGATTTACGGGCTTAATATCTGCAGCGCCATCTGATGGAAAATGTTTCAACTAAACTTTGGAACTGTGGGGGATAATTTACGCCCCCTCCCCTGAATTTTCTGCAAGAATTATTTTTTTTTTATCATTAGCCACTTTCCTGTTATAAATTTTTGAAAACAGTCTATTTCAGGACATTCTATATAAATCACACATTATTTTAGGTTGAAAAATAGTTTTAAAAGGTTTTGTCTGTTTTAACGCACGTGTATGGTACTGCCTTAGGAGAAATACTTAAAGTATAGAATTATTTTAGATGGCATTATGAAATGCGTCATGAAGGAAAATATTTTTTCCGAATAAGAACGAAAAGCATTCTTTTCCTGCGGAAGGGAATTATTTGAAACATCTCAAAATGAGAATCAAACACGCATTTATCATTTTCACGTGGGGTTACTTCTTTTCAGATAAGGCTGATAAATATTTTTATCTACTTAAGACAGAGTTAACCAATCGATACTTTTATTTGTCTTCGAGGAAGATATTTGGATCTGGTTTTTTCTCGCCCTAGGATCAATGTTTTAGAATGTATGAGATTTATATCTTCTGAGAAGCAATATTTCATCTTGGCTCAAAAAAAGATAGAAAGCGAATGGCATAAATCCTGCGGGCGAGCTTAAATTGTTTATCAAGATCTGGTATCGTGATTTATTGCTGTATTTTTTTAAAAAAGTTTCTGATATCTTGTGTATTGTCAGGAGTGCTTTTCAAGCTGGAGTGAAATGAAACACCTATTCGTTAAGATGTTTCTTCTTGTCAAACACTGAGAAAGAATTGACTAATCTTTGATTAAGCTATGTTTTTTTCTGGAAACACAACAGTTTACTTCTGCTATCGGCTTTTATGCTTTTTATTATTTGAAATGGTAAAGATGCTTTTCACTTTTTTTACTACTTGTATTTCTGAATTGTAATCTTTACTAATAATAAAGCTGAAAGTCCCTCTGTCTGTCAGGATCTGTGTCCGGATCTCTGTCTGTCTGTCAGGATCTCTGTGACGCACATAGCTCCTAGACCGTTCGGCCGATTTTCATGAAATTTGGCACAAAGTTAGTTTGTAGCATGGGGGTGTGCACCTCGCTGCGAATTTTCGAAAATTCGATATGGTTCTTTTTCTATTCTAGTTTTAAGAACAAAATTATCATTAAATGGACGAGTAAATTACGAAATTATCATAACGTGGAACCGTAACATGGGCATAAACCAATTGGCACGATACGAAATAATCATAAAGTGGAACCGTAACATGGGTACAAGTCAATTGGCGAGAAAATTCACCATACATTATTTGTAAATATACAGGCGAACCAAAAGACGTTTTAATTTTTCTATTACGGGCAAACCCGTGTGGGTACCACTAGAATATCAATGCAATGCTTTGGTCGCAGTTCCTTACATCATTTTTATTTATAGCTTTTCCTAATCTTTTTCACACTTCATGTTAAATATTTTCTTTTTTTTTTTAAATTCAAATGAATATTGAACTAAGGCCCCAAGTCTACCTTCAATATACCAGACAGCCCGGTTATCACTTTCCAGAGACAGCAGTTTCTGGAGAGACTATATAACCCAACTTTGCCTTCAGTTCACGAGTCGAACCGCATCATACTGCGGACACTCGTTGGTGAGATAAATTTACTTCATCTACCTGTTTGTTTGCACTATCAGCTTCAATGAGATGACATCTACCTACAGCTCGATTATTCACTCTTCTAGACTGAATAGTTTTAATTAAAATGAAACTGCAGTCTCTGGAAGTGGTAATCGAGATGGCTAGTATATTACAGAGTAGAGTGGTTAGTTATAAATGAAATATTTAAATGCATAATATTTGCTTCAAACATGTGCTAACAAAGTTATATCTTTATCTGTTTTCTGAATCATTGTATGGTATTATGAATATGTAGTATTTGATGAGTAGATTTGAAAGTCAAGTTTCAAAACTAGATGGGATATTTTTATTGGCAGACTTTTAATTTGTCATTAAAATAACACTTCTACTAGCTAAATATGTGCATTATGCAAAATATTTTTGAGTGTAAATTTGAAGAAAAACAGGGATCAACCTCTCTCTTTTGAATGAGTAAGTGCATTTGTACTTATCTGCTGTTTATACTGTATGAAAAATTTTATACAAAATTTTGAATTACATGATATTATTCGGTATTTTATTCCTAGTTTACATGCATTTGATGCCTAAAATATGTTAAAAAAAAAAAAAACACTATTGTTTTGGGGGGAAAATGCATGAAAATGAGTATTTTCCTTATTTTTAAATATCCTTTTTTCCATTTTACCCTTGATAATGGGTTTAAATCATAACGATAACAAGCCTTTAAATTGCTTTTAAAAAGATGACTTTTATTCTTTGAAAGATGAGTATAAGCTAATAGTGTTTTGTAAAAGGTCTGTCAAAACATTGTAATTGTAAAAAGTAGTTTGCGAGATGTGGCAAGGTTAATTTTAAGAAAATGGCCATTTTTAACCGACTTCAAAAAGGAGGCGGTTATCAGTTCATACCGTATGTATGTTTTTTTTTTTGTTTGTCCACTCATAGCGTCTCACCTAGTGAACCGATTTTGTTGATTCTTTTTTTAATGGATAGAGGATGGCTCAACTTAGGTCCCATTACTTTGTTTGACCATATTTGTTCTTTAGAAAAAAAGTTATGGGAAAAAAACAGTAAATTTCCCTATTAAATGATTAAAATGATATTGTAGCGAAGTTCGCACTTTGCATCCGTGGATAACGGTGGCTCAGTGGTAGAATTCTCGTCTCCCACACGAGCGACCCGGGTTCAAATCCCGACTAGAACAAAGTGAATTTTACTAAAATTTCGTTTCTACTGTTTCCCGTATTTTCTCGAATGTTCTATTAATTTCTGTATCTTTTCAAGTCTGGAAAGTTCCAGCACTTTCTCAAGTTGTATATAAGGAGATGTAACGTTCATTCGTGGTTCCGAATAAAGATCTCGAGTTGAGATTAACGAGTATTCGCTTCATTTGGCTTTCACATTGTCTTCGCTGTCTTCATCTACGCGACAATATGAAACTCATTGACATAAAAGTTTGGTGCCATATAACTGTAACATTAATAGTAATTGTAATGATAATTTTGAATAAAGGCTTTTCTAAAGCAATACAGTGATAAAGAGCCGCACTTCTTACTAGGTAACTTCATAGTTTTATTGAAATATCTACATTTACACTAAAAAGAATGAAATAAAAAAATTTTGATAAAAAAATAGAACCGACTTCAAAATTGCTCTAAAAAGTGAAAAATAATTTTATTCTTTAAACACCATCGATAATACTTTTAAACATAATTTTTGAAGTTGGCGTAAAAACAAAAAGTAAAATCCATTGTAACCATGCTTCGTTCATATTGTTATCAAAAAATCCTCCAAAGTTAGGAACGAAACATTTATATCGTTACTCAAATATGCTGTCATCAATGCGTAATGCATGTGGTAGTGAAGAAACTGGGCCTGATTTAATTTATAGTTGTAACTGAGTTATGGCTGTGAATGATTTTATCGATCGTTTTTGCGCCAACTTCAAAAATTATGTTTAAAAGTATTATCGATGGTGTTTAAAGAATAAAATTATTTTTCACTTTTTAGAGCAATTTTGAAGTCGGTTCTATTTTTTTATTCAAAATTTTTTTATTACTACACCTTAACGTGTAGCATAGTTGACCTCTGAAAAGAATAAAAAGGACACTTTGATAAAAAGAGATTACGAGGGAAGGGCGGGGAAGCTGAGTGTTATGCTTTAAAAAGAAGATATTCTTTTTTTGGAAGAAAAAGTAATGATATCCTGGTCATAACAAAGGGTAAACTTAAATGTTCCTAACACATTGCTTCACAGTAATAAACATGGAATTTACACTTATGATTACGGTGAGATTACAAGCATTCAAAAACAATTAAAGAACAAAAGATAACCTGTAGCACTTTAGAAGATCATAATTGATTAGTTATTCTTAAGACGTTTTAGTTTGTTTTATTTATGTTCTTATAATCTCCAATTTAAATCATTGCACAGTCAAAAACGTTCTAAGCATGGTGCGAAGATTTTTTAAAAAAAATTTAATTAGTGATGCCAATATATATTATTAATTGTTAAAGTTGTGATCAGGTCATTTGGATTGAAAACCTCATTTGCAGAATTCATTAACTTTATTGCAGCTATCTGTCCATTAGCGAATTTAAAGTGATTATAGAAATATTCTAACAGAAAAATTGAACATTCTATGTATCTCATTTTCTAAAAAAAAAATATTTTCAAGTTTACGTAATTCTGATCTTTAAAAATTTTATAACACTTCTGAGAGTCATTCTGAGAGTCATCCAGCATTCTTCAAAATTAGCCTGAACCCATTTCTGAATGACGAATGTTTTTCCGAAAAAATGGCAAAATTGAAACATTTCGGGCGATTTTGATCTGTTCACATTTTATGTATTAAATGTGCTGAAGAAAAAGCACATTAGCGCTTCCCAATTCACTATTGCCGCCACATGCCAGGCATCGCCACTGTCCAATCTCCATTCATAATTCTGTGACTCATGCCCTCCTGACACATTCTAATAGGCTCATTGATCATTTCCTCTCTTTCTCACTTCTAATATTCAGCCGCTATTTGACCACCCACATATGAAACCAATGCACCCCTCATTAGAACCCCTACATTGAAAACGGGAGAGCAAAATATGAGAAAATGGGAATAATGAGAATAATAAAGAAACACATTTGATGCACTGTTCTGTCATTCATGCTTATGTGTTGGTGCTCTAGCTTATTCGGGAGTCATTTTTCTGAGGTGTCTGCGCTTCGCGAAACCATCAGTAATTCCTAAAGTTTGAGACAAAAAAAGGAAAAGAAACACTGTAAAATCCCGTTACAACAAATTTCAAGGGACTACAAATTTTGTTTGGTGTAACGGAAATTTTGTTGTAACGGAATTCAAGCAATGAAACAGCAATTACATTGGGGCTGAAAATTCAATTCGTTGAAACATAAATTTCGTTGCATTGGTATTCATTGTAACAGGATTTGCTGTATTTTTCTCCTGGCTAGCATTGTAAATTTTTGCTCAGTGCTGATGTGTTCTTTGGAAAACAAAAACTGTCGGGACGCCCAAAATTGCTTATCATAAACTCCCTGCGGTAATGTTATCAAAATAACCACAGTAGATAAGTGTATAGATTGTTCACACTTCGTTGTAATTTTTGGAATGGGGTTGTTTCCCTAAGTCAAAAGTAGTACTTTTAGTCACTGAAATTGATAGAATAAGCAAAAAAAGTAACATGGACCCAGAAAATTCTTTCATTTTCCCAAAAGTTATTTTTTAATTAATTTTTTTAAATGTCCGATTTTTGAAATTAGGCGTGGTCCAGATGACGTCACAAATGATGCTTTTTGGCACATCTTTATACCGCGTTTCCACGTTGTGATAATCAAGAAGCGAATTAAAATTGCGCTCTACGCTTGCTATCAACCATATCGTTGTCTATACACGTGAGTAAAGACGCGAACTAAATATTTTGCTCTGTGAATGGCAACACAGAATGGCATTTCATGGCAAATGTAAACGATGAAAGATCACCGATTTAAGTAATTTTTTTAAAATATTAAACTTACACAAATTATTTAAAAAATAGTTTGATCCTATGTTTTTAAGCATGTTCTTTCAGAAAAATATACTTTTAAAATATTAGAAACGACCCCATTGTGAATATTTAATTTGTGCATCATTTAAAAGCTGTAATATTTGAAAAAATAAAATAGTGTCTGGGATTTTTTTTTATTCAGTTAAATGTTTTAGGAATAATCTAAACAATAACGTAAAAAATGAGGTGGGTTGGGTATGGATATGCGGGCCGGGGGAAGTTTTGGAACCAATTGCTGTTAGCGTATACAATGCTGATAGTGCTAATAATCTGAAATGGTAATTGTTTTTTGATCGTTGAGTTGATTATTTTAATTTTAACTGCTAGAACGGGAAATATATATTGTAAACCTGATTTTCTTCTTGGGCAAGAGCAAAATTTTGTAATCTAAGGTGTAAAGATCAGAGTTAACTGCGATTTTCCCTTCCATCTATCGATAGTATTGGTTTATTGTTCGCTCGCGTCATTTCAGCTCTGCTAATTCTAATGAAGAATTATTATTTTCATCAAAAAATATTGCGTGACCTTATTATTGGTTAATAACTACCATTAACTTAATTAATAACTTTTATTATTGACTGTAGAAAAATTGCTTTATAAAGTTTCAAAAATTCGATTAACGTTCGAATTTTAACGTTAAGTTATTTAATTATTATTATTTTTTTTTTTTTTGCCCTGTATGACAATGGAGCCGTTTAGTACCTTGGTCAGAAAAATTCATTTCTATTAATTTAACAGGAGATTCAAAGAACACTTTACTCGCTGCACACGTTCAATGCATCAATATTTTTTTCAAAATGTAATCACAGAAATTTAGTGACATTTATCAAACTTTGGAATTTTTTGTAATTTTTGTAAAATATATTTTGTTAATTCAAAAATTAAGAATCTTTAACTATGTCATTTTCTTCGAAGAATCAGTGGTACCTCCCAGAGACCAGCATCAATTCAGGTGTTTAAGGGAAGTCGGTACCCTGTTTTTGTCCCGTGGAATTGCTAAACTTTATTTACCTTTTTCTCAAAAAGTTTTAATGATAGAATCTTAAAATTTTCAAGTTATATCTGAAAGCCTAATAGTGCAAAAATTCTGTTTTTTTTTTCTTATTTTATAGAATTTTAACCAGAAATCACCTTTTAAATCAAACAAAGGACCATTTCTTAAACCGTAAGAACAGCTGTTAAGGAAAGAGTGAGTCCTACAGCAAAAATTTCACTTCAGTATAATTATGAACGTATAGAAACATAAAGTCGGTGTCATTTGAACGCTCTTGGTTTGAATATTTTGAATATTTAAAACTAAAAAATATTTTTTAAAAAGTTTATAGGGTGCCAACTCCCCTTAAGCATAAAAACGTTCATTAAACGATCCTTCCATTTATTTATAAAATGATATGTTTCCTTTTCGTCAAGCTGTGACCTAACATGTCAGCTGAGGCGATTTGACTGAACCGGAGCGTGAGACTTTCCTCTGAAAATAACGGAGGGTGCTGCATGATTTACAACATGACGAAGTCTACATGAATAATGACATCACACTGACGAATGGTCAAGGTTCACCTTGTCATTTTAGGCGAGGACTAATGTGAGAATAAGCAGGTGTCATTTCATGTGAGAAATGGCGTCAGCGCGATACATTGTCCCGTGTGCTTGATTATTATGGGATCAGAAAAGCCTCTCTTTATGCACCCATAAATCAATATTTCGATATTCTTTTCAAGTAACAACTGCACAACCGTTTTAATTCAATATGCTTGGAAAATATCCTAATGAGTTTATGAATTAGTTAGCTTTCTACATCGAGGCCGTAGCTAAAATTCTGATTGGTAGGTTTCCTACATTTTTATTCCTCCAAAATTTCTGCAAAATGTTTTACATCTGGATTTTCCGAAAAGATTGTAATTTCTATCTTTTCAATAAAATGGACAATATTCTGGTAAAGTAACTGTAAATCATGCAGCTGTGATATAAAAATGAAGGTAATGCAGTCAGAGTTTTAATTTTAAGCTGGAAAGAAAACTTTTTGATGAACTCTAGTGAATGCTCGAGTCCTAAAACTGCCCACTAGGTCCAATCTTTGACCCCATAGTCACGTCATTAATGTTTTAGACTAATTTTTAATTTATATATTTTTGCGCTTTCTGCTCAAACATAAAATACATTAATTCCAAAATCATTTTTATAGTTCCAATAGAATCTCAAAACAAATATGTGTCTAAAAACACTGAGATAGGATTATTAGCACTATAGTTTAGGCTAAAGCATTAAATAAAAAATTCAATTTCAATTTTTTAGATAAATCTTAATTTATCGACCTTAATTTTGGTCATAGATAGGCCGTATCTTTTTAAACTAGCAGCTAATTATGCATGAAATAACACTTGAACATGCCTGAAATGTATTTTATGCGTATTTATTGTCTTAAATCTATGGTGATGGACAGATGAGTAATGGACAGAATTCTCTTTTTCTCCTCAAAACGTGCAAAAGTTCATCATTTTTAGATCTAAACCCTATTTATTCAAATGAACATGAAACACCGGCAGACCTCGTGGTTGATGTTCATAACCTTTCACCACTGCCTTGTAAATACCAACTGGCTCATAAATTTCACTCTAATGATAGATAGTCGCACCGTATTCATGGATTCAATTACATGAGTCTTACCCACCTAAAATTCTTATTATTTAAACCCAAACTTACGATTGTCTGTTACTGGTGCCGTTACTTTACTATTGCATTGAAACTAAAGAAGCTGGCTGATCTCAGGCCATTGCAACGTTGAAAGATGTCGAAAATGTGAAAGCGTCCATTCAGGAATCAAAGTAATAATTAAAATAAAACTCAGCAGATTTATTCACAGAAAACTAAGACATTTTTGTGCCAGACCCTGTTATTTTTTGAATTTATACATGGATTTTCACCTCTGCAGTTTGATTATGTTTTGTGAAAAAATAAATAAAAAAAAAAAAAAAAAAACCTACACCTTTTTTAGAATCATACTACTTACTTTTTATTGTAATTTGATAGTATTCTTAACACCCATATCTTTGAAGAAAATTTGCTTAAATATCTTAGAAATGCTTTAAATAAAAACGAGCAGCAGGTTAGAGGCAATTTATTTCTATGTTAAGAATGCATTTCATAAAGTGAGTGGGGATTCGGAATTGAATGTTTGGTTTCTTACTAATAGTTGCAAAAGTATGCGTCGTCAATATCTATAATAACCATGATTTAGCTATTCCTTTCCATATTTTTTCAATTAAACAATGCTAGATCGTTGGTTAATGCAAAAGTCCATTATCTCTGAATGCTTTTAGTACGAATTCCCTCCCACTGTAAGTTTGTATACGAACCCTCATGCAATGAGTTAGAAGTTGCAATATTGCAATGCTTCGAATGGGGAGAATGTTGCCTACTAGAGATATTGTGTGTTGCTAGTGAACTCCCCCCTGAATCATTGAATACACGGAATGGAAATACAAGGAGGGCGGATAAAAAATATATACCACGCCAGAGTATTGGACCTGTAATTGATACCATAGCTTGGGAGACAGATCAGATTCATACATATACAACGATTTTGATATTCCGCGTATAGAAAAATATATTGACATGACATACAATGCAAGAACTTTTTGATGTTTTGGTAAGAAGTTTTTGATACCGGCAGCAAATAATATTTCCCTGTATGTAGATATTTCTGTCGGATTAACTAAACTGTTGAGCAATATTTTACGTTTTGCTATTGCTATCTCTCTTTCTTTCATTCTTTCTTTTGCTCTCTCTCTCTCCACTTAGTCAAACTCCCGTATATCGAACCTCAAAATATCTCAATTTTCAATATATCGTACTTTTAGGAAATCTCTATGTTTATTGTATAGAAAAACAGTTACCGTACATCGTCGCCTCAGAGCAACAGTAAGATATCTTAGTGTTATTTCTAGGATTAGGTATCTTTATGTTGTTCTGAGGTGACGATATTGTTTATGTATCGATTTTTTTTTGTCGACAGTTAGACATTTCAATTAACTGTAAAACGTTTGCCACCTTAAAGTAAAGTCAGAAGAAGGAAGCTTTGTCATTGTCACTACGAACCCCATATGTCAGTTGAGGTTAAGGGGTGGATGAATAAAAGGAGAAATTTATGAATTTTTGAACCTAACAACCAAGTCGTTTTCGATTTTATGTTGCGACTTGCGATTAAAAAAACAATTACTAGCTATTTCATTTTTTTGGATAGTTGCTCTTCTGTAATGATTTGCTTGCATATTGTATTTCATTTTGAAACATTCGACGGATGATTCAAACAATTGATGCTTAAAGACGGGCCTAATAATTTACAAGCCCGCCGTTTTTCCTCAAGTTCACTTTTGATCCATCAACAGTACGACAAATCAGTTTTGAGCTCTTAGGGTTGAAATATTCTACAAGGCGTTTTCCCCCTATACTATATGTTCAAGATCACGTTTTTTTTTTTTTTTTTTTGGCTATGCTAACGTTTAATTCGTTGGTGTTAAAAGTCATCTTTCTTTAAATGAATGAATTGTAAACGCTTCAATGCACAACAATTACAAATTACTGCAGACACGTGTTGAAAAAGGGGTTCCTTGTAACCCCGAAACACGTGTCTGCTGTAGTATGCATTTTTTTTTTACATTAAAACAGTGGTAATTCACTGATTTCATTTTCAAACACAAAGGTATTTATTCGTTATTATCCTCTTGCTTTGTTTCCGTTTAGAGGAAAAAAACTTTAATTATCGGTCATCAGCTTTGAAGACCGCCTTGATATTTTTTAGTCGAGTGGCGAGCGCTAATCTCTACCTTTACCCCTTTAACAACTGGTAACATTCCCTACACTCATTCTAAGTGCAACAATTTCCAAAAGTAAGTACAATTTTTGCCATCAATGCGATATTTGAAAATCCAGTTTTAATGTGTTTCGAAGACTGGTTCCTCCTATTTAAATCTATGCAATTTACCATTTCTTAATTCGCATAAACACAGGTACATTTTTCAGGACCATTCTTCATCGAACGCAAACACGAGTGTCTAGACAAGCGCAAAATGAAATGCTATCGATACAAAAGATAAAATTGACGCACTGGTGGAACTAAATCAATTTTTTGCATCAACGTTTTGAGAACTAAGATAGAAATGCAAACTCTATTATCCATATTAGATGGAGGCTAACGAAATACCTACAGCCAATAAGCAAAGTTTCCCCCCCCCCCCGAATTTCTTTCTCTTTTATCTCGTTGATATCTATTTACATATACAACGAAAAAATAAACTAGATCCTCCTAAGATCGCGACATTGCAAGGTAGAATGAAAAGGAGAGAAAAAAAAAATCTTTCACTGCATTTCTCCGTTCTTTTCTCGATATTAACTTCCGTTGCGCCACGTGACTTCTTCGGAGAACGGGGGACGTTTTTCATTACCTTGTTTCGTTTTGAGTTTATGGATTTTACCCAATTTGTCGCATAGATATGTTTGTTTTTCTGAGATGTATTTGATATTTGAATTCTGAATCTTCGTTTAAAGTATATATCGCTTTCAAAAATATATATTGAGGGAAAATGTAGTACTGATGCCAGTTAAACGGAATTAGAATAATAATAAGCATTATTTTCAGACTGGTACAGAATACACGAGTATTGAGAGTAAGCCCGGAAAGGAGTTTTTCTGAAAAAGCACTAATAAGTTAACTTGCCTATTGTAAAAAGTAAGAGTGAAAGCAAGCAAATTTCTTTAGAGAGCAGGGCTGAAATCAAAGAAAAAACAAGATTTCCTCAACACAGTGGAAACAGCACACTCAAAAGATCCCACTGCTATTTGTGCTCTGCAAATTTTTTTTGGTAACATTACTCCATAAAATAGCAACTTAGCTGCCTCCACTGATCTGGGGTAACTTAACTGATATAACTGGTGTAAAGTTACACATCGCTTGTGGAAGGTTACACCATGGTAATGTAACTATAGTGTAACGTTTCACTTATTTCTGCTTAGGATTACACCAGGATTGTCTTTATGCTTACAGAGAAATTGCTAGAAAAGTTACACAATACGCATCAGCAAGAATTATGCTTTCACCTGACATTCTTGAACGGTTTATCTTGTTCATGTTTTTTAACTACCTATATACACCAGTTATTTATATATGTTAATGTACAAACAAGACATTTTTGTTGCACTAAGAAAGAAAATGACCTGAACCCGGCCCGAACCCTTAACGCGAATCTCAGACAAGTCACACAGCAAGAGTATTTACCGAACGGATACCAAGGATGAGTTTCTTTTTGCTAATACAAGTTTACTTGCTCTACGCCGATTCTGATCTTTAGGTAGGGGAAACCCGGCTAAAGTGGATGCCCCGGGCAAAGCGAATTTTGCCTATAACTCCCAAATAATTACTTGGCCGGCAGCCGCGTTGTCATAGAAATGGTCGCCTGTTGCCGCTCCGTGTGCGGCAAACACGTCGGGACGAGTTCGCGTCATGCAACGCCAGTGACCGAACAAAGTATGTTTTAAGGAAAACAATATTAGTTTACAGAAGTTAGTGTTTAATTTATAACTTTAATACTATTTGTGGCATGTTCTTTGTTATGAGTAGGATTTGATGTACGATTATATAGCTTTCAACTATCCGTAGACGACGAGTTTAGATGCTCTGGTTTTTTAATAATTTCTGGTAACCTCAAAAATGTACCTGAAGGGCAAAGCGGATTGGGCAAAGTGGATACCATATTCACAATGCCCGGTCATGACAAATCACTTCATCCGCACCTGAAAGTCCTTCAATTTTAAGATCTCAAGACAATGCTATCATTGAAGACCATCTTTATACTCCTTTGGGATCTGAACAACAAAATAAGTCCAAGGTAATGATGTTTCCACCGCTTCACCCAAACCTAGATGTTCTAAGAACTACTACACTCTTTCGGTTTTACGAGAAATTCCTCAGACTGTTAAACAAGTAACAACACGCAAACGAAAGCTACAGAGATCTACACTCCTGACAAGTATTCCAGTAAAGGAGAAAAGGAGAATCAGAAAAAAAAATTGAAAAAAAAAAAAAACTGTCATGAAGTAATTAGATGACGGTTCGACCAAAGCTTCTCAAAAGACTGTTGAAAAAAGCACTACCAAAAAGACTAAATCAAAAATCTCTGCTATAAAACATAGGACTGCATAAGAGAATGATAAGAAGAAGGAAGTAAAGAAATTTGATGATGTAAGGTGCATTTTCTGTGATGAAATAGTCATTGAAGAAGATGATCAGCCAAAGGAAAATTGGATACAATGTCGTATTTGTACTCAGTGGTGTCATAAAGAGTGTTCAGCATTTGAAAATGGTAATGATTTTGTTTGTGATAACTGCAATGATTAGTATTGTAGCAGAAAAATGTTTTTTTTTTTAATATGCTCCTAAACCTTGGATGTTGACTTTTTTTAGTTTAATTTCTTTGTTTGTTATAATAAATACTGCAATAATTAATACTGTAGAAAAATGTTTTTCAATATGAGCCTGTAATTTTCGATGTTTATTTTATTTTTAAGTTTAATTTCTTTGTTTGTAATAATTACATTAATGAGCATCGCAGCAAAAGTTTTTTAATATGTTCCTCTAACTTTCGACGTGTATTTTATTTTGAAAATCAATTTCTTTGTTTGTAGTAAATATAATAATTAGCATTGTAGCAATAAAATGTTTTCTGGCTATGTTCCTTTAATTTTCGATGGTTATTTTATTTTTAATGTTTAGTTTCATGACAAATAATGTTGTTGTTCGCTTTGCCCTAGTACCGAATACATTTTACCCGGGTGTTGGGCAAAGTGGATATTCATGCCATGTTTGAAAACTGGCCTTATATCTAATAGTGTAATTAATATTAAGGACAACTGCTATTGCATTACGTAAGTTCATTAAATGAAGACTGAAAATAAACAATTGTTTCAATTTCCAAAGTTATAACTAAACAACAATAATAAAGGAAAGCTTAAGGTATTCACGTTGCCCGGGTTTCCCCTAATCGCGTTGAGTTCTACCGAAACCATAGTGCAAGGTTCCTTCTACACATTTTGAGTTTTTAAAACAATGATGCTACACACTTCATTACACCTATTAATACTGGTTGCCTAACACATTATTTTTTACAGTGTGGTCTGATGATTAAAAACTCGCAAAAGTTGACATTAATTGGACAATGGTTCAATTTCAGCACTTTCTTAATTGATACTATAGAGTTTTCTGATCACTTTGACTGATTCGCAAAACTTTTCCACAATGTTAGCATTTGCAACAACGTAAACAATTTATCGGTTATTACATGTTTTTAAAAAATATTAAATAAAGGACTAATTACGGACACCCATCCAGTAATGGGCAGGTTTGTCATGTATATCAAGTCCCCAATTGATGTTCCAGGATCTCTTATTGGTGGATTCTTAAAATAACATCTTTCACGAAGACCCCCACCACTGTCTTTCAAAACATAAAATTTTATCTTCAGTATGATATATTATGTTAATGCTTCTTAGTGAATTTTCTTTGCATTAAGTTTTTGAAGGGTTTCCTTCTTAAGTTCCTGACGCTGCTGTATTTCTTAATCAGAGCTCAGTTTTATTGGTACGAACTCATGCCTTTTCTTATTCTATTATATAGGTTTATTTTTGCCATTCATTAAGATTGTTAAGATCCGCTCAAGCATATGTGCCCATAACTGGTCAATTAAAAATAAGTTTTGAAGTAAATGTGTACATATGACCATAGCTATTTATTTATTTATTTATTTTTGAAATTCTTACTCAAAGTTATTATTTTGAGCTGATGTAAAAACATAAGATGAATTTGGCAAACGGTATATAAAAATTTCAGCAGTAGAATAGTTCTATTTATTTTTTATTTTTTGCTTTTTATTTTGTTGTTGTTGTGAAGACGAAACTTTCAAAAGCTTTTTGTTAGTTATCTACCTTTTAATTTTAACTTTTATCTAATTTTTTAAAAAAAGATACTTTAAATGTGAATACACAAAAAAACTTTGTTTTCAAATATTATTGAACATTGTTTTTGTGTACTTATAACTACTAACTAAAGGTACTAAAACGTGAACTAAAAGTATCGTGTTTTCATCCAGTAATGCCCTACGTAAACAACTTTTGACTTTTAAAACTGAAAAAAAAAAAGAGTGAAAAGATATTTTTCTAATTAAAAAAGTAAATAAATAAATAAAGGAAAAAAAGTTTCAAATTTAGTGATTCCGAATTTGTGGTATTATACTGTGGTTTGAATTAAATATACATGATTTCATCTAATGCATTAAATTTTGACTTGCGTTTAAGTCATTTACAGCCGAGGCACTCATTGTTAATCATTTTTCGAGAAAATTACTTACTGATGTCAAGTTAAATGTATATAAAAGTGACCTTATAAAAAGAAAGCTAGATTTAAATAAGAAGTTCTAAGCAATGTAGATAGTTAAATGTATTTCAAACTTCCGTAATCAGCCAATAAGTTGAGATATAGTTGAATATAAAGGATGTAAGTTTCGTATGACTTATCCCCTTTCTGAAATAATAGATTTAGTTGATCTGATAAGTTGGACTCTGATAAGTTGAGCTATGACTTTAAGAATGTTTACTTTTTAAGAATCTCAGTGAAAAAAGGATGTGTCATTTGCACGGCATTGATGTGGAACAAGTTTAAAAACTGTTACGAAAGTAACCAAACTCAACTTAGCACTAATTACCGTTCCCAGTTACCCCAAAAGGAGGTAAACATTGTCAAGGTCTTGTACCAATTCATCAGAGATCCGGATCTAGTGTAATTGACTTTTACATTTATTTACAGGGGAAAGCTTTGCGTTTAGCATTTAGCTTTTATTGTCAAAGTGGTCCATAAATCGTCGGTACTATGCTAAACTAACGAATGTGAAAAATTTAGTTTTGCTAATTCGATGTTTGCCGTAGTGCTCAGAAGGGCGTCCTACTGGTTATAATTACTTCAAACAATAGTTTTACACTTAGAGTTATCCGCGTAAAGAAACTATGTTAACATTCGTTAGTTAAGCATAGTGCCGACGATATCTTCACCGCAGAGCATCTAATCCCCTCATATAGTAAGCCATCTAATCCCAGAAAGATATGCTACTGATGATATAAGTTGACGATATGGTTTACGTTTTTTTTTTTTTTTTTAATACGATCAATTTCCATTGTGAAATATAACTAATATGTACTAGGATTTTCATAAAGAACTACAATGTAAACACAAATTCCTTTCAAAGTTTGCTAAAACTAATAATTTTTGTGAGTTTACTCCCTTGAAAAACTGTTTCCAAAAAACCGAATTTCAGCTGAAAGAAAAATGGAACCTACCATTCTCATTTAGCTGAACACCTAAAGCAGACATATGACCCGAGATAAAACCCAACGCCGGCCCATTTTTCATTCTCATCTCAATACCAGCATTTCTCAAAAATGTCTGTAAAGTATTTCTTGGGATAAGACCTCAGTGCAGCAGAGTAGAAATATAGAAGCGTCTTGCAAGAAGATTGTAAGAAAAGGTGGGCAAATAAAACGGAAAAGACGCAGATATCTATCTACATTCGCGCAAATGCAATATTTTTTCATTAGCCTCCAAGAAGAAAAAGCCGAAGAAGATACTAAGGTGGAAGAAGAATCATATATCCCAGTACGCATTGCGCATCTGATCCTTGCCTAACCCCTCGAGGTTTTAGGAGGGGAGATCTGGGGTAAACTGCATATTCTGGAACGGATCCCCAATTTGATTCGAGTGCCCTGTTTTTAGTCAGAGTCGTTGGTACAATGGCACTGTATGTAATGGAAAAACCATCTAACAGTTAAAATATTAGTATAAATTTGAGATATGATTTAATAGACCAGCTATCGAATTAATGTTTTTTAAATAGAATTCATTTAGAATGCTAAATGTTATCCAAATTTGGACAAACTATTTATTAGGTCAAATGTTTTCAAACACCAATACGTCTTTCAAATTAACGCATGAGTGAATGGGTTAATAAATTTAAAAAAAAGACCTAAAACGTTTTAACCAGAAAAAATTCATATAACTAATTTCTCAGGTCGTAATTTTTCGATTAAAAATATATCTTTACTCTTTTATAATGAAACTTTTAGTCAACATGCTATGCACTTTTTGAGCCGTGTTGAAAAGTTTGTAGCCGATAAATTAGAGCCTAAATTTTGAGTTTAATATTTTGATATCTCACGCTTGTTTTTAAAATTTAATAGAAGAACAATTTCATTTTCAACGATAGTTCGACTAAAAATAAAATCAAAATTAATTATAAGCTATTTGTAATTCTTATTATAAGTTCTCTTAGTAATTATCCTTTCGAATATGCAGCTAGGGGCATTGTTTTAACGTCTACCAAGGGTGTAAGCAACACCTGTGCAATTGCCTTTGAAGGAGTCATAAATTATAATGTGCTGCTAAAATATTAGCATTTATACTTATTTGCCTTAGTTTTTAAGAAAATGGCTAAACATCAAAAACATCATTATTTAAGCATTTTTATTGAACTTTGGATTGCCGTACTTCTGTCATAAACCTGTTTTAAGATTTTTCACCATCAAATATCAAATAATCTCAAAGATTTCTAGGGTTTTAAACTTTGTTCACAATTATATTTCCATCAAAATGGTGTTAGTGAACTACTAGTCATATTAAAAACAAACCAAGATTGCATTAAAAATGCCATTTTAAAGTGAAAGAAATTTTTTTTAAATGTAATAATTTTTCGTAAAATGAGCTGATGTGAGCAACTTATGACTTCCTTTCACTTCAGTTTAATGTCATTTCCCCATTACTGGCAATTTTAATATGATTCAATAGTTTACACTCTAAATATCACCAACAGTGGCCAAATTAAAACAGATTAAAAAAAAAAAAGAAAATTAATTTGAATTCTGAAATTTTGAATTCAAATTATGTTTTTCGCAATCACGAACTGAGACAGGACCCTACTCATTGGAGTTATTGTTTCTAGAAACGACTCCTGTCCCCCCCAAGTCCGCCTCTCTTCCTGGGCGGTTACATGTGAATAGTTGTGTGTGTGTACGTAGACCTGTGTGTATGCACGTAGGCGTGCGTGAGTGTATGTGTGTGTATGTGTGTGAACGTGCGTGTGTGTAGGACATGGACGCCTCCGACCAGGAGAAGCGGATAGCTCAAAACCGGAGCAGCCGCCCCGCGCCGCCAGCAGAGGACGGTGGGCGGTGGTGCTGCAGAGGCTTCTGGTTCAAGTTGAAAAAGGCACGGACACCAAAAACGGTTAAATGAGAACAATAAGCAATCATGATTGCTTAAAAAAAATAAACGCCAAATATGTGGCCAAAACTTGGCGACCAAAAGCTTGGCCAAGTGTTTGTCAAATTAGAACACCACTTGAGTTCACATCGAAATTAATAATGATTTCCCTCCAAAAAGGGGCAAAAGACCCCTTTAGAAACACCTGAAAGCAACCAAAAGGGGAGGTGCACAATTAGACTCCACTAGGAGTCTACGTACCAAATTTCAACTTTCTAGGACATTCCGTTCTTGAGTTATGCGACATACGTACATACGCACATATGCACATTCGCGTTATACATACATACATACGTAAGTACATACAGACGTCACGAGAAAATTCGTTGCAGTTAACTCGGGAATCGTCATTATGAATATTTCGTGTGTCTGTAAGTTCTTAGACACTTATCTACGTGTGGTTAAGTCGGAAAAAAAACCTCAATACATTCGGGGGGTGAGTAAAATGGAAATTAAGGTCGATTTTTGAGTGAAAATTTTTTCGCGAATACAATACTTCCTTTTTTGTAACAGGAAGTAAAAAGAAAAATGATTTTTTTCAATTTCTCGTCACAACACCACTAATTTATAATTAATAAAACAAGTTTTAACATTTGACGAGGTAAGAAATATTAAATGAATATAGGAGCACTTTCGAAAATTTTCTGCGGTTACTTAACTGCAAATTTTAATTAAAGATAGATTCATTTTTCTTCGTAAATAAAATGTTTGCCTTTGATCTTTCCCAAGCTCTTTCAATTGCAACAAGCGCCTTTGTAGCAGCAAATGAACATTCTCCAAAATGGCAGCAAAATCAAGCGAAAATTCACAAGCAGACATTCAGCCAATCAATAGAACAACACTCAAGCCATTAATTTCTCATTTTCCGGAGTCAGTGCAGCGCGAACTACCATGCCCCGCCTTCTTTCAAGCAGTGGTTGAATCCCGTCACTATGACGACGGAGCCACAGGTGGTCTTTCTTATCCTTCAACTCATCCCTTGCAGAAAAGATGGAAATGGAATTTCAAAGGATCATGCGTCCTTTTCCTCCTGCGAATTTTATCATTTTGCGTAGGACGTAGCTAAAGCTCCTCCGACAAGAGAATAAAGAGAAAATTTTCCCCAGAAACATCTTTCGCTATAGAGTGCAACAAGTGAGGCTTAGCTCAGAAACAATGTAAATACGAGGCATTAATGCTTTACAGGTTTGCCAAAGCCTGTCTTCTCGGTTTGGTGGTGAAACTTTTGTTTCGCGAACATGAGATATATTATGTTTCGTATTTGAGAGAGCATTATTTCATTGAGAGCCATATTAATTCTAATGATTCTGAGCAATTTTCTTTCCTAAACACGTATTTATGCAAATTGGATTTCTTAAAGAGCAGCCTGTGTCTGCGTGAATATCATAGTACTGTATAAATGAAGTATTTATTAGAGCTATTAATTGCACTATTTTTTTAGAGTATAAACTAACAGAGGTTGAATTCGAACTGTGCAAAATATCATTCTCAATGCTTAAATATTTTTTTTTAAAGGGAAATTCTTTCAGTTTAAAATTCAGTTCGTTTATAGCAGCGTATGTTTGCATAAATATCGCATTTTTGTGTATATGAAATATTTATATCCGTTGTAAACTGCATTAGTTTAGAACAGCGGTTCCCAACCGGTGGTTCGTGAAACCTTAGGGGTTCGCGAAAAGAAAATTGTAATGGCGGAGTTTTAACATTGCTTTTTCTGATGAAGTCTTACACTCAAGCAGTTTCAAGCAAATTTTGCTCCTTTCTTATTCATTTGTGTCTCGCACATTCTATACTCTTAGCATGAAAACATTAAATGTAGCATATGCGAGCGTCTCAAATATTTTGATGTTTAGTTTCCTCACCATTTGAGTCCGACGAAAAACTATCGCTCTTCTCTTGTGTTGAGTCCAAAATGCATAAAATTGAGTTCACACTGCTGTTTGTAGCTATAATTTTCACACTACATAGACTACAATTTACTTTGAGCTTTACTATCAAAAAAGTGAAAGAATTGCTAGCATCCCAAAAATACCACAGGAAGTATGAAAAAATAATTATTTTAGAAAATTTTCGTGGGTGAAAGTTTGGTTTTGTGAGGTTTACGCAGTAAAAAAAAAATAACGGAATTTAACCATGCAAGTTAATTTGCGCTAAATCTAAATAAGGAATTTATGAAATTTGAGTAGAAAATTTCTTTTTTAGTAAGTAAGCTTAAAAATATTTGTTTCATTAAGAATTACCTTTTGTGTAAAAATTAGAGAGCATACGTACATTGAAAAATAGAAGCTTCTATTATTTTTTAGTATTGGCATTTTTCTCCGCACTTATAGCATGATTACAAGAAAATTCTTCAGCAATCATACGATTAATGTGCGCAGTATATCCTTATCAAAGAGCTAGGCTCGTAGTCCTTTTCAAGAAGACTCGAACCTACGGATCTTTCTCATTTTACTCTAAGGAAAAGGTTCATTTAGTTAATCTGAGAGTTCCCTGGAAGATACCTTCCAGTATTTTTAAGATCATTCTTTAATTAATTTCTGATTTAGTGATAAAGATAAATGTATCCTTGTGTCACAAAAATTTCAGCCAAATGTTGACGCTTTCTGTTCTACAAATATCCTATTTTCAAAACTTTTTCAAAGTTAATTGAAACTCAACACAGAATTATCAGTATTTATTTTTTGGTGAATTTGTTTTGCATTCATTTGAAAGCGATAATTTTAGTTCGTCGCAATATTCATAATTCTATATGTTTTGTAATTATGTTTTCGTTCTTGTTATAAACTATGGAGCAGCATCAAACTAAAAGATTTTTTTCAAATTTTATTTTGTATGTGTGTGTGTGTGTGCGCGCCGTTTTTTTTTTTTTTTTTTTACTTGTTACTTATTACCTAGCACTCTAGGAGTTCGCCAACTTCTTTTGGAGTTTGGAAACCGCTGGTTTGGAATAATAAAGTATTTCTAGCTTTAAAAAAGTGCTCCATTTTTTTGTCATCACAAATTCACTTTAATACTTAGGGGTCATCCTTAACGTGTTTTAAATTTTAAAACAGTTACAAACAGTTCAGATTTTAATTTTAAAAATATTTTTATTCCTTTGGCAGAGAATTCGGCAAATTGATTACAAAGATAAATATGATTAAAAGCAAAGAACAGGAAAAAATATTTTTTATCCTTATTTGACTTCTTGCTTTGCAATTGTGCTAAACCAAGGAACTTGTTTTTACGTTATTGCACCACTGTAAATTTCTTAATAACTTGACGAAATGAAATTTTATGAATGTTCTAAAATTTCATTCTAAATGGAGCAATCGTTAGAAACACAAGTACATCCAAAATTCACCTAGATGTGCAGATTTTGGCAAACGATAGCAAAAAAAAAAAAACTTGTCACAAAAAGAATCGTAACAATATTTTTTAGAAGAAACATTAAAAACCAAACAAAGAAAAAAAGTAGTGTAACTTCTTAGTTTGGGCTAAAGATAAAGGTAAGTTATTTCTTGTCTTATTATACTGCTTCTGTGCGATCTAATTTTGTTGAGTACTGAATCAGTCAGTGATGGAGAACTTTTTGACCTACTGTGATATTTTATAAGGCTACTCAAAACCAAGTTTATACAAAGTATTTTGTTTTTACATAATCTGTTTTAATCTTACTCAATATTTTTCGCAGATGAATTGTTATAAACTGTATAGTTATACCCTAATACATAAACCTGATTAAAGAGTACGAAACCTTTAGGCAACTGGACAAGATCACGAGATTAACGTATAACCCCACCATTGAAAATATTTCTTAAAATCGCATGATTTTTCTTTAAATACTCTTTCGTATTTTGCGAAAAATACAATAGATACTAAATACAAAAATACTAAAGGTTCCTTAGTTAAATTTATGAACTTAATTGTATGATAGTAATATGATTCGCTCAATGCCTATGATTTGAATTTATCTTTTCAATTTTGCTTAAAACTAGGTATCATAAGATTATGCCTCAAGAACCATATCAGCCAGTCAATACAATGTAAAATTTATGAACCAGTTTTCGCAACTAAAGTACGATATGCTTAAAAATATGATGAATCACTTTTTACAAATAACCCAGTGAGAAGCAACGGGGTGTAAGTGTAGAAATTAAAAAAATGGAGACAACCAGTGTAAATGGTAGAACTGTCTTATTTTCAGGACAAGGGATAGTACAAGTAGTCGTCGTTGGTACTGTTATGCAGCATGATTTAGAAAATAAACTCATTTTTTACTGGTAGACGTTTGTCCTCTAAGCCGAGGTCGTGGGTTCGATTTCCGCCGTTGCCCTGGGTGTTATTTCCTTCTCCTGTGTTGTAAATCTTTCCTGTGTGTGTCCGGAGGCAAGGCGCTTGGCACACAGACGACTGTGTGTGTGAAGCTGTTTATCTTCTAAATAAATAAAACAATTTTACTCAAAATTGTGAAATGTCTACTTACATCCCTTTGCTGCTCACAGCCTCTAATGTGCTCCTAAAATTTAAACTACGAGAACCCTTTCAAGTTATGCACAGAAAACGCATCGGTAAAAGTATCTTCCCTCTGAAAATTAGATTGGTATAAGCTTCCGTCCTCTATGCACGAAATCCCTTCCTTTTTGTTCTATACGGCTTCTGTTTATGCAGCATGTCATAAACTGGGTTATCCTTTATCCTCTTCGCTAAAACTCATCAATAACTAGAGCTCTACAACCTCCCCAAGAGGCATGCGAATATTCGACAAATAGAAGGGACGTCATGCCAGGCCTCACTCTATTGTCTTCTAAAAGCACAATGTCCTCGCGTGCTGGGAGTTTAATGGTCTGTTAATACTCAGTAGACAAAAGGATTCTTTGAACTGTACATAGGCAGGAGCTCATAAGCGACTTCGCATCGAAGGATCTTTAAGCAGCAAATAGCCTTAGCAGCATCATTTTCTGCTGGGGTTGCTGGTTTCCCGAAATGAGGGAAAATTGTGATTGAAATGAAGATTAGATTTGAAAGCAGAGAAGTTGTCAGCTGCTATTAGTTTTTAAGCAATTTTACATGTATTGAGTTCTCTCGTCAAAGTTATCCAAAGCGATAAAGTAATTAGTTGTTGCTTGGAGTGATCATAAACTGTTTGAAACGTCTCGAAAATTATGTTCAAATTTTGTGTTCAAAACTGATTTTGTGAAGTGTTTTTTTGATACTAACTTGATTATTTTAAACTATCGATAGCATTTTATTTATTGATGTTGCATTACCGTTTACATATTTTTACTTATTTCTTTTTGCCAACTTATGTTTCTCAAAAAAAAGTGACTTTTTAATAAGAACATCAAAAGAGTTATATGCCTCTAGACTGAAATTACATCATAATCAAACAACTAAATAAAGAATGTGCAAAGATTTCCTTTATTACACGAATCGGTTTGAAAAAGGTTCTAATGTTTCTTGCAAGACAAAATCTGAAACTTAGGGTAGATTAGGGCACGTTTACGCATTCGTTACATTTACGCAGTGCCCTTTTTTCAATACGAGTTATGCATGGAGAGCCAACAGTCATACCAAATTGATGCTACTCCCTAGCGAATATTCTCACAAGTTTTTGAGCATCAGTCGAGCTTCTGTTTAGCATGCGGATAGAAAAATCTGTTTTCTACCGAGCAGAGTAAATTTTGTGTAAAACGTTTTGAAGCTTATTGTGAATAAATAATACTTTGTTAAAAACAGATAAATGTATAAAAAATAGCATAATTTATCCTCGTTTGAGAATTGTGTTTATATGAACCGAAAAGTTATTAAATTTTGTTGCACATAAGGAATAAATCCAAATTTGCCGACGGGGCACGTTTACGCATTTTCATCGGGGTACATTTACGCACGTTCTCATTGTGTCTTACTACTCTGTCTTACTTCAAAACGGACGCCGGACGCTTTTTTAGCTTTGTACTGTCTTAAATCTTTAGCATTTTCAGGTTATTTAGTTTTGAATACCACCATTCATTTTTAATTAAGTAAAAGATTCGCATCTTATAGCTTACAATCTTATAGGGTTGTCTTTATGCCTGTTCAACTTGAACTTTATACATTATTCAGCCTGTAATACATTTTTTTTATTTTGAAAATGGTAAGACATTACGTTCAAAACACTAACAGAACCACGTTAGATGTTAAAATAATGAAAAGTCATATCGGTAATCCAAGTATTTCTCCCACTAGGCCTTCCACATCGTCACATATTAGCTACCCCAACGGAGACCATTTGAAACAGTAGGACCAAAGCTTAGGAACCAGGAAAGAATTGTATCTTTTTTCCCCCTAACTAACACTCCGATTAAAGAAGCCCTCAAACAAGAACAGTTAGAAGCTACAAAGAAAAAAAACAAAGTGGGTAGAACAAAAATAAATAAATAAATAAATAAATAAATAAATAAATAATTAGGAAAACTTACTACAAAGTTTCTATTGAAGCAGAAATATAAAACATCAAAGAAAAAACTATGAAACCAAAACCTGCGACAGGGAAAAAGTTAGTACACTCTGCAAAAATGAAATTAATGAGCGAGTCTGTTTACGAAGTAGAAGATTGTGCTTGCATTTATTGTTTGAAATCATACAACTAGTCGAAAAAAGGACAATACAGCGTTCAATGTCTTAGATGTCGAAACGCAGTCCCATGACAAGTATGCGGAAAAAAAACTTTATTTTTGTTAGTAAAATCTAACAGTGATGAAGATGATTAAATACATTCTGTTTTTAATTAGCAATAAGCCCAACGATTTTATTTTAGCCTAAAAATGTTCTTTAATTAATTAATTGTGATGGTCTTACTTTCAAAGTGTTTTAAGAGAAATAAAGCATTTAAATTTGGTTAAATATCTATATCACTTACTCCTTGGTATCATTTTTATTATGCGTAAACGTGCTCCACTCGATGCGTAAACTTGCCCCGTGCTCAGAGCAAGTTTACGCAACCGACTTGGACTCAAAAAACACTTTTTTACGGTTAAAAACCTTTTACTGAGCAACAACTGAATATACAAATTTGGACTTCATTAACTGCTTTATAAAACCACAATGTCTAAAATTTCCTAGGTTCAAAAATAAAAATGAGAAAATTCATTGAAAAAAATCCTCGTAAATGTGCCCCGGTATACTCTACTCTATTGAAACAAATATTGTTATTTTTTTAGAAAATGATAAAGTACTGCTTTTTTAATTACTACCTCATTAAATATAACATTTTCAGCCGTTTTTAGCATGTTTTTCAGATTTTACAAAATTTAAAGTGGCACTTTTGTGCGAAAAAAAAAATCAAACCTTCCAATCCCCAATTGTAGCTTTGTGTACCACACATTGAAGGTTATCCTTTATTATTCGCACGCGCTTATCATTCATTTTTTCAATGGAATAAAATCTGAAAAACAACTCAATACAGCAAACTAAAGTTTGCATATTATAATTTTTTTCATGAGAAGATACACATTTAGACTAACCGGAATATTAAGATTTCATTGATTGCTCAAAAACCGAACAATCTAGGATGTTAATTGTGTGAATTAAAATTTTTTATACTGTGCTTCGTGTTGAAGATACAAATGGCAAGATAAGCTTAGAGTTTAAAGATTTGTAATGAGCTTTTTTAATTTTTTACGGACATTTTAATTTATTGAAGTTAAAAGACTTTATGAATAAACCATTTCACGGATTCGTTGCATGTTAAAAATAGGAAAAGAAGTAAATGGCGGTGGAAAATATACTCCTCTTCTCTAACTGTTTGATAGCATGTAATAAAAGTAAAATCACATAATAATTTGCATTAGAAGTCGAAATTGATCCTCGAAACTATGGACAGATGCATAGAAATCATTTTAATCTCGTTTCATAAATTTATTACTTTTTTTTTAACTTTCAACTATTAGTAACATTAAATTAAAAAAAAGAGTATTTCTTAAAGTAATAAGTAACTCTATAAATCACAGTGATACACTTTCATAAAAGATTCAATCTGCAGTCATTTGCTGTAATATTAATACATTTTTATTGTAAAAAAGAAAAGAAACCTCTTTAATAAAAATAAATTTTAAAATGCTTATACTGAAAAATATTACTCAAGGAAAGTTTTTTTTAACCATTTTTAAATTTAAAAATAAATACTTAAACAATGTTTGGGATTTTCCCTGATTGACAAAGTATGTAGTTGTATTTTTAATAACGTTTAAGACATAATATGGCAGCGGGAAATGATTTCCATTTATTTATTTGAAAAAAAAAATCATTAGCATCTAACAGCGATTACTACAACAGGCTTTATAACAAAAATTTTAAAAAGAAGCTAACATCTATTCCTAAGATCCCCAAAATAAGCCATTCTCGTTCGGCAATATAACAACCCCCTCCTGAGTTTCATATTCCTTTCCCATTCTTTATTCCATGACATTTAAAGACGCTTGCGTGAATGTATATATATCTGGAGCGCAGAGATCGTGAGAAGCATCCATATGCCGCGTGTCTCCTGTGTGAGAGAGAGTATATGTTAGAGCACGCGCTACTCATCACACAGCAATTAGCTCTCTCCACATTCACAGGCCCCTTAGGGCATGGCAGAATAATTAATTGTAGCTAGGAATCGTATCCACATGAAGCAATCACTTACTCAGCTAAAGCAAAACAAAGTTATTAATGGAGGTTTTATCAAAAAAAAATTTTTTTGATTTTATTTTAAAATATGTGATAGATGTAGGTACTTCCTTTAAGTGTTAAATAAAAAAAAAAGATAGAAAAAAAGCATTTTGGGAATGATTACTTCCAAATATGAAAAGAGAAAAAAAAAAACTCCTGATAAAAAGGGTGCAATAAAGATTATAAATGAAAAATAAATAAATGAAATAAAAATATAATGCTAAAAGAGCAAATAATGCTAAATAGTGCGTATCAACAGCTGTAAACCAGCGATTAATAATTTTATTTCAATTGCCAACGCTTTTAAAGCATTTAATGCTCTTATATCAGACACTAGCTCCTTTCTTATTGCTGTTCTACATACACTTCGTTATAGTTGAATTTCATTGGATATGTTACGGAAAAATTAAGTGTAGCATTCAATTGCACGCAAAATAGTTGCTGCAATTTTTATAGCAATTCCTGCTGAATCTTTAAAATTTACCACATCTGTGATCGTATCTATGAACGAACTTGTGATGTGAAATCGAAACTTTTTATGGCGTTAATAATGTAACTAACTTGGCACGCTTGAACATATTTCTGGGGAGAGAAGTACTAACGGCAACAGGTACGGTCATCTGCGACCAAAATTCAGAGGCACAGTGGTCTGAGTGATGACCAAACTGCATTAATTAGTCGACAAAATTTGTGAATCAAAATAAATTTTTAAATGTTTTGTGAAAGTATTTTATCAATAAAATATTACTTTTCGTTCATAAATCCAAGATCAATTTTGATTGTGATGCATAATAATTGCATTTAAATATGTTTTTCAAAGCTGCAACGCAAGTCGCAAACAGAATAAAGAAAATTTCTTTTTAACGTATTTTTTCGAAAAGCAAAAAAGATGTATATATATATATATATATATATATATATATATATATATATATATATATATATATATATATATATATATATATATATATATATATATATATATACGAATAATATAAACACTTCTCGAAACTCATTTTTCTAGTCGAATTTTTACCACTACCCTAGTTACTACATGATGGACCAGTTTAAAAAAATATACAATTCGAAAGTTTTATGAATAGTGCTTGTTCCTTGATGCATTGCCTGCTAGCTCTTCTGTAGCAAGAATATTCTAAAGTTTCTCATTCGTGCATATTAATTGAGAAACTATTTTGATTTTTGGAACCACCTTTTCCAGGAAGCAACTGCAGGGTCCAAACAATGAAACATTTGATTCTGAATTGTGATAATATTGTAAATTAAACTGTGCTTTGGTTAACAATTAATTTTTTCCCCTGCATTTTCTACTGTCTGTCAATATTTTTTTTCTTTTTTTGGCATTTTGAGAGTTTTTGCCAGTTTTTGCCGAAAATGTGGAAGAAAGTGGTTTTTGCCATGCCGGTTTTAACCGGTTTCTACCAGTGGTTTTAACCGCCTCAGCAAAAACTTGCCAGTCTGAAGTGATCATTAAGAAACGCACTGCAATACTTTTATACAGTGCTAAAAGGGACACTTTGCATAAATTAAATGATCCATTGATACATTTCGTACGAAAGATGCTACGTAATATAAGGGTTGCACTAATGAAAAATGGACGCACAATAACATCAGAATGAATGATTCAATTAGAGCACCTTTATACAAGTATATGAAGGGTGGTATGAGGTATGCATCTCAAATGCCGTTCAGCGGTTAAACCTATTTGCACTAGAGAAAATTGTACGAAAGGAAAGTCGTGCTATCCATGGATGCTTCCAAATCGGAAAGTGCACTAGTACGGTTAAGGGCGGCAAACGAAATCAGATATGCCGAGACCGCACCAAGCATCTATCTTGATCACCAATGATTCCATTGAATTCTCTAATGAAATGATTCGAGCTAATCGGAAGATTAAGAGACCCGTGAAATCAGTGACGGACTCAACCTGAGTAAAGGAACGGTTCACACTATCATCCACAAGGATCATTTCAGGAAACCCGGACGACCCTAAAAAAATTTCCGTTGGGAAGTTTTGGAGTACCTCCGTATAGTCCGGACTTGTCACAATGTGATTTCTATAATCTTTGAGCCACTTAAAAGAGCATTACAGAGGAAACGTTTCCATTCGGACGATGAAGTGAAGGAAGCCGTGCAGGACTTCCTCAGGGATCAGTCTTGATCATTCTACAGCAAAGGCATTGACCTGCTGCTGCAACGCTTGGATCTGTGCTTCAACGCCCATGGCGATTTTATTTGATTTACATTAAAAGTATTATTTTTATTCAACTTGTCCACTTTTCGTTTGGACGACTTTTATATTATAGAAATATTTCGTTAAGATGCGTTTGCTTGATTTTTCTTTCTGTCAAATCCTTTTTTGATAAATTTGTTTTACAAAATGTTCTACTGGATGCATTTTCGTTTATATACATTAGTGCTTGGCCCCACTTACGGACCTTGACAATTTATGACTTTTCGGTGTTAAACAGATGCAACTAGTAGCCTAAGATGATCTGCAGTTGAAAGTCTCGAAAAATGCGAAACTTCACATGTCGCCCATTTTAACCGCAAGAGACGCTGAACTCAATCCTGTGTATCCACCAATCAGTGGCATGTCGCCCATTTTGACCGCAAGAGGCGCTGAACCCAATCCTGTGTATCTAAAAATCAATGGACATTTGATTGTAAAAATAGAAAACAGGGATTGCCTGTTGCGTCCTCTTTGTTGCCATGAGTTTCAGCGATTGTTACGGCCTATAAGAATCAAGTGGGGCCATGATTAGTGCTTCATGATATAATAGTTAAAGCATGGCAGCATGTACATGCATATGTATCTCTATAGGTTCGTGTGTGGTTTTGATAAGTATTTAATGATATTTTTCATATCAACTGCTATGCCTCTGCTTTAATTCTACATTTTCAACGAATGTGACAAACTATTGCTACATTTCACGTCCGACTAATCTTTTGCGCACCATCATTTCGCAATTAACGTTTCTCACAGAATCTCGGTTGCTGTATTTACATTGAGCGGCAATTAATTATACCTCTGCGACCTATCCATCATTGGAGTAACATATTTGCATAATTTGTAGGCTCGTTTGAATTAGACGGTTGCTCCAAAGAGAATTTCAATTGTGATGTGCTGTTTCAGTAAAACTTTCAGTTTGAAATTAAGCATACAGGAATTTATGAATATTTTACAGTGTAAAATTATATTACATATAATTGAAAACAAATTGCTAAGTGTTTTGTAGAATTCTGTTTTTGAGTTATTTGCGGGGTTTTGACGAATTTTGTCTTTGTATATGCGTAGATCTCATCAAAATAAACAAAATGATGAGCAAGAAAAACTACAGCTTTATGTTTCTTAGCTTTTGAGTATTAAAATATATATATTATGATATTGCATTGCAAATGTATCAATTTAAAAAATAAACTTCTACGGATTGTGCAGTGACTGCTATTTTTTCAAACATACTTGGCTACGTTAGTATGATAACAGCTGGAGTCCAAAATTATACAAATTCTGCTGAGCATGGATTTGAGTTCCTCTTTGTTTTCATCTATTACGTGTACCAATAATACAAAAAAAAAAAAAAAAACACTAAAATATATTGTCCACTAGGGGCACATACACTGCTCTTTAAACGAAATTTATGTCATGTGTTTCTACATTATCATTAACTACTCGTAACTACGCTAGGACGACTTCATTCTAACAATGAAATTTATCTTAAAACAAAATGCAATAAGCATTTCTTTTTTTAAATTCTTCTTACAAATGAAAAAATATTGCCAACCCTTCTGCATATAAAATAAATTATACCTAATACTCGATTTTTATAAAAAATAATTCGCGTATACATTATGTATTTAAAGAGGGCTTACGAGTATACTATAAATGAATGACTGGATTGCAAAAAAAAAAAAAAAAACTACTTTCAAAACTTTTATACATATTAAAACAGCTGTTACACGAAATTAATGAAAAAAAAATATCAATCATTTCTTCAGTTAAAATTGGTAAATGTGTAAACCTTTGGTTACGCGACAAACATCTAATCTCGAAGTATCTCTGTTGGTTTTTCGCGAAGCTGTACAACTGTACAGTATCATTCTGCCAATGTCTTGTAAATCAGCACAGATGCATTCTTGAAGTTCTAGTGATTTCATTATCAGTGGTAGGTAAAAAGTCTCTTTAACGTAATTCCATCAAATTATGCGGCAACTGAGACGAACTGGATTACAGACTAGATGTTTTTCGTGTAACAAAAGGTTCACGAAAAAAACATTTTAAACAGAAAAATATATTTTTTTTAAATTTCGTAAATTCAATATTTTAATACTAGAAAATCGCCGGTCAATGTATGACGGGTCAAATTGCTTCTACATTTGCACGAATCAATTGTCTGTTTGGTAATATTTTGATAGTTAAATTTCAATCCTAACTCCAGTGGTTTAACCGTAAACTCCAGTAGATAGCTTTCATTGTTGATAACTTTTTCGTTCCTTCACTCTCCTAAAATGACAGTTTTAAGAGTAAAACATTTAAGTTACAGGATCGAGTTCAGCCTTGTCACAATAAAGCATTTCCCTACGTGTCAAACATTACCAAAGAATGTTATCAAATTATCATGCCGTAGAGCGAGTTTCATTTTTAATGACGCCAGTAGCGTTACTCGATCATTCGCTATTATAAGTATGAGAATGCGTAGTGTAGATTCGAAAAAAAAAAAATCGCTTTTTTTTGTGAGTGTTAACTCTGAATATGATTCTGTTCTGAACATAAATGTACAGAGTGTGTGGGATCAATCAGAAATATGTACTACACATACGTCACTACGCAGTTTGATATTTTAAACAATTGTTAACTTTATTTTTCGGAAAATGACAAAACGTAATATGCAAATTCAATGCTCCCAATTTCGTTTTCAAGTAGTAGTATTTTTGAATGATTAAATTTTTAACGGAACTAAGTTTTTGAGAAGTATGATTTGTTGAATTTATTTTGTGTTTATTTTGTAAAAAAATGTATACTGTTCAATTATATGATGCCACCGCTTAGGAAACTAAATATTCCGTTTGTATTCCAATCTATTTGATGGAGAGCTAAGGCTAAAAGAAATAATATTATTAATAATAATATCATTATTAATTCTTACAAATATCGTTATAGTTATTGTCCTTATATCAATTAATGTTTAGTTCAATTAATGATTATGTTCAGTTTTATTATTGTATTTAACTATTTTATCATCAAGTAGGGGAGGGTGGCCTAAAGCGGGTAGGCATTCGTATGCCGTCACATGGTGGAGCTCCGAAGTCTGTGCATGTTGTGTTTGCCCGAACACCCCCAATTTTCTATCAAACTCAGTGAAGCAGCAGTGATGCGGCATGGCGTAACGAGATTTTAAATGAGAAAAATGATATATCTAAAAAAAACTGGAGGTGTGTAACTTGTGATTAGTCGAGGACCTGTTTTTTTTCTAAATATCAATAATATTACGTTATTCTGACACCATCTACCTGTAAACTACGATGGTCATTTCGTTTGTTTCTTTTTTTAACTTTAAATTTATAATTATTGAAATAAGAAACGTGCCTTCGGGAAAAGCGGGTCGGGTAAACCGGGTATAGGATTTAATCATGTATTTATTAATAATTTCTTGAGACATATGCATACTTAGATTTTCTATTTCAGTAAGTAAATAAGTAAAACTTTAAAAAGTTATTTTTTAGAATGACAATTAATTAGTCTATTAATTTAATCAGATATTTCTTTCTGCTTTATATACAAACTACTGACTTTAAATTGGGTAGGTATAATTTTTTTAATTATATTTTTTTTATCATGGCAGGTAGCTAGTCAACTAATTGAATCATTTATAACTTCATATTTGATTGGCAAATGTATCAAATTACAACTAGTTAAGCTTGCCCGCTTTGGGCCTTCTGGTAGGGCAAAGCAGTTTTTCAAGTGTTTGTAATGTTTGATAATAAATAAATATTGGGTATGAAATAATACAAAAATCACTTTTAATTTTGAAGTTCAAAAATACCCTGCTAGGAAATAAAACCGAAAATGTTGCGATAAAAGTCGAAAAACTACAATTTTGGAGCGTTCTTCGTTAACCTACCCGCTTTGAGCCACCCTCCGCTGTTTAAATAGCTTCCTTCATCAATTAAAATATAGATTTGAAAAAAAAAACGTTTTGTAGAAGCAGTACTCATGCATTATCTGTCATTTGCTGTTACCAAACCAGAGTTATTGCTTTCGTACACTATCCATTCCAGTTCCATACATTTATATGCTTTGTCTTCAGTGCAAAGCGAGAAAAAACATTGCAAACACTTGCCATAGCACGAAAAACATGGGACATTGATGTCATGCGTAAGTTATTGCAGCCAAGAAAAGATTGCTGAGTTATAGAGAAAACTTTTTCTCAAATAAAATATGCCGAATCTGAAGAAAGCGTTGTCATATATATTGTATTTATTTGCAAAGGAGTAAATTTTCAACAAAGCGTACTCGTGTTGGTTTTTTTCTTAAGTTCAACGGGCGAATAAAATATGGCTGTTAAATCTCAGCGTTGATCATCATTATTGGTATATACCAATTCTTGAAGCCTTTTCAATTGCATATCTTTACTGATAATAAAGCGGAAAATCTCCCTGTCTGGATGTCTGGATGATGTCTGTAGGATGTCTGTGACGCGCATAGCGCCTAGACCGTTCGGCCGATTTTCATAAAATTTGACTCAAAGTTAATTTGTATTACGAAATTACCATGACGTAAAAATTGGAGAGCAAATGAACATTGCCAATTGAAGAGAAAATTGGTTATCCATAATTTATAAATATACAGGCGAACCGAATGACCTTTTAATTTTCAACTACGGGCATAGCCATGCGGGTACCACTAGTTTTTTTAATAAAAGTCACATCCATTTTTCTGTGAAATTTTTTTCATGCTGATACATACTAATACTTTTACATACTGATTGGTATGCATCACAATCAGTTCTAGAGGATTTGATTTTTTCCTTGCAATGGAGCTGTGCGCTTGCCCCTCAATAGTTGCAGATACTACGTATTCCCCAGAAGCTGGAATCATTTCTTTCTTGTGGCACCATAACCAACGGACAGTCATTACCACGTGTGAACATTGATGCCCTTTTTCCCACCAGATGGAAGCATCTGGGATCTTACGTTGCGAAATTGCATAAGAGATTCAGTTTAGTCCTAAGCATTCAAGGCAAATGATACTCGAGGGTTCTTTAATATGTAGCATCATTATTTTCGCAGCTCAAAAGTTTAGATACACCATCATGCAGTGATTAAGGACATTGGCCAAAGAGGTAAAATATTGCTCAATTTGGCACAACCAAGGCGTATTACTTATCCTGATTGGTCAGGTGTAGGTCTTTGTTTTACCTCTTTCAGCATCCATTGTCTAGAGACTGCAGCGCCTTCTATAGTTTACTAGAATAGCAAATGGCATAGACGCTGACTATTTTCTGATATTCAAAAATGATATAAATAATGATAAATCATATAAAATATTGTGTTTGCAAAAAGAAAAAAAAGAATAATTATGCAAAAAATTAATGAAAATGCGTTGTGCTAAAATGTGACCGAAATGAAAAATCGGTATAGGTAAAGTAAATGTTGAAAATCCTGCAAACAATTTTTTTTAAGGCTACACTAGAACCCCTTTATGAGTGCAAATTATGTTCAACAGGAAATGCGCGAGTGTATTGTTCACACAGTTTCCGCACTGAATTATTTTTTCACTGATGTGGGGCCTTGAAATAGTATTTTTGGAGCATTTTCTGGACAATTCGTGCCATAGTAACTTTGGTTTCCCATTTTACTCCGCGCAGAGTATAAAGAATTAGCTGAAAAAATTCTGAAATCAAGAAAATTGGTTAAAACTTCTTGTTTTTCAAGATTTGTTGAATTTATATCATAAAACTACTGTAAATAAATGATTTTTTTCTCACATTTTTTACTTGTAATATTAGGAGAAACAAACACCTTTTGTGTGTATTTTGAAATAGTTGCAGCGAAGTGAGTGTAATAATGAGAGAGTAAAACCTGCTTCTTCTCCCTTCAGAAAACGATGCTAATGTATCATCTGACTATGGAAAATAGGGGAAACAATATACGCTTGGGACGTGCTGACACGAGGAAAGGCATGGTATTAGATTTTGTTATCATTCCGTTCCAGTTCCCCTTTCCTTTCTTTTCAACTGAGTTTACAAAAGGGGATCTATTTCTGCAAAACGATGTTATTGTAGTTTTGTCATTCAGATTGCAATGAGATAGCATGTTGGAAATGACACCCCAATTTTGCATTTAGGTTTCAATTTGCAGCTCGTACTACGTGTCAATGGAGCTTTTAGTACAGCTGTCCCTTTTTGAATCTATTGTGTTAGGTAAAAACTAAACCTTTTACAGATCACTTGGGGACTATTATATTTTTTGATCCCATGTTTGTTTTATTTCAGTTCTTTTATTCTCAAATTGGAACTGAATTACAACTGAGGAAATTTTTAACTTGTATAATAAGTGTAAATCTGTTCCTGTGAAGTAAAGGGTACAAAGTCAAAAATTAAGGTTTTCAGAAAATAAGTTTAAAGTTTTCCTTTTATAGTGATTTCTAGACTGGATTGTCATTTATGTGCTTATAAATATAAAATTTGTTTATCAAAATGTTACCCCTTTATACCTTTGAATAAAATACAAGAAAGGTTTTCAAAACGGAGCTTAAGTCTCAATTTTGGAAAAAGATTGGATATCTCGCCTTTTACCTTCCTGGTACAGACATTTAGAACAAAATAAAACGTTTATCGCGAGACATCGTTTCATTTAGATGAAAAAAAAGAAACATGCAAGAACATTTTTTTTTTTTTGAAATAACCAACTTGCCAGTTTTGTTTGTGTACAGCATTACCTACACGTACAGAACAATTTGGTTTATGCACCGTAACTTTAAATATGCGTGTTTCTCAAAAACCATGAAAACAATAAATAATTAACTTTAAATTAACGAAATGTATTTTTACGGGCTAATTACATATTTACTAACTTACTGCCGTTCTAAGCCCGCAACTCGCATCTGCACTTGAGTTACAGTCACCAAGTGATTTTTTGTCACATATTTTACCTAAATACAATGTTTTATGGTCATTTGTGAATGGTATTTTTTTTTTATATTTTAATCTGAAAAATTTGCATCCGTATCAAATGCACGGAGGCACACAACTATAAACGGCAATTTCTCATTTTGATCTCAAATGCTGATACGAATTTTGTGCTTAGCACGGCAGCTTACAAATAGGATTTTTTTTCTCACATGGAAAAGTTAAACCAGCGGCATTTTCATTTTTTTTAACAGCTTAACTTTTTTATTCAATTTACTTTCAAACAAGATGGAATAAACATATTAAACATAAAGTAAAGAAACATAATTCTAGACTTTGTCAAATGAAAAGATCGAAAGAGATTGAAAACAAGTTGATCGAGTAGATGAGAGTACAGTTTAACCAACATCTTGACAAACTTCCACCACCAATCGTTTTTGGAAAATCAGCAATTCCATCAGAAATCTTCAAATTTGTGCTGTTAGAAGCTTTATTGTTCGTTTTCCCAAAACCGAAACAATACTATAATAAAGTATCAAAAGCTCTTCGGTAACGAAATTCTCCCAAGACTACATTTGCATGTTGCCTAAAACAAAATTTTCCCGTACTTTCTTCCAGTTCTGTGAATAGACTTGCATTTCAGGTTTATGAATCATCAACGTAACATTGTTCTTTAGTCTACTCCCATATCTACAATTTTATAACAAAATTGCAAGCCTAAGCAATACAATAAGAAATCAATCTACTAATACGAGATAAGGGAAGCGTCTTCACCGAGAAGTGCCTGAAGCAACACGAAGAGGTTGGATGCAGGCGTACTAACGATGCTATTGAGATAAGTACTTCATAAGCAAGAGCCTCATCTGAGAGAACCAAGAAGCAGCTGGGAAGACTTTAGGAGCTTTATTGCCTTTTGTTACCGAAGAAAATACTTAGTATTTTTTACTTAGAGATTTCTTTATTATTTCATGGAATTACTGTTATAGATTTTGACTATCTAATTATTTGATAATCATCAATGAAGCTTAGATTAAAAGCTTTTAATTTAAATGAATCTGTATCACTAGCATTCCTTATTAAAATACATTTAAATCACCATATTTGGTTTAAATGGGCTTAATACTACAAATATGATACTGTTTTTAAAAGTAACAATAAAGTTTATAAAACAAGTTCGATATTTACACAGCATCATAAATCATCATTTTTTTTTTTGGTATACGATTTCCAAAAAAATCAGAAGGAATTCTAGAAAAAAGTATATATATATATATATATATATATATATATATATATATATATATATATATATATATATATATATATATATATATATATATATATATATATATATATATATATATATATATATATATATATATATAGAGAGAGAGAGAGAGAGAGAGAGAGAGAGAGAGAGAGAGAGGGGGGGGAGAGGGGGAAAGGGTACATGTGAACATTTTTCTCCTTTCTTTACTTTTAAAAAAATACTAAAAAATGTTCCCCTGATTAAAGAGTCTTTTCTCTTTGGTATCAAATTTTTAAGATTTTTTTTTTACTATTATTTTTTACGTTTTGGTATTTAAAAAAAATCTTCTATTGTTCATATGTGCCTCTATAGGGAAACAATCAGACGGTTCATTAAACATTCAATCGATACAATAAAATATATGATACGAATTGATAGCACCTAATTCTTTTGAGTAGCTAATTAATTGTAGTTTAGTTTACGTATAATAACAAATGTATGGATAATTCAAAAAGAAATTGACTCTAAAATCTGATTATGATAGATAAAACCAACGTAAGAAACTCCAATTTGTCAAAAAAGTAAGTTTAATTTAGGATTTACCTACAATGCAACTCGGAAATTAGGAGCAACATTTTATTTATATTTTTAAAATGTCAAATATATTTCTACGGTATAGATCAATGTATCAGAGTGTATTATTTGTACCCTTATCTAATTAAAATTTCATTTAAAGGAAATGAGTTGCCCCTTTTGTACCAATACCTATTAGTAAACCGCTCACTTAGGGTGCAAGATTGGTTACTGCACATTTATTTTTTTATTCTTCTATTAAATGTAGCCTATCTGCTAAAGAACAATAAAAGTTTTGCGCTACTATTAATGAAATCAATAGGAAATTGAAACAGCTGTTTGAAATTGTAATATGCTTTCTGTTTGATTCTTTTCAACCTCCCACATCGAAGGAAAAAAATAGTACCGTAAATGAGCTTTTTTTGTCTCAACTGTTTTGCTGCAATGAAAACAACTAGAAGTGAAAAAAGTCGAAAAGAATTTCAGTTGAGATCGAAAAGAAAATAATTTAACAAAAATGAAAAATACGATAAAAAAATAAAGTAAAAAAATAAAAATAAAGAAATAAAGAACATCAATAAATGAAATGATGATAAATAATGTGAATAAATAAATAAATAAATAATACTAGTTATATTCTTTTTTCCCTCCTCATCGGCGATTTTACAACATCGCAAATGAGTTTTGCTGGACTTAACTATGTTATTGCAATGAAAATTTCTAGAACTATACAAAAAGTCGAAACAATTTCAGTCGAGCCAAAAAATAAAAATTGAAATCAGAGAACAGAATTAAAAGAATAAGAAAAAGTAATGAAATAAATTAATACAAAATTTAAAAAAATAAAATCCTAAAATAGAATCAGAATAATTAAGATGAAAAAATAAATAAAATACATTGCTGTAAATTTATATCTTAAACTGCGCCCTTGTACGGGATCTCCTATCAGCCGTGTTTTAACTCCGATTCTAACTCCTAATTCTTCCAAAATGGAAGAGAGTTCTCGTTTGACGCGTGTGTGCATCTGTCCGTGGCAACATACTTCCAAAATTTCCCATACTTTCCGATTTTGGTAATTTTTTTTTTCTTTTTAAATCGATACTGAGAACTAGGCAATAACAGTAGCGTCGGTACTGTTATTACCTAATTCTCATATTCATTAGACTTGCATTACCAGAAAGATTACATAAAAACCGAATGAATCAGCTATCTTTTAAAAATTTAGATAGTTAAAACTGACTTGCATATTTAAAATATTGATACCAATCGAAAAAATGAATGTTTCTGCTTATGATGAATTTGATAATAGCTTCCAAGTTACATAAAATTAGGATAGTAATCTCCATTACTACATTTTAAGAGACTACCTAAGCCTTTCACACGGTGGGTAAGAAGCTCATTAGAGACTGACAATCGGAGAAAGCTCAATGATTAAAAATTTATACTATACCAATTTTTTTTATTGTTAACAAATTTAATTAGTTATTGCTTGTAGCTTCAAGCACAAAGAATATAAAGGGATTTTAAATTTATTCTCCTGTTTCTGCTTTTGCAATTAGCAATATTAAATAGTAGGGATTCTATTTCATTTTCAGTTTTTTTTAAATTTTCTTTAGAAAATTTTAACCACATTTAAAATTTTATTTGTGTTCTATCCCGTGAAAGTAATATGTGGTGCGATGCTTGGGGCTGGAATTTTTTTTATTTTAAATTTAATGTTAGCTTTTGTTCAGTGTTACAATATAGTATTTTATACCAGCCTCCGAATATCTGGTCACCGATTGCTTTTTGCATCAATATTTATCTAGTTTCACACTGTTTTATGATCACAAAAAAAAAGTGCTTCACAACTTTGCTATTAAATACATATTATTTCAAACATTTACTTCAGATAACGAATAAATACCTTTGTGCTGAAAATTCAAAAAATCAGTAATCCAACGTCAGAAAGCACAAATATTGCAAAGAATTGCAGACACGTGTTTCGGTGTTACAAGGAACACCTTTTTCAATGCAAAGAAATGTGAGCTTCTGGATGAAAAGTCATCCAATGACTTTTGTTGACTCTAGTTGAGTTAATTTTAACTGTTGTTGGCAGTTTCGGTGACAATAGTTAATAAAGTTTAGAAAATGTCTCACAGACGTCGTTTACCCGTATCGTAGGCTAATGCTGCTAGACATCTCAATGTGTCTCGTTTTGTTGTTCATCGACATTGGGATTAATACCAATCCGAAGATTCTGTGTCCAAAAGACCTGTTTCAGGCCGACAACGAGCTACAACACCTGCAGAAGACCGTTTTCTAGTTCTTTCAGTCCAAAGGAGAAGATTCACTACTCTACCACAACTCGTTGGAGACCACTTTGTAGCATCAGGAAGAAAAATATCTGCTACTACGGTGCGAAATCGTCTTCGCAATGCAGGTCTCTATGCAAGACGACCAGTTGTGTGCGTTCCCCTCAGCGGACCACAGAGAAGGATCCGCTTATGCTGCAAAAGAGAACAGGTTTCCTGGACCCAGCAGCAATGGACTTCTGTGCTGTTCACAGATAAGTCCAGATTTACACTGGAGGGTAATTCAGGGCGTCTACTGATCTAGAGGTAGCAGCGCACAAGATACCATCAATCCAACACTGATAAAAGACACAGTTATAGAGGTGGTGGAATCACACACATGGTTTGGGCAGGAATCTCGCTGGGTAGTCACACTGACCTGCATGTGTTCCATGGAGGAGCTTTGATTAGTCTGAGATGTTGGGATGATATCCTTGAGCCATATATCCGCCCATATGCTGGTGCTATTAGTAATGACTTCATTATGATGGATGGTAATGCACGACTTCACCGAGCTCGGATTGTTGAGGAGTATCTTGAGGATCACAAATTAGAACGAAAGGAATGCTCAGCTCAATCTCCAGACTTGAATCTGATAGAATATCTTTGGGAATATCTTGACAGACAGGATGCTGCTTTAAATCCTCCTTCGATGCCGTTACATGAGCTGGAACAAGGCTTACTCTGTTTCTTGTCTTCGCTTTTTATTCCAGTGTCCGAAAACTCAATAAACAGCATGGAAAACCGATGTCGCCGATGCATTTAAGTAAGGGGGGGACACTTTCTTTATTAGAACCCATTTTTGTATTGTGTCCATGACATTTTACTACATAACACTGTGACGTTTCCTTCAAGAATGGATATTTCCGTAAAGATTACTTTTTTTCTATAAATCGCTTTTGCAATACACTTATACAAATTTCTATGACGCATTTAATAAAAAACTACTAAATGCACATATCCTCCAATTTTTTTTGTTTCTACATTCATTCATTTGCAAATTAAACGCAAAAAACCGGTTGTACCTCAACTTTTTGAGGCCAGTGTATATTAAAGCATGTATTATTCTCCAACAACATTAATTTTTGAAGGCTTCGTTTAGCTGGAAAAAGTAAAAAACTTACCGTTACGCGCGGGACATTTTTTCGCAAATCGCCCTTTGAGGGCATTAGTTTAATATGCATTTTTCAGAAAAATCCTATTGTCAATAAATCGTTTTATGGTACATGCACTTAAGCGTAATAATTTGTTCGTTAAAAATATATATTTCTATTTAAATGGATAAAAAGACAAATTCTAGATTATTGCTATTTTTTTTTTTTTTTTACTTTTTGATCACGTATTTAAAACACTAAAACACTTTATTCTTATTTTTTCTCTTTGCATTAGAACGCTTTTACTTTCACATTTTTTCATCATTAGTAAATATTTTGACAAAAATGTTGTATTTCTGACAATGTATTAAATAAAGTATGTTTTTTTCTTTCTTTCTTTTTGCAGATATTTTTTGTAAGATCTCTCCATCAAAATTTAAATAAGGGATACAAAATATGCTTTTGAAACTTACAAGCAAAGCTTACAAGCAAGCAATGTCAAGTTTCCATTACGACATGAGCAAATTACGTTAATCCTGACTTTGATAATAATAATCTGAAGTAAGGCACTGTTAAGTGACACACTGAACAGCGGAAGCAAACATGCACGCGTGATGGGAAGTCCAAACAGAGTTCCATTTGATAATGAATATGATCACAGTTTAGCGCCAACGCTTTCTGAGCTGGTGTTTTGCGTTAATTTTCTCTGGAGGCAAGATTACAGATTCTGGAATGACAGCTTATTGAACATCTAAACAGCGGTTCTCCCATTTGACATCGCTCGCAAAATGGCTTTTACTGCAGCCCATTTAATTAAGAGTTTCTGCTCCGACCGCTCAAGAATAAATGCTTTAAGATGTTCATATTCTCTATGGTGTTTGTTTAGTCAAATACATAGAACACTTAAAAGAAAATAAAATGTTTTTTGCTGCGAATTGCTTCAATATATAGCGGAATATGGAGCAAAGTGAAATGGTTAAATATATGCTCCGCCTTTAGCGTCACCTGCCTAGTAATATTTTAACTATGTCGTAACACATGTAGTATATTCTGGTTACGATAAAATTCCTCTGAAAATCGATGAATATCATAATATAAGCAATTTACAAAAAATACTAATATTGTAATATTTTGCTGCAAGTAAACATTGTTACTTCCTTTTACAAAAAAGGGAGCATTGTATTCCCGAAAAAAAATTTCACTCAAAAATCGACCTTAATTTCCATTTTACTCACCCCCGAATGAATATTGAGTTTTTTTTTTTCCACTCGACCACACGTGGATAAGTGCCTAAGAACGTATAGACACGCGAAATATCCATTTTGACGATTCCCGAGTTAGTTACGAAGAGTTTTCTCGTGACGTCTGTATGTATGTATGTATGTATGTGCGGATATGCGTATGTGCGTGTGTATGTCGCATAACTCAAGAACGGTTTGTCCTAGAAAGTTGAAATTTGGTACGTAGGCTCCTAGTGGGGTCTAGTTGTGCACATCTCCTTTTGGTTTCATTTGAGTCTTTTTAAGGGGGGTCTTTTGCCCCTTTGGGGGGGGGGAATCTTGTTAATTTCGATGTAAACTCAAGTGGTGTTACAATTTGGCAGACACTTGTTAATACATCACCAGTATTTTGTTCGCCAAATTTTGTCGCCAACTTGGCGACAAATTTGGAGATTTTTTTTTTTTAAAATCTGGTTTCAATGTGGCCGCTGTTGGTGATATTTAGAGAGTAAACAATTTAAATTTAATCAGATTAAAATTACCAATAATGTGAAAATGACATTAAATTGGAGTGACAGGAAGTCATGAGGGGCACACATCAGCTCGTTTGTTATTATTAAATGATAAAATATTGTTATTAACATTTAAAATAATAATATAGACCAATATTCAGTGTAGCATTATTTTTTTTTATTATTAAGCTGATTTGTATTTTAAATGCTTCGTACAGTTAGTCAAGTGCATGCGGAGAAAAGTGAAAGAGTCCATTTCATTCACTTATTCAATCTTTTATAAAATCACTTAAGTATTCATTATTTAGTTTTTTCATCTGCATTCTTTTTTAAAAAAAATCTTTATTCATTCATTCACTTATTTTCTTATTCATTCTCTATTTTATATTTTTTAAAATTTTCTCATACATTATTCTTTTATATATTTATTTATTCGTTCCTTGTTTCATTTTGTTTTCGTTTAATAATTGAGGCAGTGGGAAGCAAAGGTATGTAAGTAGATATTTTCAAGTTTTGAGTAAAACGCGTTTAAAGATAACATTTTAGGTAGGCTTTTATTGAATTTTTTTTCTGAATCATGCTGTATAGCAGCAACTACCAGGGCTACCAGTACCATCTCTTGCCCCAAGACAGAGGAGAGGTTCACCTACCATGTGTACTAGTTATCTCCAAATTTTTAATTTTGCCACTTACATCCCTTTGCTTCTCATTACCTCAATTCATTCTTTTATTTACTCATTTATTTGATCAAAAATATCTTTAACAATGAAAAAAAAAGTATTTCTGTAGATTTTTTTCCCCCTTTACTCTATGAAAAAAAGTGAAATATTTCCATCTTTTAATGAAGGTTCAAATTTACTGAAAAAATAAAAATAATGTTGGATTGCAAGTTTTAGCATAAATTATATTGTTCCTTCTTTGTGTATTGTAATTTTCAAAGCAAATTTCCAATTTGTTCATTTTGAAAAAAGTAAGTAATCTTAATTATTTTACTTTGCCCCACATTCCCTTACCTTTGAAATCTATGAAAGAAATTAAAAAAAAATAAAACAAACTTCAAGCTGGGAAATAGTTTCTAAAATCTAGCAAAGTTTCACCAATATTAATCATGTATGTGTGCCAGTAACTAACACATTAAGACCAGCAAAATAAGTTTTAAAATTTTCCACTTCTTGCGTCTTAAAGTTCAAATGAAAAAAGGCCTTTTTAAAATTCTGAAAAAAAAAGGCAGTGATATAAACTTTGTAATTTCTGAGCCTTAATGTTGTTCTTTCTCATTGCAAAGCTTATGAGTTAATCTTAAAAGCATAAAGTCATTTTTGGAAAAGCTATTGCAGTGGTTAGTAGTTCTGTGGTGTTCTCTAAATGGGTGTTTTAAAAGTTTTAATTTTTTTTTCGGTTGCAAAAATAAGCCTTAAACTAAGCTTCTAAAAATTTGTTCTTTATAACAACTTTTAAAAGTTTTGCATTTTTTCGTTTATACTGATGAGATGTTAAATTAAGACAAAATTTTAATCAAATTAGATTCAACGATGAATACGTGAGAAATTGACATCGACAGAACAATTATGTGAGAAAAAAGGTTTGAAGCTTAGAGCAGGAATTAAAATGGAAGGAGAAAGTCCAATCTTGATAGCTATTGTTTTTTTCAAGCGCAGCAAAAGCAAGGCAGGGAAATTTTTTGCGTAAATAATCGTAATATTTAAAACAAAAAGGAAAAGTAATTTGCAAGCTTTTAATTCATAGAAAAATTTTAGAAAGGTTTTTAGGAAATATTATATCGATTGCTTGTTTATTACTTACAGCTGTCAATAAAATTATCTTTTCGATGTTATTTTCCTAATATGCAACGAAAGTAAACCATTTATTTATTTAATTTTTTCTTCATTTATTCATCTAATCTCAAGTCCCAAATGATAATGATGACTTTCTCAAGTTCCGTAAGGAACCGTTGAGAGGAGACTCCAAAAAGGAGCGAAAGTATGAAACTAAAATCAAAATATACAAATAATAAATAATACAAATAATAAATGCATAAAAAACACAAATTATACTATAATTTGATACAGATCCTTTTCTATGGAAAATTTGAGGGAGGGGGGAGGGTGAAAAAAGAATAAAATTTTAAAAAGGAAAAGCAATTTATTTAAAAGAAAACAGACTACATCATTAAACTATGGCTTCGCTTCCAGAAATCAGGAGGGAAGAAAATAATTTTGTTTTCATAATAACTCATCATATTTATTTGGATCGTTATATGGGCGAAGAAAGTTGTTTGTTAGTAAACAGTTAAAGGAAAAAGTTAAATATTTTCAATTTTACCGCAGTAACATTTAGGGAGATTTTGGATGCACATTTTAAAAAAAAAGGTTCAAATGGTGCTTTTTCATGAACTGTTTATGATAAAAATTGTTAAAGATATATTTTTCTGATAATTTTGGAATAATTGAAACTAAAGTAAACCATACTCATTCAGAGCAGGAAGTCATTCGAAATTATTTTTAAATCAGAAATTTTTTATCGCTTCCTTCCACGTTTGTCTTTTTTTGCGCATCACAGAATGAACATTAATAATCATATCACGTGATAAGGAACACGATGTTTAAGAAAGGAAAAATCATTTTAAACGGATATACTTGCAGAAATGTTAACTATTTCTAATAGCATACGAAGATTGCTAATAACACATGCCTTTCAATATATTTTCCTGTTACCTGAAAACTTTTTTCTGATGAGAAGCAATGATTAAGCATCATACAATCAGTAGTGCAACTTCTGTTTTTGCAGCAGCCAGCCTAAGTCAATACGTCAGATAATTGAAGTGGAATTACGGAGTCTATCTTCCGTATTCGTGTTTGGCTAACTCTCAACCCTTCTTCGTTCTCTTCGTCACGTAGCAACAGTTTCTTTCATCTAGACATTTGGCGACATGCTAATGTGTTCTTTTAATGTCTCTGGTGCAGTTAGAAAGCGATCCATCATGCAAAGTTTTCTAAGTCATGCATCGAAAGAACATCTAAATGAACTTGTGTCGATAGTCACACTATTTTCTATCCTAAATATATTTCGCAGAGAAAAATGGTTTACTATATGAAATATGTTTTATGAATGTACGTAATATTATTAATAAGTTCGGCTGGGACTAAATTCAAAAATTTTAAAATCTAGCATTTTCTTTAATAGGCAAACGTTAAAGAGAAAAATGTCAAGCTCAATTAGAGAAAAAGGTTGTATAATAGGGTGGTTCAAAAATACATGTAAAAAAAAAAGTTTCTCCTAGATAACGGGAGACCCCTCAACATTTTTATACTTGTGGATAGTAATGTAGTGGAAGAATTTCAGCTTCTTATTTCAACTGTAACAGGGTGCTTGACCCCTTTCCCCAAACTTCTTAAGTATGGGGTGTTAAAAAAAAATACATTGAACTGAAAAAAAAAAACAGTGCTAAATATTATAATATACGCTAGTAATATGCATATACATTGCAATAAAATAATTATTTACAAAAAAAGAGAAAAAATAACTGGGGAAATGTTTTTAAATTTGTGGCATTTTTATTGTACGGCTAATGTTAAATTAATTGATCATTGATCATCCTCTTAAAATTTGAGTAAGAAGCTAATATTTTTTCAGTATAATAATATTAGTAAGTCTAAAAAAATAGAGAGTGTCCTGTACTCTAGCTGAAAAAAAAGTTTTTTTGAACCACCCTATTGTACAATAATTTTTTTTTAACACTTCTGACAGAAATCAAATAATCATCATTTTATAGCAATATTTTCAAAAACTTTTAGTTTAAAGCAGAAATTAGGATAGTTCTATTCTATTAAAATTGTGTGAATTAACTGTTTAATCATTTGCCAAGAAAACAAGAAATAAATTGTATTAAATCATCTACATAGAAATTAAAAAATTTTCAAGTTATTTCTTTTGCATGAAAATCAAAAAACATAAATTGCATTTCAAATTTCTTCAAGTTTTTCGCTTTTTCGTGTTGAAAAACAGCTTTTAGTGCCAATAATTTTTTAAATGAAAAGGTTTGAATGATACTAATGTTTAATGTTTGAAAAATACTAAACATTAAAAAAAAAGAAAGAAATTTAAGCAAAAGCTTCATCTTAGTAAGAGATGTCCTTATTCCGATAAACTTTAATTTTAGTAAATCCTCCTCCCCTGCTTGGTTTTAATAAAGACTTCATTTTTCTTTTAAGGAATAAGATAAACGGCGTAAATTTTTAACTGTCAAAGATTTTACCAAAAAAGTGTTCAAAGCAAAAATAAAAACTTGTTACTGAGGCGCCAATTTCGGAACAAATAATTCAGCAAATCATGCGTAAAGTGTACAAACATTGTCTTATGTACCAGTCTAATAAATACGTATTCTCATTTAAATGTCTTTTAAAAAATATCCTCATGAAATGATTTATTACATTACTAGCGATACCCGCACGGCCCTGCCCGTAGTAGAAAATTAAAAGGTCAATTGGTTCGCTTGTATATTTACAAATAATGGTTGATGAATTCCTCGCCAATTTGCTATGTTAGTTTGCTCGCCCATGTTATGGTAGTTTGCTCGTCCACGTTATGGTAATTTTCTCGTCGTGTTATGATAATTTACTCGTCCATGATATGATAATTTGCTTGGTAAAATTTTCTTAAAATTGGAATTGAAAAAGAACAAAATCGAATTTTTGAAAAATCGCTTTGAGATGTACACTTCCATGCTACAAACTAATTTTGTGTCGAATTTCATGAAAATCGGCCAAACGGTCTAGGCACTATGCATGTCAATAACATCCTGACAGATATCCAGATAGAGATCCAGACTTTCAGCTTTATTATTAGTAGAGAAAATAATGAGCTCCACAAGGTGAAAAAAGAGTATTTTTTTCTAAGTTTCAGCTCTTTACTCGTTTTACTATTAAACATTTCTCATATTTGGCCCTTCGTCCAAAATCTATTCTGCACCCGTTGAGGGAGAAATAAAGTTATTTATTAAAGGAAAGATTTGATTTTGCTATGACATGAATTTCCACTTTATGGTATATTATGATAAATATATCGTTGAAATTATTATTATTATTATTGAAAAACAGGTTCCCAGGCTTATGCGTCTTTGAAAACTGTATCCCCCTCCCCCTTAACGACATTCCATTCCTTTAGTACGAAATATCAATTCGATTTCGGGAAGAAACGTCAATACTGCCATGTGCAAGTAAAGTGCAGTAACTGCAAATGTTTCTTTTTTTTTTTTGCATTTTTGTCATCTATTTTACGTTATCTTTACTATAGTGCCTAGAAAGAGTAGTGTGCCGATCGACGGGGAAAAAGTGAAGTCAGATCTGAGGAAAATCCAGGTGGCGCTGCACTCGAGGAGTACGTTATGCTCCTCAATCAGACTCGTTTTAAATCAGCGATTGCATGCTGATTTCGCAGTTTAAAAGCCCCGTTTTTCGGATTGAACTTATTTCTACGCAAAAGACAAATTCTGTAATAAGTGCTAATTGTTACATGGGTGTTCGTTTATTTTTTGAAGCATATAAAATTACCTTATGCTAATTTATATTCAATGAAAATAGTAGACTATAAGGGCCCATTCATTAAATACGTAAGGGTCCCGAGGGGGAGGGGGGTTGGAAAAGCCTCTACGTACCCTGACTTGGGGGGGGGGGAGGGTCAAACTCATTCTTATATAATATTTTCCAAGTCGATATTTCACATTAGAAATTGCGCGGTCAAGTGATTTGGCAGAGATTATGTTCCATTTGCGTCTGGAAGGTAAGAAACGTGTTAGGATAAGATGTTTTTTTTATTTGTTTTACAAAGAATTTATAGTGTAAAACATAATAAAGGAGTCGCATTGCGTACGGCATGTTTTATTTGTAATTAATATTACATCAAAAAAATGTCGAAAAAACATTCAGTTTAGATTCTTTCCAGTAACTATTTCTTTACGCAAAAGGTTTAATTTAATAATGTGAATTTAATAACGATTCCAGTGATGTAACGATGCAAGATTTGTTATTTTATCATTTTGAAACACGAAATGGAATCTTACATAAGAACGGGGGGGGGAGGGTGAAAAATCTTACGTACCCTTACATGGGGGAGGGGGGTCAAAAATTGCCAAAATCATCCTTACGTAATTAATGAATGGCCCCTAAGTATTCAACATTCTGACATCCGATACTGATTTAAGGACAGGATAATCTACTTTTACACCTTTGACTAAAATAGTAGCATTGATTTGTATATTTTCTTCTACTTCAATAATGATCTTTTTATCGTCAATATTATTTTCCACACAATTTTCATTATATACAAAAACTACAATATTTGGAGATTTTTTAAATTTCATACAAACCCAATATTCGTTAGGCAAATTAATATGAACAATTTCATCTATAATAGATTTATACGTGGTTATTTCAGTTTCATCTGCGGAAAGATCAAGTTTTATTTTTTTCAAACAGGGAACATTTTTCTTAACTGCATAATTCCTGATGGACCTTTGCTTTGGTATTTTTTTTAGTAAAGTATGTTGGCAGATTTGGGAAAATTGTCGTAATTGCCTCGTCTTTTAAAAAAAGTTTTCCCCGGGGAATCAAAACTTCCTCACCATTTATAATACGCTCATTATGCGTTTCAATAAAATGTTTTTCGAAATGCAGAGCACAAAATTGAGCAATATTTATCAAAAACTTTATCTAACCTGGGAATTAACGAGTTCCACTTCTTTAGTTTTTCTTCATCTGCTGGAGCTTTAAAAAGTGAAACTTTCTTTGCATGTTTTGTATCCACTTTTTCACCCTGGTACGAAACAAGATGAAGCTTTACTTCTTCTAATATTAAATTTTGATGCCTCCATTAAAAGCCTTAAACGCTGTTTCATGAAATATTCACGAAATAAAGGTAAAAAAGAGAAACGCGGAACTAAATTGTAACAAAATCCCGCGTCTACTAATGTAAACACCGCGAAATTGAACGTACACCTCGACCGCACTGCCCTCTAGCGGTTTTCATACATTTTGTCTTCAAGAATCGAAGGGGAAAAAGCGCCGATCGGCACACTATTCTTTTTAGGCACTATATCTTTACTGTACAAGCTCGCTTATTTGGTTTCCGCTGAAAAAAAAGGCGCGAAAAATGTCTAATTCCAACATTTTCATATTGTTAGTATTGAACCCACCACACATTTCTTTAAATATCTCGAAAACACATTTCTGCAGATACTGCCGTTTACCTGCACATGGCAGAATTGTTATAAGCAGATACCGAAAGGGAGTAAGTACAGATTTACATATCATTCTACTCATTAATGTAAAGTTTATGTTAATGGAAGGAGGTAATGCTGAAAAAGTTTGGTCCAAAAGTGCTAGTTGAAATTGTTCCCCGCTTATTACCAAAATAAAGAAAATACCGAATAAACTTATCATGAGTATGAAACTAATACTTGATATGAAGGTGATGCATGCGAACCATCAGCAGCTCTATCAGTTTGGGGGGAATTGTTTTGTTCATTTGAAAGATAACGCCAGATACATTATTAATGTGTTCGCAATAAAAAAGGAAGATAATGGTGGAAAGATGTTAAATCAATTGATCTAATCGTGGATGATCTTCAAGAAATCGCTCAGATTCTGGCAGGTTCTTTTTACCATTGCCTGCTATTCATTATTTAGTATTCAATTGAATCAAAGAATTTTGCTAATGCTAAAATGATTCCTTTTCAGATGCTCCACTATTCTTTTACTTTTGATTCATTAATTTTTTTTCGTGCGTACAGTAGGAGATGTTCACTTTAAGTCTATATTAAATTATCATCTTATTAGAATGTTTATTTGACGGCTTTTGTAGTTGATTATATTCTACTTATGATTAAGAACTTTAAAGTAAATAAATTATGACACTATTGTGTATTATGGATTTCGACATGGAAATGCATTACATTGCAGTGGTAGGCAAACTTTTGACATGAGAGTATCTAATTACACTTATTCAAAGGTGCTTTTACATCGACACCAATAGTCTGTTATGTTCCACAACAAATATCTGACTTTTCGACTGGTTTCCGAATACCATGCCCAGAGGAATTGCAAATGTTTTCCTCGGGAGTCTCCCGCTGGCCAATCTTTTCTAAGAGCACAATGGATCCTGTTGGTTTTTCGACAAAGAAGGGTGTCCTTTGAAGCTTGAATACAGATGTTCCCCTAGGGAAACTGAATAGCCCCACCAAATTGCGGTTTTCGGTTTCGTATCTTGTTACCTTAGGAGAAATATTCTAAAAGTGGCAAAAGCAAGAAGATAACCAATACCATGTGTTGAAGAAAAATAAACCAATGAAATGAAGAATTACATTTAGAATTACTAAAAGTGATGATTAAACAAAAAATTCATGCTTTGAAGTGAAACATTTTATGCAAGGGCTTTGAAATCCGGCAAAATTTTGTATGACGAATGTGACGTAGTTGTTTTTTGTGTGACGAAAAGACGCAAGAATAGAGCTCTTCTCGCTTTTTTTTTACTTCTTTCTCGTTGTCCGTGGTTGCATGTACTGCGTTAAGTACTGCTGTTGGTTATCAAGAGAGCATCCATTGAAATACCTGTGTATAACCAACACATTTTGAGCATTGTTTACTGCTTTCTTTGTCTATTATCTTTTTTCTTGATAAAAAATACCATTTTGTAGTCAATATGCCTGAAACGTCTCGACCGGAGGTCCGATAGGTTCAAAGCTCAGCCAAGGAATAAATATCTTTGGCTCAGCGCTCTTGCGATTGAGGTACTGTGTTTATCAGTCAGATTGCGCTGTGTGCATTATTAGTATGTGTACGAAAACGATAATTTTCCTTCTTAAGAACGAATAAAATGATGCATAGTAACACATCCTCCTATATACAATAGCCAATGATCAAGTAACGCTTCTGACGTCATCAACAATGAAACTGTTCACATGTCTTGAAATTTTGGTAATATGTTTTGGTTATGGTTAACATGGTGGAAAGGCGTTATTGCAGCAAGGCTTCACTGGATCCGGTAACTTAACTGTTTTACTTGTAAGACTGAGTTATTTCAGGGGAATGAAGAAAGGAAAAAGTGCTCAACAATGAAGGCTATCTACTGGAGTTTAGGGTTAATCCACTGGAGTTATGGTTCAAATTTCAAAATATCAGCAAACAAGCAATGGCTTCGTTCAAATGTTGAAGATATTTTCACCCGTCATATCTTGACGGGCGGTTTTCTAGTATTTATGTAATTTTATGTAAACAAATGAATGATAAAAACAATCTAAACGTGTGTCTTTACGAAACACAGTATTTTTTTTTTTTTTTTTTTTTTGTGCTTTTCTTGCATGACTCGTGATAATTTCACACCGAAACAAATCTTCAAATTTTTAATAAACCTTAACTGTGCTGTTTAAATTCTTCACTATGACATGAACTTGGATGCAATGCGTCGTCGCATTTTATTTACTAGAAATGGATACAGGATTTTTAATCAACATACTATGACTTCACAAATTAATTCTGGAAAGTAAAATGTTACAAAATAAAATACCGTGCAACAGCACAAGTTTTATATTTACTTACACACTGACGATGTTCATGAAAAATCTTGACATAGTCAAACTTTAGAAGCTAAAACAATGCTTATGTGCTAAAAATAAAACGACGTTAACAAAGCATAAAAGTTGAAATTCTGCGAACGTACTAAGGGATTACTCGTTTATTTAGTGCCAAAGACCTGAGAATCTGGATGAAAGAACATTTGACAAAAGCTTTTGTCAGATTTCCTCAGACATGTTGCAATTTAAACTGTCGGCACTGACATTAAAGTAAATACAATGATTTCATGCTGATTAATACTGTGAATTTCAAAAGCATTCATTCATAACTGAATTTACATAGTTTTGTGGATCAAATGTTCAGTTTAGGTATCATTATGAGTAGAGAGAATTTGAATGGTTAAGAGATTCGTTGTCTCTCATTTTCTTTGTCAAGGAAACAATTGAATGAATTTAGATTTGTAATCAAAAGCAAAATTAAGTAACTTTAAAATTCAGATTATACATTCTTGAAGATATTTTTTCAAGGTTTATAATGCTAAAGAATAGATTCGTTTGCAGATTTAAGCTCCTGCGATTTTTTTTTTTTTTTTTTTTTGCAAGTAACCCTACTACTGATCATGTACGTACACTCCACTGCGTAAAATATTTTCTCATATTTGTTTTTGTTAACTCGGTTTTTATAAAAGTGTAAAGCGCTCAAGTTTTATGGATCATTTATTTTTCAAAATTAGATTAATGTTTGAGTTTAATGAGGAACAAAAGAAAATTATCTTTCAAATAAATTGCCTTACCTAGAAGTTAAAATGTGCACAGCCTTGAATTTTTTTACAGATGAGTTTACAAAACCTTCAATTACTCAAAACCAAGTTAGGACGAGGATGAGTAAACGATACCATTATAACGGTGAATCTGCAATTTGTGTAAGTTAACTTTGTAATATTTTCTTTAACTTTTGTGCATACATCCACGTTCCAAGCTTTATAATGTTTAAAATATAAAAATATTTGCCTTTAATTTTATACAGCTGGGGTTTTCAATATACTTACCATGTTTAGACCAACATAGATCTCGTTATACGAAATGTATTCACAGTGCTTTGAAACTCGGTATACATACATTATATGGACCGAAAAAAAAAGAAATATTTTTAAGGAAAATAATGTCGCAATTGTTTCTACAAAAAGGCTTCTTGTCTTAATTATCGAGCAGAATTTCAATTATCAAATGACTGCAACTGATAGATAAGCCATTCTTAATATTGTTGAACACACAATAACATGTTCAGTAAATTACCGCCCATTAGCCAGGCCTAAAGCAAAAATACGTGAAATACACCGCCAGCTCAGTCATTTCCAGCCGAGGACTGTAGTTTCGTGCTTATTAGCACTCATCAGCCCGGCATAGGAAAGTGACTGAGCTGGAGATGGAAAACCTCTTAAGGAAGCCAAGAGTGCGAAACAAACTGGTAGCTAATATAGAATTAGCAGACCAGACGAGTGACCGAAGCAGTGGTTCAGTTCAACTCGAAGATTGAACGCGAGGCAAGGTATATTCAGTAAATCACCGCCCATTAGCCAGGTCTAAAGCAAAAATGCGTGAAATACACCGCCAGCTCAGTCATTTCCAGCACGAAACTGCAGTCCTCGGCTGGAAATGACTGAGCTGGCGGTGTATTTCACGTACACAATAACATGCTTTAAACATGTGACTGAAGAAAATGGAAATAATATTGGACAATTTCTGTCACGGAATATGGTTTAATATTCTAGACTGTTGTCTTTTCCTCTTGTACCCCTTCCTTCCCTATTGGTATAAACTTTCACTTGTGCTCTTTTATTAAAAAATTTTTTCCCCGTAGTCCATATACCATACATACCGTTTCAATTATTTCAGTCTATTAGAACGAGCCCCGCCTTGTCTAGTGGTCAGAGGAGTCTGACTGCGATGAGGTGGTCCTGGGTTCGAATCCCGGCTCGAGCATGGATGTACTTTGTCCTTGTCCTTCCTTTGTGTGAATGTGTTGTTATGCTGTGAATGGTTGCATACCCTATGGCATCGAACTTCACACCAAATTACGGTACAGTTGGAAAAGTGAAGTAACGCACCCCAAATTGCCAGCCTAGCTGGCACAAGACAACAACAACAACAACAACAACAACAGAACGAGTACTAAGTAGGCCATAGTTGGATAACCCTAAATATAACCACCTTGTATAACCGCATTTCTCTATTTCGTCGCTAATTTATAGATACCATACCTGCTGACATCTATAGTCTTTATTTCTTAGTTTTAATTTGCTGACAAAATGAAATACTAATTTAACTATAGCCTGTCAATCAAAAACATGTATTTTCGTTTTCTCTTTTAAAGTTTTATCTTACTACATTAGTAGAATGTATCATCACATTAAATTTTAAAAATATGATTTAACAAATTTCTCACTGTCATAGCATTGAAAACTTAGCATAGTTTTATAGAAAGAACAATATGTTGTGAAGCGGCTGAAACTACTATTTTCTAAAACCTACATTGAAATTATGAAGCCCATTCTGATCTCTTCAAATCAAAGGTTTGATAAAATCTACTGAAAGAATCAAAAGTATGAAGGAAGAATAAAGCTGTTATGAATAAGAACAGCTACAAATTAAGCACGCTGCGAACAGAATACTCTGTGAAACAAAGATGGCGTTTTCTCATTTTGAAGTAGAAAACAAAAGAAATTTGAATTCTCACAGGGAAAGAAATGCGCCTCTTTCAATAAGATTCACCGCTTCTGGAAACAAATTTGCATAATTCATCGGCGCGATGTTCGCTTTTCGAATATCAGAATTTCCAAATTCTATTTCAGCTTTAAATTTCATTTTCTTTTGAGCTTGACTGAAATTATTATTTTCATACTTTATTCGAATGCTTACTTGTTATACATGCAGTGTTCGTTAGAAATAGTTGAAATGATCATAAATGAAGAAGCAGTTGAAAGGGAAAAGAGTTCCTTTACTTCATAATATATTAATCAACAAGAAGTTCTTGAATGAAAGACTTTAAATTAATATCTTAAAACATTTTAAAAACTAATACAGTTTTCCCAGATTTTCTGCAAGTGTGTGGTACACTGATGAATTTAATATCAACAATTTGTTTTATTATTTAGTCAGTATTAATTAGTAAATATTCAGAAAATATAAATGCGTTTGTAAAAAAGAAAATGTATCTAGCCGCATTGAAAGGGCTTAAAATTTACAAAGAAATTAACTTGTATTTGATTTACAATGAACCTACAGATAAGAGCTTTTGAAGAGCGAACAATATCCATTAACTCTATTTTTTGCAAAATGTTGGTTCCTTGCAACACGGAAATTCTTTCCCAATTCTATGCTTTTTTTTTAATGTATATAATTATTTTCTACGCCTTTTTTGTGTAGACATTCAAAATGAACGTTTGTGAAGCTGTAAATGCAAACCTAAATGGTTTCTGAACGAATAAGTTTGTTTCAGATTTGAACTCCCGAATGTAAAACGAATTATTTATTTCCTTAAAAAAATGGTTTTAAAAAGCTTTCTTTTTCCCTTTGTTTGAAAGTCGACAAATTTACTAAAGTGACTAAAATAATGACATAACAAAGTTAAATGTCGGAAAATTCTGGAATTACTTTAACACATCTTTCATTAAAAGTCAAAAACGAACAATTACTTGATTATCAATAACTTAAAAAGCAAAAATCAGAAAAAAAGCAAATCCCACTATTTTTGCACTTATTGCATTTCTGAAAGAAAGAAAAAACTTCTATTTATTAATCACAGTTAGGCACGATTTCCACAGATTCTTTAGCTGTGATTGAGGAACTTTTATCGAGCTGCAAGAACTTTTTCTGCACAATAATTCCTTATACTTAAAATTTTTTCTACAGAAAAGTTGTATAGTAAGTTAATGGTATATATATTTTGACTAGAGATAACCTTATTTAAATATGTAAACCAATAACTTTCCCAAACGTCCTCTTTGTTTTTAATTAAATGTTCGTGCCTTACGAGCAATGATTGCGTGTATGTACGCTCAGCTGACAAATTAAAATATTTAATGCAGTTCAAAAGTTGAAAATTTCGACCATGTTATCTTCATGTTATAAATTTGATTATATGTATAAGCATAAATATTTGCGCATTTCAGTTCATTTTCTCAAGAACCATCTTTACCAGACATTAAATGACAGTTGAGTAGAAATATAAACAATGGTCATTCATTTCGAGATTGTTTGTACAGAGTAGCAGCGATATTTGCGTTTAATTAAAAGCTCTCTTAATAACTTCTGAGATAATATTTCTTGTAACTGTTGCATCAAGTTTATGTGTGTTTGAAAAAATTGCTACGCATGCCGAATTGCAGACATTTTTTGTTTATACGAGATATATATTTCTATATATGTACTTGTTTTTTACCTATTTGCAATTACAAATACACAAATCTAATACACAGGGTGAGCAAAATATGTATTGAGACTTTAAAAATTCATTAAAAGAACGATGAATACAATCGAATGTCTTGCATGGATCTCAAAACTTTCAATTTTCCAACCTTTTAATTTACAGCATCATAGTTTAATGTAGGAAACTTGTTTCGTGAGGTTTCTGCATTGCATTCTGACCTGTCGCATTCTGCTGTAACGGACGTTCTGTCGCTTTAAATCGCGGACGTTCTGTCGCTTTAAATCTGTCATGCAATGTTCTGAGGATAATGTAGAGCAACGGTTATAGCAGGAAAAAAAAGATTGCCGTTGCACTGCTTCTCGTTATTCTGGTATTCAGCGACCTCTACCTGTGGGATTTTTAACAAAAAAAGGCTATAAAAATTTTTTTGCACCCCTCCCCTGACAAAAGAAATTTCTATTACCCCACTTTTGAGAACCACCCTTCTTTAGCATCTTTTCTTTCTATTTTACAAATTCTTCAATTTTAAACGAAATTTTGGTGCGTATGTATGTGTGTGTGTGCGAGTGTGAGCAATGAATAATATGAATCTTTACATATCGCATCTCGGCAAAAAAAAAAAAGTGGCACAAATCAAGAAAAAAAACAGCATTGGGGAATATCAAGGCTTTACGCAAAGTAGTTTTCAGCAATTTCGTCTCAAATATTACAATATAAAATTTAGAATGGGATGCTTATTGGTTAGTTTTTAATATCTAACGGAAAAATGCATAATTAAAGTTCCAAATTATTTCTTTTAAAGATTCCAAGAAATAGTTGATTTTAGTCTCTTCAGCATAAACGCAATTCTTCGAATCGAACAGACTCCTTGCCGATGAACAAGCTGGTTTCCACAATATCTATTGCAAACTCAATTCTGAGGTTCGTCCACAGTATTGAAACTGGCTTTCCCTGAAGAAAAGTGCCCTGGTAGTCTTTGTGGACTTTCATGGAGAATATGACGCAGTCTGGAGAAGTCTGCTCTTGAAAAAATTACGGGACTCTGGAATTGGTGCAAACATGCACAGCTGGTTTAGAAGATTTTTCTCCCAAAGATAAGTGTAAACTAGATGGATAGAAAACGAATCTCAGTACAAACAAAGCACAATTGGGCTCCCCGAGGGAGCAGTAACTAGCTGCATCCTGTTAAATATCTATATAAATGACCTAATTTCCAAACTGAAGAATACTGAGGGCATCAATGTATCTATGTTTGCAGACGATCTCATCATCTGGACCGACGCAAAAAACACAAGAAAATACCAAGCCCAGAGAGATCTCCTTAAAGGTGCTATGAACAAAACCCTGAAGGCACTTCATTCATGGTCCTCAGAAAATAATATGATTATAAACAATTCAAAAACTGTATATCAGTTTTTTTCATTTAAACACGAAATTGCAGACTTTAGTCTTTAAATAGGCAATAATACGTTGCATAAATCTGCTGATACCACGTATTTAGGAGTGGTTTTGGACAATAAATTAAGTTTTAACGTCCATTTGACCTACATTAAAGAAAAGAGGCTCCCAATGATGAAACATTTAGCAGGTGTGTAATGGGGATGCTCCTAATTGTCTCTTAATGGGACTTACAACACCTGTATTAAACCTGTCATTTAATACGGCAGTGAAGCAATGATTAAAGTCGCAAATGACAAGATCGACTCTTCAGAAATTTCCCAAAACATGGCACCAGGAATGATCTCCGGTGCTGTCAGAACGACACCTATTCTAACTAATCAAATTTATACCGGTAACGCTCCCATTGCCTCAGAAATAAAAAAACAAGCAATATGTTTGTGTATCAAACTAATCTCTTTACATAGACTGTACTGAACTGGCACTGGACTATCTACACTTTCCCTGTAATACTAAAAACTCAGGTGTCTCCAATCGATGTCTGCAGCGGGCTTTTGCGAGACATGTATCCAGATTAACTTATAGAGAACGGTAACTTGGTTAACCCATTCTACTTTACAGACATCAAGAGTCCTTTACAGTTTCACAATGAAGATAAAAAGGACACCACACACATTCTAAGAGCAAACGTACTGTGTATGCTACAGAGCAATACCCTTAAAACGAATGGCTGAGAGTTTTCACTGACGGCTCACTTTAGCAGAACAAAGCTGGCGCTGGTATATATAGTAATCTCTTCCTCCGGTCCAAGAACCTGTTGGTTCTCTCAAATCAAACATGATGCAGAGATCCCCGCCATTTTCTTGGCTCTTCATAATCTTCAATCTAGACTAAACGACTTCTCCAAATCTGTAATCTTGGTTGATTCCTGAGCAGCTATTCAAGCAGTTACAAAGATTCAAATCACCGAATCAAATATCATCCCAGACATGAAAAAGAACGTGATTCTTCTAAGAGTTGCAAATAAGACCATTATCTTCCAGTGGGTTCCCACACAGTCACACTGGGAATCCATGGAAACGAAACGGCTGACTCCCTAGCCAAGCAAGGTTCTTTAGATCGCCAAGTGAATTGACCCATTCTCATTGAGTCACTTACTCGTTTCTGCAAAAACCAAATTCAAGATCAACTTACCGCCATAAACAAAGCCAACTCTAACGGCAAACCTTGGGCCGAAGTTCAAGAGATGTGGAAGATTTATTGTGATGAACCTCGAGCGGAAGCTGTGACCCTTTTTTGGCTCTCTACAGGCCATGATTGCCTGGCTCAGCACCTCCACGAGATAGGTATTTTAACATCTAGTACTTGTTTAATTTGCGGTTCTGGCAACATGAATGCTGCTCCTCTCCTCTTCTGCTCGAAACTTGACCGAACTGATCAAAAACTAAAATTACCCGGAAAGCTTTGTTGGTCTGCGCGATCTGTCATGGACTCCCTGAAATGACTTTCTCCTTATTTCTGCTACAACTGTGAAATCCTCTAATTTACAAATATATTTTTGATTTTAAATTGTTACTTTTGTTGCATGTTCAATTGCTAATTGTAATTATTTTTACTGTTCTTGACTGCCTTTTAAATGGATTATTATCTTTCTGAATAAAGCCATATGTAACAACAATTATTTCTTTTAAATTAGGAAATTTTATTGATGCATCAGTATTGGTTGTAACGTTTGTATGACACCACTCACCAGTTGTGAAAGCCAACTTTTTACAAATTTTGTGGCTAAAAAGAGCATTAATTCTAGAGTTCAAATCAATAGATAGTACGCTTTCCGGAAATTTTGAATTCTGTCACTTTCCTCGCCGGGGTGCGAAATGATACTGTTTGAAAAATAGACAACAGAATAGCCACGTTTTATCAATAAAACTAGGTAGTTTCCTATTATTAGAAATCAATATTTTTTGAACTTTTTTTAGGTGTTTACATTACTGAGTCCCTCAAAACGGAAGAACAGAATGCAGAAAATTTAAGCGTTAATGCACCTTTTCGTAAATAATTAAATGTCCTTTATAATTAAATACTCCTTTTGAAAATTTCATTTCTAAGAAAGACTATTAGGCTTACATTTTGTTCTCTAACATAAGATACAATTCTTGATTGTAAACACTCTTATGCGAAACTTCTTAACTACGAAATGAACTTAACTTCGAGTAATGAAAATCACAAATTCATTGACTGCAGATTAAGAATGAAATTTTTCGACGCTTTGTAAGCATGGGAGATGGATTGAAAGATGAATACAGAACAGTTGTATAGTATCATAAAAGAGCCAAATAGCATAATAAAGTTATGATTAAAAATAATTTCAAGGAAGGAGTAGTCATCATTATTAAAAGCTTTTTTTCCGATTTTTTCATCGTTTGCATGTGGTAGGATATCTACCCAAAATTCGCAAAATTTGATAGTTCTTAAAATTTCTACAGAGTTATCTTTCGATAATAGGGACACTTGGGCAAATAATTTCTGTATTCAGAAGAATGTTTTACTATGGTCTTGATTAGATCTATAAGACAAAACTCGAAACAAAACCATGTATTTAAATTATACAACAAACCTTTCAGTATCTCCATGGCGTACAGTGTCGTCTAGGAGGCGTCAAATTTATAAAGATACAAATGAATTACTTTCAACGTACCTGGTTATGATATTTAGAGACTTCAGTTTTGTATTGTTATGGATTCATCTATCCAGAATAGTGAATAACCGAGCTGGAGGCAGATGTCCTGTCATTGTAACAAAGATTTCCTTCAAAAAAAATTAATCCTGTCTCGAAGATGCTAAGGTACAATGACGTCTCGTAGACTTTGAAAGTACAATGCCACAAAAATGATTGATATCTCGAAGACGTCAAAGGTACAGTGACACAAAAAAGTGATATCTTGAAGACGTTAAATGTACAATAATACAAAATAATAATAATGGAGAGTAGCACAGGTTAAAAAAGAACAATGACATATAAACTGGACGTCATAAAGATGTCAAAATCCATAGTTGCACATGAAATTAGAGGCGTCAAATGTGCAATGACATCTTATGGATGTCAAAGGTACATTGACACAACTTGAATGTTATGTCGAAGACTTTAAAGGTCCAACGATACAAAATAAGTTTACCTGGAAGACGTTAAAGGTACAGTGACACAAAAATGAATCCCTTGTCATACATGTTAAATGTACAATGATACAAAAATGAATTATGTGCAGGAGACGTTAAAAGAACAATGATTATTACTTTTAAATGTTTAAAATTTAGAAAAACTCTTATAGTGAATTTTGATTATTTCTCAAAATTCAGTAGCATTTTACGACTACTTGATTCTATAAAATTTATATTAGTTTTTATTTAAGATTTTTTTTTTTCTAATGTTAATGTCAGTTCATTTTGATTGTTTGGTATGCAACGCTAAAAGCAGTATTTCAGTTCCACTGTGGCCCAGTTAGCATTTGTTATCTAAAATTGCCTCTAGCTTGAATAAAATTATTAGTCGAGGTTCTCATAGGTGTCTCGCATTCTGGTGCTCTGTGAATATTTCGTTTTTGCCATTGTTAGTTATTTTATAAATATTTATTAGTATTGTACTGCCTGCAGCTAGATGTCTCTTCTTCCAAAAAGTATTTTTCAGCTTCTTAATCCTTTTCTAAGAATCATCAATTATTTATACGCCATCGGTGAAAATTTTGTTTCAAATCTACTGAACTTATTTCTCAAAGTATTGTACTAATAGCTGATTCAGCAAAAAAAAAAAAAAAGCTTGTAGATCTGTCATTAATATTCAAAACTTTTCGCCCATATTTTTGGCAGCGTAACTTTCTTCCAATCTATATAAATTAAGGCTGACATAGCGACTATAAATATTAAAGAAGGCGTAGAAATTCAATAAATAGTTTGTGCCATATTTTAAGTTCAAAAACAAAATGAAGCGTCGTTTAGCGAGAAAGATGGAAAATTTTCCTGATTTAATGTAGGAACAGAATTGTTCTAAATTATGATTAATTCTAATTGCCTTGAGACATTTTCTCATACATATTAAGAGATAATTTCTGTTCGGAGACACAAATTTCCAAAAGATTAATAGTTCCCTTAACTAAGATGGGAAATCAATATTCGTTCACCAGGGTTACCAGACTAGATTGTGAATTGTATTACATTACAGTTCTTTTCGTTGCTAATTTCTCTTTAAGTATAATCTTATTCATTTCTATGTTTATGAAAGTGGTTTTTCTTCTACAGCTTATTAATGTGACAAAAATTTTTCAAGTTTCTTAAATTACCAAAGATTTTAAGTAACTTCTCGCAGGTAATATGCATAAAAAATAAAATATAACCTAAGCGCTACATTGCAAGTTGACAGCATTTTGTTAGTTCAAATTTTTTAAATTGACAATAAAGGTGATGATGACACAAAATGAGTTAACTTCTTATCGTGTTTAAGACAAAACATAAAGATAAGATTCACACAAAACAAAAATTTATTTTATATTTATTCAGTAAAGACTTGTTGCTAGGGTCCAAGACACAACAGCAGACGTACATCGTTTGTTGCAGTTGGCAAAAGTCGGACAGTAATTTGGTGGAAATTTTTCCGCTTTGTGTTTGGGTCAAGGTATTAAGACTCATTACCGAATCTGAAAGCATTATGTTTAAGAATACATTCAAATAAGTATGAAGTTAACGATATTTGGACGGCAAAAATTAGTCTAGAAAAATGTGTCTGGTAGAGAAATTATGCTCTTAAATCAAAATAACGATTGTACTGCTAAAAATAATCATCGAACTGAAAATCATTCCATACCATATCTAAAGAAATTTCATTTTTCATCTGTACTACGTATCTGACTGCTTTCTAACAATTATTATTCGAAATACAAGCTGCTCAGCATCTATTCCGGGTGCAGTGATTCCCTCTGACTTACCCTATGATAAATAGTACGCCATTATTTATTAAAATTCCATTTCAGACAATAACGAGCAAAACTGGTTATTTTATTTTCAGTCTCCAAAATAGTTTAAAAAACTGATTTAAAAAAAAGATATTACCGAAATTTTCATTACTTTGATGAAAACATAAAGCTTAGCTAAAATGTGAAGTGAAAAAAGGCCAAAATAAAACTATCTACAGTTTATTTAAGATACGTTTGGCACAAACATTTTCCTAATTAAAAACATCATTAAACATTCAATAAGGACGCATCTGCATTACTTATAATTTGCGTCACACTCAAAAAGTCACACTCGATATTAAAAAGTAGTCTTAACGCTAATCAACGAATTACATTTTTACAAAACTAAAACGAACGAACCTTATCCATGTTAATATTTAAACATTAAACTCTAATTACCTGAAATCCTTTTGTGTAATTACTTCTAATCCTTTAAGTAATTATTACAAAAGAGAAAAATATGTATAAAAATATTCTAAAGTAATTCAAAATGGCGCTCTCTCTCTCACTAAATGAGAGCACAAAATAATTTGAAATTTTCTGAAAGAAGAAGGTTGCAGCTTTCGATGGGAGTCTTCATCTTCGGGAGAACATTTGCATAATTCATAAGTATTGAGTTTGCTCCGGTTTCTTCCTTGGCATACAAGAGGATTTTCACATATTGTCTAGAGGAAATATTTGCTTAAGCTTCTATTCTTTGTGAATATTTTTATGATTTTTTTTATCGTCTGCAGACTTCGTATTGCAAAATGTTTGTCAGATTATGTAATTAAAAATTGGATATTGTGCCATAGGTGATATTACTTGTGACAATTGGGAAATTGATAAATATAAGTAATGTCTTTGAAAATTTGAATAAAAAACTGAAGCTTTGAATTACAATGAATAAATTTTTATTTAACCTTAATCTTAGAGTCAAAATAATATTATTATTTTCGTTTTTTCTGATGAATATATATGTTGCAAATAATTTGCTTGTAGTACAAAAACATTTTTTCACCGTTCTTTCATTTTATAATTTTACTAATAAATGTTAATATTATTCTACAAGAGACTCTAACAAGAACTTTTGCTATCATAAAAATATAATTTCTTGGTAGAATTAGAAGATTTGTTAATATTGTTTAATATGCGGAGGATTTTTTTCAAAAGTCAAATTAGAGTCTCAATAAAAAGTGGAAACGCGACAAAAAGTCTCATTCACTATACCATTCGAAATATTTACGTCAACTGTGAGACCCTAATTAAAATTATGGGAATAGCATTATGAATATATGAGGGGGAATCGCTTGCGTTTGTGAATGAATAAGTACGATAACAAAAATGTTATACAAGTAACTAAAAGAAAAAATAAAATAAATTTTTTTTTAATGTAATAAAAGCCAACGACGTGTCTTCTAAGCTGCCATAGGAAAGAAAACAAGTTCTTGAAATTTATAATATATCGCTTTGCATTTATGAGTCACGAAGTTTTAGAAAAATTTTCGAAGAATTAATAATGAAAATATGTTTTTTTTTTCTAAAATGATATTACTAATTGATCCTCACAGAAATAAAACAATGCAAAAATGTCACCCACGGAATTCAAAGAGATACCTGTGTCATTATCGGACTTGTGAAATAATACCTGACCAAAGAAAAATAGATAATATAGATACATATAAACTTATAGGTACCATACGTGCATACATACATACAGACTCATGCGTACGTAAATATATTTATACACACATTTATTTATTCTCTACTTCAAAATAATCTCTTATACATAATCTAAGGGGAAAAAATCAGAAAAGGGTAAAATAAAGATTTTCTGAAGTAGTCGCAGTCTATATACTCACAAAGTTCAAAAATAATACAAATAAAAACTCTATAGTAATACAGCAAAAATTTAAAGCCATTTCCGAGTTTTACAACCTATAATAGATTGAAAACTTCGCGGAGAAACAGTATCAACAGCACAGCAGCAGAACTAATATGATGAAATAACCTATAAATATAAGCCTCCCCATTTTCAATGATGATTTATTTTATTTGCTCACAGATGTTTGCTTTGACATATTTAGAGGGATTCTCTGTTGAGGAAGCATAAATTTTAAAGAGAAGATTAATAGTTTCCCTAACTAAAATAGGGAATCAATATCCATTTCTGAGTTCCTAAGCCAAAACTGTCATTTTGATTTTATTGATGATCTTTCGGGTAAACTCAGAAGTAAAACTCTTCTTCTCATTCTCTCGATCTTTTATGGAGAAATATTAGATGGATCGATTACCATTAATGTAATCTGTAGGACAGATAAGCAGGTATAATTTATTTGTCATTTTAATGTTTAAGAACTAAAATAAAGTTTTATGTTTACATAAAATTAGTAATATTTATGAGCTGGTTTGGAAGTTTTAGTAGGAAATTGCAGTTAATATTGAGCAGTTTATGTAAAATATTTAATTATTTTGTTAGAAGCATTTTACATAAGAGTCCACGTTGATGAATGGCTGTTGCTGGTATGCATAGTTGATCCGAATGAAGCTTAAAACAAGCAGATTGATCTGAATGAAACTTAAAGAAAGTTGGTTGATTCAAATGAAACTTAAAACAGAGTCGTCTGAGGTAAAAGGAGACATGGGGCTAAACAGAAAAAAAAACTGTATCACCACACATGCGTTAACTTTTGAAATTATACTATTGGAGAGTAATGACAAGGTAACATACACTGCTCGACATTGAAAATGCAACACCAAAAGAAGGAGTGTTCAGAAATTTATGCAAATTTTAGAGTAGACGCATATCATTGAGTTATGTAAATGATGTGAAATGCACAACTCTCCGACGCACATGAAATAAGATATAAGGGAAGGAACTTGCAGAATGGGCAATATTCGTGTCGTTATTTCTGACTGGAGAATTATCGAAGAAATTTTGTTTTTGTCTTGGAGGATACGTGTAACACGAGAGAATAACAGGCTGCCGTCAACGAAGGCACTTCCAGCAGATAGACGATTTTACGAGGGGTATGGTGATCGGACTGAGAAGGGGAGGTTGGTCCGTACGTAAAATCGCAGCTGATATCCACATGGATGCGAGCACGGTGCATCGGCTGTGCCGAAGATAATTGGAACAACGAAATGTGGCAAGATTGAGGGGTGCAGCTGCAGTCAGAGTGACGTCAGAGCGAGTGGATCCACGCATCCACCCACAAACTGTAGCAGACCCACAAAACACTTGTTCCTCGATTCTGCAGCAGGTGCAAGATATCCTGAATGTTCCCGTGTCAACCTAGAACCATTTCCCGCCGCTTGGTAGCACGTGGTCTGAAATCACAGCGTCCGCTAAGAAGACTGCCATTGACCCCACAACATAGACAGCAACGTTTAGTATGGTGTCGGACTAGAGCGACGTGGATGACAGAATGGCGAAATGTCGTGTTCTCAGATGAATCCCGCTTCTGTTTATCCCGTGATAGTCGCCGCATACGTGTGTGGCGTCGACGTGGAGACAAATCTAATCCGGCAGTAACTGTGGAACGTCCCACCGCACGACAACGTGGCATAATGGTTTGAGGCGCATTGCGTACAATTCCATATCACCTCTAGTTCGTATTCAGGGCACTATGACGGCCCAACGATATTTGGTTTATGTGCTGCGGCCGGTGGCAATCCCTTACCTTCAAGGGCAATCTAATGCAATTTTTCAGCAGCATAACACCGACCACACAGTGCTCTCATCTGCCAACATGCTCTCCAAGGCACACATATGCTTCTCTGGCCACTATACTCTCCTGACATGTCCCCAATCGAAAATGTGTGGGATGTGATTGCACACCGTTTGCAGACTCTGTCCCTGCCTCGTTCAGAAGACGAACTGTGGCAAATGGTTAAAGGGAATGGAGAGCCATCCCTCTGGACACTATCCGCACTCTTATTGACTCCATGCCTAAGCGTGTTTCTTCGTGTATCACTGTCCGCTGTGGTCCTACAGCCAACTGAACCGACGAAGTTCTCGCTCTGTATTCTGCCTATCATTTTGAAATTACGATCATTTATTATTCCTTGCTGTATCTGTTTTTTTTTCCAAATTTCATCACTTTCTGGTCATTCCTTCTCGGTGTTGCATTTTCAATGTCAATCAGTGTATAAAGAAAACACTGTGAAAGCTTTGCGTTTTTCCTTACAATTTTATATGCGTCATCATTGTTTCAATGTGACACGAAAAAAGGGTGTTTTTTAAAGCTTAATGATCTTACATTTTCTTCTCCGGCAAGTCTTCAAATGCAATGTAACTGGTTTAAACTAGTTTACTTCTCACGTGGAAGGTTGAACATTTATTTATGAACTACACCCTCTCAGTTGATTTTGGATGCGCAATTTAGGTGTTTTCGTTTACCTCATAAATATTGTACTCTGGGGAAACAACTAAGATCGTCATTCATCCTAGCATTTGTAAGATTTAAATATTGATGTAAATTAATTTTGTGCGAGTTTTTTTTTATAAATTTAGCGCGTAACTAAAAACTTCACTCGAGTTACTTTTAAAACAATTAATATTACATTTAAATGATTCGACTGGTCTTAAGTGACTGACTTGACACAGATTGAGAACTGTTTGTGTAGAATTTTTTAAGCTACTAAGCTGATTGCACATAGTGCGGTTATCTACGCACATAAAACTCACAGTGAAAAGAATAGGGTGTTCAATTAGCCCCCTAGTCAGTGGGGTAAAAGAAAACACGCTGGGGTAGTTACAAACAAGGTTTCATTACACTGCAAAAAATAATTGTTGTTTTTAAAGTAATATACTGTATTTTCCTACAGTTTAATACTGCTTTGCTAAATAACAGAGAAAAACTGTAAAACTGTTTTAAATTGCGCAAAACGATGCGCAGAAGGTGTTTCTTTTCATACGGAAAGATAAACGAATGAATTCGAGGTATCAACAGCCATGTTAGTAATTTTTCGGGGGTGTGCTGAGACAGGACTGATCAGCTGTAATTCAAGTTAAAGGTAAGTAATAGTTATATTATTCATTCCCTTTTCCTCAAAATGTAGTTTTTATCATCGATAATGTATGTAAAATAATAGTGTGTATTTTGAAATCATAATTCGTATTCCAATATTCGTTGATGTTGACTTTGCAGTTTCTTTTAGTTGCTAAGTTGTAGCGATTGCTTTATAGCAAAAGTCCGAGTAGTTGTTGTGATTCTGAATATTTTACTGCACGTATGAGAGTTTTTAAACATTTTCTGAAATTCAAATTTGATTTAAAAATAAATCAATTCTCCTTGATTGTATTTAAAGATATTAGAACATTATACTTTGTTTACGATTATATTTTGGGTTATATAGGATGTGAGTACTTAAAATTTAAATTCTTATGTTTTCTAGTAAATTTTTAGCGTATCGCGATTGACTTCTTTCTTCTTTTTTTCTTTCTTATGTTCAGTTTTAAATTCTATGACAGTTTGCATTTAAATATTTTATTGATAAACTTTACGCTATAGCGTAAGTAACTTTTATATCCTGTACATAATTCGATGAATAAAATGTAAATAAATAAAATAACAACGTAACCGAGAGACATGCAAACAGTATCAAGTTTACTGATATTTTTTGTTGAAGAATTTGCGCTTCTGGAAATACAATACTCTGATGTCTGAACGACTCAAAATTCTCTGAAATCTGGAGCCAGCTCTCATACTTATCGTACAAAACTAAAATAACAATAATTTAAAAAATCATCAATGAAGCACTCAAAAAAAAAAAAAAAAAAAAAAAAACTAATAAAAATAAGCATTTTTAGATACAAACACGAAACCCTTGTGTTTTAAAAGTTTTATATTTGCGTCAGTAGGAAATTAAAGTTTTACTTCAGGAAAAATGCACTAGTACCATTGAAACTTGTGAATCTAAAAATAATTTTAGAAACTATATTCAAAGGCACTCGATGGGAAGTCACGGGAAGTAGTATTTTATTAATCGACAAATATATAAGTTCCGTTCGACAAATTGAGATTATACGCCTTCCCAGCATATTTAAGTTCACACCGGGCCTGGCTATATTTTAAAATTTTCAGCCTTTCATTTCTGATCAGGCAGTGTTGCGTTCTCGTCAAAAGTACAGCTTTTTAATTAAAAGTAGAAAATTTACATTATTATGCATTGTTTGTCCTATTTTATTTACCTTAAAGGACATGCTCGTTTAGAAAAGTAGATGCTCGAGAACTACAGTAGAATTTGAAACTCTTGTAACCTTGAACTCGTCAGTTTCCTTACATTTTAACTTTAAGAACCCTTTGAGTCTTAAAGTTTGGCGTCAACGTGTTTATGCTGAAGAAAAAAACTATATTATAAATACTGAAAAGTATGATTCTGTACTTCACTATCTTTCACTGCATATAAAAAGTAAAAATATGTCAGTGTTATCCGTGTAAAATGGAAAAATCGGGGAATTTGTTTAAACCTGTAACGGAGATTCAAGCCAAAGCCGAGTAAGATCTTTTGCATTTAAATGCGATGGGTTCCTTAGCAGTTGAGTTCTTTAGGTGGAGGGGGATTATTTTCACAATAATGGACAATTTTTCAAAAAAGTGAGTTTTTCGAATATTTTGTCAGGTTTCAAAAAAAGAACAGAGAGATTTGCGGAAAAGATCCGATTACGGAAAGGAAATTCTGAACTTCCGGTTTGAAATTTACCTTAGCGACCAAAGCATAAGAATCGAAAAAACCAACAAATCCTCCAGTTAACAAAGTAGCGTCATAGAACACTATAACTCAACATTAATGAATGGAATTAGGACAATTTTAAATGAATCTGGTTTGCCTAAGCAGTTTTGAGCCGAAGCAGCTATGTGCTTCCACTACTTACGGTCTAAAGCGGTTTTAAAAAGAAAAACCCAAACCTTTTTTGAGCTATTTGAGAGAAGAAAGTCATCTATTAAACACTCCCGTGTTTTTTGGCTGTATTTCATATATTGGAATTCCAAAACAGACAATAAACAAATTGGATATGAAAGCTTAACAGGTAGTCATGGTAGGATATGCGTTTCATACGAAAGGTTATAGAATTTGGGATCCCGAAAATAGCGAAGTGACAGAAACTCTGAATGTTTAATTCGATGAAAATAAATTCTGGGCGGGGAAAGAAAACAGGAACGGGAAACAGAGATATACAGTTTTTTTTTCACTTCTGAGTAAATCTGAAGTAGAAGAAGAATATCCTGAAAATCATAAAATAGCATGTGAGAATTAAATGGGTTAAAGAAATACCAGAGCAAAGTATGTATTGACACGACGGTTCTAAAGTCCGAATCGCGAAGTCGAGGTTTATTGTTCTGAAAATAACATTGAATATGACCCAAAATATTTTGATTTCACTTGTGATGATAATTCAAGAAAATTATCAGATTCTGATGAAGATAGGGGGGATAATTCAAGTAAGCTAGAAGCTAACATTTCCAAAGATGTAATTCCTTCAAATTTGAAACAAAGTTTGAGAACGCCAGAAAGTGAAGATTGGCAAAACGCAACAGAACAGATGAGAAGAACGAAATAATGCGCCTCAAGGCCAGACTAGTAATTTTAGGTAACCACCAGCTATGGGGGGGGGGGGATACTTTTCGCAAGTGTTCTCTCCAGTAATTTCCTTTCCTTTGGTTGAGGCTTTCTTTTCAATTTTTGTGTATAAGCTACATTGGGTCCATTTCCAAGCAGATGTTTGCAATGCGTATCTATATGCGGATTTAAAGGAGGAGATTTGTGAGACAACTGAAGGGTTTGACGATCCCTGAAATCTAAATTTTGTCTGTAAATTGAATAAATCATTGTTATTCTGATACAGATTACGCCTCAAATCACGACGACCGGATTCCAATGCCGGGGGGAGGGGGGTGGCGCATGTAGTGTTTTTGGATAGAGTACGAATAATATGGTGTACATTCAAACAAAAATACGTAGCACTGTCAACGATGGAAGCGGAGTATATTTCAATTAGTGAACAATCTAAGGAATTCGATTGACAAAAATGAATTTGAAATAAAATTTGTTGAGAAACTAAAAATAATTTTAGCTGATTGTTTCACAAAACCTTTCTGTAGGGAAAATTTACGTAAAGCTTGAATTGCAATGACATATTTTTCTAGAGTTTTTTTTTCTGAAATGTTTCAATTATTCCATTATGTTTAAGCTATAATTTGTGTACACAATCGGATGGCCTATAATATATTTTTTATTCATTTCTTATAGTATATTTCATTTTTTGCGTGTGCTGGCTTGCCAAGAAGGGGGGTATTTGCTAGCGAATATTTTGTTCCTGTCACTCCAGCGCATGGGAAAAAAAACAATTGTAGTTGATTTCATTTTGAATTTATGCCCGGTGATATGGTTGCGGTTAGGTATTTCGGAAAAATTAAAACTATAAATATCATTCTAGCTTCCTGAATTTACTTCATTTAAATTTATTCACTAATGCAATATCATTTCTTTCAGTTTAGTGGTGTGCAAATGTAAAGAACTACGTAACTTGTGACCAGAACTGAATGGTAGTCTTTATCAAGATGGCAGTTCGCATTTGTGTTCCGCTTGGAATTTCAAAGAAGCCTCTAGTCTGAACGATGTTGCGATGATTCACTTTGTGACATGAATGCCGGAAACGGAAAACGGAAGTTTTTAAGTATGTCTTTTCATTTATATTTTTGTGTTTTCGGATGTAATTTGTAATCACCAATGCTTTTGAGTTTTAGAGCGTTCTTTGCCACTGAAGCCTATCCTACATTCTGCGTGCCGTATTGGGCCCCTGAAGCTGATTTTTGTGGCCCGTTGTCATGTTCTATGTTACAATCAAGAACTATGTATTGGAACGAGATAAACTAAATTTTATTTTGTTTTGATTGAAATGTGATCGATCATACAATTCATTTAAGTCTAAATTTTTTTACTTTGTAATTTAATATTTGATTTTACGGGTAGTTGAATATTATCACTTCAAGAATCACCGGAATATAGAAATTTCTGTTGCTAGAGCTAAATTAGACGTACATTTCTTTCATTATTTTTTAAAAATTTTCCAGTAAATTTTGAAACACTGATTCTTTGTTTTTACATGTTATTAAAATTGAAGGAACCAAAACAGCATGCTAAAAGTACGATGTATTACAGCGTATGAAACTTTCTTCGCATATTCAGACTTGTGTGACACTTATCAAACAAAATTATAGATTATTTTTATTGTAATGTAAATAAAAAGCAGTTGTTTTGTAAATGTGAGCATGTTTAAATCTACAGTTAAAAGTGGTGCGGTCTTCTGGCAAAGCATTTTCAAGAAGGGTAGCATTGTTTACAACAAAGACGGCGGGCCAAATGTGGACTTACAATTTCTCAATGATTAGAACTGGCCCTACCAGTTTTACTCTTTTTTGACATGTTCGACAATTTATTATTTTGTTAAAAACTTTCAACTTTTCTGACCGATTTTCATTTTTTACTGAATTGACTTTAACTAAGCCATCTTGATTTTGGGAATATAGAATTGTTTCTTCCAGATTTCAGGAAAATTCTGAAACTTTAAGATAAATTGTGTAAATCCTCTCAAAAGAAGTGCCACTTTAAAAAAAAAAAAAAAGTCTCTGATGGTTTAAATGGGGACATCGATAGCTGTTCAAATTGAGGGGGGGGGGAGCGGGCGTCCCCATTTTGAAAGACATAAAATATAAATGAAACATTTTAAATTATGCTTAAATATTAAGAGATATATAAGATAGAACGTTCTTACGGTATTATTTTATTTCAACTCAAATGACTCTTTTATTTAATTCCTTAGTACTTAAGAAAAAAGCTCCAAAAAATTAAATTTTAATAATATAATAACACAATTATGGAATAAAATGCATGAAAAAAATATTTTTAAAAAAAATTTAGTAAACTATTTCACATTAAGTACAGACAGAGTTCTAAATAATTATTTTACGTCACACTTTGTTTCATATTCAGATTTCAATAATGGGAAGCTGTCAAAGAAAAAGAAGATGAAGCTGGTATCGGTTGAACATAGCTCGAGCTGTTAACAAGTGTTGGAAAGGAATATGGGTTACCAAAAAAAAAAAGAAAGAAAAACCATCTATATACGGTTTTCAGTGCTACGATAGCAACTCGGGGGGGGGGGGGGGGGATTAAAAGAGGCTAGATACAGTATTCATTGTTTTAAATGAATACCTAAATATTTCCCAATTGGTTGTCCTAAACGTCGACCTTGCTCCATTTTCTAAAAAAATAATTCTCTACCTCATCCTAATTATTGTTTTGAAGTAAACATATTGCAATCTGATAATCTGGAGCCTATTATAAGAAGAAACTAGTTTCAAGTTTTATCATCCTTAAAACATTTTTATTTTTTTCTTTAGGCCAAGATGTTAGCTTTCTTATTTTGGACAACTTTCCGTGGCTTTTTTTTTTGGAATTCTTGACTTATAAAAGGAGTCATTCTCCCGATCACTTCAATTAGCTGATCGAAAAAAATAAATATTATTCTTAATCAACAGTCTCATATGTAATTACAAAATCCTTCAAAAATACCGAAAATTACAGGGATTTTTTTTAAAACTGTATTTCAAAAACCAGTATAAGTGCATTTCTTTACATGGAAGAGAAAATTCAAGATATTATTATCTTTCTTTTTTGAGTTCTTATGTAAAGTATCCAGATTAGGTCTACTTTAATTAGACATTAATAACTACCGTTACGCTTGCAAATTGCTGCCAAAAAGTTTTTTTTTCTCCTTAAAACAACATATTTAGCGCTCAACTGATTCCTGAAATAAACGGTTCAATTTCAATTTAGGTATATGTGAGCGGTTTCAAAATAAAAGCAACTCCCAAGGCCCCCCTCAGATCATTCAGAGTCATAATTTTAATCATTTTAGGGCGTATTTTTATACCTACGTAATTTGATTTTTCCATGTATGTTTTTCGGTGTCCACAAGTTTTATGAGATTCTAACAATTTTTATTTTGACAGATACTTTCATAATATAAGTTCTGATGATGGCAACTAAGTCGGCAAAGATGTCACAAAGAAGAATCAAGTTCGTGATGTAAAAATGTTGATCTTGAAAAAATTAGCATTCGATTTTAAATGAATTTTTTTAATTCAACTGTAAAAATGACTAATCTATATTTATAGGTAATGTATACGAAATAAAAAAATTTGGCAATTTTTAATGGTGTGAGTGTTTTGTTTTTTCTCATGAAAACAGTATAACAGAATATAAAGTTACATAATTTTTGGAGTAGTAAAACAAAGTTTTAACTTTTAATACAAGTACTCATAAACGTAACAGATTTTATTATACCGAGTGAAAAATTGTTTCTGTTTAGTAGCTTCTTAAATTTGAACCGTCACATATTTATTGTTTTCATGTATTTAAATGGTTAATAGGATAAATTATTATCTAATCTATAATAATCAGTTTACAATAATAACAATTCTGTTCATTCAAAATACTGAATACTGCTCATATGGTGTGAAATAAATTTTATCGGTAGTACTTTTCAAATAAAGTATAGGTCCAAGTGCAACTTATAACATTAAAAAAAGAGGAAAATCATGAAAATAATCTGTTTTACCCGAAAAGAAAATAAATCCACATAATTGCATGCATAAAGTTAAAATAAACTTAAATGTATAAATGGATTGCATGCTGCAAAACATTTCCCACATTATTCTGCACATTTTAGCAACACAATAATGCTGGAAGGTAAAAAAGTACTGTTAGTGAAGATACGATGTAGTATTTTCAGTTATATATAAAAAACCTCATTTTTACTACCTTCATTTATCAAAAAGTTTTGTTTTATGAAAACGCAATAACTGTTCTTAAAATAAAGCTTCAGACCATATTTTTCAATTTCCTTCTATTTGTAAATTTTTACAAATAGAAGGAAATTGTTGAAAAACTTTAGAAAAGAAACAGATTTCGTATGTAGGCTGATTTCTACAACGTACATACAGAATCAATTGCTTTACTTTTCTACACTGTTCTTCAGCTGTAAAAGCAGTGATTTCGGCTATGAAAAGAGACAACGATACGTTTTGCATAAAAATTGATAACTATTTATTTTATGGTTTACTGCTGTTAATTTTACTGTAAAAATAATTTATAAAACCGTATGCTACTGCTGTTTTTGTGGTGAAATTCAGCTGATTTCGCAGCATAATACTGCAAACTTTACAGTTGATACTGTTAATTTTGCAGGGCAATTCCGTTAAAAAACAGTATATTACTGTTAATTTTACATATTATCTCTGTTAAATTTACAGGTCAAGTCATTCCTTAAACAGTATATTACTACTAATTTTACAGTTTAACACTGTAAGTTTTACAGGACAGTTCCATTGAAAAACAGTATATTACTGCTAATTTTACAGTTAATCATTGTTAATTTCACAGGGCAATTCCATTGAAAGACAGTATATTACTGCTAATTTTACAGTTTAGCGCTGTAAATTTCACAATAAAAGTCTGTTATAAGAGAGTATATTACTGAAAATTTTACAGTTTAAAACTGTAAATTTTACAGTTTTTCTTTGGAATGTGAGCTGCCAGTATTATACTGTAAAAACAACAGTTTATTTTTTGCAGTGTAGCTAACAAACGGTCATAAAGTCACATTTTTCATATGCAGTAACTCTCAGGGAATGTAGTGCTATGCACAAAAAATTATGTCTCATTTTATTCAAAGAAAGTGGAGAAATTGAGGATCAAACATTGAAATTCTGTTTTTCTTTACGGCAGCAGACCATATATGATTAAAAAAAACTGCTGACTTGAAAAAAGAAAAGTCTCAAAAACCTCTTTTGCTTGAAAAATTTGAAAAGCACAAAACTCAGAAATCTATGCTTGCTTGTTTAGCCTTGAAATAACTTATTAAATTGATTCAAAATTAACTTTTAAGAATTACTATAATTCATTTCTGCTTTTTGCAAGGATAAAAAAGCTCGTTCGACCCAAAATTGTAATGAAAGCTTGCAAAATAGCTTGAAACGTTATAAATAATATGATATTCCGACGACAGAGTTTACATAAAAACATTTTTCTTTAAAATGCATCTTTCAAAAAAAGTAAGAACCGTACAATTGAATTAAAAACTATTGAGGATAGTTGCAGACAGACTGACGCATTCTATCTTACATTAATATTCTCAGAGAAATAATTATGTTCCTCACTGATAGAACACGAACGAAAGTTCGTTTTTTCCCGCATTTAAGTGTCCAGCAAAAAACTCAATTTCTGGTAAACATAAGTTATCTGTAGATTAATATTGAATTTCTTCTTTGTTTAAAAATTGTTTTAAACGAATATTGAATGATACTTTTCAAAATTCTTGTGATAATTTTATACATTAATATATTAAACATAAATTTTAAAATTAAAACTTCTTTAAAAGTTTGTAATATATTGTACCTTATAATCGTAAAATTAATATAGCTATTAAGTTTTTAATTGTTTGAAAAATTTCGTTTCAGTTTTACTCTTACATATTTTAATTTAAACAGATGGTTAAAAACAAATTTCGTATAATGAGACTGTTGATTAACATTACTTCATAAAAAATACCTTGACTTTTCTTTTATACAGCATTACATACAATTAACAAACTCCTCACTGCATCTTCTCAAAATAATCAAAAGCAAGTATCACATCTTTTGTCAGAGAAAAAAAAAGTGACAACATTTTTTTATAAGAATATTTTAATGTTTATTAAGGAAGCAGAAGAATTGGAGATTATCTGAAGGAATAATCGTGAAAGGAAATGACGAAAATGTTAGTCTTTTGACAAGTATTTGCATAATTCATTAGACTTGATCTTTCTTTCTTCGCATTAAAAGAACAGAAGGATTTCCGCAGATTTTCTCGTCACAAGCGTTTTCTGTTCATAATGTTTACGTGATTAGCATATTAGATAAAACTTCGTCAAAAATGCTCCGTGAATGCTCCTTTTCTGGAAACAAAGTTAAATATAATTTACGTCTGCTTGATTAGGTTCTCTCTGACGTGGCAACTGTGCGTTTAATAAACTAATAATCTATATTCTTATCAAGTTTTAACTTTAGTATTTCTCTTTTTGGAATGCTAAGAAAGACATCTCGCAAAAATGGGCTTCATTTCAAGAAAATAAGGAATTAGTTATACGTAACTTAAATTGAAGGGTTCGGGGCAAAAATGTGACAAGCCACAAGGAGTGACTTTTCGATCAAAATATTTGTATTCATTACTAAAATTGAAACAAACATGACAATGTATTATGTCATTTGGAAGAAAACATATATGGTTTTAGTATTGCATAATGTACAGTGCTGACCAAATTATTAGACTAAAGAGTTTTTTTTTTGTTTTTTGTACACTATTTTTACTAAAATACTATTTATTTTACTGCTAAAGTACATTACATACTGTACACTGATTATTACGTTATTTTAGCATAATTTAATGTTTGCAGGTGGCAGCACTTTCTGCTTTGTTCTTTATTTATCTACCTACCAGGAACATAACTTCAATCAGCTTAAAATGTTTTTTTATTAGTGTGTTGTTATATTTAAAGTTAGTTTTAGGTAATTAGTGAGTATGTGTATGTGAGTATATATAATAGTGAGTATAAACAATTTTTTACCTCATTTTTTAAAAAGTTAAGAAATGGTGTAAACCTTGTGAAAAATATGCCAAAAAGACTTAAAAGTGCTCATCAAGAACAAGGAAATGCATACTAAATATCAGATAACTATTTCACTGTTAGTTATGTAATCAATAAAGAATTTGCTTTTAAAACAGTCTTAGTCTAATAATTTGGCCAGCACTGTAGAATGTATAATACCTTTGAAAACGTCTACAAATATGTTTTTAGGTATTGAAATTGACTTACCGAAAAAGTCACATTATGTAGAATATCACTTTCTTGCCCGAGCATTTCAAATGATGATTTTGGTTTGCATGAATACATTTATTGATGTATTTACTTATAAGCTTGTTTTTATTTCTACAACAAACAGAAAATGAACCGGTTTACCGCAGCATTACACGACTAACGGTAATACTGTATTTTCTTCTTGAATAAAAATCGTTGCATTGTAAACTAGCGGAAACGGTAATTTATAACACTTTTTGTATGTATTCTGAATAAAGTCAACACTGGCCACCTTATTACAGCTGTTGGCGATGAGATCGAACAGTTAAAAAAATTATGTGTAAAAAATATAACTAGAATGCTATTTTAATTTTCCAGCATATCCCCAATGTACTTTCAAAATAAATAAGCAACTCAGTAAAATGTCAACTTAAAGATATAATGTTCATTGTCAAAAAAAAAAAAAAAAATCGTCTGTGCTTATCTTTACGTTAAAACCTAAAGAACTCCGAATTTCTCCGTCAAAAACTGAATACATAAATTAAAACTTCAGAGTGAAAATTGAAACAAATCAAATCAACAATAATTATATCACAATGAAGACAATGGTTGCGGAGTCGGAGGGAATCTTGCTTTGAGGTTAAAGAGTCAAGAGTCAAAGATTTTTGATTCAAGGACTCGGAATCGGAATTGGTCACTTTCTCACAAAGTCCGCAGCTCTGACAATGTTTGCGGAGTTAAAGTGGGACTATTTTGGAATAAAGGAGTAGGAATCGGGGTCGAAGACCTTAAAATTCCAAGAGTCGGAGTCAGTCATTTTCCATCCCTAAATTTTTGCCAGAGCTACGGAAAGCAAGTTGGAGTCAGGGAGTCGGAGCCGGAGTCGACGGCTCTAAAGTTCGAGGAGTCGCAGTCGGGAATTGGTAATCAAGACCTGTTTCCAACAAATCCATTTTTAAGTTCAGCATCTATATTAAAATTTAATTTCCACGTAGGTGCTAATGTTAAGGGATTTGAACTGTTTAAAATTGAACGGAAATTGTTCAAACCAAAAAGATATTCTCTATACAAGTTCTCCATTAAGAGCAAAATTAATTTTGTTACAAAGTTAGTTTGAAGCGAATTCGCCTCTAAGCTTGGGATTCATTTCTGCCTTGAATTTCTTCGTAGGTGCATATGTTAATACCTTTTGAATTGTTCGAAATTGAACGAAAAATTGTTCAAAGCAAAGGTGAAATATGGGAATGAGGTGTCCTTGCCGAAGCGACTCATTCAAAAGATATTAGGGAGGAAGGGGCAGATAGACAGACAGACAGACCGACAGACACATTCTCCCCGTTCTCAATCCCCTACTCTCCAATTTTTAATTTTTCGATTATTATTTAATCATTTCATTTATTTTTGACTTTTTCTTGTTTTTAGCAATATTTTTAAGATACATTAAGCATTCTTTCATGCCTTTTTCTGTTTTTTTTTGACTTTTTCAGGGAAAGTGGGCTAATAAGTTGCATTAAGCCTTCTTTCATGCTTTCTTCTTCTTCTTTTTTTTTTTTTTTTTGACTTACAAAGAGACCTTACGGTCTCAAAAATTCAGATCCGGATGAAATTGAGCAGATTAGTAGTACCCCCAGAGAGCATCCACACAGTAAACTAATAAAGTGCACTAACCAGAATATTCCGAGAAAATAGCCTCTCAAGTTTAACGCGCAACCTATATATACTAGTAGATATTACTCCTCAGTAACAGCTCAGTGGCTGTGTGGTCAGCAGCAGCATTCCCGTGATGTCGATCCTGGTTCGATTCCTCTAAAAGAATTTTTTTTATATAAATTTATAGAGCGACTATTAAAATTTGAATTTGAACATTACATTTGAATTGAAGGTAGTACTTTATTTTTAAATACGTCATGTATTTTTAATCGAGAAAATGGAGGTAAATTCAATCGATTATAAATTATAATTTGAATTAACACGGCAACAAAATTAGGGTAGGATTTGTTAATTTATGTAAAAATATTTAAAATATAGTTTTTATTTATCAATTATTTATTTATATACATACACGAGAATGATTATTATCATACAAACACGGAAAACAAGAATTGTTTTGACATCTCGCACAATGTATTAAGGAAGATTGTTCTCAGGAGCAACCTTTCTGTAAAAAATTCGTGGGAAAATATACTTCTTAATAATATTAATGAAAATTTCTCTTCTGTGTCAGAAAGTTTGGAAGCATACCGAATCATTTTATTAAAAAAATGGCGATGACAGTTGATGATGGACCATTAATTGTATTTTCGTAGTCTTCAAAAGTATTTATTTTTCTATTACAGTGAAACCTGTGTAAGTTGACTACTCGCGGTGCAGTACTTTGGTGATCAACTTAGACAGGTGGTCAACTTATAAAGGGCGGTAATGGTTTTCTTCATTTTTTGTCATTTCTTAAACCATGTATTTATTTTTTGAGCAATTCACCCTTATTCTCTCTGTTCAACTCAATTTCATTGTTTAACATTATTGAAAGTGAAACAATAATTAAAAATACTATTCAAATAATTTTGTTATATTTTCCTTGTTTTTAACTATATTAGACACTAGTTTCAGAAATTCCATATGTGCCGGATCATTTTCTCTGGCATTCTCCATTTTCAATTAATTTTAACATAATACTTCATACTTTTTATTAATCTCAAGTTCAACTAACTTTCTTTTTCAAAAGCCTTTTTCCTACAACTTATAGCACAAAGAGCACAATAAGCGCGACTCTCCCAGTTCATAAAGGCAAAATTAAAACGTCATATCTCTTAATCCCTTGCACCAGAAACATGTAACTTTACTCATTAGCAGGCCCAGATCTGCGTACCTGCAGAGCGAGGGGCCCGCGTCCTTAAAAGGGCTAACGGCCCAAGAAATTGAAGAAAATTGAAAAAAAAAAAAAAAAAAAAAAACTAGCACTAAGACTTATTCACTTTACAAATAAACACTGCTGGCCACTAGGGAGGGGCCCTACATATTTTGTTGTAGAGGGGCTTAAAATGTATAGATCCGGTCCTGCTCTTTTTAGCTCAATTCCTGTGTTGCCACAGCATATTGCAACTGAAAGAAAAGACTTTGAACTTTTCTACTGACACCTATTTTCATTGAACAGAGTATAAAAAGCTATCTCAAATAGAACAACAAATGAAAAACAAGTTTGGAGAATAAAGAGCAGCAAAAGCTTTATGCTGCTATTTAGTTAGTAAAATGCTAGTCTGCCATCAAAGCATTAAAAATATTTTTGGAAAGCTATCGGAAAAATAAAGAAAGAAATAATAATAATAATAATAATAACAAATAAATAAATAAATAATAAAATAAAATAATTTGCTGTAGAAAGTTTTAAAAAATAAACAAAATGGTCAACTTACAAAGGGTTTTTTACACTACTCCAAACCAAATTTAGCATACATTAGTTATCAAGATAGACAGGTGGTCAACTTAGAGAGGTGGTCAAGTTACATAGGTTTTCCTTCATTATATGAGATTGGACTAATTCCGTTCCTAACAAAAGCGGTCAACATAGACAGGTGGTCAACTTTACAGGTTTTACTGTATTTTCAACGAGATACGCACAATTTTGTACACTCTATATTAGATTCTTTATCTGTCTATAAAAATAAACATCGCAAAGTGAGGGTACATTTTGGTGAAGAAAATAATTCTTTAAGAGGTATCGAAACCGTGATGGATTGCAGGGGAATCCAAAACGCTGACCACATAGCCAGCGATCTGCTGCAGGCGGAAAATCTCTACTAGGCTGCGCGTAAAACTTGAGAGGCTGTTTTCTCGAAATCTTCAGGCTAGTGCGCTTTATTACTTTACTGTGTGGATACGTTCAGGGGATACAACTAATCTGCTGAATTTCAACGCGATCTGAATTTCCGAGAGTGTAAGGTCTCCTTGTTAGAGAGGTACACTTCTGAGTAGACTAAAAAAAGTCTATGCAGCGTGGTAACTCAATTCCGAACCTTTCTCTGAGAAAAGCATGCTTAAAACTACGCATTGTTTCTCCTGCTTTGTGCTAATTAAAGATAATTGTTGCTTTTTAAGTTTTCCCTTAAACTGGATTTTGGTTCAAGAACTCATACCTAGAAGAAAAAAAGAAAAAAAAGGAATGCTTTAAAACATTAAGTTTATAGGTTTAAAAGTCTTTAAAGTTTTCAAGGTTTGGAACCACTTCATTTCCGACGAAAGTACAGTTATTAGAAGCGAAAGAAAGGAGTTAAGTGACCTGCAAAGGAATAAAAAGATTAAGAGAATGATGAAGCACCGCAGCAAACTCTCAATATAGACGCGGCTGCGCTGGATCATTAATCAAAGATATTGCTCCATCTACCTAAGTGCCAATCATAATCTGAGCCTTCTCGGGAAGATGGCGCAATTCGTCTCCTCTCGGATACTTACTTGAAGTTTTGGGTTTTATTGGAAAATTTATAGCCAAAATGATGCGCATTTAGGAAGTAAAACGCAACGATAAAGTGAATTTAGTTTTATTTTCGGTTTTGGCGTATTGCTAGGAAACAAAAGAACTCATTTTATCCTTCATGTCTAAAAATCAACACTTTTATAAAAAATGTGACTTTTTTAAAGTCATTATTTCTAAATTGTTTCAGGTTTTCGAAGTAAGAAGAAATGCTAGTTTTTTTATTATGTAAATTCACTAGCACAGTCAGGATTATCCTTGGGAGAGAGGGATATTCGGTCCTTACAGTCCGATGTACATAAACTACTTATTAGGACTGACATGCATGTTGAAAACATAGACTCTGAGGAGCTACTGGTCCTAAACACTTTATCTGTGCCAATGACATCATCTCACACTCCATGGCCCCTCGGATCTGCTGCTACTATTTGAGGTCTAACTGATTGGATAGGACCTTAAAGAAAGTTCCTTTTTTTCTTTCTTTGATCTAGACCAGAGTTGTCTCTGTTCCAGCACACTCAGAGGTATCGATTCACTTGGAGGATTTTGTGACCACGACACATTAAATGTGACCCAGTCACCATTAACAGGCACCGAAGACCTTTCACTGGCAGGCATCGAACCTGGGACCCTTCGGTTACGATTTCTTTACAGACCAGGTCATTATGGTCATCACTTATTTGCGGTAATACTCAGGTTGTAGGGACATTAAACATTCGAATTAGAATTCACAAAGTGTGTATTTACATACTTATGTCTATTTTTACGAGCGCAAGTGTCAAGTTTATACATATTTATTTGTACTCATTGGGCAAGTTGAAATTTCTAAAACTATGTTTTATATTTAAAATTTAATTTATTTGTTCCAAATCGGATCGATACTAACTAGTACAGTTGCGTTTTATACTTTGCAGATATTATCTAAATAATTTAAACAGTTGACTACATCATTTTTAATAGTCTTGAAAACTGAAACTCTAGCTTAAACTATGATTCATAAAATTTATATTAAGTACTAACTGCAATTTACACATTTTCTTACGAAACTTAAAAACGTATTTCCTTTAATTACGCGTTAAGATCCATTAATTAATTATAAATGACAAAACCATTTTCAAGTGCACAACCTGAAAGTAATGACTTCCAGCGAAGCGTTAATTTGAGTATTAGCGAATCTTCTTCACAACTTTTGTCTCGTTACAGTGCATTTGCCATTGCACACCCTAGGGACTTCTGCGTATTTAAGGGCGAGAATGTGCTTTTCGGAATGGAACTGTTCTGGCAATACCTTTTGTCTAACTTCTGAAAGCCCTTAGCCATAGCAGCCCCAACGGAAAAGAGTTGGGGTTCCCACCGGGCCCCGTAATGTTGCCCCGAAATGCACTTACTTATTTGTGGGAAGCTCTCTGCGAGCATTACCTAATGGCATGAACGAGACATCCGAAAGTGATGGCGTTATTTAGGATTAATTCAAATAAAAGAAACAATACTTACTCTTGAGATATCGAAGTGGGAAATCTTATCAGAAAATGTGTGAATGTTATTCAAGGCAAATAAATGGACTCGTTGTCATTTTATTCTGTAAGAGTTTCGTGGCCTTATGTAATATTGTTCATTATTGTGTACGCACACATACACATACGTACGGACACACTCTTATATATTTATAAATAGCCTTACCTTAGCTTTGCTAAAGCTTTTACTTGTATTTTGGAGAAAAGTTTTATTCATATACTATACTAGAAGGCTCCGTCCCTACTCGCTGACGCTCACCAACCCCCGAGGATTTATTCGCAATCTTATTTGATTCGCAAAGATTTAAATCGTCAATTAGAAAAACACAGTATAAAAACTTATTATGAGTTTAATTCCCTTTGGAACAAAAAACTAACCTTCTCGGGTTCCAAAATAACTTGTACCATCTTGCAGAACCGTAAGGGCAAAGGGGCTCCTGAGCATTGCAAAACTGTAATTTTGTACGTTTGAAAAGTCTCTTTCATATTCGTAGTCTCTAGTAATATATTTTGCTTTTAGCTCAGGGCTTGAGTTGAGTTGAGCCTAAGATTTTCCGTTAAAATCTAAACCCTTAAAATTTGCGAATAAGAAGGAAGAAATAAACGAATCTAAAAGACGTAACTAAAGCGACGCTAAATAAAATATCAATAATTTGAATGGAGATGAGATTTTTTCGACCTTGATTAAAACGGCTTGTATCTTTTTTTTCCTTTGGAGATAGAAGCTTAATTTTCCGACCATAGATTGAGTTAGATCTGGAGTAAAAAACTTCCCTCTTTTCAGTGGTGTCAAAAAGGAAACTGTGGCACAATTCTTTTACTTTTTGCTGACAGATTTAATAAAGAATGTAGTGCCTAAATTTCAGCTAAGCCTAAAAAAATTCGAGCTAAAAACGCAAGTAACTCCCGCCGTAATCAAGTTAGAGCATTGAAACAAATTGCATATAACGCGGAAAATTCTACATTCTACCTTTTCCAATGATATATAATATTAATATGTGCAAGTAATTTTCAACCCTTTAATAGGCAATTTACGCCAAATTTGAGCTTAGAAAATTAATTACAAAAAAACAAACAAAAACTAGTTCGAAATTTAAAAAAACTGCTGGTGCAAACCACCGGGGCTCGAAGTAATTTTATACGAATAATAGTAAAAAAATCAAATATACAAATATAAATAATTTTATACAAATATAATTTTATATTTCAAGGCTGTAGGTGCTATAGGGTCTCCTGAACGCAGGCCCGCCACAGCTTTCTTTCAGAATTTCTTTGGCCTTATTTTTTTTTTTAATATAAAGAGAAAATCGCCCGTTATGGTATAACGGGTGGAAATTTCTTCTATATTTGAACAAAGCAATTGCCTGTTTGATGATATTTTGATAGTTGAACTTTTAACCCTAACTCCGTTGGATTTACTTTCAACTCCAGTAGATAGCATTTAATGCTGACCATTTGTCTGTTTCTTCATTCCCCTGACATGACGCATTCTCACCAGTAAAACATTTAAGTTACCGGATCCAGTTCAGCCTTATCAAAATAAAGTATTTCCCTTCATGTCAAACGTTACCAAAAAAACGTTATAAAATTATCATGCTGTGGCCCAAGTTTCATTGTTGCTGACGTCAGGAGCGTTATTCGATCAGTAAATTCCCTATTATATAGGTGAGAATTAGTGGGTCAGAGTATAAATAAGATACAATCAAATACAAAAAAAAAAAACAGGTTTATGGGCGATAACAGGAGTTTACGCTATTGAAAACTAATGATTTCATAGCAGGTAAACTTCGTGATTTATGTAACAACCATGCTACTCGTAATTTTTTACCAAAGTTTTGTCCGTGAAAGAAAATTGAAACTGGTTGTATTCTTTGAAATTAAATATTGAGTAAATAAATTTGTTTCTCAAAAAAATTGAAACCGAGACGATAACGTAACTTCTGCCTTCAGATTAGTGCTTTTGAAGGCTTCTAATGGGATCGAGATGTATATTTTAATTTCATATTGTTCATGTTATCTACTAGCCATCTCTTGGAGCATTTGCCAATAATTTTTAAAGGTCTTGGTCAATTATGCGTAGCTTGTATGTGTTGAATTACAATATTTTTTTTTCCGTTAAGGGTCAACAAGTAATCACTAATTTCGTACTTAGTGCTACTAGAAAAGATAATAAAGTGAACTAAGCCTAAATTTGAAAATAAAAATGCATAGACAATTTAAAAGCAATAACAATGCCTAAACGAGATCAAAAATTTAAAATATTGCATGTCATCATTTCCTTTTGCTTAGAAAACACGATTTATGATATTTTAGTGTACCATTAATAAACGGATTTTGAAAAATAGAAAAAAATATTTAGAAAAATAACAAAAATAGCAACTAATAAAAATAGGAAAAATTTGACATAATTGTATACGAAGTCACTTTGTGGATTAAGTGCATTTGAAACTAATTTTATTTCATCACAAGGATTTGTGTTTTAAAACTAATGTAAATTGTTTGTTTCCAATTTCATTTCGTCATAAAACAATGACAAAGGACAAATGTTTATTTTTGGAAAAAGTTAAAAACTATTTTTATTAGAAACCGTCCAGGAGAAACATCAAAGAGGTTCAAAGTGAGGTTCTGAAAGTAATTTTCTCCGCTATTTTTCTTTTTTTCCCCGACTGGATCTTATTTCGGTTGTTCAGAGAAACAAGAAACTATCAAACGAAAAATATCTCTGAAAACGCTGAAGAAGTGACTTTTCTTTAATGTACTTTTTTTCAAATAAATTAATATAAGTGATTTGTTTGTTTTTTCTTTGTTTCAATGGCTGGTCCATTGTTTGTTTGATTGCTATTCAACTGATTGCATTTTCATGTTTTATCAATTTGAAAGATACGCATATATTATTAAAGTACACTCTCTTTTTTAATTATTCTTTAAGGGGGGAAACCAGTTTAGACGGGTCAAAAATTTTACTTTTCTTGTCATAAAATGTGAGCAAAACTATCTAAGAATATGTTACCAAATTTCAGTGAAAAATTTCGATCAGTTCCGATGCTGTGAGTACTTAAGTGACTGTGGAGATTCGAAAACGTTCACAGCAGTTTTTTCAAACGTGTTTTTCTCGGAACAAATTTTTTTTTTTAACTGGTGAGCATTCTAGCTCAAAGAATTGTTGACCAATTGTTCTGAAAGTTTGCGTGAATATTCTTGATTCAATTATACTCTTCATAAATCTAACTCTAAAAGGTTATTATAAATAAAAAAAAAACTTTTTTAATCTAAGAACTAGGAAAAAATGGTAGAATAACATGACATTGTAATCAAATAAATCAAAAAACATGATATTTTCAACTTTTTTTGATCACAATTACGTTCATAGTCTTAGGAAATATGTTGTTTACGGTGGAGACAAATTGTAATTTATACAAACAAAAATTGTAGCTTCGGTAATACCTACCAACAGCAAGCTTAGAAGGTGACCGCCCATAGACAGAAGCTTTTAACTCCGCTATTTATAGTAGAAATGACTACGAAAAATTGCAAGGTGTACTTTAAAAGATGAATAAAATATCCTCCAAGTTAAGCAAATATTACTAAAATTTCGGCCTGCTATACTGGTTCTTCCCCCCTCAAGTAATAACTCTACGCAAAAATACTCGCCTGCACAAAAAACACACTTTTCAGCAAAAAATAAATAAAAATAAAACGAACTATTATTTGAAGGATTTACAGTAAAAGACTATCTACATTATAAAAAAAATATTACCAAAAAACTAAGGTAGGAAAAAATATATATATTTGCGAACTCTAGCTCTGGCATAGCGTTGGACCATTACACGAATTATCAAGTAAATTTCTGCATTTAAATCCAAAGAGTCTTTCCATCCAGTTTGTAACTGAAACATCATTGGTAAGAAGTTGAAATATGGAAAAACTATTAACTAATAACAGTCTTAAATAAAAAATAACATCGTCTGAATATGATGTAACGCTAAGGCAAACTTGTCGTTTTTTTTCCAGCTTGATTTAGTACATCGTTTCCCAACCGGTGGTTCGCGAACCCCTGGGAGTTCGTAAGATATACAACGCGGGTGCACGAAAATAGTATTATAATCGCAGAAATATTTAACATATTTGTTTGAAATGAAGTCTCGAGTTCACGCGTTTTTTGTTCATCATTTATTCATTTGTCTCTTGCACATTTGATCTGTTTTGGATACAAATGTTAGCACACTTGCTGACTTTCTATCATTTAAATTTAAAGAATTATGCCTGTCAGTACAAGGCACGGGTTTTTACAATTTTCTTTGAGCATGATAGAATTAAGTCCGTGCCGAAAAGGTTCAACTTTTGAACACAATGCATTTAGATGACAGCATATGAATACTTCAGTTTTCTTCGTTTAATTGGAAAATTCGATTGATGTACACAGTATATCCTTATTAAACAACTAGATTTGCAATACTAACCAAGAAGATGTAATATTAGAGAACTTTCCAATTTTACCGCAAGAAAAAATGTTATTTAGTTAATCTGGGACATTTTCTCTGAAATCTATTTTTATCGATTATTTTTAAATAGACTGATTTTACGTTCCAAATCAATGTACTGTTGTATCAGAAAAATACATTTTAAATTTTATTACCCCTGCTGGACAAAGTTTCCATAGGAAAAATGAATTTCAGCATATAGAGATTAATGCAGAGGAAAATAATTAATACTAAACCTAAAAATGTAAGACTGAAACTGTCAGACAAGGCATTTGAAAAAAAAAAATTGAAATTATTTTTTCCGCAAGCATTCCATTAAGATTTTTTTTTAAGTGGGCTAAAACTCAAGGAATTATCACTGGATTTGTTCCGTTGAATTTGTTTAATAATAATTTTTTCAGCTATCATTTTCAAGTACTTTGTAGCTATTAGTTTACATCTGTATTTTGTAATTATTATTTTTGTTTCTCAAACCAATATATATATATATATATATATATATATATATATATATATATATATATATATATATATATATATATATATATATATATATATATATATATATAGATATATATAGATATAAATCTTGAATTTTTCTGTGTGTGTAGGGAGGGGGGGGGGGGAGCTTGTCCCTTATTACCCAGTGCACAAGGAGATAGCCAAACTCGTACAGTTTTTGGATGGGGTTCGCGAGGCAAAAAAGGTTTGTAACCGATGAATTTAGATGCTTATGGGACATTGAGTAACTCATGGAATTGTAAACAATATAAATTTTTTGTTTTTCTTTCATATTTTGTTTTCGAAAGATGTTTTAGAAAAAAATCGCAACCGTTGTGATGTCAATCCTTGTTATATGTTAAATTCTGTGAGACATCAGGGTTCTATTGGGTGGTCATCATGAAGATCTGAAGGAGACAAGAGATGAGCTAAAAAAAACGAGCTGATGTGTACATCACATGACTTCCTTTTACTCCAATTTAATGTCATTTTTTCATTATAGGCAGTTTTGATGTGATTCAATAGTTTACTCTTTAAAAATCACCAACAGTAGCCAAATTGAAACCAGATTAAAAAAAAAGTAATCGCCAAATTAGTCGCCAAGTTGGTGACAAAATTTGGCGACCAAAAGACTGCGATATATCGCCAAGTATCCGCCAAAATATAACACCACTTGAGTTTACATCGAATTTAACAATGATTCCCCTCCCCCCCAAAAAAGGGCAAAAGACCCGCTTTGGAGCATTCGAATGCAATCAAAAAGGGAGGTACACAACTAGACCCCACTAGGAGTCTACGGACCGAATTTTAACTTCGTAGGACATTCCGTTCTTGAGTTATGCGACATACATACGCACGTACGCACATACGCACATACATACATACAGACGTCACGAGAAAACTCGTTTTTTTCTCAGGAATCGATGTGTGGTTGAGTCAAAAAAAAAAAAAAAAAAACTCAATATTCATTCGGGGGCGAGCAAAATGGAAATTAAAGTCAATTTTTGAGTGAAAATTTTTTCGCGAATACAATACTTCCTTTTTTTGCAAAAAGAAGTAAAAAGAAGGTACACATGTTTTTTTTTTTTTCACATTTACATTTCACACTCCAGGGTGTCCCATATCTACCCCTATACGTAGTTGAATGGGGCCCTGAAGACAACACGGTTCTTTGATCTAGATTAAAAGCAGAGCAACCCTTGATCCAGCACAACGATCGATTTGAATCCGAATCGATTTTGAATACGAATTTGGAGGACTTCGCACCCTCGAACACATTTAACCTGCCCCAGTCATCATTAAAAAACACGGAGGATCTTCTACCGGTTGGCATCGAACCCGAAACCCTCCAGTTACAAGTCCGACGCCACGAAATTCAGGCCTCCACGGACGTGGTTTTTCTCACTGCGACCTTAAATGAAACTGCGGTCGAAGTGGCTTATAACGAGCCCTGATTTAACGAGAACCCGGATTTAGCGAAGAAATCAGAACTACTTGGTTGGTACAATGTTAAGTCTATGGGAGCAAAACTCACTTTTAACGAGCAAACCCCGCTTAAAGCGAGCAATATTTTTCGGATTCGTAAAGAAAGTTTTGACTTCCAGCTCAGCTTACCCTTTTTTGGTAACATGACAAAGTCAACCACAGTCAGCGACAAATCTTAAATCCTAAGAACAATAGATAACAGCAGTTTTTTCAATTTGTGGAGTAAATAAACATTTAAAAAATCTGTGTGTGTATTCCTCAAAAACAAGAGCACAAGAGACATTCAGACAGTTCAAAGCAAAGCAACAGATCATAAAACCTTTTTACTTCAATGTTAGCTAGAACACGACAATAATTGACATTACTATTTTATTATTTGTTGAAAATGCAAATATCTTGACAATTTTTATTTTCAGAATCGATTTAGACAGCTCATATTAATATTTAAATAATGAAACTGAATCTTTTCGGGAAATACTAACAAATATATTAATTTTATTTCGCACCGATCTGTATAATTTATTATTTTGAATCAAACGAGCTGAACGACTTTTAAAAATGTGTTTCTGATATGGTATTTTCTTTCCGAGTACACTAAATATTTAATCATTTAATCTCTTAAAATTAATAATTCATCTTTAATCATTTTATATAAGTCTCTAAGAATCAGGGGAAAATGTGTATTATTTTTTGTTTTTTAAATTTTAAATATTTAGCTGTAATAAAGCTTTGAAGTACGCCAGATTTTTCTGTATTTGATATTGAAAAATTATTGCAAGTCACGGATTCGTTTAATATTGTTTTATAGACTAATTAACTTAATGGAATTCAAAATAAATTTAAAACTTGAGTTGTGTTCACCAGAAAAGGAGATGAGAAATGTTGATAGCGTTTTTTTTTTTTTTACAACTACTTATTTAATTAGGTTTTCCATTACAGTAGACCCTCGTTTTACGCAGGTTTATTTTACGTGGTTTCTATTATACGCGGTTTAAGATTTTCACCTTCATTTTATTTTACGCGGATGAGTTTTGGTTTTACGCGAATGCGGCAATGCAAACAGATGAAATTTTCCCCTCTTTCGAAATCCAAACTTCTAAAGATTGCAGATTACACGTAATAAACTGCATTTTTTGCTTACTAATAAGCGAGCTTGAGCCACAGGAGACATTATTTTTAAGCAATTGGTTCCAAATCTCTTTTCAGAAGTAAAGTTATTAAACTCACACAGTTTAGAACTCATTGAAAGAGGAACTTTTAGGAGTGACAAAGGCAGCCAAAACCAAAAAGGATATCGACATTGGTGACACACAATCAAAACCGTTCAATTTGGAGTCATTCCTAGACAATAGAAATGATTTTGCTGATTTGTTAGTGAAGGAAGATTCTATCATGGAAGTGATCATGGATGCGTTAATGCTCTGCAAAGAATTGCAGAGAAAAATTCTTAATGATAGCCAAAAGTGCCAAAAGACTATCATTGCCAGCTCCTCTTTATAGACATAACACGAAATTAATTTAGGTTTTTCTTTTATGTTGTGCATAAAAATCGATATAAGTACACATTAAACTTATTACACAATTAGTCATCACTAGAATGAAGTAGTTTTTTTTTTTTATCTACGGGACCTAAGCCCAATTTTAACACCACTATTAGGTCTCAATTTACTCGGTTTCCATTTACGTGGAATTTCCGTGGAACGTAACCCCGGCGTAAAACGAAGACCTACTGTACTTTAAAGTAAATAAATAAATCATCATTATTATATTTTTCGTACGTTATTCCTAGTTTACGAGTTAATTTTGGATGAAAAATTAAATCATAACTTTCTTTCATAAATATAATTTCAACAGCTTTCCTTAACTAGCAGTCAATACGATATCTCAATATAATACTAGGGGAAGCTGCTGTACTCACGGACAAAATTTACTTCTCAATTTTTGCTGGTCTCTGGGAATAGAAAATCGACAAGAAACATTTTCTGGCTTCTGGCAGAATCTACAACTCATCATCTAATTTGGCAATTTTTGTCAGGTGAAAATCTCAAAGCTTTCACTTTCAAAAAAAAAAAAAAAAATCTTAAAAATCTTAAAAATCTTCTTTTTTGTCCGCGGGTACAACACCCCGTTCACTCCGCGGACAGGTGCCTTTGTACCCGTGGACATATAAAATATATATATATATATAAGAAGATCTGAGGAACTCAACAATACTCAATACATTTTCAAAAGCCATTTTATATTGAAATACTTCAAACATCCATTGGAAATAACATTAAACAAAATATCCAACAGAAATTACACTTTGAGAATTAATTGAAGGTTTTTTTTTAAATTTTCGTTAATTTTTAACATCAGTGAATTCTTTAAAATAGTTATTACTCTTAAGAGAGTTAATGATGTTATGAATAATTAATATGTTTTTAAACAAAAAAATAACTAGATTCATGAAAGTATAGTGTATGTACTACACCACTATGTATCTACATAATAACTTCAAGTTATTTGCAAATTGAAACCTTTAACCAAAATTAACCCATTAAAAAAAACTCAGATTACATTAAACCAACAAAAATCTAGGAAAAATTGACTTCAAATGAAAACAGGTGGGATTGACTGTCAGTGGATCCTATAACAGGTAGGGGTTACTTCAATAACATATTTTCAATCCGTACTTGAAATTCATCATCATTATTGAAAGCAAATTTCGAACGTTGATGACAAGGCACCATTTTGAACTACTTCACATTGTAAGAAAACTCAGGTGTGACCCTAGGAGACTAAAAATTGCCGTCCGTGGGTACACATGGTTACGTGTCCTTGGGTACAAAGGTATGCCATTTTAGTTTTTGCAAGCCAGTTACATCGACAAGACCACAGTTTTACAACATTAAAAATCAGAAACAAAACCTCCAAAATATAGGGAATCATGGTACCTACAACAAAAATAAGTAATACAATTCACGACTGACGAAAAAAAAAAAGAAATTGCACATGTTTTTTATTACTTAGATCCTACTAAAACCGAAAAATGTGATCAAATCTTAAATGTTCGTTTGATGGCGTTGAAACATCCTGGGGTACTGGAGAGGGCTGTGACACACACGTCGAATCCCAATTAGGATCTCTCTCGACGATACCCGGAATTTCCTGACGAACGTCCGTAGGTACAATAGTCCGTGGGTACAGCAAGTTCCCCTACTAGAAATTTTATTTGGAATGAATCACTGTCTGATGGTGTCGCAACCGCTTTCAAGAGGATGGTCTTCTTTGGTTGACGATCGCCCATTGCCCGTCGGTGGTTGACAGCGATTCAAATAAACACCAGAAATCAAAAATGTCCCACAAGATTGCTGTAAAATTAGTAGCAAAAATTACTGGCATAACCAGAGGGCTATAATAAAAATCGTGACCCAATAGATTCTAAAAGAAGGGACGTGTGTCAGTATTCAAAACATGTTCTTAAATGTATTCAAATTTGTTAAAAAAAAAAGCGTTGAACTAAATAAGTATTCAGGAAAGTGCTCTCAGAAGTGTTTCGAAAAATGTCCCAAAAAGAGTGCTTTAAAATGTTCTAAAAAAGAGGAAAACGTTGTTACATGGCTTTCTTTATTCAGAAAGATATTAATCCATTTAAAATGCAGCCAATAAGAGGAAAAGTAATTACAATAAGCAATTTAACATACAACAAAAGTAACAATTTAAAATCAAAAAGAAATCTGTAAATTAGAGGATTTCACAATTGTGGCAGAAATAAAGTCATTTCTGGGAGTTTATGACAGATCGCACATATCAATAAAGCTTTCCGAATAATTTTAGTTTTTGATCAGTTAGGTCAAGTTTCGAGCAGGAGAGGAGATGAGTAGCATTCATGTTGCCAGAACCGCAAATCACAGATACTAGATGTTAAGATACCTATCTTGAGGAGGTGCTTTGCCAGGCAATCATGACCTGCAGAAAAAAAGGGCTACAGCTTCCGCTCGAGGTTTATTACAATAAGTCCTCCACATCTCTTGAATTTCGCCCCAAGGTTTGTCGTTCGAGTTGGCTTTGTTTATGGACGTAAGTTGATCTTGAATTTGGTTTTTGCAGCAACGAGTAAGTGACTCACTGAGAACAGGACAGTTCACTTGGCAATCTAAAGAACCTTGCTTGGCCAGGGAGCCAGCCGTTTCGTTTAAATGGATTCTCACGTGTGACCGTGTGGGAACCCACTAGAAGATACTGGTCATATTTGCAACTCCTAGAAGAATCATGTTGTTTTTAATTTTTGAGATGATATTTAAAAAGAGGAAAATGGCCATGTTCAAAAATTGTTGAAAAAATCGCTCATTTGGACGAAGAGTGCCACAATATAATGAAATGAAATTTTACAAGAGAAGCGTTTGATGTTTCATTCTTCAGGCAATTTGCTGTAAGAAAACATTTGCTGTGCTCTCCAGTGGTTAGTACGTGAACAAAAAAAATCTGTCATTATTTTCCTAAGAAGATAACGTCATTTGAAGCCATTTAAGTGAGAAAAAAAAAAGAAAACTAAAATTTTCGTATTGTGGCTCTCTTAAACCAAACGGGCGAAATGTCTGAAGATTTGAAGTTTGAATCAGTAAAGAAATTATATAAATATCTCTTCGACTGCACGTATAACGTTTGAATTATCAAGACACAATTGAGCACACTTAATCTACAATCATCCTGCAATTTTAAATTATATGCTTATTAAATATCATTAACAATACACCTAAACTAGAACAACAAATATGCTGCATTTGCCACGCGGTACCAATGTACTAAAATCTCTAGAGATGCAACACATTTTCGATCGAAACTCCAACACTCGGAATATCATTTGCATAATGATAGGATGAGACACTATTCTAGATGCTTGCTTGAACGTTTGCTGAATCTTTCAGACGCTGTTGCATCGGAATTCTTCTTTCTTTTTGCGACAGGTTTCTTTTAGTTCGAGAGTTATTCCTGCATTTTTACGTCAAATAGATCCTGTCTCACGCGGATTAATGTGTCTGAGGAGTGATGAATGGACGGAAACTGGGGTTTAGGGAGTTTCACGGAAGTTTTTCCAGTATAATAGCAACTTTCAGCAGTTGAATTTTGCAATAATTGCACCTGCGTTATCAACGTAGGAAACGAGTGCTTTTAAACTGATGCAGCTTGCAGATGAAGTAACTAAAATATATCATCAGTAGTATCGATGTTAACCATCTGTGTCATGGGATAAAATTGATAACATATCGTTCAATCGCCAGATAACTTCATTAAGTGTATTTCATAACGTAATGCCGCACTTTAGCTCGTGGGCCACTGAACTAACGAACTGGTAGCAAAGAAAAACTATAATGGGGTCGTTTCCAATACTTTAAAAGTATTTTTTTCTGAAAGAGCATGCTTAAAAACATAGGATCTGACCATTTTTAAATCATTTCTTTAAGTTTAATATTTTTTAAAAATTACTTAAATCGTTGCGCTTTCATTATTTACACTTCTGTCATGTGACATCACAAATGATGAAATGCCATTCAATGTTGCCATTCACAGAACAAAATATTTAATTCGCATCTTTACTCACGTGTATTGGCAACGATTTGATTGATAGCAAGCGTAGAGCGCAATTTTAATTCGCTGCTTTATTATCATAACGTGGAAACGAAGTAGAAAGATGCGCCAAATTGCATCATTTGAGACGTCATAAAGACCACTCCTTGTTTGAAAAATCGGACATTTAAAAAAATTAATTAAAAAAAAAACAGTTGGGAAAATAAAAGTATTTTCTGGGTTCATGTAATTTTTTTTGCTCATTCTATCCATTTCAATGACTAAAAGTAGTACTTTTGACTGAAGGAGACCACCCCATTAGAAAAAAAAAACGAACTTGGCAACGTCTTAGTGTTGTGATTACGATCCATATGAGTAGTAGGTTAGGTTCGCATCACCTATAGATCATCGCAAATTCAACGACTTTAAGTATTTAAAATGAAACTTTACTAAACGTGTTTTTGTGAAGGGGAGACTGAGGTTGCTTGAGACAGGGGTACGTTGTCACAGTGGCAATAGGGAATCAACAAATAACACTATATTGAAAGCTACAAATGCTCATACTATACCAAATTCTATCACGTAACACGATCCAGTGACACTACATTGTGAGAAGTTAGCGGAAGGTGCTGTCAAAACTGCATGTTAGTAACATTTTAATTTTTTAGTAATATTGGTCTGCGATGTGTTTTAATGAAATGAAAGCTCTTTGTTGATGTAAATTTTTTGCCATGGCTCTTTTTTTATGTGACACGTATGCGTTTACACACTGTTCTTGGTTGATTTTTTCTCAACATTTGTTATACATTTAGTGTGTACACTAGCAAGGTAAACAAGGCCAGGGCTTATTAGCACTTCGGTAGTGGCCACTTTAAGGTTTGTATTTAAAAAAAGAGGATTCCATGTCCATAGGCGATCTTCTACTGCAATTTGATTTAACTAGAAAAAAATTAACATTTATTTCGTCTTTCATTTTTCAATCGGAATTAATTGAGAAATGTTGCATCTATGTAACACATTATCATACATTGTATCGATTAGAATCATCATACAAGGTGTTCCGTTTTAACCTGCAAGAGCTTTATGTTTGCAACCATTAGTGTTAGATGTATACTTCCAATTGCAAAAATGTTCAAAATCAGATGCAGGTTTAAGGTATTGAAAGTTTGAAGCAATAATAAAAATGAGTCAGAAAATACAAAACTCAACTTTTTATACGAGCCCCAGGTCCACTAACTTATGTTTAGGGAAATAATCTCCATTGAAAAATAATTCCAACACAAAAAGTTTGAAATTAGTACGACCAATATCCACCGAGATGTAAAACGCAGCGATTTGTGACTTAGACCACTTTTCTTTCGCCATCAATAACACTTTTTGGGGGAAAATATAGTGGTTAACAAGTGTTTCAAATTACATGTGTGCATAGATTGTGATTTTTCAAATTATTCGAGGTTTTGTAGTATGTTTTTGCGTCTCATGGCATAACATTTGCATTAATTTTCGAATAGCAATGAAAAATATAAATATCTTGTTTTTCCTACTTTGACGACCTGTCATTTTTCTGAAAGAGCGATAAGTTCCCATCTCATCTTCTTTATGGACCCTTAAAACTTCAATTTGGAATATCTCCTTGAGTTTTGGTCTCTCAAATGTCAAAGTTTTTGTATTAGTAATAGATTTCAATGGATATTATTTCTCTAAATATTACTTAAGAAACGACTATAAGTATTCAACGGCCCGTACAAAAAGTCCAATTTCGTATTTTTTAACTCTTTTTTTTTTTTTTGCTTCAAACTTTCAACACATCTTAACTCTGATTTTGAACATTTTTTCAATTGGAAGTATACATCTACGACCAACGGTTGTGAAAATAAAGGTCTTGCAGGTTAAAACAGAACACCCTGTATAGTTGTAAAATCTTATCAAAAGTTTCAATTAAAAGTAAAGGTAATCTTACACCTATGTCGCAGGTATCATTTACGTTTTTGTTTTCCCTTTACTGTATTGCAATTGTGAAAACTAAACTGATCTTACATAGTTAATTAATTTTTTCTTCATCCTTGAAGAACTGTGTTAGTTGTATCGACTGACATTTAGGAGCATCTTGCGGAGAAGTATTTTTGGTACGTAACGATAATTTAAAAGGAAAATGTTGTCATTACGAAAATGACATTAACGTACAATTGAGAAAAAAAATATAAAAAAACGTATTCTTTCTGATTTTTTAAAAATACCTTAGAAGATTATTTAATAAAAGATTTTGAAACCATTTTTTGTCTTACACAGCTTCAGTAATTGTCAAAATTTTAATGAATAAAAATCGTTCTTTTAAAGTGAAAAGAACAAGCTTTGCAAAATAAGTTATTAAGATGATTCTTTTTAAGAGTCATGTCGAAATTACAGCGCAGTCTACGACAAATATTCGAAAACTAATTTTTGTTGCTTTCACCATAAATTATTTCAGACATGTCTATGCTCTTCTTAATAAGAGAGCAGAAGAATCAATTCGTTTGGAAGTGAAGATAGTGCAGAAATGTAAAATGGCGTTCGCTTATATTTGGTACGAAAACAAAAGCATTCTAAGTTCTCTTGGGACTAGAAGAGCGTTGAGATCGGAACAAATCCCCGTCTTTCGAATAACGTTTGCATAATTCATCGACAAAATTCTTTCTTTTCCACTGGAGTATTTGTAGGATTTTTGGTGCCATTGAATCTTTTGTTTTCCTTTAATGTTTTCTTTGTTATTTCTCTCTTTTCACGTTTCGGAATATTGCAATTTTCTACTTGGAGCTCAATTTGTCTGAAACGTGATGAATTACTCCAGATTAGGTTTAATAAACATTTTTAGAGATTCTTACTTAAGAAAAAATATTTGAACTCACTATTTCAGGATGATTTTAACAAAGCATTGTAATTTGAGTTTTGAAAATCAACCATAATGTAAAAAGAACCATAGTTATGAAAAAAGGAAAGAAAAACGAAGCGCTTCAGCTTAAACTACAACCGTTGGTAATAGGCATAATAACACAAAGATAATATAGTAAATCAGTCTGATCACACATTGTTTTTTTTTTTTTTTTTTTTTTTTTTTTTTTTTTGAGATGTTTGATTTTTTACGAACCGTTCTTACTTTACATAAATTAAATTTCAACCAAATAAATGGTAATTCTTTTGTAGTAGACGCTAGGCAACCCAGCCTTTTTAGTATCTGAAAGAGTTATGCGAATGTCTTTGAGTTAGAATGTTTCATCTGTCAAAAGTTTTTTAATCTTACTAATATTACAATGTGACAAACTCAAAAGTTTTCCAAAAAAAAAAAAAAAAAACATGACACAAAAAGGGAAAAAGAATCAGATGCAGATTTTTTTAAACTCATGTCTGCATCAATTTAATTGTATTTTCAAAAGAAGAGGAACTTATTTAGCCAATTTTCACAAACATTAATCGTTATGAATGTTTTTTAAGTAACATATGACAGAGAGGAACTTCATCCAGAACGTCAAATCACTCACCAAAACATAGACAATAATATTCGGAACAATACCACAATCAGACTTTGACAATACCAAAACATTAAAAGTGCGCAAAACTATAAAATGTAATAAAAGGTATACATTAAAACGCATAAAACGTAATTAAATATATGATGAAACGGATAAAAGTCTAGAGCAGCAGTTCCCAACCTTTTTAGTAGTGCGAAGCACCAGTTTTGTAAAAAAAAAAAAAAAATGAATCCCACCAAGCACAAAATATACAAGTAAAAATTTTGATGGAAAATATAAATTTAAAATTAAATTCCAATTTGGTGATTTTCTTCAAATGTGTTCTGATTCAATAGACGTCATCTTCAATTTTAGAGAAGAAATTATTCTTAATTTTGAAAAATCTTCTTCACTGGCAAAGAGCCTCGGAGAGGTTTTGAGCGAAGGTGCATCTCCAAAGTGAATAGTCTCGAAAAAAATATTAGATCCAAAGATTTATCTCGTTTTTACTTCCTTTTACAAAAAAGGAAGTATTGTATTCGCGAAAAAATTTTCACTCAAAAATCGCCCTTAATTTCCATTTTGCTCACCCCCAAATGAATGTTGAGTTTTTTTTTCGATTCGACCACATGCGGAAAAGTGCCTAAGAATGTATAGACACGCGAAATATCCATTTTGACCATCACCGAGGTAATTACAACGACTTTTCTCGTGACGTCTGTATGTATGTGCGTATGTGTGTATGTGCGTATGTGCGTATGTGCGTATGTGCGTATGTGCGTATGTATCTCGCATAACTGAAAAATGGTATGTCCTAGAAAGTTGAAATTTGGTACATAGACTCGTAGTGGGGTCTAGTTGTGCACCTCCTATTTTGGTTGCATTCGGGTGTTTCTAAAGGGGTCTTTTGCACCTTTTTGGGGGGAAATCATTGTTAATTTCGATGCAAACTCAAGTGGTGTTATAATTTGGCGGTCACTTGGCGATATATCGCCAGTCTTTTGGTTGCCAAGTTTTGTCGCCAACTTGGCGAAAAATTTGGCGATTTTTTTTTTTTTTTAAATCTGCTTTCAATGTGGCCATTGCTAGTGATATTTAAAGAGTTAGAGAGAGAATCCCATTAAAATTGCAATAATAGGGAAATAGCATTAAATTGGTGTAAAAGGAAGTCATGTGATGCACACATCAGCTCGTTTTAGGATGTAGACCTGTGTCCGTGGCCCAGTACTACGTTGCCCGTGGCGCACTTGTGGGTTGCAGCCCATGGGTTAGGAACCGCTGGTCCGGATGGTAGAAAATCGCGTTTATAAGACACCTGTTCCCTGTTTATCCGGTGCAGCTGGAAAACATGTCTATTTGGTAAAGTAGGGTCAAGGTTCGGACAGACAAGAAGATGCCGCTTTTTCATGGTATTTAAATTATAAGTAGGAATTATAATTTAGTCAATCAAAATGATCTACCTCTCAAGTGATGCTCGAATTTTCTTTTTCAAAATATCTTCCTGTATTTATATTCAACTACCTAAATTTGTAGAATATTTGTAGAACTCGATTGTTTCTTCTAAATTATTTGCCGGGGACATTCATTTCGAGGCCGATTCTTGCTCTAGAGAAAATTCTACGACATTCATCGTTCGTTTCTTGTTTCTCATCATTATTCTCTTTTACTCAGAAACTGGAAGCATAAGTCAGGAAGAAGGTTGAAGAATGTATGTTACATTATTATTCCTAAGTGATTAATTAACAATGACTATAAATAAGTTTTCCGCATTTTTCAAATTATCATAAATTAAAGTACTCCCGTCTAAGTGATATGTTTTTTCTGAATAATTACGTACACATTAAGCGAAGATGCATCGTATTTTGTAACTTTAATCAAGAATTTCAGAAATATTAATTTTCAAACACAATTACGTTGATTAATTGTTGTGAAAGATAATCAAAAAGGAATAGATCTGAGGATATGTTTTTCATTATGTCATGTTATTTTTGAAACTAGTAGTAGACTAAAATAACCTCCCAAATGATGCGCGAAATTTTAAAAAATATTTTCCAGTCCTACCTAAATATATCCTTTTGTTAGAATTCCTCCTAATGCTTCTTCTAAATTATTTGCCGGGAAATTTATTTTGCTGCCGATTCTTGCTCTGGAGAAAATTCTACGACATTCATCGTTCGTTTCTCGTTTCTCATCATCATTCTCTTTTACTCTAAAACTGGAAGCATAAGTCAGGAAGAAGGTGAACTCAAAAAGCTGTTGGGAAGATGAAATATTGTTTTGAACCTCTGATAAAATTTTCTTCATTCCTAAACGAAGGGTAAAATAAATTGATGGAGTAGCGTAGAAGAAAAACCTCGCTTCGGAGTTCGGCCCGAGTCATTAATCAATTGCAAAAGAAAGAAGGAAAAACCTTAAAAAGAAATTACAGCATTCATGCATGCAGCTTTTATTAATGTTTTACTGAAATGATTGAAAAATTTTCATTTGGTTCTGATGCATTTCGGAGCGATGGATTCCGAAGTCTTACACTGTACAGAAATTTTACGCGGCATTACAAAAGTGTCGCTGCGAAAAATTAAGATTATCTTGCATGATTTATGTTTTTAAGGTGGTTGCACACCTTGTTTTTTTTTTCTCATATTAACAAGCAACAAAAGAAATATATTCTGGAAGTTATTTATTTCACATCATAGGTAACATAAAATTTAAAAAAAATGATACTATTTATTCAGCGTTTTCTCGTTGCATATTTGATAAAATTTTGCACGAATAAAAAATACCCATATCATAAATGAAACACTAACTGTTTTCCCAAACGTATACAGAACTTTAAACTCATTTAAAAAATGAATTTTCTAAAATTTCTTTCAACATGAAACCAATCCTCAGTTTTCTTTAATGCAACATTTGTATATTTAGCAGGAATTAAAAACTTTGATTGCATTAAAATTATGTTCACACTTTTTCCTAAAATTACAAAACTACGATACATAAAAGCGAAGGTTTCTCTAATATTTATTTCAACATGATATTAATCCTCAATGCTTTCGCATTGCACTTTTGATAAAATTTATCAGGAAAGGAAAAGATTGATCTTCTAAAAATTTATATTCAAACTTCGTAAAAAATGCTTTTTGTCTATCCAAAAAATAAAAAACTGGTTGAACCTCAAAAAGTTCTTTTAGCTTACATTTATTTCACCTATGACCTAAATAATGTCTAACATAGCACAAAACGATTTTCTTGTAAAATCCTTAAGGTGTAGGAATATCAAAGGCGAAATCTAACGAGGAAAATAGTTTGAATTTAAATGCAACACTGCAGGATGATAAATTTTAATACAGTTACTGAATGAGGAATTTTGGTGGGTTTTTTTTATAGAATTCCATCTAAAAAAAAAGCAATCAATGACAATTTTCCAAAGCGCGAAAAAACCTGGGCAACAATGACTAAGAACTGAGATGAAATTAGCGACAAACCCTTATTTTTACAGTACAACTTTCATTGTTTAAGGTTACAGAACCTTCAACAAAGGGATAATCCAAGTTTACAAAAAATAATTCATTAAAAAATAAGATTACAGTTTTTTTTTTTTTCAGAATTAAAAAGTTCAATGTAAGCAAAGGATTACATTTTGTTTTCACTCTGCTATATAAAAATAAATGTCTACAGTATAAGTAATAGTTAAAATATTGGTAATAACTACACATCTTCGAAATAACACTTATATAGAGATTGCTTTTAGGAAATAAAGTTCTTATGATAAATAAAATTATTATCAGTCGCAAAATGCCTATCTAACAAATTTACGAAATGTTTAAAAACAAAACAAAAAGAATATTTGTACGTAGAAATAAAATTTGGTTGAATATAAACACGTAAAAAATAATGAATTTATGAAAATATATTTGATTATACCTAATCTTCGAGAATTGAAAAAAAAATCATCGGTTGTTTTTTTTTTTACACTAAATCAAAATGACATAATGACTAAACGCAAACATTTAATCATAAAATCATAACATCCTCTCAAACATTTTATTCTTCACTCATTTTTTATTCAATTTTTTGTTCATTTTAATTTGCATTTTCGAAATTAGTATTTTGAACATCATATCCAATCAAATATTTTTAAATTAGAAGATGCTAATTACATCAAAGTGCAAACATATTGCTCATTAAAATATGATAAAGCTATATCTTATTATTCACTAAATATTCATTAGTATTTCTGCAGTCTTTTATATTTTAATGATGTTCATTTTATTGCATGCATTAATTAGATTCTTTTACGTTAATAGCAGTGCATTTTCGTCAAAATAAATCACCGATAGATTTCTAAATGAAAAGATAAAAGCACGTTCACTGATTCCATTAAAAAGTTGATTAAGTCACTCATAGAATTACAATTACATTTTTCTCATGAACGAAATAAAATAACAACTTCAATTTTTTTTACCGTGTGAACTATTGATGGTAGTACATTTCTGAGGAAATGAGTATCTCCGAAAAGATTTTTAAAAGCAAAAGTTTAAACTGTAATCAAGTAAAGGACTCAATCGAGGAATACGAACAGTAACTAAAATTTTGAACACTCATAAAAGCTTTTTACAGAAAAAGTATGCTCTTTTAGAAACCAACTCCAACTTCGACAAAAATTTTATTTTAAACTTAAGCCGAAAAAAAATAATGATATTCCATAAAATTCAATAAAATTTCTTCTCAGTCTTTTATTTCCCCTGAAACCCCTGCGGCCATTATGAAAACATGCTTCGATTTTTCTCTCGTGTCTTGTTCTTGGGAATTCGTTACGTCATTGAGTATTGGTGAAAGTTTCCACCCCCTCCCCCAGGTTATGTGGTCGACGGCATTCATAAATACCAATAGGCACGATGTCCATTTCAATAAACGAAGGAGAGGGAAAACTAAGCAACTTGAGGGAACGCGGCTTCTGTTGGTCAGTGAGGGCAGTTGAAGGCAATCAATTTTAAAAAGAGGATTGTTTTACCGCAGGGAAGATCTCGGACGGGGAACTGTAATTCATTCAAAACTTTTTTTTTTAACTTTGAACAAATGCAATAATAAATTCTAATAGTTTTAAAGTATTAAGTAAGTTTTTTTTATTTGATCCTTTATTTTACACTAGTGGTACCCGCACGGCTTTGCCCGTAATAAAAAATTAAAAGGTCTTTTAGATCGCCTGTATATTTACAAATAATGTATGGGGATTTTTCTCTCCAATTGGCTTGTGCCCATGTTACGGTTCCACGATACGATAATTTTGAAATTTCCTTGTCCATCTTATAATAATTTTATTCTTAAAATGGAATAGAAAAAGAACCACATTGAATTTTTGAAAAATCGCTTCAATGTGCACACCCCCATGCTACAAACTAATTTTATGCCAATTTTCATGAAAATCGGCCTAACGGTCTAGGCGCTATGTGCGTCACAGCGATCCTGACAAAGATCCTGACAGACATAGAGGCTTTCAGCTTTATTATTAGTAAAGATTAGCCATATTTTCATCCATCAATATATTCTCGTAAAAGGAAGTGAATATTTCCATAACGTGTCAAATAATACTGAACAAAAAGAAAGAGAAAGTATGTTTAGTTTAAAGTCAAGCTTTTAGTCGGTCTCAGAGATTCGTTGACACCTAAGGACATTGGAGGCACACAAATTCTAGTGCCCTCTTTTTTCCCGCAATAAATTTTAGGTACAATGTTGTTGCTCATTGTCATGTATTTATGTTTTAAGTTTTAGCAGATTGGCAACATCGAGAGAACAAAGCACGTAAATTGATATTGGAAAAGATTAATTTTAAAAATTGTACTGAGCAGAATTGTTGGTAATAAAATCATGATACAATACTTAACATGGTGTCAGAGTATAAAGTACTCACGTAGGCAGTACTAGAAGCAAAAAGTGCTTTTCATTAGTCCTTTTATTTGTAAAATTTGATTTCGGGAGTTAAAAAAAAAAAAAAAATGGCTGCAAATCTTCCAACAATAGCAGCTTTTCATCCCGGCTCAAATCCATCCGAGGCTTGGCGCCATTGGCGAGAAGATTTTAACGATTATGTAGAAGCATTAAAATATGGTAAAGAATCGGAAAACACGAAAACGGCCCTCTTTCGACATGTTTGTGGCGATGAATTGAAGAAGCAGTTACGAACTTTCAACATTAAGCCTGAGGGTGGATCAAAAGAGGTAACATTGCAACAAATTTTGACTGAATTTGACAAATACTTTAAAGATTATGTGAATGTAGTTTACGCCTCTTTCAAATTCTTGGAAATAAGCCAGAAAAGTGAAGAAAAATTCGTGGATTACTATTCACGTTTACGCTGCGCAGTAGTGGAATGCAATTACGGTGAACTTTCAGATCGAATGCTTCGTGATAAAGTAATTCAAGGACTTGATGATAAATCGTTACAAGAGCGATTGATTCGGGAAACTTACAAAAATAAGAAAACTCTGTATGAAATCGTGGCTGAATGTAAAACAGCCGAGCAAAGTAAATTGCAAGCGGCAGAAATGGGTGAGAAAGTTGAGAAAATTAATTTAGATGATATAAAATACAAGGAAAATCGCACGTATTCGCAAAAACGCGAATTTCTGTGTAAAAAATGTGGAAAAATTCATGCGCAAAGAAGATGTCCTGCATTTGGCGATAAGTGCCGAAACTGTGGCGGAAATAATCACTGGTCCAAAGTGTGCCGAATAAAATCAAATAATAGACAACGTTTGCCAAGTGTTAATACTGTAGAGCAAACTAGTGGCTCTGATTCAGAAAATGGGTACTTAGGAGAGTTGAAATATATAAATCATCTGGAAGAAGGAAAATCAAGAAATGTATGGCTTTACAAATTAGGCTTAAATGGAAATGAAGTCACATTTAAATTGGACACGGGAGCTCAAGTTAATGTCATTCCAAATTGCGAGATATTAAAGTGGGTTGAAAAGCCATTGGTGAAGAAAATCAAAACACCTGTACTTGATTACAGCGATAATATTGTGCCGATTCTTGGTGAATGTATGCTTAGATGTAAAACAGCGAAAGTGAATAAGGTTCTAAAATTTTTAGTTACCTCTTTGGATTCAACTCCAATATTAGGCCTCAAAGCTTGTGAGGAATTAGGTCTTATTCAAAGACTTTATAATGTATTGAGACCTGTGAGCTACTTAGGTGAAACTCCTGAGGAAATTTTGAACCAATTTTCTGACGTATTTACAGGGGTAACAATTGCTGATACACTTTCCAGAGCTCAATTAAAAGAAGAAAAATTTGAAAATGAAGAAGGGACAGAAGCAAGTGTAAAAATAAATATTCTAACTCGGGCTTCACCAAGCAAGTGGAAAGATATTGCAGCAATTACTGTAAATGATGAAGAATTACAAGATGTTTTATATCATATAAAAAATGGGTGGGGTGATAAACGAAGTACTAAGAAACTCGCCCAACCTTACTGGCATTGTAGAGATGAGTTATACTCTACAAAAGAAGGAATTATTTGTCGCGGTCAACGGTTAGTTGTGCCACAAGCTTCAAGATCAGAAATACTAAATAAGTTGCACTTGACTCACAGAGGTGTCGTAGCTTGTAAAGTGAAGGCAAAAGAATACTTTTACTGGCCTTCCATGAATATTGATGTAGAAAACCTTATTAACAGATGTAAAATTTGTCAGGAACATCAACGTAACAATCAAAAAGAAACTCTGATTGAACAAGAAGTACCTGAAAGGCCATGGCAAAAAGTGGGCTGTGATTTTTTCATTTGCAAGGTCAACAATATATTTTATTGATTGATTATTTTTCAAAATATGTGGAAGTTCAGTCAGTGAAGCATAACAGTGCACAAAACGTAACTACTATCTTTAAATCTATTTTCTCCTGACATGGCATTCCGGAGGAGCTCGTGAGTCATGGGGGACCGCCATTTGACTCAGAGTGTGTAAAAAGTTTTTGCATGGAATGGAACATAAATCATCAGATCACGTCACCGTACTTTCCTAGGGCCAATGGACAGCTTGAAAGAGCAATTCAGACAGTAAAAAAAATCACTGATAAAAGCAGCACAAGATGGAAAAGACTTATATACGGTCTTGTTAGACTACAGAACCCAACCATCTTCTGATCTTCCTTCTCCCGCTGAGTTGTTGATGGGTAGACGACTTAGATCCCTTTTGACATCGCATCCAGAGAAAATGCGACCAAACTTCCCATTAAAGAAAGCACAAGAATCTTTAAAGAAGCGACAGAAAGCACAAAATAAATATGCAAACATACATGGAAAAGAGTTGCCAATTCTTCATAATCAGGCAAAGGTATGGTTTCGTAAAATGCCGAACGAGCCGTGGAAGCAAGGAACTGTCATTCAATCCAATCATAATTCTCGGTCTTATACGTTATTAAAGGGAAGGATGGTGGAGTTTATCGCAGAAATAGATTTTACATTCGTCCAGACAAATCAGAACACTATAGTTCTTCACAAACAAGATCAGTGGAAGATTTTTATCCTTCGACTTTGGCTAAGGGATCAAATCGAGAAATAAATAAAGAACATTCAAGCATGCCAGAACAAATAGTTCACAAAACAAATGTCCAGCAAGCATCCGCGGAAAACCCGGTAAGAAGATCGTCAAGAACTATTGTCAAGCCTCAGCGATATGGATACACTTGAACTGAATTCAATTATTTATTTATTACTGTAGAAAATATTTTAATCCTTTTTATTTCCTTTAAAAAGGGCATGTCATGTATTTATGTTTTAAGTTTTAGCAGATTGGCAACATCGAGAGAACAAAGCACGTAACTTGATATTGGAAAAGATTAATTTTAAAAATTGTACTGAGCAGAATTGTTGGTAATAAAATCATGATACAATACTTAACACTCATCAAAAAATTTCTAAACTCTAAAAGCTTCTAACAGTGAAGTGAAAGTTTGTGAATGGGGTTAACTCAAGTTTTTGATGCAACCATTGCAACCAGAGCAGCGGTTTCATCCTTTGATTATTCTTACAAAAAAATTCCTACCGTCGTAGAAAAACTTGACTTTATAACACTAACTTTATAAAATTAACTTTTCTCATCAAACATTATTACTAAAACAATTGAACTAAAGATGCTAAAATATACAAAACAATAATGGCAAGGCTAAAAGGCAAACGGTGAGCTGTAGTTCAAACTATTGCTTAAAAAAGTTGTTTGAACCAAAAAACGTTCGACTATTTGCACGAAATGAGGAAACCCTGCTATTCTTATAATCACTTACTGTTAACTCACGGCTCATGCAGGCGTATTTAGCAAATGTTGCATGATATCTTGTTGCTCAGAATTGGAGGTTAGCCAGCTGAGGACGTGGTGGTTACGCGTTGGATTTGTAAACTCAAGATTGTGGGTTCAAACCAGAATCCAATCGGGAGATCTCCAAGATGCCAAAAATCGTCCGGATCCATGTAGTACGATTATGTGCCATGTAAAAGATTCCTTGAATACTCATTTGGCATGAACACTCTTCAAAAAATTAAATTTCTATGGCATTTTTTCACCGTAGAAGTGGAAATGGCTATCCGCTGATGATGACGCCACGAAAAGGCCGTCTGCCGCTGCTGGGGTCTGGCAAATGTACGCAAGCAAAATAAACTCAATTCTTGATTAGAGTGTTGTGAAAAATTATTCGAAGTTTCCTAAGACGTTTAGATATTTCACGGATAACGTTAAACTTCAAGATACGGGCACTCATATTTTGCTTTTACTTTCCTAATGCTGGGATTCAGGGAAATAATTTTACAAGATTTTTCATACTGGTATTAAAAAATAATCTTAATTTGCAAACATCCATCGTTAGCTATTTGAATCGCTCTTTTATGTTTTCAAATACATTTCTTTCCTTTTTATCTGATTTCAATTTCATGCAAAAAAAAAAAAAAATAGTTTGTGGATTCTTAGCTGCGTTCAAAATTAATACTGCTATCGAAAGAAAATGGAATTCGTTTCTGGTAAGTTAAAGTTCTTGAAATCAAGGATTACAACTAAGTAAGTTATTAATCTGTGCTTTAAAAGGTTATAAGTTTGAATAAGTTTCATTTTTGATAGATTTTTATTCATACTATCCATTTAAAAGAAAACTGTTAAATTACTTTGTGCTTGTAAAATTATAAAAGTTATACCATAATAGTTAAGCAATCATCAAACAATACATAATCTATGTAATGAGAAATGTGTGCAGTTGTATCATTAAACAAAAACTGCTACTAAAAAATTATATTGTTAAAAAACCTATTTATTTTTAAAGCAGATAAAAGGAGAACGAAAACCGTAATTGAATTTGTTTGAATATCCTCTTATAAATATTTTGTAAAAAAAAAGGATGTCTTAATTTAGACGCGATTTAAAAAATAATTATTCACAATTACTGTAACGTACTTTTATTAAATATTTTAATTCCAGGTGTAAATTTTGGCCCGGGTTTAACTCTTTGAATTTTTCCGTAATGTAGATACATCAGTCATTAATCATTATGTTCAATGATTTGTAAAAGCTCTACTCTTATAAAACTATCTTTTTTAAAAAAAAAGAGTTTTCTAAGTTTTTCGTTAAACGATATTTCGCATGATTGCAGCAATATAACAGCTGGATAACTCTCAATATTTTTCTAACGTCGAAAAACATACCTTGAGAAAACATTTTTTCAAGGAAACGAAAGCAGTTTTTCTTTCGGAAGTCACTACCATAATACTAACAAGAAGGAAGTATTTTTTTTTTTTTTTACATTTTTATCGATACAAATCCTGGTTTTCTTACTTGTTCTTATTTAGTTTATTAAATGTAATTTTAAATGTTCTTTTTTTATACCAAAACGTTAGTTTTTTTTAAATATTTTTTTTATTGGTTTTGGAGGAGAAAAACGGAAAATTTATCTGAATTTGTTTTTATATCTAGATTGAGGAAATTATAAGCATTTCGTTTAATTATTGCTGTCATTTGTTAAGATCAAATCTGTAGCTCGGTTCTCAATGGACCACTATCAAATTCGTCAGTTGCGAACAAAAAATCCTTTTAGACTTCAATTCGATATTGCAACTAAGTTCAAAATTTTGTTAATAAAATAACCAGTCCAGTTTTTTTAACCTGCAAGTTATTGCTAATAGTAAATTTCTTAAGATAGTGGTATCTCTACACATAAAGTTTAAAGCAAAAAAAGTAAAATGTAATCAGGAAAAGGATTGAATTGGGTTATTTTCATCAATTAAAATTTTCTACCTTCAATTCTGTAGTCAATAGAATATTCAAAATAATAATAATAATAATAACTTGGTGTCAGAAAGTGCTTTAATTTTCCTAGTATTTAATTTTAATAATTTTTTTTCCATCCCAGATTTTCAAAGCTGTCTCTTGAGGCGTCAAAATATTTTGACTCGATGAATGTTTACATAATATGTTATGCATTGCTGTGTGTGTACAATTTGTTCGTGTTAAAAAAAATACGTTTTTTAGAAAAACAGAACTTAGAAGAATGAATAAATTGTTTTCGAGCTTAGTCGGTTAAAGTTTCGAGAGTTACCTTTATAGAACATAAATATATTATCTTTATACACATACCTTATTTTTTAAAAAAGCAAACATCATTTAATTTATTACATTTCTACTTTATCAATGTTTTTCAATGCCAAACAGTATTTCGGTAAGTCATTTGCGTCTAATTTATTGTACATTTTACTTAGTAATATAAACTTATAATAAATAACTCACTTCAACTATTACAAAGTGTATATATTTTATTTAGTTTAAATTGTTAATAATGATACTTTTAGCTAGAAAATATCACCTAAGACCTATGTATAATGTACGTTACGCACAGAATTAATTAGGGATTTAAAAGTTAAAAATTAATGCAGAGATTAATATTTTAATAGCAAGTGATAGCCTATTGCTTTGTAAATTGTTTTGGGTAAGATAATTACGTACAGAATTAATTAAGTAATAAAACCCTCACGCATTTAGTCTGAGAGACAGCATCTTGACTTCTATAATGAAACAGCAACCCCTAAAAGCACCTACGGGTTTTAACCATCTCTAAAAGATAGTTAGAAACGTTTTAAACAATTTTGGAACCCGAGTTTTAAGTTTTTGAATAAAAATAGAGCTTTTGAATCGTCTTAGGTATAATATTGTAGTGAAAATAACTGCAACCAATACAGCTAACGTTCATGAAGACAAAAATATCTTCAATGTGTTTTTAAATGATTTAGCGGCCTTAGCATCAAAAAGTCTTTTACAAACTATCTGTATACATACATGTGCTTGATTTATAAATCATATTTAAAATTTAAGCGAACTGTCCAGTTGAAAAAATTACAGAAATCACTAAACACTTTCTTGCTTCTTAATAACAAGTATCACGTGACCTCCAATGCGGGAAAGACGATTTTTGTTTTTTGTTTTTCTACCCTTTTATTTTTTCTCCGTTTGTAGAAATATCTATTTTCCCCCGCAATGAACTCAAATAGTTTTTATAAGAGTATTTAGTACAGTAATTTAATAATACATAGCATGTTGCATGCTAGCGTTCATCACTGGTACATTGGTGACGTCATGCGCAAAAGTGCCGTTTTTGAATACCCCATCTACGGAACGACTAATTAAGTTTAAATTAAATAAAATTTGACTTTTGAGGTGATTTTCTGTTTGTAATTTGAAATAGGTTACTTTAAAACTAAAAAAGCTGCTCAAATATATATTTTTTTCTACTAATGTGTCAAAACATAAAAAAAATGGCCCGGATCCTTTTATAACAAATCCACAGGAATTACTCACGAAACTTTAACGCAATGGCAAAGTAGAACAATAATATACAATTCCTAAAAAAAGTCTGTTTTGCTCAGGCAGTTTTAGATTTCTTATAACATATTTATTTTTATTTTCAATACATAATTTTCAAAAGTAAGTATAAATACGTATCCTCAACTGTAGTTATTTTCTGAAAAACAACAACATACTCAGTCAGTTTTCGAAGCTTGTTTGCTTTTCCAGAAGGAAAGAGAAAACACTCAAAACCAGGAAAACAACCGAAAGGAAGGCTCTTGCAAGAAAATCAATTCATGGTAAAATTTTTAGCTCAAATAAATCACAAGATTGGAAAAGCGCACATCACAAAACCGATTATATTGCTGGAATTCCAGGCTGTACAAACAATGGGGCTTATTCCCAGGTGGCCGCCATCTTGTTTGCTAAGTTGTGACGTCAGGAATGGAAGCAACAGGTAACCAATGGTTGCAGAGGAGGCGAAATTAATTCCCGTTGCCACTTCGAAGGATTAAATACCAATGCTCAAAAAGCGAGACGAAGCGCGTAATGTATTGCAGATAAGGTTGAAAATTTAGATCAATATTTTCAGAGGATGGCTTTTCTTTTCTCACCTTTATTCAAAATCAACTGTTGACTCGAAAAAAAAATGCAGAAGATTCTCGTAGTTTGCTTGTTTCTCGTTCGAAGAGAAACAATGAAAGAATCAGGGAAAGATTTCTTTTCATTGCGTAAAAGAATGTATGTTTTGAATATTTGAGGTTGTTTCTTAAACTCATATGATATTAGAAAGTAACTGCTTAGAACCATGAAAATTAAAGAATTACATTATTGTGTGACTAAGGTTATTAAAATAAAACTTATTATATATCGATTAGTTATTTTTACTGTATGGATTATTTGAGAAATGCATTCAAATTAATGACATTCTGTTTATTAGTTTTCATATTTTCTTTCCATTTGTGTTCAATGTTATGTACACGTTACATGAAGTAACAAACTTTAAATTTCATTCGTATTCCTTGAAATATATTTACGAATATGAAAGAGGACAAAACTGAAGTAATATAATCTTTTCAAAGTTCAAAACAAACAAGTTTCTTGTGAAAAAGCGATCGAAAAATTTGTACTATGGAATTAGTAAAACGACAACAACATACATAAAGTACAAATAAAGTATTAAAATAGAGTTAAACACTCAGCAAACAGCTGTTTCAACAGCTGTTGAAACAAATGTTTGCTGGATTTGTAACTTTATTTTAATACTTTATTTGTACTTTATACACGTTGTTGTCGTTTTACTCAAACAAGTTTCTTGCAATTGTTAAGTGAACGAGTTGACGAGGTTCCTATTGCTTCAAAAAATATTTTCTGTACAACAACCTTTTTTTAAAAGAATTATAAAATCATAAGTGATTCTTTGCCAATAGAAATCTAATTTCATAGAAATTTAGATAGAAAAACGTAAAGAAAATGGTGCTCGTGTTGGAAATCACTTACCATAATAAATACTAACAGATCTGGAGCATTTAAGTATTCTAAAAGTGGGGAATTATAATTCTGTCTGGCAGTTAAAACTGCATAAATATTTAATATTTAATTATCTGCGAAGTTTGAAGTTCTAGAATTATTTGTTGAAAAATTGATATTTCTGCTGAATAGATCTTTATATTTTGCACTTTTACATAAATAGTGCTTATCAATTGTAGTTTCAGAATTGTTCAGCAATTTCAGAATAGTTCCAGCAAATCAACAATTGCGCACCAGAGGACAGATTTAAAGGATTATCTGAATACAATTCGCTACAGAATCATTCTTCTTCTAAGAACACACAGGTTCTGCTAAGAACATTACTCTTATAAGAACCATCAATTTCTGGTGATAAAAAAGAGTTGTTATTATACAGATGCGGAATATATTAAGCCCTAGCAAAAAAAGTGACGCAACTCAAAATTTAGAAAAAAAGTACTAACTATTGATTTAAAATTTAAATTTAATGCTCTTTTTTGTGACAAAACTCGCCTAGAGTTCGCTTACATAACTGATACGTGGGTGCGTAAAAGCGATATTATCAACAGTGACGCATCATTAAGATTTCAAAATTTAGAAGAAACATTTTCTAACTTTAAGTATGTATTACTAGTTTAGAAAACAAAAACTAACCAATAAACATCACATTGTTTTTTTTTTTTTGCGCATTATAATATTAAACTAAATTGCTTAAATCTATTATTGCGAAAATCTTAGATTTTCTCCAATGCTGTTCTTTTGAGTTGTGTCACTTACCTTGCCGAGGTGCGATGTATCTAGAAGGACATTCATTGCTAAAAATTAGATTTGCGGTAACGTCTTTCTTCCTTAAAATAACAGTACCCTCATCCATTCTTTGGGTTGGAAAAATGTCCGGCATTTTGATTACATTTTATCAGACTGATTCCGAATTAAAGTTAACGCTGTATTGAGATATAGTAGGCTGAAAAACACTCATTCAGACTTACTATTTTCCATGACGAAAAATTCGCGATAAATACGAAGCAACCGTGATATCACAATGACTAAAGTGACCCTTATGATGAAGTGGCTAGTCTGTCACTTTAGGGTCACCATGACGGTCACGAAAGATCAATATAAAGTCAAAAACAGGTTTCTATAACTGGTGAATTTCAGTCCATGGTGTCGTTGCAAAGTAACATTGTAGTGACTTCACACTGTCACAACTTAATTGTTGCAATGACGTCTCAATGAAATCACACAAAGCATGTAATTTATTCGTCACTGTGTCATTCCTGTGAAACGACACATTTCTATAACTTTGCGACCTTTGTAGCTCTCAATAAACTGACAGATTCAATTGCTATCTCGGGTGTCATTGTATGAAACTTGTAGTGAAATCATTGTAACCTTGTTGTGTAATCAGGGAAGAACATTTTAACATTTCCAAACAAATTATGTGACGTTCAGACCATAGAACAGATAATTTTATGAATGAAAAGGGTAAAACAAACTATATGCGTGATGTTTTAAGAAAATAGCATTTAGTTTATTATACTTTGCTTCAACTACTACTACCAGCATGGAGCCAACAATAGTACCAATGCGGTATACGAGATAACTGACAAAATACTGAATTGCATCACAAAATAGTTTACAAATACGCAGATAAGTTTTCTGTTTTACTGGTGACATGCATGTAAAAATTCTTACTATGTTTGGGATATCATAGGTTTCCTCAAATTCATTTCGCCAGTACAATCTTATCGATGAAATTAACTTTATCTTGAGTATAGTAGGAGTGTAAGCCAAAAATAATTATTTGGCCAACTTTGGCTGGAATTGGTTTGCAGTTGAAAAAATTCGACTTCGTTGAAATGGCCACTACGCTGATGCATGCTGTAAAAACGGCTCTTTGACTTTTTTTTATTGCAGGAGCTCAAACTAAAGACTATTTTCTATACTTTTACTTGACTAAGCAAGCTAAGCCCGGACTTTTAGGACATGATTGGAATTTCTTTCTTAGGAAATTATCACCAATCATCTTTGATTGGTAATCACCCAATCATCTTTGCTGAGAAGACCTAGTCTCTCTTGGTATGAGGGCTGTCTGTTCAACTGTCTGCGCTACTGGGTGGCTAAGATATCTTTGATGGTGTATATGTTATTTTAACTAAAAATGTATTACTTTTTTTTCTTCTTGCAACTACAGTCTTGATATCAGAAAGTCAATTGTTTAGAAGTCACAAAGTTCATTTTAAATTAGAACCATTGTTTTGCGAGGAGGAAAAAAAATGCTTGAAACTAACAATTTTTAGTCCTTTTCTAGCTCAGTAAGACCGACTAGTCCGTTTTTTTTTAGTTTCCAAAATGTATTTCGAACCAGCAAATAAATGGAGTTCCTACAAATCAAGCTTCACTTAACGGCTCCCTGTGGATCTGGGACCTTCTTCCAGAGACTTCTGGTAAACAGGGGATAGAAGAAAAAAGTTGAAAGTTGTGAAGATCGTCTTGCACCATTAATTTCGAATAAGGCTTGAAGCTACTCTTAACAGGACTCCTGGGGTGATCAGAAGAGACAATGGAAAAAGAACAGACGACACCTAAGTTATTGTTACAATACATCCTCTGATACGATCAGAGAATTTATTTCCTTTTTCTGCTCCTGAGACAACTAGAGTCAGAGAGTTTTGTAGGTATCACACTGGCAAGTGCTGAATAAGTGAAATTCATTTTCAAGGTATTCAATAAAGATTGTCGAGATACTTTTTAGAGAAGATGATTTTTTCTCATATTGCTAAAAGCTTCGTTATTATTTGTGAGATTCCCACCTGATTTCAGTACCGGTATTGTGTGCTATTTTTTAATTTTATTTAACCTGTATTTTATAAGGAAAAATACCGGTATTTTAGTATTGTCTGCAAATTACGAATATTTATTGTCTATTGTTGCTTTAAATCCGTATTTTGTCTCATCAATAAGACTGTTAAAATCGTACATAAAAACAATATATAGGCGCAAAACGTTTTTTTTTTTTGCAAGGTTTCCTTTTTTTTTTGGACAAACCCTGCACATAGATCATCTAAGACATCCAAAGTTTACAGATTTACTGGCTTCGTTCCCTTTTCTGGTGGATTTGTTTTTTTTTTTTAATTTTAATGTAATTATTAGTCTTTAACTATAGGATGCATACATTAAGAAGTTGGGCTGTAAAATTTTTTTTAATGGATTATTTAATTTTAAATGATGAAAGCTATTGTTATACTTATCCAATCATTAATATTTGATTATAAAACTTGTTCATTCATTTTCCATTTGTTCATCAAAAGATTGTTCACACTATTTTTTTATGCTTTTCTGTATAAAAATGGGAAACATCGCAAAGAAATGAGTAGTTTTTTGCTCCTTCTTAAAAAAAAAGAGTTAATAACGGTATTGATACCGGGATACCAGTTTGACGTTGTAAGAAAATACCTAATACCGAAATTGCATATTTGGTTCGATATTGCAATCACTATTGACGACTTAAAAACAAGCACATTACCGTTTCGTAGATTGATAAGTTAAAGAAAAGATTTCCTATTACGGTTTCTTTTCATCAAACAAAAATTGTTGCCAAAAATACTTTTTTCACAATTCTGATTCAGCTGGAGAGAATTATAAAAAAAATTTCATTCATCGAGCACATTAACGGTTTTTTTGTCTAATCTAAAACTTAAATTTCAAAGTTTTTATGCTTCGCTTTGAAACATGTTAATTGTGTAGAGTATAAAACGGTTTACTTGTCATGAATATTATTTAGATCAAGCCAATGGAACCAGCAAATATTTAAATACAAAATCTAAAAAATGCTCTTATAATTTATGAAATAAAGCTTGAACTTTTAGGTCTAGATTTAAGCACTTGTTTAAACTTATCACAAAAGCCATACTTTATATTAATATGATATTGACTAACTAACGAATAAATACCTTTGTGCTGCAAATAATCCAACGTTTTGAAGCACAAAAATTGCAAATTATTTCAGACCCGTGTTTCGATGTTACAAGGAACACCTTTTCCAATGCAAAGAAGTGTGAGCTTCTGGATGAAAAGTCATCCCAGAAAAGCAATACGGTGGAACAGGAGATAGTATAAATACCAAAAAATAGAAATTAAACAATACAAAAAAAAATAAATAAATAAAATGACACCTGGAGGCAAAATTTATTACACAATTCCATCAGGAAAAAACCGTTAAGTAATAAATTTTCCAAGAAAATGATAGCTAATTTATTCAGAGTGGTTTCATTTTTGGACTTTTTGCATTGTTTATGGGCTTTCTTGGAAAATTTATTACTTAACGGTATTTTCCTGATGGAATTATATAATAAATTTTGCCTCCAGGTGTCATTTTAGCTTTTTTGTTTTGTTTAATTTCTATTTTTTGGTATTTATACTTTCTCCTTTTCCACCGTGTTGATTTTCTTGGATGACTTTTCATCCAGAAGCTCACACTTCTTTGCATTGAAAAAGGTGTTCTTGTCACACCGAAACACATGTCTGCAATAATTTGCAATTTTTGTGCTTTAAAACGTTGGATTACTGATTATTCTAATGATATTGACTGTTTTAAAAGAATTTATCTTACACTCCACAAATTTTTGGCACAGTAAGGCGAATAAAAATAATCGTCAAAGAAATCTTTTTTTTCCCTGATAGTTATGTAAAGTATTTACAGTTTACCGTCGATTTAACGATACCCGATTTAACGTTTTCCTTAATTTAATGATTCATTTGACTCGTGCGGATTTGACTGCTTAGAATGTCTATGCTCCTCGATTTAACGATATTCCTGATTTAACGATATTTTTTTCCAGTCCCTTGACAATCGTTGTATCGGGGTTATACTGTATTTTGTAACTATTAACATTCAACGGTAATGCTCATACTTGTATTTGGTGCACAGCAGTACAGAAAAAAACTAATTGTACGAAAATCTTGCGTATATCTTAAGAACCAGTTACGATATTAGCTTTACCCTTAATTACTCCGTTGGCATTTGCGCTTGTTTTAGAAAAAGTGTTTTTTAATGCTTCTTGCCTAGAGCTAGTGTAGTAGTTGAAATACTTTGAGATTCCCCACCCTTCATGTCAAAACATTTTAAGCACAATTTGTAAAAAAAAAAAAAAAAAAAACTTAAAGAAAATATTCACAAAACGTTTTTTTTTCACATCACTCGAATGTCGTGTTAGAGTTTTACACATGAAATAATCTTTCCACTACACTTCACTCTGAAGCAACACCGAAATAACTTGTAATATCTTCTGATGGAAATATTTACTTCAAAGTGTTAGGTTAAAACAATTATAAATTATACCTCTGGAATATTTAAAAAAATATATGTATTATTTAACTTACGAGGGACATGAGAGAAGTAATAGAATCAATAAACTGTTCATTTTCAAAAGGTTTTTATGCGTTTTCAGACTACGAATGAAGTGAGTAAAGGAAATGAATAAAAATTATGCAATTTAAGGAAGCTAAAGTACTTTGAAAAGTATTTAAAAAAAAAAAAAAAAGCAACTGGTTCATACATATTGTTGCACTTTTGCTTCATTTTTCGTCCATTCAGAAGACCGGAAGTGATCTCAACTAAGAAACACACATCATCAATAGTTTATCATCAATAAGCTAAAGCAACAGTAAAATAGCATGATAATAAAAGTTATCAACCAATTTGGTATTGACTTGAATGAAACTGGAAAATTACAGCTTAAAACAGTATATGATCCATTCCACGGAAAAAAAGACTTTGTGCCGCGTGTCACAGCTAATATATTTCACTAAAAGTGATAAATTGAAAATAAATGTAACAAAATGTTGTTATTTAAGAAACACAATCGTGTGTGTGATTTCTTATAGAAAAATTTTATTCATTCCGTCTTAAAGGTATTATTTTTTAATGAAATACATTCACTGTCATTTGAGGAACAAAAGGGTGACTTTTCCGTGGAATGGCCTTTACGTACATAGTGCTAGCTTTACAAAGTTTGATTATTTAAGATTATATGATAAAAGTTAACTCATATGTCGTCACCTCAGAGCAACAGTAAGATATCTAATCCGAGGAATAGCTGTGAGATACCCTACTGTTTCTTTAAGGCGACAATATGTCTTCTTTATTTGTTATACTCGTTTTTGAGAAATTTAATTCATTATTGGCTACCCATTCTTTGACAGCTTGGCAGTTGCTTTGAAAATACTAAATGTCGTTATATCTCTGAAGTATCTGTAGTATTATATCTCTGCACTATCCTAGACAAAATAAGAAATGAACCTATTCGAAGGGAATTACAGATATTCAGCCTCAATGAAAAAATTACGGAATATCGTAAGATTGGAAAAACCATGTTCGATGTATGGCACGAGTGAGACTTCCAAGAGCTGCGTTTTATTACAGACCAAGGGACAAACGAGACCGTGGTAGGCCTATGAAGTGGTGGGGCGACCAAGAAGTCGGAACAGGCTATATGCCTAATCCTTGAAGAAGATGATGATGATGATCTCTGAAGTATGCGATTAAGGTACAATTGTTTGCTACTTCAAACCCAAATTAATGACTATTCATATCTTTTTCTATTTTAAATTCAGCATATTTTATAGGGTATCCGATTGCCCAATGTCTGGCTCTAACTCAATAATAAATAAATGTTAAAGCTCTTGCGTGGTTATTTGATTATGCAGCAGCATACGCAAAGTTTATGAAGAATATTTATTTTATAAAGATTTGTTGACGTCATCCTCTCAGTAATTGGGTATTCTTCTTTCTGCACTGTCGTCAATAAAAAAAATCATTAAAAAACTAGAATATCAATTAGGGATTAACTTGAATGGGAGTTAAGCTATTGCACTTCTTCTCCATTCAATGTAAAAGTTTACATAACATACGTAATTCAGAGCATTTTCACATTAAAATTAGTTCTGAATACAACACAGCTCCCGCACTTCTGTAAGAAATTTAAGCCCTTTTATTGATTGATACTTCTTATGGAAAGTTATTTCTGGTGCATTATATATATATATATATATATATATATATATATATATATATATGTGTGTGTGTGTGTGTGTGTGTTTGAAAAATTGTTGTAAGAATATTTACACAAAAATGTCTCTGTGTGTGTTTCCATGTCTACGATATCCTCAGGAAATTCTCAATTTTAAACCGTCCACCAAACTTTGCTTTAAACAGAAGCATATCACAATGGGGTGGTTTCCTTCAGTCATAAGTACTACTTTTAGTCATTGAAATTGATAGAATGAGCAAAAAAAAAAAAAAAATATGGACCCAGAAATTACTTTCATTTTTCCAACAGTTCTTTTTTAATTAATTTTTTTAAATGTCCGATTTTTCAAACAAGGCATGGTCTTGATGACGTCACAAATGATGCATTTTGGCGCATCTTTCCACCACGTTTCCATGTTATGATAATCGACAATAGAATCAAATATTGCGCTCTACGCTTGCTATCAACCATATCGTTGCCAATACACGTGAGTAAAGATGCGAATTAAATATTTTGCTCTGTGAATGGCAATACTGAATGGCATTTCATCATTTGTGATGTCATCGGCAAGATTCGTAAACAATAAAAGTGCATCGATTAAAGTATTTTTTTTTAAATATAAAACTTAAATAAATTATTTTAAAAATGGAAAGATCCTAAGTTTTTAAGCATGTTCTTTCAGAAAAAAAAAACTTTTAAATTTTTGGAAACAACCCCGTTATGATTTAATAAAGGAAAATTAAATGTGAACTACTTTCGCTCCTGACACTACACATATTTATTTAAAATTAGCGCGCTCTAGAAGCATTAAAAGAAGCATCACCGTGCTTCAAAACTCAAACTCGATGATTCCTGAATTTATGATATCTTCCCTCTGTCCAACATTAATCGACGTTTTAATGCAAGTGCCTGCTCTCCATGCAGTTTCTCGCTCCCCCGAATGAACTGTCTGCAGTTGGAAATTCGTTTAGTGACACTTAGACGGCGAGGAAGGGGTTTAAACGCACCCCAAGCTGGCTTCCAGCTAATGAGTTAGGTGCTAAGAGCACTTTAGTCGCGCACGTTCGGCCATCACTCATCTTCTGACTATTAGGAGAAGGAAATCCGGAGTAACTGTGGATGCGAATTCCATGTAGTTTGAACCATATAGATAGTGCATTAAATTTCGTAAGCTAAATTTAAAAATAGGATTTTCAGTTCAGTTGTTCATGCGTTCAATACCTTAATTTAGCTGATATTTCCAATAAAGATCGGAAAACTGAACACACGTAACTTGATGTAGCTTGGAATATATTTACGAATTAAGATGTAAAGATATATACTGCATAATTATATTCACACGCAACCTTCTATACATACTTTTCCACCTTTTTTTAATCAATAAGAAAAACATTTTTATAAATAAAAACGAGCTGATGTGTGCCTCACATGACTTCCTTTTAATCCAATTTAATGTCATTTTCCCATTATTGGTAATTTTAATGTGAGTCAATAGTTTACTCTCTAAATATCCCCAACAGTGGCCAAATTGAAACCCGATTTAAAAAAAAAATCGCCAAATTTGTCACCAAGTTGGAGACAAAATTTGGCGACCAAAAGACTGGCGATATATCACCAAGTGTCCGCCAAATTACAACACCAATTGGGTATACATCGAAATTAACAATGATTTTCCCCTAAAAAAGGGCAAAAGACCTCTTTAAAAAGGGGAGGTGCACAACTAGACCCCACTAGGAGTCTACGTACTAAATTTCAACTTTCTAGGACATACCGTTCTTGAGTTATGCGACATACATACGCACATACGCACTCCGCACATACATACGTACATACGGACGTCACGAGAAAAGTCGTTGTAATTAACTCGGGGATTGTCAAAATGGATATTTCGGGTATTTATACGTTCTTAGGCACTTATCCGCGTATGGTCGGGTTGAAAAAAAAAAAAAACTCAACATTAATTCGGGGGTGAGCAAAATGGAAATTAAGGCCGAATTTTGAGTGAAAATTTTTTTGCGAATACAATACTTTCTTTTTTGTAAAAGGAAGTAAAAAACGTTCAAAAGTTAAACATGGCAATGAAATAAGGGTGGGGAAGGAAGGAGGTGATACTACCCCAACAGACTAAAATTTATCTTATATCATAACCCTGTTTTCAATTACTCTATTTTTAATAAGTATTAAATTGATTTATGTCTACTTTTGCCACGTGTTTTTACAACAAATTAAGCCCTTAGAGCAGGAATTGGGAAAAGTAGAGAGCAAGTCCAATCATTAGCTTAGCAAAAGCTGAGGTAAAGGTTCCAAGTCTCGTGATTCAACAACGACGAATAGCTGACACGTTTTGTGTGAAACTGAAGAAAGAAACCTGACTTCTTCCTATGTTTTGCTTTAAAATATATCACGTGACTTGCGGTCTTTTCTTCACGAGTGAAAGTCTTAACTCTGTCAATTTTATCTCTTCTCGATGATTAAACCTTTTTTTTCGTTAGTTTTCTTAAATCTGTCATGGGGGAAACTTGACTAAAGATGCTGATAAATTTATCATCAATATTTAGTTATAGATAAATGTTTTGGGTTGATAGGAAATCATGTATTTAAAACATAATATTTAAATGCAAATCCTTTAAGTTTACCGTGACTAAACTCGAGAAGAAATTTCATAATTGAGTAACGAGACTTAGCCATTTAAATTAAAGTTTCAGTTCGTGGAGTTACAATTAAATGTTCATTTGGAAGTTAAACTGTTAAGTCAAACTAGAAGTTTAAGTTAAGAAATTTTATAGAACATGCCAGTAATAATTTTAACACACTGGTTAAAGAAAAGGTTTTGTGTTCAAAAACTTTTCAATGAGTATTCGTGAGAATTTGCGACATAAAATCAAACTACATCTTTATGTGTCCAATTATTGTGCTTTTGATGTTATATACATTAGTACGTCTATCAAAGTCTTATGTAACACTGATTATTTTCTTAACTTCCAATTATACGTCAAAGTTTATAATTGCTTTATTGTAGCTTCAAACAATAAAGTATAAACTCTGATGGTTAGATTCTTTTTTATTATCATTCATACATGTATTTAATTAAGTTAAACAAGTAACGTGTAGCATTTATGCTCTTTTTTTAAAAATTTTCCTATTGTTTTGAGATAAATCAAAGTCAATTACGATTAACTTATACAGTGAACAAAAATAAATAAATAAATAAGTAAAATAAATAAAAATAAACACTGAGATAGTTTTTTATGACCATGCATGTGTTCTTTAAGTTTAAATATATCATGACAAACAAAGCGGTTGTTTGCAACATTACAAACTTTCGACAATTATATATCAAAGCCTATTGCGGAAAACTTAAATGACTCAAATTAAAACAATGAAACATCAAATCAGACATTTTAAACGAACACCAGTAAAATAGTGGGACATCTGTGCCTCTGAGGTCGAAGCTTGGTCTTGAAAGTCGGAGGTCATGAGTTCGATTCTCACTAGAAACTTGGGTGTCATTTCTTTTTTTTTTTTGTGCTGTAAATATTTCTTTTTTTGTCGTATGTGTCAGTAAAAAAATCCAACCTCTCGATTTAATGCCACCCAATATCATCTTAGGGATTATTTACAATAACACGATAACAACAACTAAGAAAATAGTCTGAAATTAAATATGGAATGCAGTAAAAAAAAAAAGAATCAGAAGAAACATTTTTCGCCCATTCTTTACTGACTACAAAATCAATTTCAAACAAAATTAAAAGTCATATAAATACAAAGTATGCCTTGCTGTTTTACACTTTTAGAAAATAGGTAAGCCAAAGGCAACCAATGTTACTAAGGTAGATCTCGTCCCCAAACTAGAGTTAATTATATTTTTTTTATCGTAAAACGACGGTTTTGCATCTTAAAACGTGTAGCTGCAATAAAAAGGGCAGAGTTTAGAAGAAGGAACTTATCTCGGTTGCTTTGTATGGAATGATATTAGTTTTGAGGAGAAATAGTTCTATTTCCAGGCAAAAATATACAGGGGTGTTACGTCTTTGACGTATTGCTCCGGTGGCACGTAACGCCGCGTTGCACTAGAACAGAAAATCTGTCACATTTGGAAAGGAAAATTGTAAGAAGCAAACCTAAAATTGAGGTACCCAATAAGTTGAGTACAGTCGTCCCTCGCTACTTCGCGCTTCGACTTTCGCGGTTTCACTACATCGCGATTTTTTCTGATTTTTGTTCCAATTATAGCAATGAGCTTTTATGTTCTCGTGCAAACTTTTTCTTACAAAAAGAATTACAAATTATGTCTTTTAAGTAAGGTTAGCACTTCTTAGGGACTGTAGTTGTACTTAGTTGAGGGAGTGGAGGTTTAAAATCGCCGAAGAAAGTTTCGCAATTTAACCTTAAACGCTAACTGCAAAGTATAAATCACTGTATTATTGCTAGGGGATAAATACATCTCGAATGGTGTTCAACAACGTACTAGCTTTTTAAGCGATATGCGTAATACCTTTGATGAGGATAAATGTAGGGGAAGAAAGGGGGCACATACGATCACTAACTGCAAATTAATTCATCATTGAACAAGTTGAAGTTCAGCTATTTTCATTGGTTATTAGTAATATGTAAGAACTGTATGTGTGTGTATGAGTACTTTATTTCCCAAATATTAACGTGATATCGATTCCGTCTGATATATCTCGTTTTCTCATATTTTGTGCAATATATTAAGTAATACAAATGTAATCTTGGATAAGGGTGCTATTTCATGTCTAAGGGACTCTAACTATGTTAAAAACCTATTTAAATTGTCTTCAGTAAGTTTTATGCCCTATAATTAGGAATATATTCGGTTTATAAAAACAGAATCCTACTTCGCGGAAATTCAGGTATCGCGGTGAAGTCTGGAACGAATTAACCGCGATAAACGAGGATTAACTGTACTAATGCTTCAGAAGTGGTCCACAAGCTCCAATTTTGATATTGTATTACAAAAATAGTTAAATGAAATCTTTAAAAAATAAAACTGCATTTGATAAGTGTTACACATTAGTGTGAAACTCAACATAAAAAATTCAGCCAAGTACAATTAACCGGTAGACTTTAAAAAATTCTCAAAGAGGAATTGCTGCAACCTTAGAGCAGGAATTACTAACTGGGGACAATAAGTCCAATCGTTAGCATAGGAAATGCTGAGGCTAAAATCTCAAGTCACACGGTTCAACTTCGACGAACGGGAGCCACGTTTTACGTGATACGAGTGAAAGAAACCCGATTTCTTCCAATACTTTACTTTCAAATAAATCACGTGACTTGGTTTCCTTGCTTCAAAAATTGAAGGCATCACTCTTTCCACCTTTTATTCCTTCTCAATGGTGGCCATCTTAGGCACACTTACCTTATGTTTCTTTTAGTAACTCTAATGATGCATAATACGATGTTATCTCTTGATAGAGTTATTAAATGATTTCCCACATTAACTTGTGCTTCAAAGTATGATTTCAAGAATCTAATGCTTCATGTTTTCATCATAGTGTCTTATTATACTTAAATAATAGTGAAGTGTGCAGTAAACTTTTTTGAAAGAAAAATAAGTGTTTCTCAACAACATGAACGAAAGATTCTTGTAACAGTGTCTTACTATAGAAGAAATGTCTGCAACTCATTTGTTTTTCCCGTAGGATCGTTTACCTAATTAGGTAATAATATTTGTACAAAAATATTTTAAAAATGAATAAATAAGCACACGCATATGACTAATATGTAACAAGTGGGGGGGGGGGGGTGGAGTTAAACTTCACTTTGGTTTTGGAGCCATGTTGCCAATCATTACTTATCTATATGTGCACTCTTGAGGAATGCAGGATACATTCTTCTCTTTCCTTAGAAAAAAGAAAGGTAAAGAAAAGCAAAATCTAACACTTTGGGATCTTTAACGTTAGCATTTATTGAGAAGAGCACTGGAATTATTCCGTAAAAATAAAAGACGTATATGATCTCATATTTTTCTTAAGAAAAAAAAACCATTCTAGTGGTTTTTTTTTTTTTTAAACAGTTCTATTGGAGCGAAGCATTTTTGTTCGAAAGACCTAGGCAGGACCCACTTCTCAGTTCCAAATTTTCTTTTGGGTTTCAACTTTTTTTTTTCAAAGTTTTATAACACTTTTTTAAGGAAAGTCTATAGAAATTCAGATCTAATAGGTGGATATAGGGTAGGTGGCTCAAAGTGGGTAGGTCTTCGTATGCTCCCCCCCCCCCCCCCGATGGTATGTAAGCGACGATGCATACGTATGCCGTGTTTACCCGAACATCCCCGAGTTTCAATCAGTTCCAGCAAAGCAGCAGTAAAGCAGCATGGCGCAGCCAGGAATTAAAAAATGATACATTTCTGTAAAAAATGAAGTTTTGAAACTTGTGATTTGTCGAAGACCAGCTTATTTTTTTTAAATTGTCAATAATATTACGTTATTCTGACACCACCCACCTTCAAACTACAATGATCATTTTGTTTCTTTCTTTTTAAAATTTAAGGTTATAATTATTGAAAAAAAAATTGTGCCTTTGGCAAAGCGGGTATAGGATTGCATTATGTATTTATTTATAATTTCTTGACTCGTGTGCTGACTTAGATTTTCTATTTCAAAAGGATAAGTATAACTGTAAAAAAAGTTCTATTTTAGGATGGCAATTAATTAGTCTATTAATTTAAAAAGGTATTTCTTTATGTTTTATAAACAAATGTGCTGACTTTAAATTGGATAAGTCCAAATCTTTAATATTTTTTTTAGAATGGCAGGTATTTTGTCAATTAGTTTAATCATTTGTAATTTCATATTTGATTGGCAAATTTACCAAATCACAATTAGTTAAGCTTTCCCGCTTTGGCCACCTGTTAGGACAAAGCTGGTTTTCACGTGTTTGTAATGTTTGATAATAAATAAATATTAGGTTTAAAATAATACAAAAATCACTTTTTATTTTGAAATAAAAAACCCCTTCTAAAAAATAAAACTGGAATTGGGTCGATAAAAATCCAAAAACTACAGTTTTCGAGCGTTCTTCGAAAACCTACTCGATTTGGGCGCCCTCCCCTACCTCGAAATAATTTTATTGGAAACAGCACTTGATGTAACACAAATAGGGTATTATAAAAATTTTTAAAAACATTTTTTTCAATAATCAAAGAAGCTAACTAGAAATAATCAGTACTTAACTTTTTATCTTAAATCTACAATCTCTAAAATTATTTCCAATGTCTAAAAATTAAAAAAAAAAAAAAAAATATTGAGATTTTCACGATGATTTAAGTGTCTTTCCCAAAACGTTGGGGGGGGGGGGGAGGGGGGCAGCAGGAGTTAGGTAAAGAAAATTTTTTCATGTCGACAACATATTGCCTGTAGGGATATTTGAATTCAATTAAAAAACCCCACTCTTACCGGCAAATTTATTTCGATTAAACTTGATCCTAAAGAGCTTATAACAGCGTAAACAGTGAACGAAAAAATATTATTTGATCAAGCTAGTTTTTAAACACTTTCTGAACAGCAAAAAATGTTAAGATTAGCGCGCCTGCGGAATCTTTTTTTTTTTTTTTTTTTTTTTTTTTAAACGGACAAAGCCAATAACGCTTAGAACTTTTTTAGTACCGAATGTTGTGAATATTACAAAAATTTTAAATATATTTCTAGTTTTTCGCTTCCAAAAATTAAACAAAATCGTTGAAATCAAATTATGTTTCTTCACAGGTTTAACATTGACAAAGAAAATAAAGTTAAATAAATTAATTGATTTAATAAATTCAAAGCTTTTTATTTTTAATATGAAAGAAAGAGAAGCAAACGATTTATTTTGACGAAGAAAGCTTGCAAAGATTTTTTTTTTTAATTACAAAATCTGATGCTACTTTTGTTTCCTTCAACTATAGGGAGGGAAATTGCTTTTACAGAGTGTTGTGTAATTTTTTTTATTAAAATGCGCGAAGTCATTTATTTGTTTATTATGTAGGTGCTCCAAGTAAGGTGTAGACAAGGGATTGCCGGTATACCGAATAATGGTATTTTGAGCAATCTTGCAATTTCGTAATACCGGTCTTTGCTGAGGAAAATAACGGTATTTTCGGTATTAGTTAAAAATGATAAATAGATTTAATTCAAAAATTTTCAATTTAACTTATTAAATATCTACCTATATTTTAAATGTGCATTTTTTTTCCAATGTAACAGACCCGAAATCAATCTCTTGATGTAAAAATTTAGCTTCAAAAGCATTAACTAATAGAATATCATTAAACAAAAGTATTTCGTGCAACATACATTTATTTTTTCCATTTCCCTGATCGTTCATTTTACCTTTCGGGAAAGTTAATTTCGAGTGTAATTTTAAATCCCCCCCCCCTTTTTGTCCAATGAACAATTCATTCAAACTATCAATTGCAGGAATGCTTTATGATTTTTTTTTTCTTAAATATTTGTCTCAACTGTACTAAATTTTGACAAAAATTGTTTCTTGTTAGCAGTACAAATGGTAATTTGTTGTTACCAGAATTGGTTTGTTGTGCCGTTTCGTTATTTGGCTTCATACTTGGCAAGATAATACTTAGAAATTATATATCGCCTTGAAAATTTGCATAGAGGAAAAGCATAAATATGTCCCACGAATTCAAAGATATTTTCAGACATTTACATAACTATAATTGCAAAGAATTTTGAAAAGAAAGCTAAACCGAATAAGAGAAACCAACAAGATCAAATTTAGTCAAGTTTATAGTAAATTTCAAACCAAAGGACTTATAAAAAGTTAACACAAACCCCTCCTGTTCAAGAGAAAATTATATTAATACAGGAAAAGTATTGTTTCTCAGGAAAGAAATTTCAATTAGCTTTAAATTAAAAAAAAATAATAGAAATACACGCAATATGAAAAAGAACACACACACACACACACACAAAAGGGTTTATCCAAAAATGACATGCAACAGGCCGATTTTTTTTTAAAGATAAACTACTATTATGCAATTAAATTAGAGGAGGCGTATGACGCATTGTTAACAGTACCACCGACTTGCGTGAATTCAGAAAGAGTAGTTCAAATATAGGAAAGTTGAGCATTAAAATGAGTTCCAGGCTTAGAGACGATTCGACAAATGCATTATGTTTTTTACTAGTATTGATTTTTTATTACGACATTTGTTCCTTCATTTTACATTTGTTGACAATACGTTTTCATAATAATACAAATTTTGTAAAAATTTATGAAATGTGGCAACAAAACAATATGTTTTCAAGCAATTTTTGAGAAATTTCAAATACCGGTATTCCGGTATCACGTATTAAAAATACCGAATACCGGTATTGAATTTTCGGTCCGGTATTGCAATCTCTATTCATAAGTCTTGTCAAAATTGCCTGATCTTATTTTTGTTTTTTCTTCTAAATTTTTTCAATGGTTCATTGTAGTTCACTGGCATCAAAAAGTTGTTAATTGTTTTTGAAGCCTAATTTATGAAGTGGATGCACTCAAAAAGAAAACTGTCGTTTTCTACCTTTGACCCTACCGTTTTAAACCCGTTGATTTGATAAATTAAAAAAAATAGATTGTAGCTCAATAAGGCCATAATTGGCAATATTAGGACTACTGTGTCCTACTAAGGACACCGGAGTCTTAATAAGGACATAAAAGGGCCGGATGGAGGATATGATGCAGTTGAGCATACGCTGCACAACATATGTGTACGAACAGTGCGCAGAAATGACAAAAAAAAAAAATAATAATAATAATAATAATTTGAATTTTGACATCTTGAATTCAAATTATGTTTTTCGCAATCACGAGTATGTGTATGTAGGCGTGTGTGTTTGTGTATGGGGGTATGTGTTTGTGTGTACGGGTTATGATGTGTATGTGTGTGTAGGCATGTGTGTTTGTGTCTGTGGGGGGGGGGTATGTGTATGTGTGTGTAGGCATGTGTGTTTGGGTCTGTGGGGGGATATGTGTATGTGTTTGTGTCTGTGTGCAGGCATGAATGTGTGGGTAGTTGTGTGTATGTTTTTGTGTGTGTATGTGTGGTTGTCTGTATGTATGCGTGTGTGTATGTGTTTGTATGTGTTTGTATGTGTGTGTGTGTGTAGTTGTGTATGTACGCACGTGTGTGTAGGACATGGATGCAACCTGGAGACGGCTTTCGTTAGAGGTGCAGCATCGTGAGGAGCCCGTCGACGGTGATGGTGCGGAGGGTGGCGGTGAGAAAAATCAAAGGAACGCCAAAAACAGTCAAGTGAGAACAATAAGCAATCGTGATTGCTCAAAAAACATAAACGAAAAAAAACGACCTATCTTTGTCCCGAATTAAACGATTAATTGTTCTCATTTTCCATTTAAGGAAATATAGACTTATTATATTGCCAATAAAGGTATTTTTCATTTTCTTTCTTTGATAGTCCTTTTTGGCTTGATATCAGACTTGGTCTGATTAGGGACACCATGTTCCAAATAGGGCCATTTGGCACTTTTTTGTTAAACAGCTGTCAAACATAGTTTAAATTTCAGTTTTTCATATAGAATTGTTTTTTAATGATTAGTTTGATGAATGTATAAAAATTGGTACAAGTTAAATCATGAATAATATATTAGGCCCTGAACCTTAGGTTAGACTGGTTTGGTGTACTTACCTTATACATTTTATCCGTTCAGATACGTTTGTGTATACATTTTATATTAGGATAAACTTGTGTTGTAGTTCAGTTTCATGATTTGTGTCTTTTACATTTGTGCGTTTCAATATTATTAAAATTTGTTAGATTTCCGAAAGTTCGTTAATTATTAATAGCAGTTAATTTGAACATAACGACCAGCATTTTAAGAGGATATATTTGCTTTTTTTTTTTCAACATTAACAAATCGTTCTTTTTGATTTTTTTTGAGTTTATCTGTTTGAACAAATAGCCATGTTATTCTAAAATAGTTTGCATTGCGGTTTAAGCTCTTTATGAAGCTTTAGTCAGTTATTACAGGTACCCCATCGAATACAAATACTCACCCCAGAAAACACCCCTTAAAAATTTCAACAGTGCCGTAACCTCCTCCACCCTTGGTTATGCGCTTCATAATAATGGTTTTATTATTAAGCTCTTCGACGATCCTTCACTTCACAGATCTCGTATAGTTTCAGAATGTTCACTTATTTGTATGAAGTAGTCCGACCATTAAATGAACAACTAAGTACAGTTGTGTTTTCAGGACTTCATTGCATAATAACATCTGCAGAATTTAGTACATGAGAGTAAAACATTTTTATTGATAAATATAATTATTTTTTTTAAAGTAACGAAATTTTTATGGTTCTGTTTCAGGCATTTTGTGCATTTAAAAAAAAAGGTAATGTAGCTGCCCAGTAAAGAAGCATACATAACCAGTACTTAAATACATCCTTTTCTAGCTAATAAACATATAGGTCATTGCTTTAAGTCAAAGTTTAGTTGAGTCTTCTTGATATTGTGTTTTTATTTTACAATCACCGTTTAATTTTTACTGTTTACTTACCTTTTTTTTTGCTCTGTTTTCGTTTTCATTAATAACAAAAGTGTTCCCTTCTTAAAATTGTTTTATTCCTCATACATCCCACCTCCTCTATTTTTTTTTCTTTCTTTATTTTGCTTTTGCAAATGCAAACTCCGCTGAGTAAAGCTTTTGAAATGTCAAAAAAAAAAAAAACCCTTATCCTTAAAAAAAACTTTTTAAAATGAATAAATAAATAAAAATACAAAAATAAAAATCAAAAGAGAGGGGGCGTTTTTATTCTCTGGCCAGAATGACCGAATAACAAATAAACAATACATATCATGAAGTTAATTTTATCATGTAAATATCAAGGTTTTAGCATGTTCGTGAGCGTTATCTTTAACAAACAATGCTAAGATAAAAAATAAAAGAGTAAGTAAAAGAATAAATTTCAATGTGATGAAACTAGGAAGCTTTGTGTTCCATAGTTAGCCTGACGAGCAACGAAGTAATTTCATAAAAAATGAATTTTAGTTAGAATTTTAAACAGGAAGCCCTTTTTCTAAGTTATCTCTTAAAATATTTTTAAAAAAAACTTTAAAAAAAAGAGTTCTTAAAATCAAACAATAAAAATATTTATCAATAATTACTACAATAAATATACTTATTTTGAAAAAACTCCAACTTTAAGGAGCTGAAGGACCTTAGTTACGTTCCCCATCTTCAAGTAATTGGTAATGCTACTCGAGGTTTCTTCCTAAAACGCACTTATTTTACGAATCTATATCTTGAAGTCATTGAGTAGAAAATGACTTTCTTTAGAAATGACTCGAAGACATCAACTAGAAAAGAAAATATCCCCTGGAGGAGGTCCTATTCATTTAACGTCTGCAAAGCCGTTACTATTCATCTTTTCGGTCCAAAAAGACGCCTCAAATCTGACCTCTTCGCCAAGTTTTTACTCTAAATGGTCAATTTGGAGAGGATTTCTCATTTAATGGGGATTTATCTCTCCCAAACGGAAAAAAAAATGGCTAAAAAAGGCAGAAACACTCCAGGGATCTAAAAATAAAATAGGGCTGGTATAAAATGTATCAAATAAATTGGTTAGGAGTAAGCTTAGGGCATATGCAATACTTACGACAAAAGTTAAAGAAAGTTGCTTTTATTCTTTGGAGTTACTTATTTATTAAATTGAGAAGCTGAGCATTATCTTAGAAGTAAAAGCTTAATTTTCGTAATTGTTTTTGTGTTATTTTTATTTCCTTTACTTGTTTTCTCTACAGATGGTAGCAAAGGAGAAGAGTGTGCTAATATTTTTAGGGTATGATCCTTTCTTTTTTAGTTATTTCTGTTATTGTTACATTAAGGTATATTTTTGTCAAAAAGGTAGAAATTCAAGGTTTTATCTGATTCACTCATAGTAAGTTCCTAAACAGCAATGAAAAAATATTATGCATAATATTGATTAAGATTTTTAAGCAAAATATTAACAAGGACAACTTTAAAGAATAAGAATTAAATACAGTGGAAAGTTAATAGAGAGAAAGCGTCTTTCAGCAGGTTACCAAAATTATGTTAGGCGTCTTAAAACTGCGCCATTAAAATTACTTAACTTATACAAATATTTTTGTTAATAAGGCATCCTATTTGCTTAAAAATAATTAATTACATTTACTTGACTCTGGTTGTTGAAAATAAAAATTTACTCCTTCCGAACTTTTTAGTTTTTTTTTTTCCACTTACTTATTTGATTAAGGAGCCTCTTCAAAATCATCTTTAAACTGTTGTTGTAAAGAATACCATGTTATTTCTTTGTTCTGATTCATACAACTATAGCAATGAAAAGAAACATATCCCTACGCCTTACATGTTATCACATTACGAAATTGGACAGGTAAGTTATCTACAGTGTATCCAACAGTATCAAAAACTTTTTTCAGATTTTTTTTCGATTTTTTTTTTTTGAATCTAAAAAAATAACAAAAAATCCCACTGTCACCCCTACACCGCTTTCAACTCTCAACGCCCCTCCTTAATTACATCCAAGTCTATCACATTGAGATGTTTAACGCCGCATTCGACAATCCTACCCTAGAAGCAGCAAAAAAATGGAAGAAAAAAAAAAGAAATGAGAAAAAACTCTTCCCTTCTCATTTCAGCTCCTTCCAAGACAGTCGGTCCGTCTCTCCGGCTGTCTATTAGCTTTCTCCAGCCAATTACTTCTCCACCAGCTGAGAGAGGGAGGGGGAGGGAATGAATTGATAGCGCGACCCCCTTCTTTTACAACGTGGCGGTACATCGGATCTTTTCGTAAGTGGTGTTTCAAGAGCGGGAGAGACAGTTGGCACGATATCTAGACTTTCGGCACCGTTCACCCCATACTGGCAATAATAATGCTTCAGGGGATTATATCCAAATGCATGCAGTGGCGTATTTACTGGTTTGGGAGCCCGTCCCAATTTATTTTTGGGACCCCTTTGGTCGATTACAGAACAATGTGAAACATTTTTCATGAAAAAGTTTTAAAGACACTTTGGGTCCTAGATTCCTACATGGACAGGGGCATTGCAATTACGACATGGTAAAAAGCCACTGAATGTTAGTATTGGGCATAATCGAGTTCTCATAATCGAATCACTCGATTATTCAAGATCATTCTGATAACTGTATTACCACGAATTCCCGATTATCAGATCTCGAGTTCTCGATTATCGTATCTAAAGTTGTCGATTATCACATCTCGAGTTCTCAACTATCAAATCAGCAGTTATCAATTGTTACATCTCGAGTTCTCGATTATCACAGCTTGATCTCTCGATTATCACATCTCGAGATCTCAATTCAAAACAATAGATAAGTCAATCACTCGAGATCTGGATTCGAAAGCTCTCAATTGTCAATCGCTCAAGTCCTCGATTTCAAAAGATCTCAATTATTAATTGCTGGAATTCTCGATTTCGAAAGTTATCGATTGTCAATCACTCGATCAACAATCATATCGATTGTCAATCCGAAGTATTCGATTCCCGAGATCTCGATTATGCCCATCACTATTGAATGTATGGTGTGAATCTGAATGCATGGTGGTTCAGGCATCATAATAACTTGGAACTATGAGAAAAAATTTCAAGGAATGTGCCCATACTCCACTGAAGCAGAAGTACAATTCAAAGCAAGGGAAGACCGCTTATATTGGACCCCCTAAGAAAAAGAGGCTCGTGTCGCTCAATGTGAAATAAAACAAATATTAAAAAAAAAAGTATTTGAAAAATATGACGATAAATTAAAAAAAAATATTTTTGACAAAGTTGCAAAAGTCCAATTTAGGAATATATGCGCCTATATAGAACCATGAGCTTCCTAAATTGAACCGTAACAGTATATTATATAATAACTTGCATTTGAACTAGACAGTCTTTTTACAGGATTTGCAGTAGAATTAATTTCCTCTGCGTTGTCGCAGCGTTGATGAACCCACTGATGGCATTTCATTACCAAATCATGCTTTGCACTTAATCTCTATGGCAAATATTGCAAGTCCAGTTGGTTTGTAAGTCCAGTTGGTTTCTTGCTTCTTCTTTTGCGGACTTTTTTTGTTCTGTGTCCTTTTTCGTTGGCGATGACGTTAGAACGTTTGCCGAAGTAGGTTTCCTTCATCTGCCTTCCATTTTTTATTCAAAAGTAATATGTGGGCCACCTACCACTGATTCCTCGGAACTTGTGTTAATTTTATCCGTAAATTGTTCTTGTGCATCTTGAACAGCTGACACCGAATATGTAGCATGTTTACTTTGGTAGTCTCATTTGTTCTGCAAACTACTGGCTCGGTTGCTGCAAAGTCGCTGTCATTAAACAAAATTATACTAACAGGTCAAACCCCTGTTCTAGAGAACCCATTCACAAAATATTGGCCACTCCAGCAGTTTATTCTTTGTTTGCATACATCAAAAAGCCTAACAATTCATATTTTAAGTAATCCTTAGTTTGCATTTAAATGTCACCACTAAATTATTTTCTATAAAAAAAATTTAAAAGTTTGTTTGAATTGTGTGTTTTTAATCAGTGCTAAAATATGCTCAAAATAATCCTAACTACGTTATTAAGTAACACTTATCACTTATTTTAAACGTGATAAGTAAAAAGGCTTGCGTAATTACATATTCTTAAATCGGATCACCGGTCCGATATAGGAAAATGTTTTCGGTTCAATAAAGGAAAACACGCTATTTTTTATTCTTTTATTTATTTATTGTCTACAAGTTTCCCAATAATGCATGTAAATACATTGCCGTAATCTTCATTAAATACTGTTTTTAATATTATAAAAGCAATTTTCTCAGTTTACAAATTTAAGAATTACTCTAACTAGATATAAGTTCTCAAAATAAGATCGAACACGTTTTCAACGCAAATCACATCGTAACTCAAGCTATGCAAATCGAAACTTCATCTTCAAAGGTTTCAGACACAAATCTTTATATTTCCACCAGTAGAATGTAGCACATAACTCTACGCTAGATTTTAAGCCTCCGGTCCAATTTAAGCAGTGGTTCAATATAAGCAGTCTTCCCCTACCTAATAATGCAATACTGTTACCATTTAAAGGTGCTTCTCAACGTTCACCACACATAAAATTTTTTCTAACAAATATTGAGCACAAATAAAAAAAAAATTCGAAAATGATTACTGCTTTGCAATTTTTCATTCTTTTTCAGTGTCTTTAAACTATAAAGTAAATAGTCTCTAAAACATGTAAACAGAAGGTTAAATTGAAGAAAATAAGTGATCAATCTTTTAGAATGCAACGATGAGTTTACTGCCTTATCTGCTGGTGAAGTTTAATACCTAGCGAAATTCAGTTAGGAAACCGTCAAAGGTGGTATTTTTGACGAAACAAGGTAAAGAGCATAAAAAGCAAAATAGAACAATAAGGCGAAAAATCTAGTCTCCGAGGAAGCTATAAAATTAAGCTTTATATTATGTGCTGTTTCATTTTTTGAATTTTTATTAGGATTTGTTTTGAGGATAGGTTTTTCAGGAACAAATTAAGTTTATCTTCACAGGTTTCGTGTATATAGCTAGTTTTTGTCGTTCTAGAAATATAAAAAAGTTCGGGGTGACTTTGTTAATTTTCTAGTACCAGAACTCCGAAGAGCAATAATTAAATTTGGAGTAGTTACCAATTTTATTTGAAATGATAATTTATTTTATCAGAAAATCATTCCGTAAACAAAACATCCTTGGGGTAAGAAGATATTAGGTTAATGATTAAACCTCCAATCTTCATCAAATGTATGGTGATGTTAATTTCGATTACCATATCAAAAGAAAAGGAAATAAACTTGGTAAAGTTCGATTGTTAAAAACTATCAGAAAAATGATAATGCGGTCAATATTTTTACTTCATGAACTACCTAATCTTAAATTGCGTACATTTTCTCAATTAGTGAACCCTATTATTTACTTTTTAACGAGCTGAGACATATTCTTCCATTGAAAATGACTCTTTCAGAAACAAGTTATGGCCCTCACTGTCACACATATCGGTTAAAAGTTCGTTGACAAATTTCCCATCACCCGAACTGCCAAACCCGTATCGAAACACGTCTCCGCCCTGCGAAACAATCCCCAGGATTGTCAACGGGGCACTCTCGGCCATCAGTCAAGAGTTTCATTTGTCTTGGCGCCGAGCTGCTGTCACGAACGCCCTCTGGAGGCAGAGGGGAAATTGGATGAAACGGGGGAAGAAATGTTATCCATCTACAATCTTCTCCACATGTCTTTCTTTTTGCCCATCAAAAAGAACCTTGTCGCCTGCGTCTTAATCTGATTTGTCTAAACATGTGGAGGTTTTAATCTGACCCCCTCATGATTCATTGCCTCGTTGCTCACTTTTTCATTCATCGCTTAATGAGCAATTACCACAATACAGTCTTCGTTAAACTTTATTCAAACTTTTAATTAATGTGTTGTGGAAAGAAACAAAGTTTTTGATGATTTCAAAAAAGAGGATGAGCACATTATTAATAATAGGAAAACGAACCTGTTCGAATTAAAATTTTAGATTTAATTTTATTATGTTTCAAAACACGTAATCTAAAACTTGTAATATCAGACTTCTACATCTATTCCTTCCCCTTCTCAATGTAAGTGGGAAAAAAAACTAGAACAGCTCTGCCGTGCTAAGCCCAAAAGTCGTATTTGCATCTTAGTTCAAATTGAGAAAATGCCGTTTTAGTAGAGGGGTATGGTAGAAAATAAAGCCGGAAACTGCATTTTGTGATAAAATCATGAAACTTGGCATGCATGTAGACAATGTACTAACAAACATTTTTGGAAGGGGAGGCAATTCAAAATCCCCCCCAAAACCCCCCTGGCAGCCATTTTTGGTCAAAAATCCAAAACTACTTTTCTTTTTTATTTTTTGAAAAATACCCACTGTATCTTCTTTTAGGAGTTCTATTATACTTACTAAAGCGTAAAAAGTCATCAAAATATCTCTAAACCTCCTAATTTTAAAATTAATTTTAAAAACCTGATTTATTTAAACAAAACTTTAACTAATCAAAGTCTTTAACATTTCTTGAGGGGTCGTTTAAGAAATGGTTTTTTATGCATTTTAAAGCACTGTGTTAAGGAAAATCAATGCATTTACAGTAGAACCCAATAATGCGAACCCCAGAAATCCGAAACATCAGAAAATCCGAACCTATGTTTTGAAGTTTACTATTAAAAATTGATTACAAAACTAAGAATAAAATTAGAAATTAAAAACCATAAAAAAAGCTAGAAATTTTTCAAAACTTGAAACAAACATTTGAATTGCTGTTTAAGAATAAATACAGCACTTTGATTAGTTAAAACGATCGCAATTTTCATTATCAGTGAAAAAAAACATCAAACACTTGGATATGAAGTACGCAATTTTTTGGAAGTTTCACTCACATTCTGCAGTTTTATCAGTCATATGTGCACTTGAAATAGGGGGGAGGGGGCACTGAAGTTTTTTTTACAGAACTCCAATCTTTATTATTATTAAACGCTTTAAAACAAGTTTCAAGTTTTTTCTCATTAGACAATTGGAGGAGTTTGTTCTATACTTTAAACGATGTACGAGGAAGAAATATTTAAATACTACTATAAGAAGTTCAGTGCTTTGTTAATAAAGCTAGAAATATTTTTACTATTAATAAAATAGTTTTTTATTGAAATATAACTCACTGTTACAAAAACTACAACTAAATTGCAAAACAAATCTGATTAAGTGATGCATACAACGATTTTATAGAAGGCAATTTAAAACGTTTGAATTTACAAGTTATTTACACAAGTACCTAACATTTTCCATTGCAGTATTTACACATAGGTGTTTAGATAAGTCCATTTCTGAAGCACCCACAAGTTATTTTAGAAGTTTATTTTTACACTTGCATAATGTAAATTCGCTTTCAGCAAGAACTTGAAATTTCGGGCAAACTCAAACAAATAAGAACGTGCTTTTCATCAGTTACTGTAAAACCCCAATCATAAATTGAAGCTAAGGCTAAATTTTTGGACATACCTACCCCACTGATGTCCACCTTGATAAGCACTGAATAACTTACCTTAGGGCTTCAGCTGTGAGTGGTAAGTTATTCATTGATCAGTTGTTTTTATCAGCAGGAATACTGTAATTTAACTCACTGAGCAGGAATGTTATTGACCAGACTTATTTCACGTTCAAAAGAGCTCCATTTATGGAATTGATGGAAAGTGAGTTTGATTTTCATAGAGGAGAAATTCAACTAGGTTGAAATTTACGGTATTGCAAATAATGAAAAGCTTTGAAAACGAATCTGTATCGGATTTTAATCTTTTCAGTAAAAGAGCAGATTTACTGATTTTTTTGGAAAATGAAAAGATAAAAAGTTATTGTTCTTCTACCCGTGAACATAAAGTGACTTTTGAGTCACAAATCTTTTCTCTATAAATTGAGCATATACAACGTTTCTTTAAATCAGCAGAGGTAATTTTTTTAAACTGTGTAATTAAATCGATAATTTGAAGACCAACCTACACCCATCTTCTTAACGCAGTTGGATCTGTGAAAGACCAATAGCCCCCACCATCTCCTTTCACTATCGCATTGTTTTGCTAAGTATTGTCCGAATCAATTACAGAAAACATGTTCATTGTCTTTTTTACAACAAACGCTCCTTTTTCAAAGGCTTTGTGTACGTCTGGAAGATTTGTGGGTTAAAGAAAAAGATCTTGAATAAAAACTGGTAGCCATCCAGCATAGTTACCAAAGTATACGTATAGCGTATAGCAATAAAATGAAACACACACACACACACACACACAAAATGAACTCCTTCAAAGTTTCAGTAAAGATACTAAAGTTGGTTGAAATCTATGATCTAATAAACTTTAATTTTAAAAGCACCAGCTTTAATGCGGTGCTCCAAAACTTGAATTTGTTTATATATATATATATATATATATATATATATATATATATATATATATATATATATATATATATATATATATATATATATATATATATTTGATAGCAATATAAGGATTGAACAAGAACGAAAAATACTTTTAAAAGAAGAAAAAAATGAAAAAAATCCCAAAATACCCTGGGGCCTCAACAGGGGGTACTCCCCAAGGGTAGGGAAAAACCATGAGATGTTTCGTGAGTTCTGCTGGTGAAATTTGCCTAAAAAAGCAGCACTAGTCCCCGACATCTCACAAAACAAACAAGTGGGTTACTGAAAGTCCAGAATATCAGCATGACATGAAATACAAACGTTGAACCTTTTAAAGCGAAAAATACAAGTTTTATCTAAAGAAAATAGAACAATATTTAAGCTACAAGATTTATATAAAGAAAATACTGAAAACTACTAAAGAACAACATTTAAACCACAAGAGAAACAAAATTCATACCTGAACTCAAAATCAAAAGAAAGAACGTGCATTCATCAAATTCATGGAACAGAAAAATTAAGGAACTGACAATTGACTATCGCTAGTCCTCCACAAGACTGCAAATGAAATGCTTCGTAAGATGCTCCGGATATTGGTTTTCAGTTAGGGTAGCAGTTAAAAATTCGAATCGCTGTTTTCAGATTTGTTTTATTATTGCATATTTTTTTATATCTAATAATTTGTGAAATGATTATATTTTTGAACACTTTTCTACTGACACAACTGTTAAAATGAATTAAAGAATACACTTTAAAATAAAAATCCTGACGTTTATCATACAAAGCTATACTGGGAACTTTATTATTCAGTTGAATATTGAGATCAAGGAAATTAACTGACTCTTCCTTATTTGTTTGTTTCAGCAGTAGTTCATTTGGGTAAATTTCTTTGTGTAAATTGTGAAAATCATTGTTATTAAAAATAATAATGTCATCAATATATCTAAAAGCTTCTATACTGTTGTTTATTAAAAAAATAGATTCATAAAAATGCAAAAATAGGTTTGCAAATGCACTAGAAAAAGATGTGCCCATCGGTATTCCATTGATCTGTCTGTAGAAATTGGAACTATTGTATAAGTAATTTTCAAAAATACAAAATTTAACAAGGTTAATCCAAGAGTGTTTTTCTAAATTGATGTGTTTTTCATATATATATATATATATATATATATATATATATATATATATATATATATATATATATATATATATATAATATATATATATATATATATATATATATATATATTGAGAAAAAGCTTACTGATGATCAATTGGGTGACGGAGAATTAACAATAGCAACAATAGTATAATAATAATAATAATAAACAGAAACTTAAAATTCAGCTTTAAATTTCTTTCTATTAGAATTATGTTGTCTTGAAATTAATTTCTCCCTTTTTTCTTCACGTCCTTATTCTATTATACCCTTTGCAAAAAGTTTCAACTATGCGTGCTCAGTCATTTAAAACGATCGGCATCATGACCGGATAATTGGACAGTTCGGGCAATTAGAGTTCGGATAACTGGAGCCCTACTTTTATATAACACTAATGTAATGTATCTTCAAATTCAGAAACATGTAATTCTGTTGTTGGGGGAAAAAATTAACTTCAGGGAACTCACAATTTAAAAATATCGATTTTTTAAACCAATTTTTGTGAAGTTTTTTCTGAAATTAGTCATTTTTTGGTAAGGAAGGAAGCGCTTTTTTGGAGTTTTAAATAGTAAAAAAACGTAATAAACCTCTATGGAATGACACAACCAATGATTTAAAAAATTATAATAACGAAAATTTAAAAAGAATCGCCGTTATTGGTTTTGGACCAAAAATGGCCGCGGGGGGGGGGGAGATTTTGGAATGCCTCCCCTTCCTAAAATTTGTGTTTATTCAATGTCTACAAGCATGCCAAGTTTTATAATTTTATCTCAATTTGCAGTTTCTTCCCCCGTAGCCCCCCGACTATTTAAAGTCACCCTTTACACTAGTCACTTTGCATTACTTCCGGCAAGTTTCATTAAACCCTGAAACCCAAAATATAATTTATGTTAAATAATTAACAACTGGACATCAGTAGATCTCATTAATTGCTTTAAATATTAATAAATGAAAGCGAATCATTACATAATGACAAAATAATTTTTGATTAACCCCAAAATATTACAGCAAGGGTGTATTTTTTTTGTAAAATGATTTGTATTACATATTATAAGGCCAAGAACATTTTTTGACTGGAAAAAACTTAGTTAAAATATTTCTACTGTGACCAAGTATGACATGGAATCAGTAACTAGCCAGTTTAGGTGATTCCATCTTAATGACGGAGGAAAGGAGAGAATTGATGCACGTGTTCCGTTCATTTCGAAGTGAATCTAAATAATTTAGAAACAAAAGCACATCTTTTTATATTTTACTACTTCAATGCATTAACATTCAACTTTGCCCCGCAAACCCCTCTCATCACGTTGACTGTATCCAAGAATATTTTTCAATATTACATTATTTCGAATATGTGATGCTTTGAATGCGAAACAGTCTTATCTATTTCAAACAAATTACTTAAAAAGAAATATTCTTTCGATTATATTTAGAGACTAGAAAATTCTCCGTCGAGGTATGACGAGTGAAAATTCCTTCTACATTTAAACGATTCAATTACCTGTTTGGTGATATTTTGAGAGTTGAAATTTTAACCCTAACTCCAGTGGATTAACCCTAAACTCCTGCAGATAGCGTTCATTGCTGATCACTTTTTCGGTTCTTAATTCTCCTAAAATAACAAGTCTTACCAGTAAAATAGTTAAGTTACTGGATCCAGTTCAGCCCTGTCACAATAAAGCATTTCTCTGCATGTCAAACATTTCAAAAAAATATTATCAAGTTATCTTGTAGTGGCGCGAATTTTATGGTTGGTGACGTCAGAAGCGTTACTCGATCAGTGAATTCGCTAATATATATATATATATATATATATATATATATATATATATATATATATATATATATATATATATATATACTAGCAAAAATACCCGGCGTTGCCTGGGTTAGCAATAATTATGAGAAACAATCGTTACTTGCATTTGTTTTCTGTTTTAGGTGAAAGAACTTAAAACACACCTTTTTGATGTGATTTAAAATCTAGCTTCTTCCTTACTCATAAAACTAAAGTAGCAGTAAGTAAAAAGAGCAAAATAGTACTCATTTAGAAACGAAAACACGAAATTTAAGCGTATACAAATTTGAAGAATTTCCGAAATATGAAATTAAACTTCACATGTTTAAAAAGATTTATCAGTTAATACTTTTTTTTTTACATGGAGTCTTACCTTCTCTGTATGTCTATTGAAGAACGAACTGTTTAAAAAAATGTAGCCGCGCGCCCGTGATCCCCTCAAACTTGCTTAAGTTATTTTGGAAACTTTTAATTATTGTGGGTTCTTGGTGCGATTTAAAATGTTACCGAATTTTCGGGAATCGTTTTGGGATACCTTGGATAATGCTTCCCCTCCTTACTTTGTAAAACGGTATGTTACTAATTTTTGTTAAAGAGATATTGTCGCCATATTCTAAGATACTTTTGGTCACCATAAAATGGCGCTAAACAATTTCATCCGAAATGTTTCCAAAATAAGTAGTAAAATTTGGCGATGGTTTGAATTTGTGCACAAAGTCACATTAATGGAAGTTTTTGTGCTGTTTATGGATTTGCCTAATTTAGTTGCTGGATTATTTTACAGTAAAAAAAGTTTTCAAAGATTCTTTGATTGAAGATATTTTGTTTACATGGTGAAAGCTGACAAACATTATTACGTAGTCTTTGACTTCAAAAACCGCGACAGTTGAAAAAACTGCCAAATGCATCCGCTACTGAAATCTTTCTGCATAAATTTTGGCGAGGTTTCTGCTGTTAGATTGGATAATGATTAAAAAATCCAATCAGTAGAAATAATTTAAGAAAAACCATTAATTACACTAAAGTTCCGTTTAAATGGAAAAGAATCAACCAAATCTAGTTATTATTAGCCAATCTTGGGGAAAAAAACGTTACTTTAAGATTTGACTTGAGAAAAGCCTCAAACACTCAGACGAAACACAAAACATTCAACAATTCTAACTATGAACTGGGAGTTGAGATGATATACTAAATAATGAATTGGGTTGAGGAAAGCCTTCGAGCGTGGAAAAAAAAAGCTCATAACTCGTTTTTCATACAACTTAGAACTTTTTAACAGATGCCATCTTCAGCAGAAAAATAAGCGCTTTCGATGGACACATAATTTTAATATGTGCAAGTTTTTTTCACCGTCATATTGGAGCATTTATGCGAAAATTTGGACAAATTAGAATAAAAAAGGAACTATCAATCGGATTTTTTTCGAACTGATCTACAAACCTCCCCAGTACCAAAAAGAACAAACGGTGAAAGTTTCAGCCAAATCTGCCGGGTAGTTTCTGAGATCTTAGGGAACAAATTTACCAAACTCCATTTATTATATATATATATATATATATATATATATATATATATATATATATATATATATATATATATATATATATATATATATATATATATATATATATATATATATATATATATATATGAAGATTCTTTGCATCTTTGCAAGACATTTGACATTTTTAAGCTGACTTTTAAAAGAACTAAAGTAGTTCAAAATAAAACATTCCTTAGTTTTTCATAAAGTGTTTGATTGCTGGAACTAACTTTAATAAAGATTTCAAAAGTTCTTTTCTTTATTTATTCTTAAAACAAAATTTTTTTTTTTCTACTTAGCCTGCGATGAAGAGAAACTTAGTTGTTTCAGAACTAAACAAGTGTCACATCTGAAGAATGGATTTGAGATAAATAAACAAGTAAAGAGAGAGGGAGAGAACATTAGACATTTTAAATCGAGAAAAAAGTAAACCAAACAATTTAAGTCTCAGACGAAATATTATGTTGAAAACAAAGCAACATTTTTCTTGAAAGAAACATGATTCAGAAAAAAAAGCCTTAAACTTAAACTTTACAATATTTAAGAAAACTCATTTAAACTATTTCTTCTTAAGGTGATTACGTGGGAGAAATTCCTAATAAAACTCTCTTTCTTAAAGTATGTTCCATGTACTAAACTGTAACCGTCAATTTCCCTGACAATTAAAAGATTTCGCAAAAAATACCGCATTTTTCGAATGTGGTTTTGCAACCCAACAACACGACACAAAAGTACAAAAACATGTCTGCTAAGTTTCAGAGTTAATTTATTATTTTAATGATACTAAAGCGAGAAAAGAAATAAAAGACTTCTTTGCAAACTACAGAAATAAATAACTTATGTGGACTCTTTTTATTTCGGATTTCTTCGTTCCTGATGTTTGTGACCATTTTTTAAAACTCTTATTCTACTTCCTTTGCTTTAGGAGAGCTTTTTCGTGGTTATTATTCTTTTATTTTTAATTACTTTCAAACAAAAAGTTTTTATTCTATTAATCAAGCAATTACATAAGATAAGTTTTAAATTATATTTTCAATGTACGAGTATAAGTGCACAGTTTAAGAGTAGCTGACTTTAATGGTGAACTTGCTATTCAGAAAATTATTTAAAATCTAAGGAATGCAGTTTTCATGAGTTATTTCATGCTTCCCCTCCCCCCTTTTGTCTTCCATTGTCACAAAAACAATAAAGAAGACAATTGCAAAATATTAGAAAACAAAAAAGTGACTAGTGCCTTTTTAAAAATTTAAGAAGCTTTAATTTCTCGTTGAAATGTTGAAAACAAATATAAGTAAAAAAAATTAATTACTTCAATAAACATTTGAAAATTAAAAATTTAGAAATTAAAGGGGTGCGAAGGGGCAAATGCCCTTCTGTCGGTCTGTCCTTCCGTCTCTCTGTCTATTTTTGTTGAATAACGTTTGAGCAAACAGTTCGTCTTGATCAAACTATTTATGATCTAAGATCTTGACAAGGACTGTTCATCCCCATCTTTCCCTTTTTTTCTAGCCTAAAAATTTTTCCTTTAATTTTGAGCAATTCAGAAAACTTAACGATATAATCTGAGACGAAATTTTTTTCTCAATCAAACGCTCTTTTTTGCTTCGAACACGCTTTAATGTAAGTCTCACTGGAGATTGAGACTTTATTATTATTTTTTTAACTATTTCATGGATAGGTTTTGGTTTGATTGTTTAATATTTTTTGACAAATAGTTATTAGTTCGTTCGGAAGAAACTCCAGCTTTTTTTTATTTAAATGCCTTAAACCGACAACAATGACTTTTAAGCACCAAAAAAAGAGGGGAGGGGGGGAATCACGATTTAAACATGTATGTACGTTGTTGTTCCAAGAATTGTAGAAAACGTTATTAATAAAAGAAGAAACAAATTTGTCTGTAGACACAACAAGGATAAAAAATAAGACATTATTTGTGTGTTACTGATGTAGTAAACTTAAAACTTTATCTTAATCAAAAACAATTATTTGCAAGCAATTTTATTATTGACAAATGATTACTAAGACTATTATGTTTCCTTTTCATCCTAAATTAAAAAAAAGGGGTCTGACAACGAAGCAAATAAAATGAAATTGCTCATTAGACTTAACATTGATCAAGTTAAATATCTAATTGGCTGATCAGTTCTAATTAAGTACATTTAATGCACCCTATGTTCTCCGTAAAAGAAATGGAGGCATTCATTTATTAGTCATTTATTTAATTGAAACGAAAACTTTGTTACAAGTAAACATTTTGTTTTCAATCTTAATTTTAACATAAAGGGGTTAAGGGGGGGGGCGTTCTCTCTCGAACTTTGTACATATTGAAATAAGTTGAAGTTTTGGATGAGAAACGCGATACAGACAAGTAAACTTACAGATAGAGTCAAACATAAAACCAGAAATGTTAACACTTTACACTAAAACAATGTTACCAAATACAAATGGTAGTTTACAAATACTACACATGATGTAAATAAAGTAAAAAAATCCGCATGCCAATAAAACATATGACTGCCTAGTAATTACTGCCTGTTTTTTGAAGACTGTTTATTTTACGCACCAGTTAATTTTGCCCCGCATGACATTGCACACGTTTATGGATCATAAATTAATGGATATGATTATAATAATCCATTTCTAGTCTTATATGATGATATTTAATAAAGAAATTGATTTATTTCGCTATAAATTTAAACACAAAATTAATCGTATCTACAGTTGCCTCCAAATATACTTTTATTGCCGTTTCAGTCAATATGAGAAGTGTCATTATTTCGAAACAGTATTGCTTGTTTTGTGTTTTACTATCATAACTGATTGGTTATTTGAGTGGAACAAATAACTTCTAAAATCCAGTAGCTTTGTGATTTATATTATCTATGAAAGCCTTAATAATATGGCAACCCGAAATTCGAAACATATTGTGACCACCCGATGCAATGACCTTTCTCTTTGGAAGCGACAAGCCCTCCTAAACGAATGAGTCAGCCATGCAAAAGGGGAAACAAGACAAATGGGAGGATATTTGACCTTTCAAGATGGGATTGAAAGCTGCAACTGTAGTCTGGGGACGATAGATTGATAGCAAAGGTCTTTGCGGCGAGGAAATACATTTATTTTCTGTTATAGGGTCATGTATTTGGTAATGCATTCCGCCTTCTGCTATGGTAGCGAAAATTAGCTCCTTCAGTACCATCATTTGGTTTTGCCTTCGTATCGTCATTAGTGTACTAAGACTTTCGTTCCATTGTGAATGTGCGTCGCCTGTAAGATAACTGTGAACAAAGATTTTTCAAGATACTATCAGTGTCTGTTAAAACTGTCAGAAAATAGGAAATACGTATTATAGTTAGAAGAGTTGAAATGAAGACTAATTTGTAAAATAACGATTTCAATGGGGTTGTTTCCTTTAGTCAACTAGTACTACTACTTAGTACTACTTTCAGTCAGTGAAGTTTATAAAATAAGCAAAAAAAAAGTAATAATATTAATAACATTGTGGTGCATGAGGAGTTCTGAATAACTCTTAAACAAAAAAAAAAAATTTTCACTCAGTTTTTTTAAATGGCCTATTTTGGAAATTTTGGCGCGTAAATATTTACGCTTTGCTGTCAACCGTGTTGCCAGGACATGATAATTTGCGCAGTTGGCTAATGGCCTCAGTGAATGGCATTTCATCACTTGTGATGTCATGTGCAGAAGTGAAAAAAATTATTTCAGTCTGCGCACCGATTAAAATAATTGTTAAAAAAAATTAAACTTTGTCAAATTATTTAAAAAATGGTTAAATTCTATGTTTTAAAGCATACTCTTTCGGAAAAATATACTTTTGAAGTTTCGGAAACAACACAATAGGGTCGTTTTCAAAATTTTAAAAGTATTTTTTTCTGAAAGAGCATACTTAAAAACATAGGATCTGACCACTTTTTAAATAATTTAAGTTTAATATTTTTAAAAAATTACTTAAATCTGTTCGTTTTTATTGTTTGCACTTCTGTCGTGTGACAGCACAAATGATGAAATGCCATTCAATGTTGCCATTTGAAGATCAAAATATTTAATTCGCATCTTTACTCCCGTGCATTGGCAACGATATGGTTGATAGCAAGCGTAGAGCACAATTTTAATTCGTTGCTTGATTATCATAACGTAGAAACATAGTAGAAAGATTCGGCAAAGTGCATCATTTGTGACGTCATCAAGACCACGCCTTGTTTGAAAAATCGGACATTTTAAAATATTAATTAAGAAAAAAACTGTTGGGAAAATGAAAGTATTTTCTGGATCCATGTTTTTTTTTTTTTTTTTTTTTTAATCGCTCATTTTATCCATTTCAATGACTAAAAGTAGTACTTTTGACTGAAGGAAACCACCGCATTATTGTATGTTTAGTTTCAGTGTTGAGTGGCAAAATAAAGATGTTGATTCTCAATACTACACTGCCATTAGCAGATAAAAGGCAATACTGCAAGGTTTTTTTTTTTTTTTTTTTTCATTTTTGTTATCTATTGTACATTAGTTTTACCGCAAAAAATTGCTTATTTGGTTTCTGCTCATGAACATGCACGAAAAAAACGTGATATTCCAACATTTACCTATTGTAGTATTGAATTCAAAACGCAATTCAAACTTCAAATGTGTCGAAAACTCATTTTTTTCAGATACTGCCGTTTACCTGCCCACGTCAGTATATAATATAACAGTTTATTGTGAAAACATTTCCTGTTTTAAGGATCCTGCATAGTTTGGTTTTTCATGCAGAAATAACATAAAAAGAAAAAATAATAATTTCATCAAAAATTAAAGTAGTGAGGCTTGAAATAAAAAAATATTGTTGAGAAATAAAGAGATCATCAACATTGACAAGATCATATCATTGACAAGAAGGAAAATTCATGTTTAAGCTTGAGCTATGTACCTTACTAAATATTACAGTAAGCAGTTTTGTTTTCTTTGTAGAGGTAAAATCATTGCATACTTTGATTCAATTTTCATTGCTCATTTTTATTTAACTTTATTGTCTCAATTGTAAAAATCTAAGGAGAAAATTGAGGACGAGCTTAAAGGGTAAGCAACAAAATATCAAGAATTATTTCACTTAAGTTTAATTTAACTGGTGTTCTACATTTTTAATATTTTTATTGATTTAATTATTCATTTATTCGTTTTGACTGCGATTAAAATAATATACCTCGTGTAATATACGGTTGCAGCTTCATTATTTTTTAAAAGTTATTTATTATTTTGGTTTACAGTATCTATGAAAATCTTCTCACCTTTTTGTCCTTTTAAAACTTAATAAAGAGAGAACTGCTAAAATTCAGTTTTATCTATTTATTTTATAACGTTTATGCTTTCAACTATGAAAACATTGCATGGATATTAGAAATTTTCCTGATTAAATATTCTTGATATTTTATAATAACCAACGTAAAACCTGACCATTAGAATAAAATTTATCATCATATTGATTATAATTAATCCTTTTGTTTACAAAGAAAAAGACGATTTTTTGAAATTAATGATTTAACTGATGAAAAAAGCTTATTAAAATATTTGTGGTCGAATCCTTAAGATAATTGGCGTTATAAAATTAAGGTAAGAATTTGCAAGAAGTTGGATCGCTTAACTCTAGACAAACTCCTTGTTTGAACTTGATTTCACTTTGAACGGATGAGCACTTCTTACTATTCAAAAAATGGTTATATAGTGGAAAATAGGTATGTTTAATTGTAAAAGAGTTCCTTGTATAATTTTAGTTTTGCTATGAATAATAAATAATAAATAAATGCCTGAGTCGGTGGATTTTCGAGGTGCAAAAAATCATCAGTGCCCATGTAGTATATGCGGCATGTAAAAGATGCCTTGAATATTCGTTTGGCTTAGAATTCCCTCGGCAAAATTAAATTTCTTGTGCAATTTCGCATCAAAGAGAGCCCAGGTGCCTCCATCTGGTGGAAACTGGGAGTCAAAAGCTACTTGTGTCACTGCATCAGCGCTCTAATGGTGACACATGAATGACTGATGCCTTTCCGGGGAGCGTACTAGGACTGGTTATGGTCAAATGGCCTCTTACACAGCCATAACAAAAAAAATAAATAATAAATGTACCATAGGTTTAGGAAAATAATCGTTTGCTTCGAATACGATGTAAGATATTGGTTATATCGCAAAAGAAAAAATCCAATTTTTGATGTCAATTAATATGTACTGCAGCAAACAGCAAATTAGCAATCAACCATTTTAAATATTTATGGCTTAATCTCACGCTTGGAGCCGGAAGGAAATACTTGCATCCAAGAAATAACTTTAACAAATGTATATCACAAGGGGAAGACGGTTATTTGGAAAATGATTATTAAGGCAAAAGAAAAAAATGGCAGCAATATTTACGGTTCTCATACATCCGAAGCTGCGTAACATGGAAATTATTAATGAACGGGGCCTGTCAGAATAACGAAAGGGGAATTCTTTTTCTCATAATCTTTTGCGCATGCGTATCGATTCGGTTGATATCGCCAGTTCTAAGAATCGACAAAATGCAAGCCCACGTGATTAATATATAAAGAGCGAAAGTTTCGATGGAAAGCATTTTTCATATCGTCGAGATATTAAACGCACATGGAAGAGGAAATTAATTTTAAATGAATTTTGGATGAAGAACTCTAATGTGAAAAAGAAGCATCTGAAAACCATTTTCTCGCGGCACAATTTATCTGAAAAACGACTTTTTAAAATAAACATTTGGTAAAGTATTTAAGCTTCATACGCTTGACTCAGATACGACACATTTAATGAAATTGGATGTTTACAATGCGTTTCTTTTAATGTCCTGCTTCAAAGATATTTTAAAAAAATTTTTTACAGAAGATGCGATTTTATTTTCGTTGATTTAAGTTAAGTATAAGATGCAGTTTGAGATACTTTTATGTTTTGTCAAAGGACTGCGAATATATTTTTGCAATTTTTTTTAAAATCTTTTTTTAAACTAAACTCTTTTCTTTATTGTTTTTTTTTTTTTTTTTTGTTTTTGTTTTTGTTTTTGTGTGTGTGTGTGTGTGTGTGTCTGTGAACAAAAAAAAGTTTATTTTTAAGCATTATAAATTTTTTTTCTGGAAAAAGAAAAATATTTTTTCGATTTTCTTAACATTTTGAAACATGTAGAAATACAGCAGAAGTACCTACGTTCAAAATCAAAATTAAACCCTTTAAGCGATATTGAAAATTTAAAGCCTGATTTTCAAAATGTCATGGCAATTATATAGATTTGATCGCAAGCCTTTTCGAATAACTACTGAAGTTGAACGGATTTTACAAAAAATTACTTCACAATTCTCTAGACACTCTTTACAAAGAAGGAGTTTTGTTTCGCATTTCAAAACCAAACAGCCTGATGGTTTGTAAAACAATTCAGTGATTTTTATCGGAATAATTAAAATAATTTTGTGAAAAAAGGAATTGGACATTGCGAAAAATAAGACAATTTTATGCTACGTACTCTTAAAACAAATAAAATATTTTTGAACTTCCTTTTTTTTTTGCAATCGGAATAATTGACAGCTAATGTGTTCAAGTACAGTTTAGTGTCCAACCACGGATTGCATGAAAAGGCAAACATCCAGATTACAGGCGGAAATGGACGTAGTTATTATTTTTTAGGGATGTCAGATTTTGCAGATGTATTTCAGCCTCTAGATTAAGTAGAGTCTCATTCAAATGAGCGGAACACGCGCATCAAATTTTTACTTTTCCCCCTCATTCAGATAGACGCGTCTTAATTGGACGTTTGACAATTCCATACAATCCGTGGTTGGACAGTATCCCCAATTATCGGCGGTCGGATTATCCGCGGATCTTTTTAGTTTTTTTTTTTTATTTATTTATTTTTTTTTTAACTTTTATGATTGTGTTATTGTTCGCTTTTAGATTTTTCATACATTTTTTATATTTAATGTTAGTAGAGGCAGTGTAGCAATGTTTTTAGTTATAATTTAAATGTATGTGTGAGTGTTATTAATATTTTTTAGCCAATGTATACCCTAAATATCGTTTTTTACCTGTTATTCGCGTTATCCGCGGTTACCGTGTCACCCTATTCCACGAATAATCGGGAGTTTAAAGATTGGGCGCTTGTTATGGGTCTACTTTTAGCTTATTGGCTGATAAGAAATGGCAATTGAATACAACCTAGAACGTACGATGAAACTCCATTGATTCTTCTTAAAGTTTCTAACAGTTAATCCTAGAACTTAAAACTGGGGTAGATATTTACCCCAGGTAAACTGGGTTTTCAGAACTTGGAACGAGGTTTTGCAAGCCAGGTTTTGCCAAATAAACATTGAAAAAAATGAATTCACGCTTCACCATTTTTTTCGGAATGAAAAAATTAAAAAAATCACGTATTCGTGAGTCAGATTACACCTTTCAGAATGATTTCACTCGCAAAAAAACATGGGGTAATTACTAACCCCGGTTTGTAGCTTACAAGAAAGTTCGTGGTAAAAAATGAGTTTTTAGCTCTAGGATTAGAATTATTTCAAGAAAGTTCATTGTCTTCCAGAAAAAAATAAAGAGTAGTGTTTGATCCACCATTAGTTTTCAGCACTATTTGAGGAACAGGAAAGAATAGTAAATTTCATTAATTTACCACTAGTGGATAATACAAGAATCATCAATATACCAATCGCATTAAATGCCAATTATAATATTTGTCAAATTTATACTTTACGGTTCGAGGCTAGTGCCTGGCAGTAATGTAGTTCAGAATTAAACTGATAACGTCCATGTTCAAATGGTTATCTCAAAAATATATGATTACTGAAAAAGAATCAAACTACACGTTCCAATCAAAAAGTTACCCGAATTTAAGTGCATTAATTAAAGTGCTTATTGTTCATGTATAAACTTGGTACATGAAGTTTCTCAGTTGAGCCTTATTGAACAGCATATAGAATGTTAAATGGTTCCACAGTTTTTGTTCTCCATTTTTTCCATTAAAATGTATTAAATGTCCTAGAACATTTGCTAAGCCTTGATAATTGTTATCAATTTCATTACTGTTAGAAGTTTACTCTTCTCCATTTTGAGTATTAGTAATTTTCTCCTTTAATTCCTAAAAGAAGTTAATAAGAACAATATGGCATTAGTGATTAACAGTAAACAAGTTTTATTTTTTTGCCCTAATATAGAAAGTAAGAAAAATGAAAGAAAGAAGGAAAAAAAAAACATAAACATATCGCTATTTTCTTTCAAAAGCACTTGCTGGTCAAAAAAGAAAAGTTGATCTAGTCCGTGATAAAAATGTATTTCAGCTAGTCATATAAATTTGAAATTCTGTTTCACATAAAACAAGAAATTTTCAGTTAGAACAGATCCGAAACTCGAAGTGAGTTTAAATGTAACAGGCACCGCAACCTTTATCTGCCGTTTTTGCAAGGATAGCAAACAAATCTTCCAAGAGAGACTGAATATACTAAATGAACACATGTATTCTTAAAGAAAAGACATTTTTTTCTTGTTCTTTTTTTTAGGGAGTTTGACTCTTAGATATATACAGAAATACTTTATTAATTACATAAAGTTTAAAATTAACTTTAATAATTTTAATTAAGACAACGTTTTCTAAATGCAATCGTTTGCCGTACGAGTGGCCTCTTTCATCGTCAAACAATCGAATCGCGGCATTCAAGCAATGCAAACATGCTACAAGCAATGCAAACATGCGACAAGAGCCCATTTTTATTAACTAGGGTAACTAAGAGTACAGATATTGTGCTTAATAGGTAGTGCCAGTTACACAAATAACCAACATTTCCCCAAATGATAAATTTTTAGGACAGAAAGTATCACTTTTACACCGCTTGTGTTTTGCTTCTTCAAAGTTGTGAGTACTCATCCTCATATAAATGATAGCCGATGATCTAGTAACCCGCGTGTTTCAACAATAAAAATCGTACCACGACATGATAATTTGATCACATGCTTTGGTAATATTTAACATGCAGGGAAAATCTTTATTGTGAAATTCTGAACTGAATTCGGTAACTTAACTGCTTTACTGGTAAGACTGCGTCATTTCAGGAGAATGAAGAAACGAAAAAGCGAACAACTATGAACGCTATCTACTGGAGTTTTGGGCTAATCCACTGTAGTTAGGGTTAAAATTTCAACTATCAAAATATCCCCAAACAGGCCATTTCTACATCAAAATGTAGAAGAAGAGAAGCAATTTTCACCCGTGATACCTTGATGAGCGACTTCCTAGTTGTAAATAGTTGCTTTTGAATTAATGAACTCAGCCAAGTAAATCAAGTGAACAAAAGTGTGCAGAGAAATGGTAATTCTGCTAAATTTTTGCCCTCCAGAAATCTGATGTCCGACTTGTCTCTCGTTCAAAAGATGAAGTGCTTCTTTTTTTGGAGAGACTTCGAGTTTAGAAATTCTACCTTTTCTTCAAGGTCAAAAAATCTATACCACCACTATCAACAACGTACGAAAAAAAGTTCAAAAGTCATTGGTGAGCAGTTTCTCTGCACCGAAAATTCATAGAAGCTTCAGAATCTGATGCAATTTAAATATGAATCAGACATTCAGAACAAAACATTTTAATGTGCATACTTAAGGGAAATACGTTCCGGGAGGAAGATTCATTCATTATCAAGAATTTCTTTTTTCTATTTTCTGTATGACACTCTTCCTTAGAAGTCTCAAACTTCCGCAGAGACAGAGGAGTTCAATTTTGAGCTTCCCGCGTTTTAAACCACCAATAGTGTATTTTACATAGAACAGGTTAGTTCCCAGTTCCGAATTCGCTGCTTCAAGAAATAAGAAAATGAAGTAGCAATTGTGACACGTTGTCCAATCCCCTTCGAATATCTTAATGAAAAAAGAAGTAAATATGTCTCTTTTTCAACTTGTAAATGAGGTGGAGAAAGAAGCTCTTCCCCCTAAACGCTTTTGGTCCGGAACAGCTTTTAAAACCAAAGCAATTCCTGTTTTGGAACCCATCGTGGGACGGATGATTTACGGAACCATTTTCGGAGGAACAACGGTCTCAGCTACTGCTCATAGTTGGTTCATATTCTTTGGTCTTGCGGTGGCATCTGATTGCTGCATTTGTTAGCATTGGAATTTACAATATAAAAGTTAATATTAATTGCCACACACTTAACAATAGAACACTTGATGATCTCCTCCGTAGATTGGGGTCATAGAGCGAAAAAGAATAGAGGTTTTTAAAGGACTGTCCTGTAGTAGTGCTGTAACTCTATGATCATCAGTGACCATACGGAAAAAAATGATTTCAACAGATATCAGGGTCTTCCAAGTTCTATCTGGTGCTTATATTTCCAATTGTGGGAGTGCTAATATTTCCGTGGCATGGCAGGCACATATCTTGGGGGTTCCTAAAGAAGTCCATGATTCCTAGAGCTTCGCGATTCCTTGCGATGCCAAAATGAAGGTGTGAAAAATCCATGCTCTATGGATCTCGAATGTCTCGTGCCTTTAGGTTTTTCCGGATACAGAAATTCATAAATCAGGAGGGTTAGTTGGTTTAGGTTTGAAATTGGGGTTTCCTCAACTACAGCTTATTGAGGGAAGGGGGTTACAACCAAGCAAGCTACAACTGTGTTTTTGACTCCTTTTTTTCCGTAATTCACAAACACACAAGCATGTTTGCGAGTACTCTAATGTTTGTTTCTAAATCAGTGTTGATTGAGTTATTTTATCAATGCTAGATTTGAGACTCGGAGAGAAGTTCTACTTTTGTTCTTCATTAAAAATGGTGTTCAAATAAAGGCATTGGAGTCACACAATCTTAAGACCATAAGTAAAAAAGTTGCGTTTTTGCTGTACATGTGTGGAAAATTCTGCCATTTTAATTATTTTTTATGACTCTAGTGCTTAAAAAAAAGAGAGCTTTTAGAAAGAGAAGTACGAAATCATATCTCAGCAAACTTCAAAGGAAAAGAAAAAAAATGAAGAAGTGCCTGACGGACGAAAAAAAAAAGACAAAAGTCACGCAGATATCCACCATCAAAACGATGACGATGATTCGATTACGCAGCCGAAAGCCCTGGAGCGCGTCTTCAAAGCACCGGTGATATTTTCCACAAAACTCTTTTCCCCCGATGGGGCGCCTAATTAAATTCTAGGCCGGCAAATATAATTAGACGGCGCTTCGTTAGCCGACGATATCGTTTGCAACTATTAGATATTTGGGAAGAAGCCTGCCGAGTCTTCTCGCATTACAGCTCGATTAAAGTGAGCCACAGCTCGGTATTATTTCTGCGTGCTCTCTTCGAGAAGCCTTTATTAGTGGGACAACAACTCAACGCGAGCTTTTGAAATTGATTTCTCACTTTTAGTTTTCAATGCTTCAGGAACCTGAAAATGGTCTTTCGTTTCCCTTGATAATTGGGAAGCTCTTTTGAAAAATGATGTTCCTGAAGTTTCTCGTGTGAGTTTTCAGCTAAACCGCTTGTGATAGTTTCATATCAATGATACTGAAAGTTATAATGTAGTTCATCTAGATCCGATAATTGGGGGGGGGCAGCAGATTTTTGAGTTTTGCAGCCAGTGTTACCATTTTGCCTTTATGCACAGATATAGCTTTCCAACGAGAAAGGTGAAACTGATAAAGATTAATTAAAATAACAAAACTTTTCTGTAATTCATTTGTTTTCCCTCTTAACGTCATGCTTATACAGTTGCCCACTTTTTAAACTATATTAATTGTTTCACAAAATTTATGAGTTGTACTGAATTCAGGACTATTTTGTCAGTCATTTATCTTTACTTTCACATCGTTATATTAAACTGGGTTAAGTTATGGGTAAAAAATGTTAAACGCTTTTTAGTTTATAACTTTATCCAGCATTTGTTTTTTGGGTTTGACATTAATTTTGAAAAAAAAAAATGTTTTATAATCACTAATTGCAACATTTATTCGTCCTGTGGCTTTAAACTAACAAATTCGGAAAATACGTTACCGTAATCCTGGATTTATTATCGTTTTTGTTCAAAATTCTTTTTGTGCCCACCTTGCCGGTCAACAATATGATGAGAGCGTACCACCACATTATAAACGGCTTCACGCAACATTTCAGATGAGAAAAAACATAGCGTACAATTCTAGCCTTCAAATCTACTTCATTGTCTCTTTGATAAACACGACATTTGAAATAACCCAAACAACATGAAGTCCCAAGGGTTTGTATCTGGTGACCTTGCTGGACAGACAATCAGGATAGTACACGAGACAAAACGTTCGTCAGAGAGTAGGCTTCAATCAGAGACTCTACTCGTTTCCAGTATGAGCACTTGCTTTGTCACACGGTGGCGGCTAATCAGTTAATTTATTCATGGTGTCCATGTCCCCCGGAATCGGCTTTGTTTATACTCAACCTTTTACGCTATATACAATCCTCTTTGGACAAAAACATCATCCAGCACACAACTCCAGCATCCAACCCCTGTCATTCATTTGAGTTTCTTCGTCTTGAATTCAAGTTACATTTTTTGCAATTGTAATTGTGATAGGAGCCATTTTGGGTAAAAAAGAAACTCAACGAGAAGGGCTTACAAGCAATTCGTCACTGCTATAAATAATAATGTTAACTGAAAATGTCAAAATTCAAGTTAATGTAAGGGATTAGATACTTAAGACTTTTTTTTTTCAGGCGATAGACATAAGTTACCGAATTCTAAAGGAAAATCCTCCTTTTGTAAGCATTTCAAAGATTAAACAAATATATGAAGTGGCGATCCCCTTCGATCCCTGTCATTCTTCGCGATCATTTCAAATAATAAAGGTTGCAGTACGAGAAAGTTGCCGTCAATGAACCACATAACACTTCTGACCCTTTTTAGGAAGTAGTTTAGGTCCAAACGATATTGACGATAGGAATAATTACTCAGTATATTTCTCCTTTAATAAAAATATTTTATATTAACTGTATTCAGTAAATAATAAAAATTAAAAAGGAATATTTTAGCATGTGGTCCATTCATGGAAACCAGTTGCTATGGATGGACCATTAAGTTTCCATCGAAGAACCTCACTCTCAAAAATGAAAACCCAACAGTAAAATGGAACAGTTATTACAGGAGATAAACACTACAAATAATAGTAAGTTATACCAAAAGAGAAAATTGTTTTGTTTCTTTTAAATTTTTTTTATCACAGGAGAAACATAAAACCCCCTCAGGATTCACACAACGCAGCTGTTTTCATCGCTCACCACTTGATATTTTCTAACATGTGACTTACTCTTCTTAGTTAAAATTTCATGGGGCCACTTTTGGACAAATTGGGATCCTGTCTCATCGAAGTTCAAAAATTTTGATCCATAACGATTTTACTAGCTGATAATTATTTTGTCATAGCACGTTACTGCCCTCAGTTATCCACTGGCTTTATTTCACTTATTTTGGTATTATTCTCGAACAACAAACGTACTTGAAACTGTATTAAAATTTACTCCCAAAACTTATTTTAAAAATATTTTTTCATTATTATCACGCTTATTTTTAAAAAGATTGATCAATTATTAAAGATAATTGAGCTGAAACTCCAATAATATTTGTAAGATTCCACGAATGAACCACTTTGTTTGTTGGTTCATTCATAGAAATACCTAGCGGTTCAATAATAGCAACTGAGTCATTTTGAATGTTCTCATAGTTGTTACTGCTGTGACGATTCATGATGAAACTTTAAATACGGGAAATTGTACTTGAAAATGCACTCTTTCAAGTCAATGTCCTCATTTAGTTGTTCAGGAATATTCAAATCACGTAAAAACAAAATGTAAATATCAATCATTAGTAAGTGAACAATAGAAATCTTATTTGGACGTTTAACAATATGATGTATTGATTCAAGCTCCTTGACGATTCTGCATAGTACTCGTTTGAGACCAAAGACACTATAAAAGATTTCGTGCCTGAGAAAACTCTGGTGGGGAAATTATCTTCGAAGTTCAGTCATGGAACCGGTCCATCGACAGCAACCTTCCCCTAAGAGACTTTGTTAATAGTTATTAAAAATTTTTTAGACCAAATGTGTCATTTACTATACAAAAATCGATTCGACCCAATTTTTTTTCTGGCTCTATGCCTGGTTTCAGTTTGCTTTGTCTACTAAAAAGAGATAAAAAATTTAATATTAGCCTTTACGGATAAATTCAAATCTGAAACAGTATTAACACTGAAGAGAAAAACAAAAGCATTTTATTTTAGATGCAAATGATTACTGAAAGGGTGTTTTTTTTTTGGCAACAATTTAAATAAAAAACAACGAAAAAAATCAACGGAAAAAATCCAATTTTAAAAGGTTAAAATGAAATGCCTTCGTAAATTATTCCATAAAAGTTGTTCTTGCTTTATTTAACACGGAAAAAATTTTTAATCATTCCGATTAAAAATTCGGTTTTTGGTGTCGGTTAACCTTTAAACATTTTTTCTGCATTTAAAAGCCACCTTTGTTTCTTAATAAAATATATTAAGTGAGCATAATCTATTCCTGTTAAGGATTTCATTAATAGTTTAAATTTGCTGAAACATCACCCGGAATCTTAATATTTTGATTAGAGGGAGATATTTTATTTTCAAAAAATATTTTCCGTTAAAATGAATATTAAAATTATTTATAACATTTGAAATTAAAACTAAGTTAATAAGCACAAACTGGCATGATACTGCAGACCTGTGTTTCGAGCATACAAGGAGCACCTTTTTCAATTCAGTCGAAGTAAGCTTCTGTATCAAAATGCATCCAAAAAATATCCTGTAAACTTATGCGTAAAATCGTTTTTTTTTTTTACATTTATTTTACTTCGCAGCGCAAAGGTATTTATTTATTTTATAAATTGAATTTACCACATGAGACAAGCATGGCTAACTTTTAACCGATCGATCTAGGCAGATAGAAAAGTATTTTCGTTGAATTCTGCATACACATCTTGATTTTATTTTCCTATACTATCTGAGAAAGTTTAAACAATTGAAATATAAAATTTTAAAAACATAAGAATAAATTAGAGAAACGATTGAAGAAGACCTAATATCCATTAACTTTATCTAAAAATGATTATATGTATAATTCAAAATGCACCGCTAAACGAGTTTTAGATACACCAATAATCGTACATCGATAATCGTATTAGGTGCTGTGCTGATTATCACGAGTATCATACCATTTACTTTAACAGAAAAAGATTATTTCGCATAAAACATGTACAGCCTTCTGTACTATATAAATAAGGATAAGTATAGTTGAAATATTACTTAGCAAAGACAAAAGTCCTGGAAATTTCTCTCTAGAATAAGGACGAGAATCCCTGAGAATCCTCAGTAAAGAAAGTAGCACAATAGTTGAAATTTTCATTATATTAAGGTCCATTACATATGCTTTACAACAAAGACATTCTGCTGTGAGTAGATAAACGGCAATATCTACAGAAAAGATTTTTTAGATAATTTAACAAACACCACCAAAATGATAGAACTTGAAGTTCTTTTTAAGCTTTATTTTCAGCGGAAACCAAATAGGCATGTTTTTTAATAGAGCAAAAGAAAAGTAGAGAGAGGAAACGGAGAAAAAAATGTGAAAAACGGAAAATTTGAAGATACTGCTGTTTACCTGCGCAGAGCAGAATTTGTCGCTAAAATTTTTTTCTGAACAAAGAAAACTGTTTATTAATGTCATCCTGCCTAAGATCTTGCTAAACATCCACTTTAGAACAATGACGATGTCCCTGAAAATGTCCATTAATTATATTTTTTAGTTAAGAAATGAAAGAGTAACCCGCACAAAAATTTGATTAGTCCTTAAATAAATAATTCGTGAGCAAAAGAGGCACGATAATTTTAAGTTCTTGTTCTTAATCAAGAGTAATCAATATTTTTACTACCAATTCTTCAGCAGCAAACTTAGTACCAAGTAAATTTTGTATAAATCCTTAAGAGATTGGTACAAAATTAAAAAAAAAAAAAACTTATGTACGGAAAAATAATGTTACGAGAATGCCTCTTTCAACTCTAACGTCAAGAAAAAGTCATTTATAGTAAAATTAATATTTTATAAATTAAAACTATTTAAAAATAAACATAAGTAAGACAGCTGATTTTCATTAAAAAAGTCAAAAATACTTTGAGAGCACTATGAATTACAACCCAGTCTCCTAAAAATATTAACCTAGATATAAGCTAAGAGTTAACTAGAAGCAAAACTTTCAGCGTCCGTCGCTCGCTCACAGCCCCGAGTGCCAATTACAATGCGGTTCTCCTAAACCAGCCCATGGTGGAGAAATATTGATAATCTTCTTATTAGATAATTCGGTGCATTAAGTTATTACGTTCAATCCGCCCTGTCAGTTAATTGCATGCATTAAGTTACTCAAAAAGGTGACTTAAGTGCCCAACGAAATTTTCTCAATTCAATTAACGTAGTGAATGCAAGGTTTCTCCTCTTATTACTCTTCTTTTCTTTATTTGTGAGTTTATCGAAGGGAATAGTTTTTAATTACGTCTTTTAATTGATTGAATTTTATCAGGAATTAAGGAAATTCATGGGAAACTTCGCAGCTATCCCAAAACAGCTCCAAGGCAAAGCTTTTAGGTTTGAGCTAAGAATGTCGGTAAAGGAAGAAATTTGGGATGGTTTCGGGTGCGTCTATAATGATTCTGATAATGTTGTTTGTATGCAGTGGCGCACACAAGAGGAGGGTCCAGGGGGTCCGAACCCCTTCCATTTTCCTTGATTTTTTTTCTTTTTTTTGATTTCATATAATCTTATGTAAATAATAGTTGTAAAATATCACGTAATAGTACGTAATCGAACTGTATGTGAACATAAATTGTTCCATAATGATGATTTTTTTCGCTGTTTTTTTTTTTTTAGCTATGAGAAAAGTAAAAACATTCATTTGTGTATTTCTTGGGATTTTAATTAAATATTTATTAGCATTAGTTAATAAAATTAATTTATTACTAAGTAATTATTCAGTATATTTTTTAAATGGTTTTTACTCTCTACAATCGATAAGACCAAAATATGTTTGGATGCAGGTTCGAGAGGAGAATGGTGCACCTTCGGTACTAGATCCCTCTTTGAAAACTTCTTGTGTGCGCCACTGCTTGTCTATAATAAAATTTCTAAAAGTAAGTGAAGCATAAAGTTTATATTTGCGGTTGAAAATTATTTCTAATGATACATTCGAACAGAGCAACCGGTTAATCCGGTTTCACCGATAAAGCACTGGTTTCCTAGGAGCGAATCGTCGATCTTCGACGTCGCTCCTCACCGTGACCCTGAAATCAGAGTCAAGGGGATTCCGGCGTGGCCATTCACGAAGTCGCTTTAGCTCGGGTGCGCATGCGCAGAAGAATCAAGTTTTCGCCTCGGGGAGGAGCGAAGCCTTACCGGTTCGTCGCTCGTAATGAAAACATTCTACGGTACATTTAGCAGTAAGTTATCACCCCACAAGCTAAGACTAAGGAAGAATAATATGCAGTATACCTGTTAGCCCGGTTTTCACATTCAGAGATTGCAGTTTAGTTTTGTCTTCAAATATGTAATTCACTATTACAGACTGATGAGTTCTAATAAGAACGAAACTGAGATCTCTTGATGTGATAAACGAGCTGTCTGTTATACTGCATGTAGTTCTACGGTGCAGCACGAACCACTGACTTTATGAAATCAAACATCCTGATTAACCGGTTGCTCTATTCGAGCATACCTAACTTTCATCAGGATTCAGGAACTTAGAAATAATTTTCACCCTCGTGAGGGTTTTTTTTTTTTTTTTTTCCGAAACGAAAGCAAACACATTAGCAAAAATAATTTTGTAAAAAAAAAAATAATAATAAGGATGCGCTTTGACGCTATATTTTTTAAATGCACTTAAAAGGTAATAACGTTTAAAAGTAAGGTATAAAATAAAATAATTCGCTATTTTTACATCTGAGGAAACTGTACGTTGCTTAAAGATTTAAGTTCACATTAGTTGAAAATTGCTTCTTTGCAAGCCCGAATAACGTGCATTCAATATTGTTTGCAATTCGCACATATTCAATATTTTAAGAACGTTGCATTTACTGTTTAGGTAAAAATGATTTTTGTTCGCAGAATACGTTTAAATTGTTTATTTAACACGTTAAATTGTGCAGATCACTATTTTATGAAGGTTGCACTTAATATTTTTGTTTAAAAGGTTCTTGCTCATGAAATAGATTCAATTTTATAGATTATGAACATTCAATATTTTATGAACATTGCACTAATTGCTTCTTTACTAATATTAAAGCTGAAAGTCTCCCTGTCCGGATCTCTCTCTCTCTCTCCCTCTTCCTATCTGTCAGGATCTCTCTCTGTCCGGATCTCTGCCTTTCTGTCAGGATCTCTGTGACGCGCATAGTGCCTAGACCGTTCCGTCGATTTTAAAGAAATTTGGCACAAAGTTAGTTTGTAGCATGGGGTGTGCACCTCGAAGCGATTTTTCGAAAATTCGGTGTGGTTCTTTTTCTATTCCAATTTTAAGAACAAAATTCTCATAAGATGGACGAGTAAATTACGAAATTACCATAACTTGGAACCGTAAAATGGGTACAAGCCAACTGGCGAGAAAATTCACCAAACATTATTTGTAAATATACATGCGAACCAGAAGACCTTTTAATTTTCTATTACGGGCAAAGCCGTGCAAATACCACTAGTATATAATAACGGTTCTTGAGCATAGAGTACATTCAATTGTTCCAAATTAAGTCAGTGCAACAAAAGGATTAAATCAAAATTAAAAAAAAAAAAATGCAGTTTTACTTCTCTTTTGAAATATAAAATTCTTCTAATGCGTTACTACGAATTACCGTTTTTATTTCCATTAGCAATGAAAGCTTGTCTTTTCTAGCCGATCCCATAAAAAATATTTTGAGGCAAAAATGGGAACATGCAAAATGGTAGCCACCCTTTTCAGGAAAAAGTGTTAATGAATAACTAAACTGCTTAAAGGACTAGTGGAAACCACATATGCATAATTAAAGTTCACGGAAAAATTCCGAGACATTACCATAAGATTAACCAGATGTCTTTAGCGACGTTTTCTAATTAGCAATTTTTGAAGACGTTACCGAAGGTTAATTATCATATTTTACAGTAAAAATATAGAAAATTTTCTACTGTACATCTTTATATTTTTTTATCTTTACAATGTAGAATTCAAAATCAATGATTTTTTTTAATACAACTAAGTAATAGTTAAGGAAAGAAGATGGAAAGGTTTAGCATACATTATGCAGTTACGCATATAGAGTAATTGCATTGTCCTATTTCTTTTTCTTCACAGTGCTGAATTCAAAGGTAATGAAATTTATTTTAATGCAACTAAATAATATTTAAGGAAAGAAAAGAGAAAAGATTAGTATACATCATATAATTTCGTCACATTAGCAGCAAAAGTTTATTTAATGCTTCTTTTTAACCAAGAAAATGAGCAATGTTTATGCACTATGAATTTGAAGATGCTATTTTTTTATTTTTTTTTTCAACTAACAGAAATGTAAAGTAAATCGGATTATAATACTTTTTCCGCTTACTATATGGAATTTGTAATTTTGGTATTGCGATTTATTTTCTTTGATTATGTTTATTTCATTTCGGACGAAGAAATGAATATGTAGAAATAATTTCTCCAAAGAAAAAAAATTATGTAAAAAAAATTGTGGCTCAAAAAGTATGCTTTTCAAATTATGAAAACAAACAGATATGTTTTAATAGCTAAAGTAAAAGTTTCTTAATGTCCGTAACCAGCTCAATATTAAGTGTAGTCGATTTTTGTTTTAGCAAAGCTCGTTGTAACAAACATTATATTGCAACGAAAAATACATTATTAACTTAGAGGAGATATTATTATCTTTTGATTTTACGAAAATCTGCTGTAGAGAAATAGTTTTCGTACTTTTCTTAAACTCGTTGAAATGTGATTCGATACACACTAACTATTTTTCAGAAACTGAATGGGAGCTAACAAGATTGCGACGAACAAAAATAAAAGAAAATATTGAATGCAGGTGTTTGAGGTATGCGAGCCAAAACTTGCATATGTGTTGAAGCTCAGTTTTTGTATACAAAGAGGTTCATCATAGCTCCAAAGCCGTTGAGTGTATTAAAATAGTATACTTTTATGAAAGGTTTTGAAATTTCTAGCTTTACCGATGTAGCTCTATCATTTTCATTTCCAGAACAGTATAAAAGTCTAAAAAAACTTTCCGTAGATAAGAAACTGCCCGTTCAAGCTAAAGTAGGCACAATTAGAGTAAGAAAAGCAATGAGGTACTTTGAAGTACGATAACTGTAACTCTTTTTATTAATACTTAACAGGGGAGGTCCGGTTTCACAGACCGCTCAAAAGTTCATCCGATTACCCCTATTTTATTTTCAGTCCGATTGAATGGTTTTCCCCCAATAGCTTTCTGTTTTGTGACTTTGAACACCCCCTTGCTTATCAGTATCTTTAGGCAAGTGCATCTGGTTTAAATTTCTTTGCATACTTAGAAGTGGCCTGTGAGACCGCACCTGCTCTTCAGTGTTACAATTTTCGGCAGTAGTAGACATGGCTCTTAACGTTGGAAACCGCGGATATAGGTTCATTTAATCTTATCCGCGTTATGTGGAAGACATGAAAAATATTCTAGATGAGGTTGAGAGTTGTTTGAAAGGTTCACAAACGTTACGCAATGATGTTCTAGGAACAATGAAGGCTGAATTATTCCTCGAAATACGACGCGAAATACTAACTGTTAAAGGGCTGTCAAAAATTTTCCGTAACGTGATATAACCAATTTTCTGGTACTAAAATGTTCTGTATATATTAAAGAACTAAAATGAAATCATTAATAAATCATAGATTCATTTTGATTACGAGTAGATAGTTATTTACTACAGCATATGATTTTCTCGAAAAAATCTTAAGACTCTCGCAAAATTTTCTCGGAAAAGGTATATTTCGATTAAAAATTCAAAAATATTTTTTCCCCTTGCTAATAAAAGTTCAAAGAACATCTGTGTTAAATTAGAGGAATACATCATAATTACACGATTTTTTAAAAATTTGCAAATAGAGCGGTCTCAGAGACCTCACGTCCCCTGTTACGTTCTACTTTTTCACCTCTCCTGTTATGGGTTAAAGAGTTCAGCATAATTCAACAGGAGCTTTAATCTTACTGTGTAGCATGTATCACCATTTAAAGAAAAATATTGAAGTAAGAACTGTTTCGATAAGAATACAGCAGAACTATAGGGGGAGAAATTAATGCAGTGGAAGCAAAGGGATGTAAATGGATGTTTTCAAGTTTTTAATAAAACTTGTTAAAAGTTCCGATCTTAGGTCTACTATCATTGAAAATTTTCCTAAATAATGCTGTTTAGGACCTACCTTGTGTGTGTTACCTCCACAGAAACTACTACTACCCCTTGCTCCAAAATATAATGAAGGTTCTTCTACCTTTTATTCCTGTTATTGCAAATTTTTAGCTTTGACATATACAGCCCTTTACTTATCGCTGCCTCAATTGACTTTGGTTCTGTGTAGCAGTATAAAACCAGCGTTTAGTGTAGAAGTCCCGCACGGACACAGCGGAAGAATTCGTACGAGTAGTAATTGGATTAAATTCTTCACCTTCGGATGGCTAAACAGCTTTATTGCACCAAATAAAGAAGATTCGGCATAGCATCCCATGATACAGAAAGACACTTGAAAAGCAAAAGGACACCTAAAGAATGCCACCGTTATATCCACTTGAAGAAATTGGTGCTATGGCAAAAATTTCGTCTGCACGGGACAATGGAGGTAGTTAGAGGGAAGATCAAAGCTTATTGGAAGTTTCGAGGAATAGGAATTCTTTTGGAAAGGGAAACCGGTACTTTCCGATGCCAATCGATCGCTGGAAATTGTAACCCTCGAATTTATGTCTCAAGTTCAATGCAGAAAGATGAGTAAGAACAGATATTTTACATGAATGTATTGAAAAGGCTTTAGATATTTCACTTTTCTTTTGCATTCAATGTCGTATTTCTCAATTTGAAAGCACGAAAGCAAAATAAATAGCTCTCTCAAGAGCATATGGCCTCCCATCAAACTTTCTTTCACACAGTTTCTAATAAATAGCCTAAAATCCTATCAAATTAATCCAGTCGTGCAATTGCGCTCAAATCAAACGGTAGTTTAACTGTTTGGATAAGACTCATAATTTAAACTAAAGTAATCTCATTTGAAGTAAAAACATTGAAGATTTCATTACGAAAAAATACACGAAAACCACAACCATTATTTATTTATTTTGCCATTGAAATTACTTTAATAGATGACTTTGTTTTCGCAAAATTCCTTTGATAAAAGATGAAATTTAAATTTTGATGCAAAACTCATTTAAGGAAATTCGTATTTTGAAAACACCCAAAATATAGTTATCAGCCAAATGTCCAGAATTAACAAAATGTGCAATGCAACCATAAATAGTTCAATGATACTATCAAAAGAAAAAAAACCCTTAAGTTTGCCTATATTAGTATACATACATCCAACTTTGCTCAGTTTTAAATAAATTAATTAACACTACAAATAATAACTTTACTAGAACTTTCACTGTTTAATACTAAATATGGATTCAAAATATTGAAATTTTGATAAAATATGAACATTTAAAGAAATTTATTTTCAACTGCGCACGTGCGATTATAACCTTCATATTCATTATCGCTAGCAGATGAATGTGTCAAAAAATCCAGTTGACTGTCTTAAAATTTAGAAAGCAATTGGTGATCGAATGAGCTGTACTTCAATGATTCTCGGAAGCAGAAGAACCCTAAGAGACTGTTCACAAACAACTATCACGGATCACACTAAATGGTTGTTGCGAATTAGCGAACGATCCCTTACGATGCGTTGCATAGCCAAAAATTAAAATAAAAAAAAAATCAGCTGATAAGATAACTGATTTGTAAAATGATTCTCTTGTATACTGTCAAGTTATCTGAAAGTTTGGTTAAGTTTGACGGAAAATTCTGTTTATTTTGAAATAAAATCATATAAAGAAATTTGATATTTTTGAAAGAAATACTGATAGTTTCATAAATACGAGTCATACTTTCACAAAATTCTATAAAATTATTGAACATAGCAAGTACTCTAATTGCTGATATTTACAGCTTATTCCCAGTTTTTTACGATGAAGAATGCTCAAAAAAAAAACGGTTTTGGTTTCTTCAGTTTATTGTTGGTCTCCCAAATGCATCGGTAATTTAACTTTTATTTAAAAATGTCAGCTAAAGCATACTTTTTATGTTAACAGTTACAGAACAATTGTTCCCTTATTTCTTAATATATTCTTTGAAAAGTAAGTTTTTGCAAATGTTGTAGTTTTTTTGTCCGCCACTCTGTATAAAATGCATGCTATTCATAAAAAATGACCAAGTGATCTGTTCCAATGGGGTTGTTTCCTTCAGTCAAAAGTACTACTTTTAGTCACTGAAATTGATAGAATAAGCAAATAATAATAATAATAATAATAACATGGAGCCAGAAAAACATAAGTTACTTTCTATTTTTTCCCAACAGTTTTTTTTTTTTAATTTTTCAACGTCCGATTTTGGAAATAAGGCGTGTCTTTATGACGTCACAAGGGATGTACTTTGACGTGCTATTCTATTGCCGTGCTGAATGCTTACGCTGTGCTGTCAACCGCGATTCCAGGTTTTGATAATTTGCGCTCTGCGCTAATGACATCAGTGAATGGCATTTCATCACTTTTGATGAAATGTGAAGAAGCTCAAGAAAAAATGAATTTCAATCTGCGTACCGATTAATAATTGTTCAAAAATATTAAGCTTTGTGAAATTATTTAAAAAATGGTTAAATCCTATGTTTTTAAGCATGCTCTCCCAGAAAAAATACTTTTAAAATTTCAGAAACGGACATATTTATTTTTCCATTTTATTTCTTTTTATTAAATGTCAAAAACGATAATGTTACTCATTCATGAAATATATCCTACTCTAAATGCATACATTATGAAAAAAAAGGCTCTCAGAAATCCAGAATAAACGAAATAACCTGTAGAAGCTAAAAAGTTAAATGTCGAAAGTAAAAATGTTAATCGTAAATGCTATATCATATTTCTTGCGTACATTAATTTATTAAGTTCAAAGCATATAAAGATTGTCAGATTTTTTTTTCTTTCTAATGGATCTGCGTTAAAGGGGCAACATTTCGAAGACCTAGTACGGTCTACCGATATCGCATTCATTCTTGGTTCTGGTAATACTATCGGCGGATATATTTCCCACGAGAATTTTGGCGCTAGTCTTCCACTAGATGGAGACATCTGGGCTCTCTTCGATGCGCAATTGCACTAGGAATTTAATATTGCCACGAGCACTTCAAGCGAAACGAGTATTTCAAAAATATTTGACCTGCCGCATAATCATACGGCATGGACGCTGTTTGTTTTCTGAATCTTGAAAATCCACCGACTAGAGCAGGTTCAAACCAGCGCCTTTGCGCGTAGGAGACCAGCGTCTAACTAATACATTACTCTGTCGATAAATGACCAGAATAGACATGCCTTCATTTTATTTAATCATGCTATCCTTATTACTAAAAATTCTTAATATTTATCAATACTGCTTTGCATGCAGCAAGTATAACACAGATTTGTAGTACACTCTTTTTTATCTCATTCATCAAGAAATTAATGAACTTTAAAAGAGAAAAAATTACGTAACGAATTCGTTGCTATATGTCACACATTTGGTAGAATATTTATATTTTATTATTAATATTTTCAGCTGTTTAGGTGCAAAATGCTTTGATATCTTGCAAATTCACTTAATAGATTTATTTAACTATATTATTAAATTATTATTAACTGCAGATTATCAGACCTATGTCAAGATTTTACTGTTTCAATATTTAGAAAGCCCAAAATCTGGAGTTGAACTAAAAGGAACAGTGTTTCAAAGCTGTATGGCGACATATACTTAATTCAGATGCCACTTTATTGGAATTTCTAATTTTTCCTTTTCTTTTTCTATTTCCCATTTACAAAGAATTACCTGAAGAAAACACCTCAAATTTGATGTAAAAAAAGGGGGGGGGGGCGCAGATACATCCGTGCATAGAACGACAGCGCACTGATGAGCAAATTAAAAAAGACTGAGATTTTCAATTAATATTTCAAGGTAAATCAAAGAGTTAGGCAGTGTCCATCATAATGCACAAAGATAGTGCGCTATGGAAAATGAATAAAAGTAAAACTCTTTCTTATGAATACTTTCTGTCAAAGAAAAAGATACAGATTTTGTTTGTTTTGCAGCAGCAATCTTGAAACAACAATGTTTTGGCAGAAAGTCTATTTCAATTATGAGCCTAGGTGCCTGAAAGATATCAATGTTGAGGGCAAGGTAGTTATAGAGCATATCAGGGTCAGGTAGTAAAGAATTGGGGCTGGCCCTAAAATTTTCTAAAACTTCTTGGGGATCAATAAAGAGCACTAAATCGGTCAGGAATAAGACACCTAGTACAGCATAAACGTTACTAATTAATTTCATAAAAATTAAAAAGAAGCAGTATTTCAAATATTTACTTTAAAAAAAATTAATGTATTGACAAGATTACTGAAATTGTTTACATTTTATTCATCAAGTGCTTGAAAACAATGTTGACGGAGAATATGGTTGACACTTTGGGGGGGGGGGGGGGTCATGGACTCCATGGCGCTCCTTTTGTTTCCGCCACTGATTGGGGCAGTTTGCTACTCTCCCAAGAATATCCGAAAACGGCACAACTTTCATCAGTAATTATAAAAAAATTATAATACCATCTCCAAACCTCTGTGGTATCAAATATTCTTTCACAACGATTATGAAACCTGTTGAAAAACGTTGCATTCACACGTTCGTCATCTCATATTCAAATACAAATACAAAAGTTACGACCAGCAACAGGCTATGGGCCTAACTCGACTGGTCCTAGTCAATTTACAATCCCCAGTGAAGATCAATGGCCCTCTTAAAACTATCTACTCCCTTGCTCATTACCACCTCTTCTGGTAAGCTGTTCCAAGGTTCCACTATCAGGCTAAAATAATAATTTTTCCTAATATCCATGTTAGCCTGAGATTTAAATAGCTTAAAACAATGACCCCTTGTCCTATTTTTAGTGCTAAACTTTAGCCCTGTAACATCTTTCATTTTCATAAATTTAAACAACTGAATCATGTCCCCCCGGTTTCTTCTGTGCGCAAGACTGTACATTTTTAGCAACTGCTCATTTTCATTACTGCTCATTTTATTTTAGAGAAGGGAGGGGGAGAGGGAGAGAACATGTTGAGGGGCTTCGAACTAGATGCATACCATAGGTCTTCGTGCACATTTGAGTACAGTGTTGAATTGTTCTCACACGAATGACGAGAAGATGTTTTGGAGTTATGCCTAAGAAAGTAATTTAAGAAGAGAGTAATTAATCTTTTGAAGTTTATTAGGACTTCTTACAAAAAAGTTCCTAGCTTCGTGTGGTTATCGTGGAAGAAAAACACCACAGTTTAAGTGTGCCTTTATGATCTCTAAAATTGCTTTTAAGTCATGGAAGTAAAAAACTGTCACATCCGGGATAAAATGTCAGTTTTCCCGTGTAATGGCCATTCGGAGCTTGATCACATGAATATTTGCCGCCGTAGAGGCAAAGAAACATCTCGAATTCATTTAATACTGGAAGACAACCATAAACCAATTATTGTTCCTTTTTTTTCATATAAATCCAAATGTAATCGCTCGATCACACTTCTTAGGCTACAATTTCTACATGCAGAAGTTTTTCGGGGCTTTTTGGAGCAAAATGAACACTCTACAGTGCTGGTCAAATTATTAGTGTAAAGAGTTTTTTTTTTGTACACTATTTGTACTAAAATACTATTTATTTTACTGTTAAAGTACAGTACATCTGTACACTGATTATTATGTTATTTTAGCATAATTTAAGTTTTGCAGGTGACAGCACTGTCTGCTTTGTTTATGTTCTTTGTTTATCTACCTACCAGGAACATAAACTCAATCAGCTTAAACAGTTCACTAGTTCTTTTTATTAGTGTGTTCTGTTATATTTGAAGTTAGTTTTAGGTAATTAGTGAGTATGTGTATGTGAGTACATATAATAGTGAGTATAAACAATTTTTTACCTCCTTTTTTAGAAAGTTAAGAAATGATGTAAACCTTGTGAAAAGTATGCCAAAAAGACTTAAAATGCTCATCAAGAACAAGGGAATGCATACTAAATATTAGATAATTATTTCAAAGTTCATTAATGTGTCTATAGGTATGGAATCAATAAGGAATTTACTTTTAAAACAGTCTTAGTCTAATAATTTGACCAACACTGTAATTTTTTTTTCTTTTGACCCAGAGGAGCAGTTATACCACTCATATAAAATGCACTAGAAAGATGGCAGTTATCCAGTTAAAATTCTACAAAAAAAAAATTGTTTTGAGCACATTTCTCTAAACAATTTAATAAAAACTAAGCCAAAAAACTCTTTCGTTCCTTCAACTATAGAGAAATGCAAAACAGTATTGCTAATATCTCTATTAAATGTAGTTCAAAAAATCAATATCTTCTATCAATTGTTTATGCTATAAAGCGCAGTATTACATAAAGAAAGGCTCTTTTATGTTTCGCAGCACTAATTACCAAACTGAAAAAGAAAGAAGCGAAATTGCACGAAATATTGATGTACGGAAATAAATAACAGCTGTTGATCAATCAGTTTATCATAATTAATCCACAAAGTACCTACGTAAAGTAAGTGACATGGCCTCTTATGTTGAAGGCTTATTGTGAGAAAACATAAATCGAACATGTTCATCAAACATGAATCGTGCTCCCAAACCACCTGCTTTTCAATGAACTATCGTGACAGCAAATACAGGAAGTTCAGTTATTGCCTCGGATGAAATCCTGTTCTACATTTTCAAATAGATGCAGAAGAATAATTGGGACGAATTGGGCTTGATTTGAAACATTTCGTGCTTAAAATTTACATATCAGCAAGACGGGAATGCATCCAGTCTTTGAAAATATTTTATGCTGCGAACAGAAGAGTTTTGATTCTTGGTCGAGAGCTAATAGCGAAATAAGTCATAGCAAAAAATATTAATAATACAAAGCATTCGAAATGGGGAATCTTAATATAATAGATTTTACCAGTTACGGATCAATGTATCTGTACTCGTAGTTTTTTAAGTAACCAAAAATTAGCTTTTGCAACGGGATTGTTTCGGAAGACTTCCCGTAATTCCCTCATTTAGGGATAAGCGACACCATTCTTTGTGGCAGAAGAAGTAAAATGTTTGAAGATTAAGTTTAAATTGCAGTAAATTAAGAACTTTTTAATTACTTCTGTGTATAACAATAAGCTTTCTTACTTTCTAGAAAAAAAAAAGCCAAAATCATATGTATTGCATTTTATATATCTTTGACTTTATATCTCACCTTGCGGGAGATTTTTTTTTTGCATCTCCACATGAAAATACTTGAAGTACAATAACGGTGCAAGTAAAATTCAAATGCTCTCAAAGTTGAAATAATTTTTAACCAAAATTTTGATGCCTTGAGTATAAATAATTTCTGCGCATTTTGTATGTGTTGCTGAAATAGATTTGAGGCATTGAAAAGCAAAGGGATGCAAGTTGACCTTTTAAAATGGTGAGTAAAACGCATGCAAAATTTCATCGCTGAGACTCTGGACAGGCTTTTATTGAACAAAAACTCTAAATCATAATGTACAGCAGCACCTTCCAGTTCTACTAGTATTATATCTTGACCTAAAACAGATTCGTTTCTCCTACATTTGTACCAGTTATATCCAAGATTTTAATTTTGGCACTTTCACTCATTTGTTTCAAAGAGCTTCATTTAAACTAAAACGCGGAAGTTGGTTTGGTCCCAAAAGAAACTTATTTGGAAAGATTAGGAAGAGGATCAATTTATTTGCGTCCAAATGATAAAGTACATTTACGGCAGAAATAACATGTCAAATATTCCAAAATGATCTGTACAGCTTTCACTTTCCGATTTAAATGAAGAAACAAGAACTAATCTGCATTTTTTGAAGTGAGGAAAGTAAAAGAGAAGGTAGTGGAATTGATAACAATTTAAACTACAATACATATCGTGGGACACTTGAAGACAAATTTAGGTTGGTTGGTTTATTTATTTTTAATAGCGCAAGAGCTCTTGAGGGGTATACTTGAAGATAAATTTAGGAAAGCCAATGGAATACAATGCAACAGATGAATGATGTGGTACTGTCCAACACGCCAAAATGTACCACTCAACAGAAAGAGTTACTCTGCACCATATGTAGTAAGTCATTGAAAATAAACTGTGTTCATTTTTTGTACTCTAATTCATGCAACTCCTTGATACAAGCATGCATTATTCTGAGATTTGGTCCTCATCTTTAATTATTCATTAGTTTCGGATCTGATCTCGTATGTTATCGGTTGAATATTAGAGCAGTATGTGTCAAGTATTTATATAATACCTGTGTTGCTATCTGTTAGTATATAAAAGGATTTTTTCTTCATTTGTTTCTTGATTAGGACAATGGTCTAACTCTGGATAATCGCAAAAACTACTTTTTACTTTTTCAGTAAAAAATATTCTAATATAATCTTGCTCTGGAATTAATGACTTCAAAGTATATCAAGGGGTTTTTTAATAGGTTTATTGTAAAATAATTAATTAATTTTAATTCCCACCTATAAAATGAACCAAAGGTTTATACAAAACTAGTGACCTTACGTTACCAAAATAATAATAATCGACAGTACAAGTAAATAACACGGTGAAGAAAGTTTGTAATCAAATACCTGAAGGCCTGCATTTGCATTACACAACATGCTACAATTTTGCGGCTTGTCAGACGTTTTTTCATCTTTACAGCTTTTATGTGAAAACATGTTAGGTATGTAGAGGATAAACCTAACGATATTGCGACTGTCCTTTCTTTGATGCAGATAAAATGTCTGCAATCTTCTAATTCTAGTCTGACTTACACTTATCACTATCTTAAAATTCGGAAGACAAAAAAAATTCTTAAAATTTGCACAGAAAATTAACGATAGACAGATAACGGAATAACGGTAACGATTATACCGATTAAGTTGGGAAATTTTTCAAAAAATCGCCAGTAAATTTATCAAGAAGTTCAATTTAATTACGCTTGTTTAAAGTCTCTTGAGCATATTGCGGTAATTTATGAATACAGTTATTTACATATAACACTATCATCAAGGCATCAGACCAAAAGTAGCCAAAGCAAGTAAACCCTTCAAACGAAAATTAGTTGCGATCCTTCTAAATCCATATTTGTTTCCCAAGTTACACCGTCGAATTAATTGCACAAATGATAGTGCTTTACAGAACATTAGAAATGAAAAAGTTCCCCAAAGACTTCCCCGATGAGAGGCAAATGGTAAGTTCTAATGCGATTCCACGTGTCCGTGAGCCACGCTGAAAGGGATTGCCGTCCTTATTGTCAGGTAAAGGTCATTAAAGCGGGTCCTTCATCTACTAGAATAGGCCATTAACTCCCAATGAAACTAATGCAGAGACCCTCTCCCTGAACGCATGCCAACTGATTGCAAAAGCGAATACAGTAGGGTTGCTTTTCTACCTCGAAACCAGGCCAAAGGACGGTCATTCAGCGCCAAGAGTTTTAATTGAGGAAAATGGAATATTACAGAATGAGTCTTGTTTAACTAGCGCTGGAGTAATAAAACAGTCTTCATTATTCAGGGTTGAGGGAATAAGTATCTAAATGGTATGTATTTTACCGTGAAAGAAAAGTACCGAAATTGGGGAATGTCGACTTTCACCGGCGACTCACCGAAAATATTCCTTCTTTTGCCGACGTCTTTGGTATGTGAATGTCGATATTCACCGACTGGTGCTAAAATTTATTAGGTTTAGGAGTTTGATTCTACCATGTATACGATAACTTCAAATAGCCGTAGAAAAAATGCCAGTAGATGAAATGGCATTTCCTTTTTGTTAAATATTATTCTAGGTTCGTAAACAAAGTAGGAAGTATTGAAGTAAGAAAATTGTTTTCTGGAACTAGATTTCTTGCATTATTTATTTTAAAAAGACATTTAAAATTTCATGCTGTAAACATTGCACACCCACTCCCACACCCGCCTCCCCCCCCCCATCACCTAAAAAACGGATATTTTAAAGAATTATTTGTAAGGACATAATGTTCTTATTAGTCATAGCCGCAATACATTCACTAGGATATAAAAACATCCAATACTTACAGATTTAATGTTGGCTCAACTCAAGTAATTAATGCTTTAAAATACAACTGAAAATCTTATTAACTATTTAGAAGTAAGAATTAGATATGACTTTGTGACAAACTGTGTTAATTAGTCAAGGACGTTTGTATAAATTCAAAAATGTCTAAAAGATCAAATTTGAATTACAAAGCTTGTACAGTTTACTCCTTTTAGAAGCCTCTTTCATCTTTAAAAGCTGTGAATTCAGGTGACAAAAATAGATCCTAGACAGTTCGACCGATTTTCATGAAATTTGGCACAAATTTAGGTCTTAGCATAAGGGTCAGCACCTCGAAGAGATGTTTCAAAAATTCAACTTTATTCTTTTTCTATTCCAATTTTAATCCCATTTTACTGATCAAATTATCATAACATGGACGAGTAAATTACCAGAACATGGACTAGCAAGTTAACATAACGTGAACGAGCAAATCAACATAACGTGGATGAGCAAATGAACCTAGCAAATTGGCGAGAAATTCTCATCCATTATTTATAAATGTACAGGCGCACCAAATGACCTTTTAATTTTCTACTATGGGCAAAGCCGTGCGGGTTCCGCTAGTTCTAAAATAAAGTATTGCAGTTCAATCACTTCTGTGTGTAAAATTTGAGTTTGAAACCATCAGGTTCCTTTGCTGGAGGCTTTTCTTGAGAAGTCATGAGCATTATGTGTATTATCGATACACATTTTTAACACTTTAGACAAAACAGTTTTTTTTTTAAATCCGAAAAATGAACACTTTGTCTACTGATCAGAGAAGTCTGAGTGCAGATGGGGAGGTCCTAGGTAGGAATCCCTGCTTAGGCATGGATATACTTTCTTTCTCCTGTCCTTGTCCTTTCTTTGTGTGATTGTTTTATGCTGTGAATGGTTGCCTACAATATGAAAGAGGCCTTATGCCATGAGTGTACTGTAGAAGTCGGACTTCACAACAAATTACGGTACAGTTGGTAAAGTAAAGCAGCGTACCCCAAATTGCCAGCCTAGCTGCAACAACAACAACTAAGAGGCCTTATGTCATGTGTGTACTGAGGAAGTCGGACTTCACAACAAATTACGGTACAGTTGGTAAAGGAAAGCAGCGTATCCCAAATTGCCACCCTAGCTGCAACAACAACAACAAAGAGACCGTATGTCATATTTGTATTGGAGATGTCGGATTTCTCAACAATTTACGGTACAGTTGGTAAAGTAAAGCAGCGTACCCCAAAAAGCCAGCCTATCTGCAACAACAACAATTAAATAATAAAAAAAATAACTTTATGTAATTAGTAGTTCAGCATGAGTTTCAAATACCTAGTTTTTACGATAAATTGCAGATTTTTGGGAAAAATTGAAACACGTATTTCAGAGATTAAATATAAGTAACGTAAACCTTTCTAAGAAACGTTAGTTACCTGAATATTCGCTATGTAAGATGCCAAAGGTTCAATGAATAAGTCGAATGCTTAAAAGATAAATCGCCAAGTAAGACAACCGTGAACTGAGGTTTCCATGTCCATTTTTCTAATGGCTGTCGTTCTGTGTTGGTCTCCACCAACTTTGTTACTGACATGCTGCTTATCCTACGCACATGTCGACAGCTAAGAAGCATTATTTAAAAGCTTTCTCAATTAAAATAACCACGGAGCACGCCCTATTACATATTCTGCACTTCGGCAATCCCACAGGTGAACGTCTCGATAAATTATTCCTCTTCCCAACAAAGGGAAAATTCGCTTCCTAGCAATAGTCATAAATATTTCAAAGACCATTACACTTGCTGTTTTCGATTAAAGTAAATATTCCCACACGCTTTTGCTTCAATTGATCTTCGTTTAAAAACCGTAAAGATTGATTTCTAAGCGGCTTTCGTTTATGATCAAACGCTGCGAAGTGGAAATTTCAAACGCTTTTATTATTGTAACTATGCTTTGTTGTGCAGTTAATAAAAGTATTTCTTACGATGTCCAACGCAACTGTGAATATGATATTTGTAAGGGCCAGCTGAGAGTAACATGTTTCATATGCATTTCAAGAGATTAACGTTAAACAGTTCTTAGCCGAATTGATTTATTCTTTTACTAGCGGTACCCGCACGGCTTTGCCCGTAGTAGAAAATTAAAAGGTCATTTGGTCCGCCTGTATAATAATGGATGATTCGAGAAATTCATCATCCAAATAATGGATGATGAATTTCTCGCCAATTTGCTATGTTCATTTGCTCAACCACGTTATGTTAATTTGCTCGTTCACATTATGTTAATTTGCTTGTTCACGTTATGATAATTTGCTCGTTCACGTCATGATAATTTGCTCTTTCACGCTATGATAATTTTTTTGGTAAAATGTTCTTAAAATTGGAATAGAAAAAATAAAATAACTGAATTGAAATCGCTTCGAGGAGCACACACCCATGCTACAAACTAATTTTGTGCCAATTTTCATGAAAATCGGCGGAACGGTCTAGGCACTACACGCATCAGAGAAATCCAGTCATACAGACGTCTAGACATCGAGATCCAGACTTTCAGCTTTAATATAAGTAAAGATGAGCTAACTGAAGACATAGTTTAATACTGTACTTATAGTCTACAAAAATGGACATTTTTTGACTAGTGGATAAACAGTATTTTAAGTCACTCTTGAATCCTTAATTGCACATCGGTATTTTAAGAAAATACCAAGATGAACTCAGTTTTATAGCAGTTAATACAAAAAGTTACAAAGCGTTTTTTTTTCCTTTGGACTAAAAGAAATATATCTTTAAACGTTACATTATATAGGGTGGACTATTGTATCTTGGACCACTTCTAAAACTTTTTGGTTTTCAAAAAAAGAATGCGATTTTATGGTTTTTAGTTATTAAAACTTAACTTCAAGCCTTTTTGCATAAGTTTAAAAAATATATATATATATATATATATATATATATATATATATATATATATATATATATATATATATATATATATATGTCGGATTATAAAAAAAATATTTTTCTATTTTTGTATATTTTTCACAAATTTTGTGTAATATGGTACATGATGCTCGTGTGCCTTGAGAAAGACCTTGTACTTGCTTAACTGCATAACTTACGTTGTATTCAAGTTTATTGTATCCACTTTCATTCAACTTTCTTAAATGCCTAGTAATGGTTGACCTGCTCACTTTGAATCCTTTTTTGGCCTCTCTAAAAGTCATTTTTTTGTCAGCTTCATTACTTCTTACTGTTTGAATAGCATTCTTCAATGCCTCAACATCTACTGGATCCCTCTTGGTTCCTGTTTTACATCGAGGCATAATGAAATCCTACCTAAAAAAAATCACTACTACCTATTGTACCTTGATCCAGTGGTTCATGGTACAAGATGGAGCTTGGTTTCAAGGTACACGAGGGTGCATGTTTATACAAAAGTGGCTACCCTAACCTAACAGCTACGTAACAAGTAAAGACTAAATGTTGAATACACATACCTAGAGATAGGCAATAGATATAATGTTCAATCAGTTGGATAACACTAGTCTTTGAAAGTCCAACTTCTATTAAGTAACACTGGAATTATTTACTTTTGTTTGCACAAATCACAAAACAATCACTGTCCACATAAAAGCTGGAGTTTCAACCTACAACTCACTCTCAAGCGGAGAGACTGTCATGGCTAACCTAGTACCGTGATTCCTCACATAGTAAAAGCGCCAGCTGATTAGAGTGCATGGTGCAAGGTACACCATGGTCAAGGTACATCAGTGTCCCCTACTCACTATTTATTCTGGGCAAACTTCAAAATGTGATTCCATTGTCAAACACGCACATTTTTTTCTTAAAAACAAATACAAAAAAATCGCCACATTTTTGTTTTCTTTCCTTTTTTTTTATTTTTTTTTGGTCTTAGAAATAAATGATTTTACTGAAAATTGCTTGCGGTAGGCATTGCCAAAAAGCAAAAGGCAAGAAGGATTATTTTTTTTTTTTTCAAAATAAACATTTAAAGTATTTCAAGGCGCTAAAAATACAAAATAAAACGAACATACAATTTTTTAAATCAATCTGCAAGTAAAAAAAAAGTAATTGCACGCATATTTACGTTATAAACACACATTATATAAGAAAATAAAAACAAAAAAATGCACGAAGCATTTTTTGTTTTCCCTTTGTATGCAAATGCCGTCCAATGGCATATTAGGCTCCACGGGCCAAGTTATGATCCCGACAACGTTATTAATGTTATTGAATCATGTAGCACAGATTCTGACCATGTCCTAGCAGAGTTGTTAAAAACCTTTTTTGGTCCAACACCCCCTCCCGCAGTTGACCGACCTCTATCGCCCTCTTTTCTTTTTCCTCGAAAAAGCCAAAAGTAGAATCTGGTGAGAATCTATATTTCGTAAAATGTAAATGCCTACTTTGATTTGAAATGTAAATAATGAACCAATTTTATCCAGTCGCTCTCAAATGGTAAAAAAGTGTACCACCTTTTTTACACTTTTATTTTCGAAAAATAACTTATATTTGAAGACAAGTAATGAACTGACTTTGACAAACTGCTCAAAGATAGAAGTACATTTTTCATAAATTTCTTTTTAGACTTAAAATCGGAAGAATTAAATAATTGACATTTTAAATTTCAAAAAAAAGAAAAGAGCGAGTCTTAACTTTTTTAGGCATTCGGGACTTTTCGTGAGTGCAAATTATTAGCTTACCCGAGGAATGAGGAGACTGAGGATGTTCCTGAACTTAGATTAACTTATTTCTTTAATTCGTTATTCTTTGTCTAAACTCTGAGCGATCGCTTTTGTACAAGTTTTAAATTTTTATATTAGCTTTTTCTTACATATTTTTTTTAATTTCAAACATTCAACCCCCCCCCCTCCACAATCGGAGGACGAATTTATCACTCACTTGAGTAGACAAACCGTTCCACTGGAAACAATCATCCATAGGTTGGGAACCACTGTCATGATGAACTCAGATCAAATTTAATGCTCCTAGTCCTCACAGATGCAGACTATCACCTTCTAAGCCAAACCTGAGCACAAAGTGGTAAATCGTTTGTGCTACAAACAAAGGAAAGTAGTTAAATCTTGAAGGCAGCAAAAACTTTCAAGTAGATAATAAGTAATCGATCCCGGTTAATGGAATATTCCGCTCATTAGAATTTTTTTCCGTGACAAAATGGCTATTCCATTAAGCATGTTCGACTAATGCAAAATTAAAACATGATAATCGCTCATAAGCTCTTTAAAATAGTAAGATCAACAGTTGAATAGCGATACTTCATTAAAAAGAACTACATTTAAATAAAATCAAATACCAGTCCCCTAATATCAGGTAAAACCAAAATCTGTTTAAAAAAAAGGAAGTCATTTAGAAGTAGTCCAATCATTTAAATACACAGCTTAGCGACGTAGAACAACCCTTGCAAATTTTCAGAATGCCTTCATTTGTTTAAGTGCACGTGTAGAATATCGTACAACCCCGTATTTCTCGTCGTAATTATTATTGAAAACTAGATGATCTATATCCCTAATGATGAGGTTCATTATCACTGAATTGTGGTTATTTCAAAAGCACGGGGGAGTCATTTTTCACCGAGAATCGGCAAATACATAATTTTGATGATAGATCACTAACTCATATGTTGGTGTTACGTATTACATTCAAAATTACCAGTTAGACGGCCAAAATCGATTCCCTAATCACGAACTCTGTAAGTTGTTTTCTGATACTGCCAGATGACGAGTGTTACCGCTTGTGAGTGAAGACTCAAACTCGGACTACTGTTAAGCGATTACTTGAGTGTGAATTGAAATCTTTTATAGGTTTTGTGTTTGTTGAGATTAGATAAAAATGTTATCTGATGGACAAAATTTTAATTAGTTTCGAAATTTCAGTAATTATTTCTTTTTTATTATCTGGATGAATGAAATAATTATAGTGAATAGGCATAAAAAAAAAGAAAAATAACAGAAAAGGTCATTTTTATAATCTCAAACAGGACACGAAACCTCTGAAGCAGATAACGTGGGGGGAAGGGAATAGAGTATAAATTTTTATGCGTACTTAGTTAAGGCTAGGAGAAAGAATGATACGACCAGTAAGAAGAAATAATATTAATTAAAAAGGCAATTTCATGAAAACAAGATTCATTGCCGTGATTCGCATCGACAGAAAAATACAGTTTCAAAAATAACAGAATTTTTTTAAAATACTAAGCACTTATCATAATGCACTCAAAAGGATAAAATAACTTTTCTGGGTCAGAAAGGACAGTTTAAGTACTTCTGTAGTTTTCAATTATTCCAAGAAAAAGACTTCACAAACGAAGAAAAGTGCGGCCCAAGTCATGTAGGGAAATGTTTTATCATTATCTAGCTTTCAATCATAAATTTGAGTGTTAAAGCATGCATATTTTTCTTAAAGGGAAAGTTCGGCTAAAAATGACTTGAGCGCATTTTTCTTCGTTTGTGAAGTCTTTTTCTTCGAAATATTGAAAACTACATTAACACTTAAGTTGTCCTTTCTGACCTAGAGAAGTTATTTTATCCTTTTGAGTGCATTATGATAAGTGCTTAGTATTTTTTTTAAAAAATCTGTTATTTTAATGCTTTTCGTTTTCAAACAAAAGTTTACTTTAGATTTTAATTTTTTTAGCGTTAAGTTGTACCTTAAGATTAAACAAATCATTTAGTGAAATTCCGAAGTCTCTAAGTAGTCTAGTTACTGAGATATAAGCAAAAGAATGGTTCACAGCGTATGAGTTACTTGTGATAAAGATCCTAGTATGTCTCTTTACTTGGTCCCGTTATCGATTATTGGCACAGATGAGAATAAAAACCCTAAGAAAGCAACGTCAGCGAATAAATTTCATTCTTGCTCCAGAGAAGCTTTGATTCAAAATTTTCATTATAATTACTGTTAGCAATACATTTGCAAGGCAACAAAATTTGTAACAATGGCGTTTACATTTAAACATTAAACGGAAAAATTACACGAAATTTGCTATTTTCCATCCTAACCGAAATAATAATTTTATTTCAGAATTTAAATTTTTCAGCACTAAGTTGTACCTTAAGTTTAAGCAGATCATTTAGTGAAATCCAGAAGCCTCTAAGTGATCTAGTTCTGAAATATAAGCAAAATCAAGTCTCATTTTACTCCGTGACAACCAGTCCAAGTATAATAAAAGTGATTAAAAATTTATAATAATTACATTGAGCTCTGCACATTTGAAACAAAGGGTAACCTCATCATCTCATTTAGTTGATATTTATTTATTAGATCACCTTTTCAAAAAATAAATAAATAAATAAATAAACCTCCGGCTATTTTATGTATTTTCAAATATTTGTAAGTTTAAAATCATTTTCTTTGATTGATGTCATGTCGTTTATTGAAACATGAGAATGATATGAACATGAACATACATGGACATTGGGACATGAGAAATATATTTTACCAGTATTTTTCTTACTTCTATGTAAAAGTTCTAAAAAGAAAAAAAAAAACGATACAAAATGCCATTCAACATTTTAGGCAGGATATTTTTTTTGGATAAGCAATCAGAAAATTCAGCATGAGTAGGTACCGTCATCATATTCAAAGAACCGTGAGAGGCGTATTATGTACACAAAAGACTACAATGGGGTTGTTTCCTACTGTCAAAAGTAGTACTTTTTGTCACTGAAATTGGTAGAATAAGCAAAATAATAATAATAATAATAATAACATGGACCCAGAAAATACTTTTATTTTCCCCAACAGTTATTTTTTAAATGATTTTTTAAAATGTCCGATTCTTCAAACAAGGCGTGGTCTTTATGACGTAACAAATGATGTCCTTTGGCGCATTTTTCACTGCGTTTCCACGTTATGATAATCAAACAGCGAATTAAAAATTGCCTCTACGCTCGCTATCAACCATATCGTTGCCAGTACACGTGAGTAAAGATGCGAAATAAATATTGTGCTCTTCTGAATGGCAGCAGTGAATGGCATTTCATCATTTGTGATGTCATCGGCAAAGCGTTAAACAATGAAAGCGCACCGAATAAAATATTTTTTTTTAAAAATATTAAGCTTAGTCAAATTATTTAAAAAATGGTCAGACCCTATGTTTTTAAGCATGCTCTTTCAGAAAAAAATACTTTTAAAATTTTGGAAACGACCCCACTACATGCAATAATTTTCTTAATGAAATGCAATTACCATCTATATATAAATAGAAATTTCCTTATTTCAGATAAATTCATTTTTACATTCAACAGAATTAAAATCATTTCGTACTTTGAAATTCGCTTCTTAACATTCTTTAGTAACTGAAATATTAATTTTAGCTTAAGTTTTAAAAGCATTTCCCTGAAAGAATAAATCATCAATACTGTCAAATTTGCTTAATGAGATTGGTAATTAATTTTACGATTTAATCTTAAAAAACATTCCTTCAAAGACATGGAATAGAAATAAAAATTCATTGAAATCATAATAGATTACGGCGCTGGAAATAATGATATTTTAACGATTTAGAAAAATTATATTGAAATTACGTATCTGCTTACTTTTAAAGATTCGCATTTTTTTTTTTGGTAGTTCCACACCTGCTTCCAAATGCTTTAAATCATTTTACTATTCATTCCGTGGATGTTTCATTCCTTTTCTTCACAAAAAAAAGGGAAAAAAATGTCAGTTATTTAAAAACTTTCTTTCAAGTATAGCATCTATAGTGTTGCGTTTATTAATAAAAAAATAATAAAATATGTCAACTAAAGCTATTTCAAAAGTATTTTGATATCTTTTGTGCAAGTTAATTACATAGTTCAACATTTAGCCCCGCTTTCTTCCACTTCAAAACAACATTACTAAATAATGTAACAAGGGTTGAGATCATTAGATTAATTTTATAAATCCTGTTTAGTCATTAGTTAAGCAATTCACATAAGAAAAATTAACTTCTCCAAAAGATATGAATTTGTTTATATAACAAAACAAGGGCAATTGTAAACATGTAGGGTTTTTAAGTAACACGAACTTATCGTTGATTTTGCTGTACTTTTTTTTAAACACCGTATGCACCGTTTTGCATATTAAAAGAAATTCGGGCAATATACGAAACAAGATAAGTTCTAAAGACTTTAGAGCTCCCTTCCCACCCCCTTTTCTTTTAGCAAAAACGTCTTAACTTGCGTCTTTATCAACAGGTCTTTGTAATAAAGCGGCAGCGAACAATCATCAAAAGGATAATAGTTCTAAGAACAAAGTTATGTCCTTCATGATGAAAATACCTTCATTTATTTTAATGTTGACAGGTAGTAAAACATAAAATATAATTAAAAATGTATTTTTCTTTCATAAGTACACGTAAAAAAGGTAAATAAATAAAGGAGAAAACTTAAGAAAATGAAAGAAAATTAAGGTAAAGTTTTCTTAAGTAAGACTACTATAATTTTAGTAATTTTGAGGCTCTTAAAAATTAGGAACCCATGTCAAAGAGTCTAATTGGAATGTTTGGCAATCAATCTCTTATTATTTGTACAATACAATAGGAATAAAAAATCCCTGTTCTGTGTTTTATTTGACCTATAGATGTAACTTCAACCTATTTTATGCATATTTAAATGTTATATCTTAGAAATTTGAGCTTCTGGGCAAAAACAGATCTCATATTTGTACTCAGGGTACCAAATTCATACGAAGTCAGTTGCAAAAACCCTAGCACCAAAATCAATGTTGTCTTAATGTCAAACGAAAGGTCTTGAATTGGTCACCGTTTTTGTTTATAAAGCAAAAAAAAAAAAGCATAAATAATCTATTAAATATATTTCTATCTGAAACTCCCAAATCAAATTACTATCATTCAGTTAAAAAGTCACAACGTTTTAATAGATATTGTCGTGTTTAATAGTGCGGATCTCATATTCATATCCAATTATTAAAGATAATCCTTTTTATTCAACTTTCTGCAACATGTGAGCATTACAGTTGACTCCATTATAATAGGTACCCGCTCAAAGGCGTTTCCGAAACCCAATTAGCATTTAGCATTAGAAGAAACCCCCCACAGATCTCTTTTATCCCCTCCACCGCTCAGTTTCTGAGGAGACAGATTGGGATTTGCTGCAGCAGGATGTGCAATGAGGAGTGATGTAATCCGTCCTGACAGACCCAGTGATTATAAATGTGTATTCTCTGGCTTCGAGAAAACTGTTTCTTCAGTGAACTTTCGCGACCCTTTTCATCTAAATATGTATTATCCCCCTCCCCCCCTCAAAGAAAAAAACAAAGTCTGCCAGAAAGACGGGCAATTTCAAAAACTAAATTCGCCTAAGTCTAAATTATTTTAAAATGTTTGATTATGTAGTATTTAAATATAATGATGAGCGTTGATCTTGAAGGTGTTGAGCACGACGTGTATAAAATACTAAATCCTGTTGATAGCAACCATTTTCATGCACACCCAAACCTGTTTTTATGCTGTGGATAGGGACCGCATAAAAAATCGCGTAAAAATTGTTTTTTCAAAATTTTACGAGTAGCTATGAAAAGTTGTTTTAGCAACATAGTTTTCTTTTTTTTTAATGCGGTGGATAAGAATCGCATAGAAAATGTCTCACGTAGAAAATAACCCAAAAAGTTACAAATTAACTAGGAATAGCTTATCTTTAAAACAAATCAAAGCAAACCAAGTGATGTTAATTTTGCCGAATAGTCAGACAAAATTTCCCGAATAAGGAATTTTTTTGGGAAGTTACAGTGTCTTCCCATCGGGGGGTCAATGTCGTCACTTGAAGATACTACTTCGCACTGGTTTTTAAAATAATTTCGTCAATTGAGCCCCCATCTGATTGAAATTTTCATGTACCGTACAAAAAAAAAAAAAAAAGAAAAGAAAAGAAAAAAAAAAGACCGCACTAAAAAAGGTTTGAGTGTATATGTTCCTGGCACCCGCTACTGGAACTTGACCATTACGTTGCTTAGCATCTTGATTTCAATTATCTCTGGTTGAACTCTTTTTTTTTTTTTCAAATTTTGTTATATCTCTTGAGAATGGATCTCTGGAAGTGGAGGTTGCTGTCGAAGCGGGTAACTCATTGCATCAACTCTTGGATTGAACTGAACGTTTTCTCTCACTGCAGAGCGAATATTACTTTTTTATTACTTTACCTTTAATTTTTTTATTGAACAGATTTAAAAGTGGTGAAAGTTTTCAACAATTAAAGAGCTTTTTGAACAAAAAAAATAATGTTCCAAATTAATTAAATAAGGTAAATGGTATGCGTCTTTTATAAACGGAACGCTAAAGGCTTGTTTCGTTGCAAAACCCCTTTTGCGTATTTTCCTATCTTTGTAAGTTTAAGTGTTTTATAACGTGTATTGTTTTTAAACATAGAAAATTTTCAATATCCAAAATTACCTTTACATATTCAAGGATTATTGAACTCCATAAACCTCCCATTTGTTGCAATTCATCTTGCCAGATAATGTGTATGGCAAAAATAACTAAAACTATCCAATTAGAATTTATCAAACGCATTCTAATTTTTGAGATTGGAAAAGTTTTTATGACTGGGCAGTGCCATTCGAAGGATTCTGAAGGGGCAATCTATCAGCTGTTTACATAAAAATACGCCAAACAACATTGGAAAAAATTACGTAAGTAAATATTTTGAGACTTAACAATTAAAAATCTATTTACTGTCGAAACTAAAAATATGTTTTAAAAAGCTTTGTATTACTGAAAAAAAAAGTATCATCTGCTCTTTAAGACTGATAAAACCGCAGTAACTGCATTTATCTTTTATTTTTATTTTTTTGCCTTTCTGTGATCTAATCTGCGTCTGTATTGCACAAGCTTGCTTATTTCGTTTTCGCTGAAAAAAAAAAGTACGAGAAAAATGTATGATTCCAATATTTCCCTATTGTTCGAATTGAATCCAAAAAGCGTTTTTTCAAAAGTCTCAAAAACTTATTTCTGCAGATACTGCCGTTTACCTGCCCCCGACAGTATAATAGTTCGCTACCAGTTAATTTAAATATTGCTCACAGTTTTGAGTTTATCTTAAGCTGATGGATGTTTTATTTCAACTCAATGATCTAACAAAAAATAAATAAATAATTTTTTTTTTAAATAAATCAACAAAAAAAGAAAGCAATCTTAAAAAGGGGCTTTTTTTTAATATTGCTAATTTAAAACACTCCCATTTTGTATTTCAAAGGCTTTGCCGAATTATAAACTCTAAAGGCATTTTTTTTTTATAAAAGTAACGTGTTGTCACTGTCGGATAGACACATGATATTCTTTTTACAAAGTATCTTTTTTCTAAAACTTTCAAAAATTTCTCTGTGGACAATGGTATATTCATGAGGTTAGTAAAAAGCATCTGAGAAAATAGCTTTCTTTACGATACATAAGGCAATAAAGGGAAAAAATATGTTTTCGTCCGGACCATTCTAGTTCGATAAGAGCTTCTCTCAGTTTTATACGGAAGTAAAGTATTTACCGGACATGCCCTTGACACATTAAGTGCAGCAGACCCTCTGCAAATGTGATCGTCATAATAGGAGTAACTTAGTTAGGAAAAGGCTAAGAATTTACGCAGCTTTTTAGGGTACCATTTTGTCTTCTTTCAGGTTATGTTTCGATTTCCTGGAAGTAAATTACTCTTAAGAACTTGATCACAGAACGATAATTTTTTGAAATATACAAATAAAGGGTTTCCTCTTCTTTTTCTTCTTTTTTTTTTCTGCCATGAAAATCATTTTTGAGGTTTTTTTTTTCAAACTGTGCAATTCCCCAATATCTTTAAAACTATTTGAATTTTTAAAAATGATAAAATATCTTCTTATAAAAAATAATAATAAAAAATAATAAGAGAGCTAAATGATAAAAAATAATAATAGAGCTAAATGATAAAAAATAATAATAGAGCTGCATACGCGTGTTTCAGGGTTAAAAGGAACCCCTTTTTCAAAGCAAAAAGAAGTGAGTTTGTGGACGAAAAGACTTTTTGGGTTTTGTCGGATGTCTTTTTCTCCATTCCCTCAAATATTTTGCATTGAAAAACAAAAATGTGTCTTTGTAACAACAAAACAAGTGTATTCAGATCACTGCAAATTTGGGCGATTTAGGCAATAAAATTTTCTTTTACTAGTTGAAGCGTTTCTAGAAAAAAAATTATCCTGTTGCGCAAAGTGGGTAAAGCCCACTTTTGTGTTATATACAAATATTACAAGCAATAATTTCAGAAAAAATAAGTAAATGCTTTAACATTTTCAATTAATAAACTGTTCAGATTTCCATTTATGAGTATGTGAACTTTAAAGATTTCAAAAACGTAATATCTTAGTAATAACTATTTAAATTATTTTCTGTGATGCTATTATTTAAGCGTATGATGGACAGGGTCACGGAGTCGGAAGAAAAATGACCGACTCCGACATTTTGAAACATCCGACACCGACTCCAACTCTGACTCCGGCTGTTTATTTATTTGTTTATTTATTTTTGAAATCACCCCTCATTGGAAGGGGGAAACCCCAAAAACAGAGACTGATAAATTAATTCCTTTTTATGAAATTTTCGCCATGCATTTTATTGTAAACCTAAGATGCATACAACCTAAGAAGTTCAATTTGAAAATCAAATTATCCAATAGTTGCGATTTCTAAAGTGCGATTACTTAAAAATCCCATTTAAAAAAAATTGTAAAGGACTAATTTGCTCCCCTTTAATGCTTAATAGATAGATGTTCATAAAAAAAAACTGTGCTTTCAATTTTTCAAAGCTGTAACTTGAGAGATTTTTTTTTCTTTTTTGCAAAGTCAAAAAACTTTTCTTGAGAGGGGGTGCTCCCCTCCTCCGGGGTGACGCCTATCTGGTGGATGACACCTCAACTTAATTTCAGAGTCTTTTTAAGTTGAAGTACTTTAATTCTGAAATATTTCCCCAATAATAAATTTTAAATTTCATCAAAAATTTCAACCAAAACATTGAACCCGGGAGAGGCAGGTTCATGTACGTCTGAAGCAAAATTTACACAAAATGCGGCGGTATACAGCTTTGTACGAATAACTTTTACTATACCTGCATTTTTTGACTCAATTTTAATTTTAGTTTTATTGGCAGCTTTAGAATTAACATTAATATGAAGATTTTAGGATTAACTACAATTATTGAGTGTAGTAACCAATAAATAATGTACTGATTTTATTTTGTCATCTTTAGTGATAACCAAGCTTTTTCGATAAAGTCTTTAGATTAAAAAAAAAAAAAAAAAACTTTTGTATTTTATCGGATCTTTTGGATTTGCGCTTTCTTTCGTACCAACACTTATTTGAATTTACCAAGCACCTTCAGAAGTTTCCCAATGTGCTCAAGCGATCATTCCTTTTACTATTTTATATTTGAGATAGAAGTAAAAAATACATTATTATTGCTATATGAAAGTGATTACTTAGAAGATGTTAGGCAACCAAACTGTTTGCAAATGAGTTGCTATCAGTTGAATAAGGTTAGAAAATAAGCAAACTAGGTGACTGCGGCTTAAGTAGCTGTTACAACAAGTTCGATAAACATTTAAACAATCAAGCCAGTTGGTTACCACAATAAGTTATTTTCTTGTTAGTAGGACTTTATACATGTAATCGAATTAATTGGTAGTCAGTTTTTTGAAAATTGCAAAGAGCAACAGTGAAAGTTAAAGAAAAAAAAAGAAACCCACGGTCGGAGTCGACTTGTTTTCGAACGACTCTGACTCCGACTTCTTGAAACCAAAATCAGTCCGACTCCAACTCTTCGACTCCGACTCCACAGCCCTGGTAATAGATTTCAAACTGGAAAAGAGGAAAAAAAAATTTTTTTCTTTTTTCTTTTCTTTCTTTCTTTTTTTTTTTTTTTTTTTTTTTTTTGAGCCGAAAAGTTTTGTGGTTCAATATTTAGAAACAGTGAAACAAATGAAAAAAAAAAATCCCGTAAAAGTATACATTAGCCGACATCGGTAAAAGCTGTGTGATGCTACTTTAATAAACAGTTACTTTTCAAACAGTTACTTATTTCTTCACCTAAGCTGCATACCTATATCACGAGAGAAATGCAAGAATTTGATGCTTGCAAAATTCTGACTATTTTTAGGAATAGTGCAAAGAAAAGTACCAAGCTTGTCATAACACGCGTTATTGTTATTGTGTTTGACACAGAAACAAAACTGTGTCTAGTAATCTTTATAAACGCAAAGCGTATTTGTTTTAAATACATGATCATTAAAAAATCCTAAATTTTTTTATCCAACTCTTTTTATGTGCGAGGTGTTAAAAACATAAGGTCCTCAAAAATTAGATTTTTTTGGAAGGCAAATTCTTAATAACACAACTCCGAATTAAAATATCGAAATAATGCGGTTGTTTCCTTCAATCAAAAGTACTACTTTTAGTCACTAAAATTGATAGAATGAGTAAAAAAAAAATAACATGGACCCAGAAAATACTTTCACTTTCCCAAAAGTTATTTTTTAATTATTTTTTTAATATCCATTTTGAAAACAAGGCGTAGTTTTATGACGTCACAAATGATGCATTTTTGCGCATCCTTCTACCACGTTTCCACGTTATGATAATCAAGAAGCGACTTAAATATTGCGCTCTACGCTTGCTATCAACCATATCGTTGCCAATACACGTGAGTAAAGATGCGAATTAAATATTTTTTTCTGTGAATGGCAACATTGAATTGCATTTCATCATTTGTGATGTCACACGACAGAAGTGTAAACAATGAAAGCGCACCGATTTAAGTATTTTTTTTAATGTTAAACTTAAACAAGTTATTTAAGAAATGGTCAGATCCTATGTTTTTAAGCATGCTCTTTTAGAAATTTCTTTTTTTAATTTTGGAAACGACCCCATTCAATCCGTGAGTAGCTTGAATACTACTTTCTGAGCAATCGCGAAATGCTTATTATCCTCACTTGACCAAAGGTGATGTTTCTCTGAGATTTTTACATTAGCATGACAACGAGAAAAAGTCTAGTTTGTTTCTTTATTAGTAAAGAGTTCTATTGCTGTTTGTGGTTGCGAAAAATATAACTCAAATTCAAGACGTCAAAATTCAAATGATTTTTTTTTTTTGCTATCATATTATTTGTTTATTTTTTAATGGCTACTTAAATTTAGGGAACTGTTTGAAGAAAAGTCAGTTTTTGCATTCTTTTCTATGTCAAAAGATGTAGGGGAGGGTGACCCAAAGAGGGTAAGTTTCAAACATACCTCGAAAATTGTAGTTTTGGGATTTTCGTCGCAACAACTCTGGTTTTATTTCCTAGCAGTGTTCTTAAACTTCAAAATAAAAAGTGATTTTTGCATTTTTTCTAACCCAATATTTATTTATTTATTATCAAACTTTACAAACATTTGAAAAACCCGCTTTGCCCTACCAGGGAGCATCAAGCGTAACTAATTGTGAATTGGTACATTTGCTAATCAAATATGAAGTTATAAATGATTGAAATAATTGACTAGCCACCTGCCATTATAAAAATATATATACATAAAAGTTGTACTTATCCAATTTAAAGTCAGCACATTTGTTCATAAAACAAAAAGAAATAACTGATAAAATCAATAGACTAATGAATTGCCCTCCTAAAATTGAACTTTTTTAAGTTATACTTATCCTATTGAAATAGAAAATCTAAGTCAGCACATGGGTCAAGAAATTATAAATAAATATATATTTAAAACCTATATCCGCTTTGCCCAAAGGCAGGTTTTTATTTCAGTAATTATATCTTTAAATTTAAAAACGGAAGAAGCGAAATGACTGTCGCAGTTTGTAGGTGGATGGTGTTAGAATAACATAATATTGTTGATAATCAAAAAAATAAGCTGGTCTTCGACTAATCACAAGTTACAAAACTTCATTTTTTTAAGAAATGTATCATTTTTTTTTAATTTTAAGCCTGGTTGTGCCACGCCGCTTCACTGAACGAATTTAAACTCGGGGGTACTCATGTAAACACGACATACGTATGCATCGCCGCTTACATATCATGGGGGGGGGGCATACGAAGGCCTACCCTTTTTGGGCCACTCCCCTCCCTATAAAATCGCTGAATGCATAAAAATATTTACTTATTAGAAACAATTCTGCATATATCTGACAAAAAAAAATTAAAAATTTTTTCCTCTCCTTATTTTTTATTATTTATTTTTTTTGTGTGTGTGTGAAATTAGTAATCCTGAAATCAAAACACTTCAATCAAAAGCTTAATTGTATCATAAAATAATTTTTAACTTGAAAAGGACAAACTCGCATTGTTTTTTTTAAACAATCCACTTTCTTTTCCAAATAATTACTTCTGTAAATTGTTTTTTATCGTTAGAAAACTTTAAACATTTAAGCATTAACACTAATTAAAATACGTCTGGATAAAATACAATTTTATCAAATATGTGTTACTGATTTCGTAACGCTTTCATTAATTGCTAATGCAGGAACGTACCAAAAGACTGTGAACGGAATTCAATTATAGCATCATAGACATTTCACTAATTAATAGCACAAATAGGGCGTTTGATTGTTTTGTCACCATTTTGCCCGATTAGTTAATTAAATTTGCATTCTTCTTTTCGCGCAGTTTAATGGCACTACGTCGCTCATTTCAGCGCTAAATATATTTTTCCGACGCTTCGTCTTAATTTGATGAAACGAGATTAATTAATTAGCAGTTATATATTAAAAAGAATTATATTAAGTGATTCAAAATTTCAAAAATGAAAGAATTCGTCCTACTAATTCGTTAAAAAAATAAGTGAATGCATAATCGACAGCCGTAGTTTAAATGATAAATATCAATTAAAAATTATGTTGCTGGCTACTAAAAGTTCATTAGTTAAAATATTTTCAAAGATCGATTATTGATGATTTTCAAATATCGATTGTATTTTTATTTTATTTTATTTATTTATTCATTTATTTATTTATTTTACACTTAAATTATAATGCTTTTATGGAATCGTTTAACATTACGAGTTTTTCAAACTGAATTTCAGCACAATTGTTTTCAATGAAGCAAAGTTTCAATGCAGTTTTGTTGCAGTTTGCAGTGCAAGCACAATGAGAAAATGCTTAAAAAATATGTGAAAATTTAAGAAATAGATATCACGCACACTCTCTTAACTCATTCGTACGCAAGAAATTACATGCAAAAGGTTCTTCAGTAAAAAATATATTTTATATTCATTATTCCTGGATGTATGAATACAAATTTTACTTTGTAATGGTTTGCAATAATTTCACATTATTCAGAGACTACGCCACTAATACTATAAATTTTATTTTATTTTATTTATTATTCATTTATTTATATTTAATATTATTTTTTAAACCTACGTCACTATCAAACGCAAAATGACCCACTTAGTTACTTAACGTAATGAATATCTTTGGCGCTACTGATTGTTCAAAGATTGTTCTATTTTATCATTTACTAATTACTCTAAAGTCGCTACTAAAGAAAATAGCTATCGACCACACAGAGCGCCAATAATAATAATAATAATAATAATAATAATAATAATAATAATAATAATAATAATAATAATAATAATAATAATAATAATAATAATAATAATAATAATAATAATAATAATAATAATAATAAATTAAATACATAAATAAATCGTAATGCTTCTGACAATATTCTTGCTGATTCTTATGCAAAATGCCAGTTGAATCTAACGATTGCCCCAGTTTTCCCCAATTATCCACCCATTTTAAAGATTCCCCACCCCCCTTTCTTTTTCAGTGTTCGGCAATTTCATAGCCATTCTTTTGATCTAAAGGGAAAGGAAGTATTTTATTAAATGTTAGCAGCTTTCTGAGGGACTAGAGAGGTGAAAAGGAGAAACACATGAAACTTAGGGAATTATTTCCCTAATAAATATTTTGTAGGTGGTCTAAAGCGATCTTTTTTTTTATTGGGGTTTGCTTCGAAATTTTTTCACTTATTTTTTAGTGTAAAACCAGAGTATAGGCCTCATCCCTATAAGCTCCATGTCTTAAAAATTTTTCATGTTGCAAAAATTTGCTTAAGAAACCTTGGAAACCTAGCAAGTTGCAAGCGAGTAGCACCGCAAATCTTCAGTGAATAAACTTCCCGACTTATTTATATTTATTCAAGCTACATTTACAGATTTATTTAAGTTTTAAGTATGAGTATAATACAGTATCAATTGGTATTTATATTTCTGAGGATGCACATCACCAATTGCTTATCGTTGGGGTTTTTTTTTTTCTTTCCCTTTTTTTTTTTTTTTTTTTTTTTTTTTGTCGCGCAGTGTTGTGGTAGAAAAAAAAATATTTTCCCTGCACAAAAAAAAAAAAAAAACGTCACAAGTATTACTTAAGTTTAAGCTTTTTTACTTTGCTAGAGCATTTTTGTGTTCTACAAATTTATCTAAAATGTACTTCAGTTAAATCATTACGTCTTTAAATATGTTCTTAAAATAGAGAGAAGTTAAACAAAGTCTTAAAAAATCGTACAGAGGTTACTTAGTTACAGCACAGTTTACGTTTCATATAGTTTAACAACAAAGTTGTTTTACATAAATTGCATTAATATTTCAAAGCATAAAAATTGTTTCACGCTCAAAATAGAAAAATGATGGAAAGTTTACGAGAAAAATATAGAAATCGTCAGTAGTTTTTTCTTTCTCTTTCTTTGTCTCACGAAATCTCTCCAAGAACCTTAAATAACTACCACATACCAAAATAGAAAACTCAAGACAGTATCTTCGACTACAAATGGCCAAACACACCTACCGCGCCCATGAACATATCTGAAAACTAGAAAAAACAATCTCCCAAAACGAAAAGAATGCAAGAAGAAAAGAAATACTCGGTATTTCTGGATGTCGGTGATGTTATCGCTCTTCCAACTACAGATGTCTGAAAGACTCGTCCTAACGGCTTTTAATAGGCCAAAATTTTTTTCCTCCGGAAAGAATCCAGAGCATCCTTGCTCCTCCGCATCACTGTGAAGCGTAAGAAGCAGGAGGAAAAGCCGTAAAACACGGGAAACATAGTCTCCAGCCTTGCCTCGTAAAGCACATTTAGTGTCTTCAGGCCTGTCATGATGCGTTAGTGCATCCCTCGCTGCGCAGCGCTTTGGGGCGTTTTCTCGCTTCTGCTTTCTGCTCTCAAATGGGAGATGGGAACGGAGAAGAAAAAAATGTTGCTTTTGGTTTAGCGCTAAATGCTAATTGCTTCCCAGTTACGCTTTTGAACGGGACCCCGGACATAATGGAATCATTTTCTAACTGTATTATTTCGTGGCCCTCGCGAAAAGTCCTCGTGCGGCACTAAAATGCGACACTTCGTATGGAAAGGAGCTCGCTTGGATCTTTTATTTTTGAGAAAACATAAAATATTTATGATTCTAAGTGGACTCGTAAAAGGAAACTGCTTTAGATGGTCTTAATAATGCAAAATTTATAAATGAAAATCTTATTGAATGTATTTGTAGTCTAAAGGAAGCTTTAACGAAGTGCTCTCAAAATAAATTGCTACGTTGTTTGAAATTACAAGTTGGATCACAAGGGTTGGAATTTGAATAGTGGTAATTCTGCTGTAAGAACATCACGATAGAATAAGCTAAAGAATGAATATTGCGCATACCACATGTTATTTACATATCATTTCGCACTCCAGAATCCCCCATATACCAACTAGTATTTGTGGTTGAACCGATTGAAAGGGACCCTGAAAACAGTTCTTTTTACTTCCTCTTACAAAAAAGAAAGTATTGTATTCGAGAAAAAATTTTCACTCAAAAATTGGCCTTAATTTCTATTTTTCTCACACCCTAATGAATTTTGAGTTTTTTTTTCGACCCGACCACAAGTGGATATATGCCTAGGAACATACAGACACCCTAAATATCCATTTTTACGACCTCTGAGTTAATTACAACGAATTTTCTCGTGACATCCGTATGTACGTATGTACGCCCGTATGTGTGTGTGTATCTCACATAACTCAAAAACGGTATGTCCTAAAAAGTTGAAATTTGGTACGCACAGTCCTAGTCTGACCTAGTTGTGCACCTTCCCTTTTGGTTGCATTCGAATGTTCTTAAGGGGGTCTTTTGCTCCTTTTTGGGGGGAAATCATTGTTAATTTCGATGTAAACTCCAGTGGTGTTATAATTTGTTAGACACTTCGCGATATATCACCAGTCTTTTGGTCGCCAAGTTTTTATCGCTAACTTGGCGACAAATTTGGCGTTTTTTTTAAATTTTGTTTCAATTTGGCCACTGTTGGTAATATTTAGAGAGTGAACAATTGAATCACATTAAAATTGTCAATAATAGGGAAATAACATTAAATTGGAGTAAAGGAAAGTCATAATGCACACATCAGCTCGTTTAAAATACAAATCAGAAGCCGAGCAATCCCTGGACAGCTCCCTCAGAGGTATTTATTCCCTATAAGAATTTTGTGACCACATTTTTAATCTGATTCAGTCACCAATAACGGAAAAGGACGGCCTTCGACCGATTGCCATTGAGCCCGAGACATTACGAGTCCGACTCCTTACCAAACAGGCCACTCATGTTAGTTGCATGCATACTTTACGTATCAGCTAAATGAATCACCCGTCCTATGTCGCGTGCATGCGGAGCAACGCCACAAACTGAGTTTTTTACTGAAAAGAGAAAAACGTAAGTTGAAAAAGATTTAATTGCTGAGGAGAGCTGATGTCACATCAGTTCTCCAAAAGGCTTGTTGAGAATCCTTTCCAATAGCATTACCGAACAGTGGCAAGGTGGGGAAAAAAATCTTCAATGAAGGAAGTCAAAATGCAACAGATTTGCATCGGCCAGGTCACCGATTTGCTCAATCATTGGGATTTTCTTAAAAATATCGCTAAATATCATAAAAATAAATTGAATAATTTAAAAAACATTGAATAATAAAGGCGTGTTAGGACGCTATGGGAGAAGGTTTTTTTCTTTACTTCCACATCAATTTTTGATTGACGTAAAAACAACATCTTGAATGCTTGCTCTATGGAACTTATAGGGTAGTTGGAGGCTGTTCTTCATCTGGAAACTGTAGCCGGCAAGTCTAGACTGGATAGGATAATTACAGTCATTTTTTCCTCCAAGAATTAAGTCACTTTTTTTTAAAGAAAAAAAAGAAGGGGGGGGGAGAGGGTTGATGTTCCATACATGCGGTGACGCTTGGCCAACAAACCATATCTCTAAAGATTTTTCTTCATGTTCATGCATTCGAATGTAACCATCTTTTTTTCTTTTTTACTCAAAGTTTTTTTTTTCTGCAAAGGGAATCTTTTTAGATCACACAAATATGCCAAGTTCCATTTGATGGTAGTTCTGAGTTAGAGAGAAACATATATTAAAAATTGTTTTAAAAAAAACACATACAGCTTGTCCCTACTTAACTTGCAAGACCCCTATTTTCGCAACCGTTGTTACTCGTTACATACTTCTCATGCAGATATGTTAAAAAAATGAGATGCATAGTTAATACAACTAAAGTTCAAAGAAAAAAATTTGTGGCAAATTTCAAAATCTTTTTTTTTTTTTTTTTTGTGGTCTCTAGGTCACCCACATTGTATTTAGAGGTATGAAAAAACAATTTGATTCTTTGAAGAAAATCGACATTAGTACAACCACAATGCTCTGAGAAATGAAAAGTAGCTTTTCATGATTTATACCACATTCATGTTCAACTGCATCTTTTGTGCGACTTGCAAGGGCGTAAAAGTATATGCGTACATAGAGTGTACTCTTTCATATTGCATGAGATTTGTAACGTGGTTTTACGTATCATAGCATACACTGGCATGTATTTTTCAATAAAGCAATGAAAGGGATTTTTAATTTTTTTTATTTACTTTTATTTATTTATTTATTTATTTATTTATTATTTTTATTTTATTTATTTATTTATTTATTTTTTTTATTCAGACAACATATTATTCCTTTGAAAGAGCAATACGTTCCAATTTCGTCTTCCAAATAGATCCAACTCAGCGAGCTAGAGTTTTAAATCAAATTGCTCCTTGAATTTTCGTCGCCAATGTTTTAAATTTTTAGTCTTAGTATTGTTAGGAAATGGAGAATATTTCCGGAGAAGGAACAAGGAGTCTCATAACAAGTGTTGTCATCTGAATTATGCATATTATTTTAATCACTATTGCAATTGGGTCGTTTCCAAAATTTTAAAAGTATTTTTTTCAGAAAGAGCATGCTTAACATAGGATCTGACCATTTTTTAAATAATTAAGTTTAATATTTTTAAAAAATTACTTAAATCGGTGATTTACATTTCTTGCCGATGACGTCATAAATGATGAAATGCATCAAAGTGCACCGTTTGTGACGTCATGAAGACCACGCCTTGTTTGAAAAATCGGACATTTCAAAAAATTAATTTAAAAAAAAAACTGTTCGAAAATGAAAGTATTTTCTGGATCCACATTATTATTATTATTATTATTATTATTATTTTTGCTTATTCTATCCATTTCAATGACTAAAATTAGTACTTTTGACTGAAGGAAACCTCCCCATTGGAAGTATGCACGTAGAACCGACGGTTTAAAAAAATGAGGTCTTGCATGTAAAGTGCTTTAAAATTTAGAGAAATAAAGAAGAAGTTACATTTACAAATTTAAGAAAGTGTATTTTACATAAATTTGGAAAAAGATGTTACAGTGCTAGACTCGCTGGACAGTAACGCTTCTCCAGTAGCACTACTAGAAGAGCTGTGACCACGTAGAGAAGAAGCTGATAATGTATCTCAGCATTCCAAATAAAATTTTATAATTTCACAGCGATTTTAATTTCAACAGCGATTGAACCTAAAAAAAAATTTAAAAAAAAAACAATCATGTTAGTTTTAACGGAAATGTTACTATTTTTCCATGGAATTAGTCATTTTGGTTTGTACAATGAAAATATATAATTAGATGTAGACCTGTATTTTCAGAACTGTGAGTGACCTCTCGATTAGAATTTTTAAAAAACTTCAGCAAACATTACGTATTTTTTTGTCATCTGACAGTCGAAAAAATGTTTTCAAACAAATTTTAACTAGAATTTTTTTTCCTCTAAAGTCGTTTTAAAAGAATTAGTTTTATTAACTGTGGAGCTTTATTTCTGTCGTAAAATAAATTAATTGAATACATTTCTTTAGCTTTTAAAATATGAAAATTATGAGCTTTTTTGAAAGAACATTCGTATATCGAACACATGCTGTCTTAAACAACAATAAGGTACATTTTAAAATAAATCATATTTCAGAAATTCCATACTGGTATAGTTGATGAACTCTTTTTAGACGAAGAGAAAATTGTTTGAGAATGACTACTACTACTACCTTCTCTGAAATTACTTCAGATTCTATGCTTTCATGTTCTTTATTTTCTGCTGCATCGCCTACCTTTTCATGTTACGTTTAGTTTTGAATGAAAATTGTATGCTGTGGATTAAATGTTTCAATGATCTCAACTTCAGCAATTAGTCTTTACACCCACCAATTTAATTTTAACGAAACATAGAAATACATTGCTTCTCGATTAAGAATAATCAAAAATACATTTCTGTCTATTACTGCTATGACTACGATAAACATTTGACTGCGTTAAATTTTAGTTGAAGAGCAAATAAATGAGTTAAAAGTATTAACTCGTGTTATTTCATCAACAAGAGCAAAGCTTTACTGATTCGTATAATACTATACCAAGATAAATAAGGAAACTTATTTCTGTAAACCCTCTTCTAAAAGTAAATAAGATTTCCTCAAGTTGTAACATTATCTGTTATTTCATGATCAAGAAGCTATAGAAAGTTTAAATATCCACAGTAGGTTCATAAAATGCTAGAGCTTCTAAAAAGAATTATACTTAGTTTACATTTTTTATCAATCTTTCGTTTACACAAAGAAACAAATTTATCGAAGAATCTATTACTTAAACAGCGAACATAAGGCAAACTACTTTTAATTTGTTTCTTCACTAGCACAGTACTCACACGGCTTTGCCCGTAGTAGAAAATTAAAAGGTCATTTGGATGATGAATTTCGCGTCAATTTGTTGTGTTGACTTGCTCGCCCATGGTCGCATGGTAGTTTGCTCGTCCACGATATGGTAATCTGCTCGCCCACTTTATAGTAATTTGCTCGTCCATGTTGTGATAATTTGCTAGGTAAAATATACTTAAAATTGGAATATAAAAAGAACAAAAACGAATTTTCGAAAAATCGCTTCAAAGTGCTCACTCCTATGCTACGAACTAATTTTGTGCTAAATTTCATGAAAATCGGCTGAACGGCCTAGGAGCTTTGCACTTCACAGAGATCCAGACATCTAGACAGAGATGCAGACTTTCAGCTTTATTATAAATAAAAATTACACCATCAATTTCCAAAGCAAATACGTCATTTTAATCTAGAAGTCACTTACAAACTCCACTAAAAAGCCTATTTTCTGAATAGGGCAAACCCATAACATAAACTTATAAAGAAATACAAAAATAATATGGTTGAGGCAATTTGCAAATGCATTTTGCATGATTCGAATGGAAATTTAGAGCTGCCCACACGACTTGAATCCGTAATTGTTTCTTGGGAACAACCATAAACAAGATTAAGAGATCTTCATAAGTAGGCCATACATTCTTGGTAAGAGTCGATGAAAGGGTGTTTGGAAATTGCATCCCATACAAAATATCGTCATAAATAGGGCGGAAGGAGCTCATCTCGTGGTTCTGGATTATCAGGGGTAGGTCAGAAATGGGGGATACTTCTGGTTTTATACACAACAGGGGCATGTTTAGGTTCCGCAAATATTGTGGGGTGCGCTAAGCCGGGGTAATCCAAGAGATGGAAGTAATTCAATTAGGATAGGGCACCCACTTTTAATAGCTTCTACGAAGATATAGTATCACTCTTCACAGTCGAGAAGCCTATTACTATGAGGTCAATATTTCAGCTGAAATGCCTAATAAGCTGCGGAATTTATAGTACAGAAAATATTAGAAGGCATCTGGGATGACTGCTAAGATGGAGTATTTAAAAAGATCGAAGATAGGGTTCTTTACGATTGAACGACGATAAGTTTCGCGATAGTGTGTGGACCTTTTTTAAGGGGGTACGTGTCACATTTTGTAAAACATTTTATTAAATAGTTTAGAGTTTTGAAATTTTTTGCACTAATTCACCATCTATTTAATAAGCAAAATCATAACATAAATATTTAACAAAAGTGTTTTTTTTTTTAATACGGTTGCTTTGAATCGCTATAACTCAAAATATTCTAAGTCAACTTTCAATTTTTTTTCAAAAAATTATACACAAATATCGAAGCTTTAATTTTTATTCGGTGATAAAAAAAATATCAATTCAATAAAAAATAGGAAATAATTGAAAAAAAAATCAAAAATCCTTTTTAAAAAAAACCTTACTTTTTTTGCAGTAAACATTTTTTTTTTTAAATTCGACAAATGAAAATTAAAGTACACTGAAAAAAACATGCTCCAAATTGTATTACTTTATCTTTAACAGAACAGTTCTTGACTTATAAGAGTTTGAACGCAAAAAAAAAAAAAAAAAAAAAAAAAAAAAAACGGGAAAAATTGCACCATGGAGAAAAACGAGTTATAAGTTTTGAAGTTAAATGTAGTATTAGTTAAATGCATGCAACAAACATAATTATATCTTTCCTTCTAATTAAGATAGAAACAAGATACAAACGTCCATTTAAGCAGAAAAAAACGAAGACGTTTTCAAAATGATTTTTTTTAAATGCAAAATTTGACGATTTTTGTGTTTCGAATCCATTTAAACATAAAACCAATAAATGGACGCGTGAGTAAAATGTATGAGAATTTCTTTGAAAATTGCTTGATTAAATTTTGTGTAAATGTGTGAGATATCCGTGCCTATACGGTGCGTAACAGATCAAAGATACAAATGCTTTCCAAAATTTGATTAGTTTAACCCAGAAAGTTTGGATAATCTATGATATTGCTTATACTATGGTGACATAATGGTTTACATTTTCAATGACATTACTTTTCAAGAAACCGCTTTTACGATACAAAGATGTGTTAGCTTTAGGATGTAAATTCCGAAAAGCTAAGAGATCTGAGATAAGCTAAGGATGACTTTGCATCATAGCTCTCTTAGATTACTTTACATACTAAAGCTCACACTTTTTTGCATTGAAAAAGAGGTTTCTTGAAACCAAAAATACGTCTTTGCAATGAATTTAACTTTGTTTGTAAAATAAGAATTTTGTGCGTAAGAATTTCTAAGTTTGCTATTTAGGTGTATTTAATGGAAAAGCAAATATAATAAAAAAAAATTCGTCGCTCATTACCTTCCTTATTCATAATGGGTAAATTTTAATACAATTGCGAAATTTTGCGCATTTTAAGATTATATTAATTGAACCTTTGTTCAAAACATGTAAACTTTTAAATAATGTAGCCATATTTTGTGTCTTGCCAGGTGAAATACGTTAGCATATCTCATCCAGCCATGTCATTGCCATCTGGTGCAAAAGTTGTGAAGTGTATTTGGTAATGATATGCTGAAGATAAAATAATAATAAAGATAATTATTTCTAATACTTTATATGCTTGAATTTTTTTTTTTATTTTTTTTTTTTGCAACTTTGGACGATTTATTTAATTAGCTTAATCGTATCTCATTGGAAAAAATTGTTAATGTGTACTTTTAATTTTTTTCAATACTTTAACATTTTTAGTACATTTGTTTTGATTTTAGATAATTATTTTTGCGAAAGATTAATAAATCAATTAATTCATGAACCAAAATCAAAGAAAACTTTAAATAAAAAAAATGCTTTTTTTGCTTTTAAAAATTCATAAATCTTGTCAAATTTACAAATTTTACACATAATATCTCTACAATAATTGAAGATGTTTTGTGAACTTTTGCATTTGAAGTATCTTGACAAAAAAAAAATGGCTAACTTCACCCCTTGTAAAAAGTTGACAAGTCTGGAGTGCAAAACAACAGCTTTATAGAGAACTGCCCATTATTAGTTTCAGTAAAACAATTAATGGCATTTTTGTTTCGCTCCAATACTGTAATTAAAGAGCAAAGCGAAGTAGTAGGCTTAGTTTAAAATTAAATCAGTTGGATATGTAGACAATATGATTCTTCCATTGATCACTACGACTCCAATGTTAGTTTTACGGTAGATCACATTCGAGTTAGTTACACAGTTCAGCGGTTAAATATAGCTTTGAGTTGAGAATTCAACTTGTATTATAATTCAGTGTATCATAACACATTTAAAAACTTTTTAAATGTTAGTAAAAAGTCTCCCACTCGTTGTTGCTGCTCTATTTTCAAACAAAATCGTCAACACCAGCATCCGTCTTTTGTATTTTATTAGTTTTCATAGTTACAACCGCATTATTTGGCCCTTATATCAAACGAGACTAGTTTTAAAAGTTTTCCTTCGTTTACTTAAGCCAAGTATTACGTTTAAATAGTATTCTTAAAGTGTATTTTCAGCATTAAGCTCTAAAATAGAACCCATGCTTACATTTTGGTGACAACACTGTTTCATCATAAAATGAATCAATGATTTATATTTTTTAATTTTTCTTGACTAATTATATATATATATATATATATATATATATATATATATATATATATATATATATATATATATATATATATATATATATATATATATATATATATATATATATATATAAGGACTCGACCGATGCATCAGCCTGGCCGATGCATCGGCGCCGATGGTTCAACAATTTCGCCATCGGCATCGGCATCGGCGGCCGATGCTAACTTGCGGGAAACATCGGCCCATCGGCCTTAAAAAACATCGAAAAGCCGATGGAATTGGCCGATGTTTTTGAAAAAAAAAAGGAGCTTTGCTGTTTTACTTTTTAATGCAAAGTAAATGGAGTTGTTGTTTTCATATAAAATTATTTACTTAAATTTCAGTATGAATTTCTATTTTTAGTCATCCCTAGAAGAGTTTTTAATACTACATTCAGGTACCAAACAAGTTAATTATTGCGTTGTTTCTTGCAGCAGGATGTACGTATGTATCTGTCATAAGTCATAACTCAAAAATGATAATCTGTAGAAGGTTAAAGTTTCATATGTGGGGTCTGCGGACGTTCCAGTCGTGCACTTCCCTTTTTGTTTTCGATCGGGTGTTCTGAAAAGCCTGTTAACTCATTTTTTGTGGCTATTAATTACTTATTTCAATTCAAAACTAATATAGTGTCTCATTTGGTGATATATTGCCGAATTGGAGACTATGGAAACAAATATGAGATGGCGAAACCGATTTTTGTGTCATTTTATTAGATTCCCGTTGAACCGACGATAATTTTTAATTTTTCGATATTTGTAATATGAATCACAGTAATGCAGTCTTTTCTGTATCGCTTCGGCGGAGTTACAAGTTTGGGGCCTGTCGAAATGCATTTTGGGGATCACAGAAGTTGTAAAACATTTATAATTCGCATTTTTGTAACTCCTTCGGTAGCCCTATGGTTATGGGGCCTCTCGCGCAATTGCAACATTTGCTATATTTTAAATACGCCATTGCACGTCAAAACAAACTCGGGTGCAAGTTTTGAAAGGGTTTTCTGCTCAATGTTTATGATTATTTTGAACTCTATTTTTACGACTATTTTTTGAATTTCCGAGAACACTTGCTTGCCCCTCCTCCCACTCCCTCAATTTCTGAAATTAAACTCTAGTTGTACTTCTGAGTTGTTCAAAACTAACACCATTCATGAAATTGGAGATTTTTTTTTTTTCAAACTTTATCTATTGTTTAGAAAGAATTTAGGGCATTAATGTAAGAAATTGATTAAAGACGTTTTGAATGGTGACATAATTCGGAAATTAAAGGGACATTTGATTTTTTTTTTTTTTTTTTTTTTTTCAGAAGTGCTGAAGTAGATTCAGAAACTCTTCCGAGGCGTTGGTGGTAGCTGTTTTGTACTAAAAAAATGAGGCAGAGGTTGGGACCGAAGTGTGATTTACTCCAAAATCAGAGGGTGACCCCCCTAACCCTACCTCGTCGTTTCAAGCATTTCTTAAATATTTAGCGATTATTTATTTTGGTCAAGAAATGTCATTTTGCGTATTTCTCATACTTGTTTCACCTATATTTCGTAAATTGCCATCTTTTTTGCATCATTAATAGCGATTGATTTTTTTTTCTGTTGTAAGTAACTATTTTTATGTATTTATATAAAATCAATGAATAAGTTTTTTCCGTTTTTTATAGAAAAGTTTCAGGGATTTTCTATTATGCAATTTTTCAAATTTCAGAAAATTATTGTTAAATTGAAAAATTTAATTTGAACTTGTTTGTAAAGCTTCATAAAAGATTAAACAGTCAAATTGTTCAATACTATGTGTGCAAACCAGGGCTGCGGAGTCGGAAGGAAAATGGCCGACTCCGACCCCGACTCCGACTCCTGGATTTTGAAACGCCCGACTCCGACTCCGACTCCGGATTTTTTTTAATTGTATTTTTCAATTCCCTCTCTCCCTTCAGGAGAAGGGGGGAAACCTTTAAACAGAGATTAAAATATTAATTCCTTTTTATGAACATTTCGCATTTTTTTTTGTAAACCCAAGACGCATACAACGTTAGAAATTCAATTTAAAAATCAAATTTTCCAACAGTTGCGAGTTTAAAAATAAAATGACTTAAAAATTCCTTTAAAAAAATTGAAAAGGATTACCTTGCCCCCTTTAATATTTAACAAATAGATATTGATCAAATCGTGTGTTTTCAATTTTTGAAAGCTGTAATTTGAGAGTAAAAAAGCTTCTAAGTCCAAGTTCTTGAGAGGGTGTGGTTTGCCCCGGGTGACACCCATGTGGTAGGTGACACCTAAAGTTAATTTCAGAGTTTATAAAAAGTATAAATACTTTAATTCTGAAAATTCTCCCGATTATATTTTAGATTATATTTCATCAATAAAATTTCAACGAAAATAGGGCACATATACGTCAGGAGCAAATTTTACACAAAATGCGGCGGTATACAGATTTATACGAATAGTTTTTACTATACCTATATTTCTTCTTCGCTAAATTTTTAATTTCAATTTTATTGGCTGCTTTAGAATTAACCTTAATGTGAAGATTTTAAGATTAACTGCAATTATTTAGTATTGTAATCAAGAAATCATTTATACTTATTTTGCTCCAAATTTTTTAGTGAGAACCAAACATATAGAAATAGTCTTAATAAAGAAAAAAACATTAGATTATTTCATCGGATCTTTTGTATTCGTGCTTTCGCGCCAGAACTTATTTGAATTTGTCGATCACTCTCAAAAGTTTCCACCTGAGGTACGGGCCCCGACTTACTAAATTGTTACGTCCCTTTTACTATTTTAAACTGAGATCGAACAAAACACTAATATTTTGTTTTTATTTGAAATTGATTACTTGAAAATGTTAGGCGATAAAACTGTTTGCTGACAGTTGCTATATATTAGTTAAGTTAAAAACCAAGCAAACTAGAGGACGGCTACAGAAAGTTCGATAAGCACTCAAGCTAGCTGATTGCCATTGTAGCAGTTATTTTTTCATTAGTAACTTTTTATACATGTAATCGAACCAATTGCTAGTAGTCAGTTTTTAACAAATGCAATGAGAGTCAGTAAAAATGAAAGACAAAAAGAAGCCCGGAGTCGGAGTCGGAGTCGACATGTTTTCTAACGATTCCGACTCCGACTCCTTTACCCTAAAATTATTCCGACTCCGACTCTTCGACTCCGACTCCGACTCCACAGCCCTGGTGCAAACATCAGATCAAGTAGTATATGTATTCAGTTATTAACTTGGTGTAAATATTGAGTTTGTTTATTGGACCTGCGTTTTAAGAACCTTGCTCTTTTCATGGCTATTTTTTTTCAGCAAAGTGTATGTCACTGTTATAGCTTTTATGAAAAATGCAAACTTTTCTATTCATAAATTTTAAATAAGTATAAAAATATTACTATTTTGATTATTACTATTTATCTGTTATCTTTTTTGTTTAATTTGATGACTAAAAAATGTCTACGTGCAATCTTTAAACTTTAACTGCGTAATTTGTTGACGGTTTCATAGTTCTATACTTTTTTTTTTTTTTTTTTTTTGAATGATTAAACAACGTAATTTATTTTTTTTAAACTATGTTTAGTGTACCTAAATCCATACATTATTACAACATTACTGAAACCTCAGTTATATGCTCAATTTAAGAAAAAAAAAAACAAATCAATTGGTTATTAAACAGTCTCTTTGTTTTCCTTCCTTCTTTTTTTGGCTATTGTTCTTTCTCTTTCATCATACAGCAGTCAAAAAAGGAGAAGCATAACTACACCCTATACAGATTGAACGTAGTACGATGCAAAAATTCGGGGACAAGCTGTATAAAATCTTACCCAGAATAGTACACATTACCGAAGCACATCCACCGACTATGTACTTCTGCCAGTGTTCATATAACTTTTGGAAACACTCCTGGAAGCCATTTTTCGCTACCTTCTATGATGCAGCTTCATCTTCTCCTGACGGAAAAAAGCGGCGTCTGTGCAAATGTTTTTTTGCTGGGAACAAGTAAAAGTCACACGGAGCTAAGTCCGACGAAACGTTACGTTATTTGTTTGTCATATCAGAGTATTGACCGTGCATCCTCAACATGAAAGTCGCCTTCTTCCCCACGATGAAGTTAAAGCAGCAGCGCAAGATGCCTTACAGGAATTTGCGAAAAATGTCTTCCAGGAGTACTTCTAAAAGCTATACGAATGTTGGCAGAAGTGCATAATCGTTCAAGGTGACTATTTTGTAGATAGATATATGCTTCGGTAATGTGAACTATTCAGGGTAAGGTTTTATACAACTTGACCTCGAACTTTTAGATCATACTACGTACGTATGAGTTTTCAATTTACTATTTCATAACATTTTTGAGTGACGCAAGTTTACGCGCATGAAGACATCACAAGAGAATTAGCGATAATTAACTGAGGAGGCGTTCAAAATGGATATTTGGTTATCTATATGTTCTTATTAGGTACATATGTATGTGCAGATGTGCCGAAAAAACTTGTGAAGTTTGGTGATAGTAAAATAGAAATTTAGGTCGAAATCTGATTTTTTTTTTTTTTTTTTGTGATTACAAGTCTTTATTCGTAGAAAGGAAGTAAAGTGAAATGAATCAATGATCCTTTAAATCCCTGACAATCTTATCAATTTATTTCTGTTTGATTTTTTTTTTTTGCCATCGGCCAACGGCATCGGCCATCGGCCATCGGCAATCGGCCATTTGGAGGAAAACAATCGGCCATCGGCCATCGGCCATCTTTGAACAATCGGCCAACAATCGGCATCGGTCCATCGGCGAAAAAATGCCATCGGTCGAGCCCTAATATATATATATATATATATATATATATATATATATATATATATATATATATATATATATATATATATATATATATATATATATATATATATATAATTTGAAGTCTCACTCGTAGGTAGCACAATGGCAAGTGTACGAAACAAAAACAACAAGAAACAATGTAAATTGAAAAACTATTAGAAGTACAACGATATGAACTATAGAATGGGCAGTAACTGCTACGTTATCAAAGAGCTGGAGCAGTTGGCATAATGTATTAATTTGCAGGTTTCTATAGAGGTTGGTAACGTACAATTGATAAAAATGCAAATACACTATGACATGTACGTTACCGACCTCTATAGAAACCTGCAAATTAATATATTATGCCAACTGCTCCAGCTCTTTGATATTGATAACGTAGCAGTTACTGCCCATACTATAGTTCATGTTCATATCGTTCTACTTCTAATAGTTTTTCAATTTATATTGTTATTATTCTTTAGTGTTTCTTGTTGTTTTTGCTTCTTACACTTGCCATTGTGCTATCTACGATGGAGACTACGAGTGATAATATATATAATATACATTTAACACTTTAGCTGCATTTGCGCTAGTCAAGTAGCGAGTATAAGATTTTAATATTGTCGTATATTTTATATTTTCTAAAATGATATCAAATTAGATGCAATTTGTTTATAAAATGTAATTTCTTTTATTTTGAACTTTTGATAATAATGACAGGTTTAAAGAAATTAAACGTATTATCCACTATAATATTAAAATCTGTTCGCGTCCGTCTGTCTGTCTGTCTGTCTGAAGATCGATCTTCTCGAGAACCGCTGCGAATCGAGAGTCAAACGAGATACCGATCAATTCGGAATTTTCCAAAGAAAACAATAGGATCAATCTCGTAATTGTGCGACTTTAATTAGCGGAGATATTAATTAAAACGTTAATTAACATAACGCTATTCAGGAATTTTTATTTCTTTCCTGATGCCATTTTGCATATGCGTGAGCGAGTAAAATTCTACTAATTGTTTTAAAAGAGATTTTTTTGGCTGCTGTCCAAATCTTAAAACAACGTTTCCATTTAGAATTTCATTTTAAATTAGTTTAAAATTGGTTGCCCTATTCGGACAACCTTTTATTTTATCGTCTGTCCTTTTTTTATTTTTTACATTCAACGTTCTTAACTCTTTTCAGCATATGAAAGTTGTTTCTTTAGCTGTGTTTATTGATTGTAGTGTAAGTTTATCATTCACCGGCCTCATATTTTGGTACACTTAGGATGTGCGACTAATTATGTTTATTTTGTTGGACTTTTTCCCGTCACATGGGTGAGTTTTCGAATTGTAATAACTCTCTTTTTCCTTCCTGTTTCTATTTTTAAAATACAGTTTATATCGTTAAAAGAACATGCTAAATTAAGATTGTTTGGATTTTTTTGTGAAACTGATTTGAACAAAAAAGATAGTTTTTAAGGATTTTAACCAAAGCTAAATTGGAATCTGATGACTTGGTATTAAATTAATGCTTATTGGTAGTTATTTAGTCTTGGTGCTTTGGTATCACGTTATCAACCAAAAAGTGTGTGTCATTTTATGTAAAAGGCTGATTGTAATTGCACATAAATATTTCAGATATAGTCTATCAGATGTAATTCATTTTAACGTGAGCAGAGATTATAGTTGATAATGCATATATTTTCATCTTTTGTGCTAATTGAAAATACTCATAACTTGTATCATTGATAACTATGATTAACTTTAAAGAGATATTTGCCAAAAATATGCTCTACTGGTGTTTTGCAAACCTTGCATTACGTGTATTTATTTACTCTTTAGCGCTTTAGAAACTGATGTCAGAGTAATACAAAAACATCAATTGGACATCTCCTTCATTTTTTAAGTAGCCCGTGCAACGCCGTGCACGCAGCTAGTATATTTTTATTTTTTAGCAAAGTTTATAGTCAGGAGTAATTTCATTTAACCTCTTTTGAAAACGCAGACTATGCTTTATCAACTGAAAATTGAATTTCATAATTCGTATGCGAAATAGCACGTCTCTTTTGAAAATAGAGAAAAGGAATATTTATTTCTTTTAAATGAATATTTTTTAAAGAAAGAATACTTTTCATTCTTAACGTTGCAAGTAGAAATAATATTTTTTCGTTAAACATTTAAATTGTTTTATTTTTTCACTTTTTAAAAATTTATTTTATTTGTTATTACATTTATTATTATTATTATTATTATTATTATCATTTTATTATTATTGCTGTTATTATTTTATAGTTATTATTGTGATGTTACTATTTTTTTCAGTGATCCATTTCTTAGCAAAAAAAGGCATTTATTTCAAAATCAACGATACAAATCTGAATACTTCATAAAATAAACACTTAGGCTATATACTCGCTGATCAACTGTTTCGAAAAAAAAGTATATATTTCGAGTTTCCTAGGAAAAACGCAGTTTTTACAGCCATAAGATTTTCTTTAGAAAGAAAGAAGAAGAACCATAAGATCTTTTCTTCGGTGACAAAGGACACTTTTAAGCCCCAAAACTCTCAAGTTTGATTCCTTTTTTTTTTTTCTAATTTGTGCTTTGAACTTGTCTTAATTTAACAGAGAATTTTTTTAACTGCGTAATTCAGAAGCCTTTTTCATTTTATGAGAAATTAATTCCGATACCTTCTATTCATTCCAGTATCTCAGAGTAAGCCTAGTAACCTCGAACTAGAAGAACTAGCTCACTCTTGCAATTAATTCCACAGCGTAATGCTTCGTTAATCCCGAAACAAAATGGGTGGCAATAAAACAAAGCAATTTGCCACTCTCTACAAAAGAACAACACTTTGTGTTTAGCCCCAGCCCTGCAATGAGGTTACAATAGGTAATCTTTGGTCTTTCAGGCTCACAGTGCCTGAGGGATTTGACTGAGAAGTAAACTGGACTAAGTAATTTGGAGAGACGATTCTTCAAATAAAGTGTTTAGGATTTGTATCTTATTGCAATGGGGTTGTTTCCTTCAGTCAAAAGTACTACTTTTAGTCAGTGAATTCGATAGAATGAGCAAAAAAAAAAAACATGGACCTAGTAAATATTTTTATTTTCCATGCATTTAGTTTTTTTAAACTGTCCGATTTTTCAAACAAGGCGTGGTCTTCATAACGTCACGAGTGATGCACTTCAGAATTCAGCGCGAATTCACTGGTACGCTGAATGCTTACGCTTGCTGTCTACCAAAGCTCCACATTATGGTGATTCAGAAGCGAGTTAAATATTGCACTCTGAGCTAATGGTATCATGGAAGGGCATTTCATCACTTGTGATGTCATGTGCAGAAGCGTGAAAAAGGAAATAGAGTTTGTGCACCTATTTAATTTTTTTTTAATAGTAAACTTTGTAAAATTATTTAAAAAATGGGCAAGTTCTATGTTTTTAAGCATGCTCTTTCAGAAAAAAAAACTTTTTAAATTTCGGAAACAACCCCATTGAAGATCTCTGTGCAAGAACTGAACAGCTCCTCCCTTCAAGGGTATTGCTCTCTACATTGAAATATGAGCAGAGAGTTATTTTTCTTTCTCTACAACATTGAGATATCTCTAATCAATATTTCAAAATATACTAAAATAAAGGAGCATCAACAAGATACCTTTTAGTAGAAAGTAAAGAAAACATCACCATTCGTTATAGTATTTTATAACTAAAGCGTTATTTATCACAAGACTCATATTGCGCTGCTGATTGATTCGTATTGTTTGTAAAATATTGCTTGGAATTCTTTTAATGCAAATTTGCTATGTATTATTATGTTTATTTGGAGCAAGAAAAGGGCAGGTCCATCAAGTAAAAAATAGTTACGCGTAGGTAACATTGTACTAAACTAAAATATTAATATTGATTTTGTAGAGGGAAATGCTAAAATATTGTCAAACATAAAGACGAAATCTTCAAAAATAAATTTTCAAAACGGTTTTCGTTATTGCTGAAAAATTATTAAAAGGAAAACTGTCCTTACATTCTTATCATTACCTAACTTTTCAATACTTCTAATTAGTCAAGAAAAAAAAATGCCAATCATTTGTTCATTTTATGATGATACAGCTTTGTCACAAAAATGTAAGCATGGGTTCTATTTTTGAGCTTAATGCTGAAAATACTACTTAAGAATAATTCTCCTGCGCGGCGATCTTCAATTATTTGAAAATAGTTACAATGCATGCAATTTAAAGTTATGTACGTAAGGTCTGAATTTTAAATCATTCAAGGTGGGTCTTTTTCAATCAGGTATCTTTATTTGATATTTTGAAAAAAAAAATAAGTAAATTTGAGATAAGTAAATTTGTCTGGCTCAACATTCGTCTCAAGCCGTCATCCGTATTTTATATAAACATCAATCATATTATTTTCTGCTGCCACGTGAACCACAAATGTCAGTTAATGATTCTGAGCATCAACTTTGAATAAGATTGTTTCAAAGCAATTCTTCGAACGCATTAAAATAATGTAGTCATACAATCAAATTTTTTAAAAACCCAACGGCAGTTCTGAAGGATAAGCACTTTTTTTTAAAGTAAGAGATGAAGCTGGACAATATCCGATGAGTGGCATTTTAAGCTCAAGGACTGAATAAAGACAGAGTGAAAAAGTTCATGCATGATTTTCGTATGAAACTAAGAATTTTAAGACTTCCCAAGTTTCTCATTGTCTTGTTGTAGGAAATAAATTGCTATATTACATCAGTAATGGAATAGAAAATACGACTTTAAACATATCGCCTTTTATGATTGAAATTAAATCAGTAAGATTCCTGCCGTCTCAATGTTTTACTCTGCAGCATTTTTGCTTCTCCCCCCCCCCGCCTCCTCAAAAATCAACATTTTATCGAGCGACACACACATACCAGTTCGGTTTCCAAATAATTTTGGTCTCTTTTGCACTTTTGTCTTGTAAATCTTTGCAAACAATATTAAAAAAATAATAATAAATTATTTTTTAATGTATGGTTTCGATGTTCACTTATGTATCCCTGTACAGAGGTAAAATATTTGGATGACAAAATTTAAGCATGTTATATGACTCAAAAATATATTTATCTTACATCCCTTTTTCTGCTAAAACTGCTACATAGTTGCAAGAGGAAGTTGGTGCTTTAAACTAAATTTTCCTTTGCTATGTACGTGCAAAAACTTGGAGCGTTACAGTCTATGCTATGAAAATGGCTTTAAAGCAACACAAGAAAAAAGTGTGAATTGTTTAGGTAAAATATAATTTAATGTGTATTACATCATGAAAATATTTCACTAAAAATTCGTTCAATGTTACAAAGGAAACATTAATAACTACCGAGTAGTTTTTATTTATTTATTTTTTTCGATATCTTTACAGCCTGAAAAATAAGTTTTAATTGACATTCAGCTTTTAAAATAACACTGAAATTTTTTGGTTTGCCAGTTTTTCCTGTAATAGCATCTCAAATAAATAATATGCTTTTTAGTAATATTTCCGCTTAGGCCTTTTCTCGTCTATCCATAAATACGATTTCTGAAAGAATATAAATCTTTTCGTCCATTTACATCTTTTGAAATAAAATTAGATTTTGAATTCAAAGGAGTAAAATAGTTCTCTTAGCTTTTAAAAATGCATTGCTGAATTTTTAGTGAAAAAACATGTCTGGGTATTAGAGCTGTAGTGTAGCACACATTTAAGTTTAAAGTATTTTTTAACGTTTTCGTGAATTTAGATTGCTTAAAAAAAAGATACGAGATTCTATTAAATTAAACTTAGAGGGAAGAATTGCATTGTTTTTTTTTTTTTTTGTTTTTTTTATTTATTTTTTTTATTTATTTTATTTTAAACTTTGATTTGAAAAGGAAAATATGCTTTTAAGCGTGTTAAGTTATTGAATTTCCAAAAAAAGTGAAAACTTCAAAGCATAAGCCTAGTTTAATTTTTTTGACTTTGAAATTTTACATAAAAAAGTAAAATATACACTCTGTCGCAAAAAAAAAATGCACCTAGAAGAAATTGAACTACACTCACGAAACTTGGCAGACATGTAGTGTATAAGGAGATAAGAAGATGATTAAAAATTCAGAATGAAAGATAATTTTATTAAGCAGTTACAGCATGCAAAATGTTACAAATCAGTAAGTAGTAAAGCCACCTCTGGCAGCTATACAAGCCGAAACCCGACGTGGCATCGAATCAATTAGGTCACTTATGACCCCCTGCGGAAGATCCTGCCATAATCTTTGCAACTGCGTCGTTAACTCCCCTGTATCCCGGGATGACTGCAGTAGCCTTCCCAGCACGTCACAGACATACTCGATTGGCGAAAGGTCTGGTGACCTGGCAGGCCATGGGAGTACGTCATATCCCTGAAGACAATGTTGAGAGAGTCGTGCAGCATGTGGACGAGCATTGTCCTGCTGATAAATGGCACCTGGGCGACTTGATATCATGGGCAGAACAATCGGTGTTAAAATACTGTCCGCGTATCTGTGAGCTGTCAAAGTGCTTTGGAGAACAACTAGAGGTGATCGTGTGTCCCAAGAAATCGCTCCCCACACTGTCGCACCTTGTGAAATGGCAGTATGCCGCTCGACAACAAATGCCGGATCGGAGCGCTGGCCGGTGCGCCTCCATACATGTGCACGGTGATCATCAGCACTGAGACTGAATCGGGATTCATCGCTGAAAATCACACGCCTCCAGTCTGTTACACTCCAAGCTGCTCGAGGTCAGCAAAAGTCCAGTCGACACTGCCTGTGATGTGGGGTCAGTGACAAGCGTCTTAATGAACGTCGGCTAAGCCAACTTCGGCCAGTCGTCTCCTAATGGTTTCCCTTGATACCACCAGATGCCTGGAAGAAGGTAAGTGGCGTTGAATCGATGCTAGCGACGTTGTCGGTGCCGACGTGGCCGCCCTTCTGATTGCGCGATCCTCGCGTTCATTTGTGTTCCTGGGACGCCCTGACCCTCCGCGAAGGTAGACTCTCCCTTCCATGATCCACTGTTGCCAACACCGAGCAACTTCCATATCACTCCGACCGAGGTGGTGGCCGATACTCCTGTTTGACCAATCTGCTTCTCGGAGGTCTATTATACGGCCCCTATCAAACTCCGTCAGCTGTTCGCACTGCCGCTGGTTACGTCTTAGAGGCATCTTAAGTCACAATACAGTCTACCGAAGTCAACGCATTCGATTGAATAACCCAACGGCACAAGTACTCATGCTTTTAAGCTCTCCCATCTGTGCAACTCACCTGCTCATAGCGCGCTTAGCCTTGTTTTATTGGCGTTGAAATTTTAATCATTTGCATATCGGCTACCAAACTGCATTTGTGCCGAGTTTCATGATTGTGACTCTAATTCTTCTAGGTGCATATATATATATATATATATATATATATATATATATATATATATATATATATATATATATATATATATATATATATAAATATATATATATACATATGTTTTTTTTTTTTTTTTTGCGACAGAGTATATTTAAACTCTTTTTGACCAATTGAGTGTTGCATAGGTTAAAAACCACTTTTCCTGAAACCCACTGCTCAGAAAAGATCAAGCACGAACGTTGAAGATTGGTGTTATGAACGTAAGAAAGAATAACCTTAAACAATAATTTAATTTTCAAACTCATTTACTAGGCGGTTAGGATTGGAAATAATTTTAAGATCAAAATTTACATTCATACATAGTAGATTCATAAAATATGCTATTCCCAAAACAGCAAAAGCTATCTATACAGAGTTGCGTATCAGTAAGCAACAAATTTTTGAAATACTTGCCCAAACTTTCTGACATAAATTCATACACCCAAGTTAGAAACATGAACATAAATGGATCACGTGATTTTTCATTTATCCCACTCTAGTGCATAGAAGAGCGGTACGCAAAAAAAAAAAAAAAGCTTTCGATTATGTTGGATTACATGATGGATGTGCAAGTTTCATAAAGTAAGAGAGGCCAGGAAAATAAATATCTTTTTGTTAGAAAGATCCACTTGATCGATGCGATAGTGCTATTGGTCAAGCCAATATGAAATATTATCTTCCTTGTACTGTTGATAGTTCGCCCTCTTAGAAGAGCAGATTCATCACTGTCGTCGAGCTGACCAGCAAGGATTCGGTAATGAACCCTTGCATTTTAAAGTTGGTAATGCTTCTTGGGTCGAAGAAGTAAGCAGTTCGAAGAATTGCTTATTGATCATTTTTTTAAAGCTTTTACAATCTTTTATGAAGTCAGGAAAGCTTATGGTATAAGATGATGTACTTTCCCCCAACCCCTCCCCTCCTCCCGGCTTTATTTCATTTATTTATTTTTCTTATTTCCGATAGAAAAATACAAAAAAAAAAAAAAAAAAAAAAACGAATAATGACGTGGATAAGTGGCAGTATCCGCAGAAATGAGTTTTTCAGATATTGGAAGAAACTTGTTTTAGATTCTATGAAAATAAAACGGAATTATTAGAATGGGGTGGTTTCCTTCAGTCAAAAGTACTACTTTTAGTAACTGAAATGGAAAGAATGAGCAAAAAAAAAAAAAAAATACATGGGCCCAGAAAATACTTTCATTTTCCCAACAATTTTTTTTAAATTAATTTTTTAAAATGTCCGATTTTTCAAACAAGGCGTGATCTTTATAACGTCACAAAAGATGCATTTTGACGCATCTTTATACCACGGCTCCACGTTATGACAATGAAGCAGCGAATTAAAATTGCGCTCTTGCTATCAACCATATCGTTGCCAACACACCAGAGTAAAGATGCGAATTAAATATTTTGTTCTGTGAATGGCAACATTTAATGGCATTTCATCATTTGTGATGTCACACGACAGAAATGTAAACGATGAAAACGCATCGATTTAAGTATTTTTTTTTAAAAATATTATACCTCAATAAAATATTTAAAAAATGGTCAGATCCTATGTTTTTTTAAGCATGCTCTTTCAGAAAAAAATACTTTTAAAATTTTGGAAACGACCCCGTTTTACGTTTTTTAGTGCCTTCGTTTCAGCAGAAACTATATGAGCAAGCTTGTACAACAAAGGTAGTGTAAAGTTGATGACAAAAATTGCAAAAAATGAAAAATTAGTAGATATTACCCTTTCCACGGCATAATAAATCTAATAACAAAAAAAAATAGAAAGAAAAAAAGAAGGAAATAAAAAAGGTGATGCATATTATACCTACGAGCTAGATTTCTGAGTAAAACGTTTTCTGCAATACAAATGAAGCCTCAAATCTTTCCTTGCCGTATCTTCACAAAACTCTGAAAAGGTATATTCATACTTCATTTGTTTACATAGTTTATAAATAGTAGTACGTTTATAATAGCTTTTCTATGATGATAATAGCACAACAGGGCAGTAAAAACGGCGACATGTTTTGGAGTAATGGGTAATTCCTTATCCAGTATGTAAGACCCCCATCTGCACCAATAACAAACCAGTCATTTTGTTACATTTGGTGCATATTTAATTCCTTTTAATTTTAGATAATAATTTAAATCCTTTTTTCTTGCTGTATTATTTAAAATTTGGTACTATTTCTAATTGCGCTGATAAACAGCATACGAAAATTTTCTTAATATCAAAATGAATCAAAAATTACGTTCCGTCGCAATAATTTATAGGTTTAGAAAATAAATTTATTTCATAAATTTTTCATATCAGAAGACATTACAGATAAGAGTTCGTGCAATAATTGTCCATAGCAATGCCCAATGCATGACATTACATTGCAACTGAGGAGACATAAATGTTTTCAAATATTAGTAAGTCTTGCGCGAACTGAAACTAACTATGGCGTGCGTAAGTTGTGTATTTAGTAACGAGTATAGAGCGAGCAATTTTTTTAAAAATCGAACCAAGAAACTAACCAAATACATTTGAGATAAAGTTTGGAAATTTACTTCCTCTCCACTGGAAAAAATAAAAATATCTGGACTGCATCAGAAATCGCAGTTTTGAAGTATAGCTCTGAAGACATTACTTTATAAAACGAGCTGAGGGGGGGGGGAGGGCAGAATATATTTTATCAATCCTCGCGCATTTATTTGATAACAGTTTTAATGATAAAAACTGTCTAAGGCTTTAACAGCCGGCGTCAATATGAAGAAATAACATTTCCGCCTTATTGGTTGTGGTCGAAGTGGAATTGGTCTTCTTTTACATTTCGACCACGGCACCCCAATAAGCCCAGAAATGTTATTTCTTCAACAGTTTTCATGGTTAACTTCGATACAATATGCAAACGTAACTTAAAGTGTCTCGTTTCCATCAATAGAAATTCGTCATGAGGACTGTGTGTATTTTATATTAAACGACGAGCACCAGCTTATTCTAAAATAATCTATAGTTTCGATAACATTCCTCCACAACATTGATCATTATTAATTACAGCCCATTTGCAAGTGTGCATGAGGAAAATAAATTGTAAAAAAATTAACATACAGGCTTTCCTTATCTAGGTTTAGCACAAGACTTTTGGGTATTATTCCTAGGGTTCTTTATTCATACCACTTTACTCCTCAGATATTTAGGGGGTGTTTCTTTAACCTATCGGGGGATCTCTAATCCCTAGTCTCAGTGATAAAGATCCCTGACCAAAGGGAGGGGAGGTTTTTGTGGTCGAGGATTATCTGGAATTTTCTTCGTGCATTTGAAAGATCCCTACTCTTCTATTCCTCTTTCTTCGAGAACATTCTTTTAGTCTACATAAGACAAAATCTATGTACTAAAAATTCTTAAATTACAGCCTAAAAAATACAGGATATAGCAAAGAATATATCATAAAAGTAACGAATAATTTACTGTTATTTAGTAGTTAATTACAAGTATATGTCTTGGCACTTGTGATATTTAATTTGAAAGTACATATTATTTGGAATTGAAATGGTATATTCAAGTATTCTGAACAATAGTAATAATCTATAATCGTCTATCGATATATAATCAACTACCATCAAGGTTAGTGAAGAATTGTATATATATATTTACATTTTAAAAAATTTCACATTTTTTTGGAAACATTTTGGAAACTAATAATTAAGTTTCTAAGCATTTACATTTATTTTTTAATCGTAGCTTTAAATTGTTAAATTCTTCGTGATCATTTGTTCTGAAGATTCTATATATTAATTTATTCAATCATTTGCGCACTAAATATGCGAAGAGATACGTTTTAAATAACATGAAGCTTGAGAATAATCATTTATAAAATTATACATTTATTTTAATAAGAAATTATTGAAGATTCAAAATACATTTGATGAAACTGTTTGATGTCACAAGAGAGAAGACTCGAATATAATGAAAAATCATAAAACTTTAAAGAAAGAAATGTCTATTATCAATTTTATACAAACGTAATTTTCTACTTCATGTTAATTATGAACTAAAAACGTACTACGCAGCAACCAATATATCAATTACTGAATCTTTTTTCCTAGTCCAAAAATAATAATAACAATACACATAAAACATTAACACAATACACCTTCGTTTTTTTCTGTTGAAATTCTGAATGTAAATACAGTGAAATATCGTTACAACGAATTCTAATTTACCGAAATATACGTTTCAAAGGAGAAAATTTTCAGTTCCGATTTAATTTCCATTACATGGTTTGAATTCCATTACAACGAAATTTTGGTTAGAACGAAAAAAAATTGCTTTCCCTTGAAGTTTATTGTAACAGGATTTCACTGAATGTAAAAATTTTATCACTAAAAAGAATCGTTTCCAAAAAAGAAAGTTCCTTTTTTTATTTGGATAGTTTTCGGTTTTATTTTCTTTCGCTCCTTTCCCCCAGATCTGGTATATATTGAGAACCACGTCTAATACACCAAATAAACTCGAAAAGACTGCATAAATTTGGAATGTCAACTGAGCTTTGCGGAAGGACATCCAACATCTGGTAGAATATGTCTGTCAGGTTTTCTTTCATGTGGGCCTCGAGTGGAAAGAAAAGAACTGTAATCATGCTTGGGCGACGAAGGAGAAAGAGGCAGACGAGACACGGCGTGATTCCTCCATCACTGACCGGTCAACGGGAACCCAATATTTGGCGACAGATTGCGAAAAGCTGAGTGGCAACGGCCCCGGAACAAAGTCTGAAACGGCAGATGGACACTTCATTCAGTAAAAAAGAAAGGATCTAGGGAGAAGATGCCGAAGAAAGGATTGTGCTGTGGTTTTTTTTTTTTTTTTACAAATAAATGGGTGTCTTCAATTCAATCTGTGGTACAGAGTCTCAGGTTCACCAATAAATTACTGTCTTGAGTATTATATTGCTGAAGGGCAGCTTTAAAAGATTGTTTTTTTAAGAAAGAAAATACAGTACACTTCCGATTATCCGTGGAATTGTGTGGCACAGGTACCACGGATAACGAAAATCGCGGAAAACCCCAAAAAAGGTTTAAAATGAGGGTCAAACAAAAGAAAAATTGTCTCTTGGGCGATTCTCGAAAAAATGTTTAAAATATTTTTTTATTAATTAAATATAGGATTAACTGTTATGCTTTACATTACAGCATGCAGTACATTAAAGCATGCAGTGGCGCACATATAAATTTTTCAAAGGGGGGGGGAGGGTTCCGAGATCGAAGGTCCACCATTCTCCTATCATACTCCAACACGCATCCAAACACATTCTTTTGATTTTATCAACTTTCAAGAACAAAAAACATTTTCAAACAAATTAAAAAATTACTTAGCATTAGTTAATAACATAAGTTTATGAATAACAAATACTTAATTAAAATACTAGAAAGCCCAAGAATGAATGTATTTACTTTTCTCATTGTCAAAAATAAAAACAAAGAAGCAAAATCATCATTCTAGAATAATTTATGTTCACATACAATTCGAAATTTGTTGGGGAAGATAGAGAGAAAATATTTTTTTTTTCATTTGTTAAATCTGTAATTATTGTTACCTTTGCTAGGAATTATTTTACGTACTACATACAGAGGATTATACTCAGTTGAAAAAACTCAAAGGCCATGGGAGGGGTCCGGACCCCCTGGACCCTCCCCCCTTTCTAAAAAAGATTTGAACTATTAATCTAGCGATGTTCTAATAAAAAGAATCTCAGTTCAGTTGAATAATGAATCCGGAAAACCCTGTAGCACAGAATCTCTATTTTGCCATCCTACTACTGGGTTGAGGTGGATTGCATCATTTGAGAATGTCTTTAAAAGATATCTTTTAAGTTGTTTAAAAAAAAATATTGCAATTTTCTAAGAAACGAAAAAAAATTAACTTGAACTGCGATTCTAGCAATCTTTACTAATAATAAAGCTGAAAGTCTGTATACCTGAATCTCTGGATGTCTGTTACGCACACGGCACCTAGACCGTCCGACCAATTTTCATGAAATTTGGCAAAAAATTAGTTCGTAGCATAGGGGTGAGCCCCTCGTAGCGATTTTTTGAAAATTCAATTTTGTTCTTTTTCTATTTCAATTTCAAGAGCATTTTACCGAGCAAATTATCATAACATGGACGAGTTAATTACCATAACGTGGACGAAAAAATTGCCATAACATGGGCGAGAAAATTTACATAGCATATTGCCGACAAATTCATCATTCATTATTTGTAAATATACAGGCGAACCAAAGGACCTTTACATTTTCTACTACTGGCAAAGCCGTGCGGGTGCCGCAAGGTTTCTAATAAAAAGCTTCTCAAATCAGTTGAATAACGGAAATTCCGAAAAAACCTACTGTGTAGCACAGAATATCTATTCCAGCATCCAATTAATGCTTTGAAATTAATTATATCGTTGAAGAGTATCTTCAAAGGAGATCTTTTAAGTTCTGTTTTAAGGAAATAAAAAAAATTTCAAAAAACAATTTTCAAAAAAAAAAAAAAAACTAAGCTTGAATTGCGAACCTTCCAATAAAAAGCTCTTCAATTCAGTTAAATATTAGATTCTGAAAAATCTGCCATATAGAATATGTATTTCCCCATTAGATAACTATACTAAGTTTATAAAATTGCTATTCAATAAATCAAATAATTGAAGATGTTTTTAGAGGACATTTTAAGTTGTTTACAGGAATAAAGCAATTTTAAAAAAAAATAGCAACTTGAATGGCATAAATTGTGTTTATTATTAATTAATTTGCATAAAATTACGCACATCTTCTTCGTTCTTAAGAAGAAAAATATCGTTTTCGCAAATATACTCTTATTGCCACATAGAGCAATCTGACTGACAATCACAGTGGCTCAATGAGCAGAGCGCTAATCTTTGAACTCATCGGATCCCCGGATCGAGTACCGGCCAAAGACGTTTCATGCGTATTCACAACAACATTGAATATTTCAATGAAGAAACGACCTGATGTGTGCACACATGACTTCCTTTTACTTTCCAATTTAATGTCATTTCCCCATTACTGGCAATTTTAATGTGATTCAGTAGTTCTCTCTCTAAATATCACCAACAGTGGCCAAATTGGAACCAGATTTAGAAAAAAAAATCGCCAAACTTGTCGCCAAGTTGGCGACAAAGCTTGACGACCGAAAGACTGGCGATATATCGCCAAGTGTCCGCCAAATTATAACACCACTTGAATTTACATCGAAATTAACAATGATTTCCCACCATAAAGGGGCAAAAGACCCCCTTAGAAACACCCGAATACAACTAAAAGGGGAGGTGCACAACTAGACCCCGCTAAGAGTCTACGTACCAAATTTCAACTTTCTAGGACTTACCGTTCTTGAGTTATGGGACATACATACGCAAATACGCACATACAAACGTACATAAAGACGTTACGAGAAAATTCGTTGTAATTAACTCGGGAATAGTCATTATGGATATTTCGCGTGTCTATACGTTCTTAGGCACTAGAAAGAACGGAAAACCGGACAACTAGACTCCACGGACAACTAGAAAGAAAGAAGGCGATCAAAGCGCATCGGCGACTTTTCGTCACACAAAAAAACTACGTCACCTCCATCACACAAAAGTTTTCAAAAGAGTATTTCAAGGTCGCTTCAAAAAACGTTTGGGTGATAGAGAAGTTTAATAGTTGAAAAATGTCATTCCTGTTGGGTAGAAAACGAAAGTATATTTTGCTTGTTTCCTTATAACCATGGTTAGGAGAAGGTACACAACAACCAAATCATACCAGAAAGTCGTTTCGTAGCTCACTGTATGTGTACTCATAAGAAGCAGCAAAATCGTTTTAGAAAAAGCAATATAGCATCATAGTGACAAAGGAGAATAGAAAGCTATGTGGATGATTGAGCATTGGTTTTATATTGAGAGAAATGCCAATAGCTCATATGCGGTCATCATTCATCAGGATGCCATTGACCGAGGAGGAACATTGTTACTTTCAGTACAATTGTCACTTTCGAAGACGTCAATTTGCTTACTTTTATTGTTATCTTAATTACATTTCCGTACAAAAGCAAAATTAAATTTTGAAAAGCATATATCATGCGCATATATCCCAGTCTAAAGATTAAACAATTTTCATTAAATGGAAGCAAGTTTCCTTTAAAACATGCGGTTTTGTTACAAAGTTCATTGAGATAAGAGAAAATACACTTCACAGACGAATGTCATTTTGCAAGAAATCAATGAACTTAAAAACGTAAAATTTCTGATTTAAAATGAAGAAAAGTTTTAAAAAACGGAATGTTTGCACATGATTGCATTCTGAAATCTTTCCTCGAATTCCCGATATGCAAAATGTATTTAACTTTGTTTTCTAATTAAATTTGATTCTTTAACATGCCCAGGTAGCTCATATCCGTTTTTGAAACGTCACTGCGTTCCATTGAAAAGACGTTACTATCAGAAGTGTTTTACCGCTAATATGTGCCGTGGTTTGTGCTTTTTTTGAGCAATCACGATTGCTTATTGCTCTCATTTGACTGTTTTTGGCGTCCTATCATTTTATTTTCCCACCGCCACCCTCCGCACCATAACCGTCGACCGGCTCCTCACGATGCTGCTCCTATAGCGAAAGCCGTCTCCAGGTTGCATCCATGTCCTACACACACGCGCATACATACACAACTACACACACACACGTACACACACTCACACGTACACACACTCACACGTACACACACACACACGCAAACACACACACATACACCTACACAAATGCTCAAACACATACACACACGCATACATACAGACACCTACATACATACACACACAAAAACATACAAACAGACATACACACAACTATCCACACATTCATGTCTGCACACAGACACAAACACATATGCCTACATACACATACCCCCCCCCACACACATTCATACAAACAACTACCCACTTTCTTATGCCCGCACACAGACACAAACACACATGCCTACACACACATACACATACCCCCAACACACAAACACACATACCCCCTACACACAAACACGCACACCTGCATACACACACTCGTGATTGCGAAAAACATAATTTGAATTCAAAATGTCAAAATTCAATTTTTTTTTTTTTTTTTTTTTTTTTGCAACTTTGAAACTGCGTTTAATAAAGCATACAAATACATAAATATTACCCCCTTTTTTTTTTTTTTGAAAAATGTCCAGAATTAACAGTGTTTTAGAAAGCATAATTTTTAAAATAAGCTATAATACAGAGGTATTTCCTGTTTTGAAATAATATTGCCAGTCTTAAGAAGTCTTTAAAAGATAAAACCACACAAAAATATTGACTTTTTTAAACCTATTCTTCACTTTCAAAAGCGTATTTTTGTTGCAGAAATATGATCGTTTATAATCCATTTCACCCCATCAGAAAACGTTGCAAAATAGCATTTAATACAGAAATATCGCCTGTGGCAACTATTCCACAGCGATATAGTTCCATCTTTAGCAATCTGCTCATTAAGAGACGTTATTTAAAAAAAAAAATTACTTTTGCAGGGATAAATTTTAGACAACATGATATTTTTCAGTTTGCTTTTTCTTCATTCCTTTTTATGCTTTATAAACGGTAAACGGTATTTAAAAAAAAGACGCAATAAAACGAATGAAAAAATGGATTGTGAATACATATGAAAGCAAAGAGTTCTGCTGAATAATACCAAAAAGTCCTGATTTGATTTTTGACTGCATGTTTCTAGATAATTTTTGACAATAGAAAAACAATAGCAAAATTCTTAGGGAAAATTATGTTTAACGTTTGAAAATAAAGGTTTCGAGGAGTAAAAACCCTCAGAAAAAAAGCAAATGCGTGAAACATACTTCTGGTTACCATCAAGAAAACTCCAGAGCAATATCTTAAATTGGTAAAAATTTATTCCGTTTCAAAGTTCATACAAACCATATGCTTCTCTAATCTGTCAAATTTCCTACTTTTAGAAGATGGATTCCTGATGTAATTCAGACCGAAAACATTCCGATCAGTGGCTATAAGTTAAGATTGAAACGATGGCCTCCATACTCCTTCGAGATGAAAGTTACGAGGGTAATTCCACTTCGAGAGAAATAAAAAAAATCACAAAAGAAGCAATTCAATATTTTATTCAAACCATTCTTCCCAATACCGCTCTGGCAGAGAGCTGTTTCCATATCTCTCTTGAAGACATCACTTGGCCATACTAGTCACGAAAATGCTTCTTCCTCTTGCCTTCCTGAGATGCATCAGTCAAAGCATCTCTCCCGTGCTCTGGGGTGAATTCTCTCCCATGTTCTCCCCCCCCCCCCCCTCCCCCACGTGGATAAACCTAATCCTTTTCTTCTCCCGTCCCTAACGTGAGATGTTTCTTCGCTGCGACTTGTCGAATCCGTTAGATCAATGGAGAAGCAGGGCATCGACCTATGGTAACATTTGGAGAGACAGAGAGGGGGAGGGAAGATGGAATATTGGGATGGATTCTTTACGGAAAGAAATCACTGTTCGCACCTCCGTATGCAAGAAGCGTTCTCCACCCCCTGCGAAGGTGCTAAAAATGTGTGCAGAACGCAAGTCACGTTGATGGTCAAAACATCCATCGTTAAGGCGAGTTACAAGATCTGCTTGGTTTAATATTTGCTGTCAGGAGGTCTTGAGATGCCTGAACCATAAATCTGAAAGTGCGAAGTTCTTTCCAATATATGATTTCAGAAAGATAATTGTTGGAAATTTGCTCTTCTGCTATTTTAGTGCTTCTCTCTTTTTTTAAATTCATGAAATTTCAGTACAAGACATATATATATAATCTCGAAACAGAACAGAGCCACTTTGTTGTTAGCATACTTTTTACAACTACTCACTGCAGGTATAGGTTTTTAATTTGCTTTGAAAATCTTTTAATAATGAAATATTTAAAGCAAAAATCATCTTTTTAATTACAAGTAATTAACAAAAGGCTTAATCCATGTCAATTCAGGCAAAACAAAATTATCTTACCTTCATAGTCATAATTTTTGAATGTAACATGCGTTAAAATTCATGAAAAAGTAAGATATGGGTATAGTTTAATTTTGCTCAAAAAAATTCCTTGGTCGAAATACAGGCCACCAAAATGGCGTTCCGAGCATCATTTATTATTTCAATTTTCGACAGAGTCTTTAAAGTTCTTTATCCTTGAAATGATATAACACATGTTGTTGCTATTTTTTTATATAGAAGGTTATTTTATGCATTAAAAAAGATGTGCACTATTTTGAAATGTGTTAATTTGTTATTTTTTTTTCTTTTTAGTTTGCTATTTTAAATTATTTGATCCTAGCTTTAAACATTTTATGAATATTTTATGAGAGTATTCGTCGAAAACAACGTTTAAAAACTTCATTTCGTTGCTCATTACAACAGTGTAAGGAACTATATTGATTTGAGTATCAGCTTGTCCCATGTAGGGTATCGTTAATATATTTCGAAAACTTTTAAAAAACTAATACATTAAAAAAATACTTTGAAGTTATTAATTCATAGAAACATATGAATAGTATGGCATACATCTCTATTTTAATGTATAACATTGGAAAGTTCAAAATGTTAAATGTGTATCCAAAATATCCGGTCTTCCCTACTACTAGAAGTAATACACAATGTGAAACAACATCGCGCAGTTCACGTAACCTTTTTAGCGGTGAAAAGTTTTTTCTAGGTGAACCACAGAGCTATTTTTTATCTCTTTCTTTCTTATTTTGTTATGGGGCTGCATTAGGCAATTTAGTCTTTAGCAGACCTTAGGGCATAATATTTATAACCCCCATACGGCATCCAGTGTTTCATATGCCACCATTGAGGCCCATATATTAATGTCACAGATAATTTTGACCTCTGTTTCCATCAGATGGAGGCACCCGGGCTCTCTCCGATGTGAAACTGAACTAGGGATTTAATTTTGCCGAGTTCATTCAAAGGAACTAGAAACATAAACTAGTCTAGTTTTGAATTTTATATCCACTCGTACTGAATAATCGTTTAGCTCTAAACAACTGGAATCAGACTTGAATTTGTTATTTGTATAAAAGATATCGAATCGATAATTACGCTACTGCTTAGTTACCATCCGTTTAAATTTTATATTAAACGGACATTACAGCAAGCATTTGTTAGTATGAGTTTTTATTTTTCGTTTGCAGTGCTTAAGTGAGTTTCCCTTATTTACAAATAATTAAACTTTCACCCTAATGTAAAGCGCCGAAGATAGGGTAAAGTCGCCATATTTCGTCCCCCCCCCCCGAAGCTTTTCGACCTCTGAGCAGTATATGTTACGATCAATTAATTCGAAAAAAAAAAGATATAGTGCCACCAACTAAGGCTACACAAGGTACTTAAGTTCAAATACACGAAGCACAATTTGTTTTCAATGAAAACAAAGAAAAAAAAATCTCTTAAAAAATGCACTTTTACTAGAATTGAAAATTGTTATCTTTCTTTCGCTTCTCCCCCCCCCCTTCGACACACCTTCTAAAAGTCGTAATAATGCGTTAAAAACCAGGTAATAATATTAAATACGGATTAAAAAGTATTTTAAAGAAAACATCACAAATAGGTTTTTTTGTCTATTTTCAGTATTTTATCAACAAACGATTTTTCTGGCTTCCACATAAGCATCACTAATGATTTTTTTCTTTGTCCCGGAACACATTTTGTGCTGGCCACGAGGTGCATCGAGGGCAACGTACCTATATTTTATCATGTTGGTCTGCATAAAAACGTTTTCGGCAAATAGGATAATTTGCATCAACTGCTTTTACTTCAATTTTGATAGGGGACGAAAATAGGAAAATCATATTTGTCAATACGGCGGTTTCCTTTTCTTCATGAATTGAACCTAACGCAGCAAAACGCTCAGATTATTCAGCTTTTATAAATGTGTCAAACACAACTAAATGAACACAATTAATAAAAAAAGAACTTTCACAAATAGTAAAATTACGATAACTCTCGTGCTCAAAAATGCCAGTAAGTGCTCTAAAACGCCAACGCAGCAGACTAGACTCATGAAATTTCCACAAATAAATATTTTTCTTGAACGCATCCAGAAAAAATATCACGGTGGCGACTGCTAGTGTCAAACCAGTAGGGCCGAAATTAGGCACGGGGACGAAATTTGACTTCTTTACCCTATCTCTGAAGCAAAGGCAAATTGGTGCCAAAACGCCGATCCAGGACTGATTTTGTGGAAAATGGGATACAGTTTTGTATAAAATTGGTAACAGTTCAAGATTTAACTATTTCTCATTGTCGTTCAGGTACTGGAAAAATTACGAATTCACCCTTGCTTGATGCCTTCTCATTTCTAAATTTTGTAAAAAAAATTTTGATTACGTGCAAGTATTAGCGAGCAGCTTTAAGTATTTGAATACTTATAATTTTTTTAATTCAACCCTTTTCCTGAAATAGTTTGACAAAACAGTCATTTTCCCTTCGTTTCATTTTTTTTCGTAATTAAATTTGAATTATTTTTTCTTTTTACTTTTTTGATTTCGACTTCAAAAAGTGTATTCGGAGAAGTTTAGTTCAACCAAAGCAACACCATTTGCCTTAGCAAAACCTTTTTCTAAAAGTTTTTTCACTTTGGAAAAAGCACATTGCTAGAGAAACGCTCGCAGGCTCAGAAAGATCATGTGCTCAATAAGCTGGCACACTGGACAACTATTTGGCTCTCTAAATGCAGTTCAGAAAGTGATTAGCAAGCCCTACTTTTTATCAGTTCCTTTTCAGGATTTATTCACTTATAAATCATGTTTCTTTTGCTTTGAAGCCGAGCAATTCCTCATTTCAGAGAACACTCCCACCAAAGAAGCGCTAAAGAAACCCTCCGGGTAGCAACTTTCAGAAATCCTCTTGCCAACTTTCACGCTTTCTCTGTGAGCCCAATCCCCTGGATTGTTTGAGAGGGTTTAGTCTGTTGTCAGAGAGTCTTATCTGTCACCAAATATTGAGTCCCTCTGACCACCGAGCCATGGTAGAACCAATCTTCTCCTTCTTCCAACACTACCCTCAAGCCTTCTTGATCATTGAACTGTTTTTTATTTCTGGTGGGTGGGGTTCCAAAAATAATAGGGGATAGAGTGTTCTTTGTTACTCACACCCTGAAAGCGCATTGTCCTCTTTGGCCTGGTGTATCATGTCCGGCTGTCTTTGATGGTTTGCTTGCTGCCTCCCTCCCCTTTTGTTCAGGCTGGATCTGAATAGAGAGTGATCCTACTTTTTTATGGGCAGAATCCCGAATACTTTGTGCTTTTATGGCTGTTCTAGTGCGGTTTTTAGGAAATAGTTTTGAAGTTGAAATTTCTATTGTTCAGGGGAACATACTATATTATGTAACTGATTATGTTTCAAACCAGGCAATAAAAGCAATCATTCTCGAAAAAAGTTCCGTATTTGGTTAGCATTTATAATGCTTGAACATATAATTATTAAGTAAAATTTTGACGTTTCCACTTTAAGCACAGGATTATGGAAAACTGTCTTCTTAAAGTACAGTTTAGAAATAAAAGTAGGCTATCTGCTAATTGATTTCTGTAAATGTTTTAGGGATTAAAAGCTTTACAATGTTGAAGCAAGGAATACATTTTATTTTTACATAGTTTTTAAACAGTTTGGATTTCAAGTTATATTTTCTTCTCTTTAGAAAAAGAATTTAATTTTCGTGTCGGTATTTTTTGCGTAAATTATGAAATCAAATCATGGGTGCCCATATGCAAAATTTAAAGGGGAGGGGGACTCAGATATTTTCCCCATAGTTTAGCAGGATATTTACCCCATAGAGACCTATTTCAGTATAGATTAGAGTTATTAAAATTTGATATTTTTAATAACCTATTCACTATAGGTTGGCGAAGAAATTTTTTTCATTTTTTTCAAAAAGTACTAAAAGCAAGGAAGCTCAAATCTGAAAGGGGGGCTCGAGCCCCCATTGCCCCCCTATATGGGCGCCGTTGAATCAAATACACGTATCACAAAACGTTTCATACTTAAATGTCATAAACATCTTGTATTGGCTTCATTAGTTTACTCTTTAATGTAGCTTTATTTAAGTTATTTATTTAAAAAAAATCATGTCAAAAAATTAATTTATTTCAGTAATGAAATGTACATATTTCAAGATTGTTGTTTAGTATAAATACTGAGGAAAATCGTATTAATAACTCTTCAGCTAGAGAGAAAGGAATAAACACTATTAATAATGTTTGTATGAAATTCAATTGCTTTTCCTCTCGTAATGTCAATGAACTTTTTCTGCTTTATATATAAAGTTTTAGATTTAGTTACAGCATTTCAACTTCATGAAAGAAAATCACTATTTTTCTCATCTTTTTAGAGTCGAAAAAAAAAGCTGCTTACTACTACGAACCATATTTAGTAGGAATAGATTTAATTTTAAATAAATAGAGAAACATTAGAAGATGAACTAAAATATCTAAAAATCAAAGAAATATTTTAATCTCTAAAAATAACCAAGGGTTTTACCATAACCCTTCTGGACAAGCAAAATTAATTTTAATAAACACAACGTACCTATTTTTATTCCTTATTACAAATTAATCCAATATTTGTGACCATTTTGTTTCCCCCCCCCCCAAATTGAGATTTAAACATTCTGCGTGAGTAAAATAACTTGTCACACAAACAGATCATGTGTTGAAACTTCTTGTGCATGCACAAAACATCATTTACATGAGTAGAACATGACTCACAAATATTCATACCAATTTCCAGAGTGCAAGTGCAACTTTATTTAAAATAAACCATTTAAAATCCTGCAGTCTCAAAATTAACAGAAAATAATGTTTAAACAAGTACCCATAAATAATTTATCAGAATAATAAAAACTTCAATATTTTTCTACACCAGAGCCATAACTTTGCTTTTTCAGAAGATGAGTCACGTCATTTACAACGCCAGTTTGCGCAGCATCATTAAGCCCAAAACCGTGACCGCAGTCAGGGTATATACAAAGCGTGTCACTGGAAACTGACCTCATTGAAGAGCAAGGAAAAACCCGCGAAAGGAGGAGGAATGGCGTCCCGTTTCGGAGGTCTTTATTGAAATTTGATGAGGCGAACTTTCAAAAGTCCCAGCGAGACCGTAAAAAACTATATCCTATAAATATGTCACTCTAAGATCCTTTTAATAGCGCCAGGGCCCATTTTTCCAGTCCCCTTTCCTAACGACTCCTGGGGTTTGGGGCACAGCGAAATGGAGAAAAGTGAAAAATGCCGACATCGATCGGCCCAATTTAAATCCTCTATCTCCTTTCATATCTTTGTGACCTGACAGCGTGTCGACGTGGAATCGAGCAAAGTTGTTTGGTAAATTGAGCTGCTAAGTTTCGAGTATGAGAATCCGCCGCTCGTAGGTTAGAGAAAAACAGGGTATCAAGCCACAAGTTTGCATATCAATACGTGCATTGAATTGGTGCGATACTATTTTTTCTGCAGTGCGTTTAAAAATAACTATGCGGGAATAAGGCTGAGTTATAAATATCTTACTTTGAAAATACCTTATGGATACAATTTCTGACAACCTCTAATTTGTGATACATTGAAATAGAGCAAATCGAGAAACGCCAACATCGATCGGCCCAGTTTAAATCTTCCATCTCCTTACATATCTTTGTGACCTGACAGCATGTCGACGTGGAAGTCGAGTAAAGTTGTTTGGTAAATTGAACTGCTAAGTTTCGAGTATGAGGAATCGACGCTCGTAGGTTAGAGAAAAACAGGGTATCAAGCCATAAGTTTGCATATCAATATCAACATGTGCCATCGCACTGTTAGGATACCATTTCTTTTGCAGTGCATTATAAAATAACTATGGGGCAATAAAGCTAAGTTAACATCTACAGAGACTGGGAATAACTTATGGATGCAATTTTGACAATTTCTAATTTGTGCTACAGTGAAATAGAGCCAAGTGAAAAATGCCGACATCGATCGGCCCAACTTATTTTAGTCGATCTTCTTCCATATCTTAATGACCCGACAATGTGTTGACTTGGAAGTAGACTACATTTGTTTTATATATTGAGCTTCTAATCTTGGAATCTTATGAACCGACGCTCGTAGGTAGAGTAAACAGAGTATCAGTCCATAAGTTTACATACCAACACGTGTTTTGCATTGACATGATGCTCTTTTTTCTGCAGTGCATGGAAAAAAAAACTATGGGGCAACAACGTTAAGGCTGAGTTCTAAACATCTACAGATATTTCTGGGAAAAACTTATGGATAAAATTTTCAACAACCTCTAGTTTGTGCTTCAGTGAAATGGAGCAAAGTGAAAAAAGTCGAAATCGATTGCCCAATTTAAATCCTCTATCTCTTTTCATACATTTGTGACCTGACAGTGTGTTGATGTGGAAGTCGAGTAAAGTTGTTTAGTAACTTGAGCTTCTAAATTGCGAGTATAAAAAGATGACGCCCGAAGGATAAAAATAAACAGGACATCAATCCTTAAGTTTGCATATCAACACGTGCATTGAATTGATATGATGCCATTTTCTCTGCAGTGCATTGACAAAGAAATATGGGTTAAAAAGGCTGAATTCTCAACATCTAGATAGTGTGGGAATAAATTATGGATACAATTTCCTACAATTTCTAATTCGTGCTATAGTGAAATAGAGCGAAGTAAAAAATGCCGACATCAATTGGTCCAAGTTGAATCGTCTGTCTTCTTTCATGTATTTGCCACCTGACAGCGTGTCGATGTGAAGTCGAGTAAAATTGTTTTTCAGTAAATTGAGATTCTAAATTTCAAATAGAAAAATTCACGTTCATAAGATAGAGGAAAACAGGATATCAAACCATTACTTTGTATATAAACACGTGCTTTGAATTGACATGATACTTTTTTTTCTGCAGTGCATGCAAAAGAAACTATGACAATAAAGCTGAGCTCTAAACATCTGCAGCTATCTAGGATTGTTGGGTCAGTTGGACAAAATATTTTACATAGTTTGGTTTGAATCACAGTGAAGTGGAGTAAAGAGAAAATTACCGCCATAGCTCGGCCCAATTTAAATCGTCTGTCTTCTTTCATATCTTTGCCACTTGCAGCGAAAAGTGTGCAGTCGAGTAAAGTAGAACAATAGAACCGACAGAGATCGTTTCATGACACTATCACAAAATTACCGGGAACAATGAATATTTCCATACATTTGTAGAAATTAGACTTATTTTCGTTGATAAAATTCGGTATTATGCTATAATTTGGACATGTTTTGAAATGCCACTTACACTGATGCTTAAGTCCGACTTAAAACACATTTATTTTCCTTCTGCGGTTTCTATAGTTCGAGAAAATTTGAATTACATGTCAATGATAGGGAAGGAAATATCTTTTAACGATAAGAAGATCGCGCAAATAAAGTAATGTAAAGTTTCTTAAATTGTTGGGATAGGAAAAGCTTTTCACTAAGAAAACGTTTAACAAATTCCGAAGCTATTAGGAGCATTCGTATGTAAATCTCAAATTGTCTTTTCAGAAGTAAGCAAATATGTCCGACAATGACAAAAATCAAACTTTAATTAAAATAATCACAAAAACTATCATTTGAATATAAAAATTACAAAAACATTATTTCTGTTACTATTCTAAATCTTTAAAGAGATCAATATCTAAAAACAATTAATCAAACATAAATTTTCATAAAGCATTTTAACGCTTTGCACTTTTAGCGATACCATGCAAAAATTAAAAAGAAAGAAAAAAAAAACATAATCAATATTTAGCGAGTAAAATCTTCATTAATCTAATACCACTCGAGAGATCGCACTTTTTAAAATCTTTGTTTAATACGAAGTACTTTGCGATGAAAGCAGCGCCATATTGATTTATTTTTTGTCTTTTTCACTCACCCTTCACATTTATGAAAATATTGACTGAGAAATCTGTATTGCCAACAATTTCTTAATGAAAAACGAGACAAAGAAATGCACTGCTGTCGATATTTTTTTCCCGCGGAATTCTTTTTCTCAGATGATTAGCGCTTGTCGTAATATATTTAATCACAAGAGCGTCTTACTTTTCCATAAATTTGCTTTTATTTATTTATTATATATAAATATATATATTTTTTCATTTTGAAAAAGAAATGACAAAATTATTAAACGCAGAAGGAAACCAAGAATGGGTAAGAATTCCCCCATCAATGAAGCATTTATTTTGATAAGAAAGAAATTAAAAAATGATAAGAAAATCCGTGTTTTAATTAACGATTCTTTTTTTCTTTTTCATAAAAGTATTTCTAACCACCTTTCTTCATTTTTGCCCTGGAGAAAAGAGCTTTCAAATTTCCCTTTTAGGTTTGATTTTACTTTAATGCCCAATATTTACAATGAGTTTCCTCTAAGTTATGTTTATGATTTCACAAAAGAAAAACATTTAAAGAAAAGATAAAATATTATGCTTTTGGTTTCTTAATGTTTTAATCTTTAATTTAATAAGTTCTTTCTTCATTTCAAAATGTCTACAAGCATTTTACACATTCGTTTAAAACAGTGGTAACCAAATATTTTTTAATTCGCTGGCAGTACATAATATTAAGATGATATCTCGCAGACCAATTGCCGAATGAATTTCACGGAATGATAAAATGCGAACATGCACACATATCATACATACACAATACCTAATTTAATGTATGTGAAAGAGCATCAGGCATTACTAAAAAAATAATTTTTGAACACTAAAAAAAGAAACTTTAGGCTGCAATATTGTCTCTAAATTTGCTGTATCATCGGTAAAATTTTCCGAATAAGGACTTTTTTGGGAAGTCATAGTGACTTCCCTTGAGTTCCCATCGTAGATCCCCTGCTTGTGCACTTTTCAAAATTCAGGAAACTTTTATAGTAAATATTACTGTAAAATGAAGTGTTTTCAGTGCAGAAAAAATTTACAGCAAATTATACCGAAAAAAAAAACCGATTGCAGTGCCAAATGATACTACATGACTGATAGTGCGAATCACATAACATCGTATTTCCTTTTTCTCGATTTTCCCCAACCGGTATGGTGGACGGCAAAGCCGCCTGCCAATACGAAGATCCCGAGTTCTCTCGCTCTTACCGTAAAACCAGGATTTGTTTTAACAGTGTGTTTAGCAGTATCTCTTCGGATGTTTGCAAATGGCCTAGCATCTAGCATGGACATTGCTGAGTTATGCTAACGTCCGGCGTGCACCCACGGCAATTGGTCGCATGAGAAGCCTGAGGTCACACGATTTTAATATTTGTAGACGTAGTAGCGTGATATATAAGGCATTGGACTCGTAATTGCAGAGTCGTAGGTTTTGACACCTTTTGGTCAAATATACACTATATACGTTAACCGTTACTGGTATACGTTAAATCGAAAGTGGATGCAAAACTACAAACAAAATTTGTAGCGTTTTGTAGAAGAGGCAGAGCTTAGATCGACATAAACTAAAGAATCGATAGTAGAAATACTAACTTGTTGTACTTTATTTTTGATACTTAATGTTTAATTCAGATATTTATCCTCTGATAGCCAATCAATTACCTATTCCAGACGATCCGCTTGCGAAAAGTTCAACAGTCGAAAATTACTTCTGGATTGCAAGATAGCTATAATCAAAGAATGCCAAATAAAGTATCTCCTAATCGAAAAAAAAGGAGGCATTTTTTTAAGAAAAAAGGAAAATACTAACTACTTGTTAGAGTCCACTAAAGAATTTTCTTTAAAGTAGTCAAACGTTCGGCTATTGCAAAAAAAAAAAAAAAAACTTAATTGCATAATCTAATGTAGAAATGGTAACGAAGTGTTTGGAAGTAACACGGAAAATTCATTTAAAAGACTGTTTTAGTTTTGAAATTCTAATGACACTCTTAGGTTTTCATTTATCTGACATAAAATTCAATACATTAATAACTTTAGCTTACTTCTTATAATTTGCAGTCACTGACCACCTATTCAAAAATAATTTGTAAGCGCCTCATGGTGCCTTTGATCTTGACTTTTGAATATCAGCGGGAAAAATAATCATCGAAGAAATCCCTAAGGGAAATACGTTCACTGCTAATTAAGTTTGTTTGCCGAATACTTTCTTCATTTTTTCGTAATTTTTCTCTTAAATAGAAAGGAGAAAGTGAAGGAAAAAAATCGATAGGAATTTAATGCGTGATTGACCTTTAGCCTTTTTGTAGAGAGCAGTGATTCTTAAATGAGATTTCTGGAAAGACGATTAAAAGATGAGGAAGATTTTCTGCGGAGAGTCTAAGATGAAATTCTTTGAGAATAAGCAAGAAAGAGAAAGCAGAAGAAGAAATAATTAGTTTTTCGGAGGAAGCAAAAAGAATTAATACCAAATATGGTCTCGAAGAAAAAAGTAATCTACGTTAATGCAGTTTTTTCAATAATTCTTCAAATTGAAGGCGTAATATTTGAAAGCATTTTCATTCAAGTATTGATTGTTGAAAGTGGAACTTTCTTTAGAAAAAAAATCTTTTCGAAGGCCAGAACATTTAGTTAAAAATGAAGTTCGAAAAGATAGAAATATGAATAGGGAAAATTTCTTTTATTAGCGGACTTGAAACTGAATAAAAAACCTCAAAATAAAACTGATAATTACTTATTTAAATATATTGGAAGAAAATTATTTTTCATAGAAAAAAAACTTAAAATTCTCCTTTCGTCGAGTTTCTGCGTTACAACTTTCGAGGATATGTAGTCTTTTGTCACGTACAGAAACGGGTTTTTGCGATGTTGCTTTGAGATTTTTTTTTTTTTAATGCCGGAATAATTTAATATTTTCTTCCTACAAAAAAGTTAAAAAGAACGCAAAATACTATTTTTGAAAGTAAGTTTTAGTAACATGAGATCACGTTTAAAGGCAGCGTTATTAGGTAGTGTTTAATTAAACCACATAAAATTTCCTTTGAATTTTTTAACATTTTGTATTAAAGGTAATAGCTTTAAAAACACTTTTAAAATCAAGTACGCACGCGTGATAGAGAGAGAAAATGCAGTTTTTTGCTATTTACTAGATTGGATTCTGTTTAAATAACAATATTGTTCTCATTCAAATAGCCAGCATCAACTTCCAAATGTGACCGGGAAGTTTATTATTTTTATTTTCTGATAAAAAATGTAAGTCACACACACACACACACACAAAAACCCTAAGGTATATGCAAAAACCTAGAAAACCCAGAGATCTGTTATCGGTAAATACATCGCTGGTATGTTGCGGGTATTTCTACCTTAGCCCTGGCTTCGCGTGGTAACTTACTGGTAAATACCCAAGCTTTGCTTTTATTTTATGAGTTGAACCGCTCTATGTTGCGAAAACTCGCTGGAGAGATACATTAACTTCACTGTAAAAACTATTCAGAAACGTACCAGGAAAATAATGGGCCGATGATGCGCCTAATTTGTGCCAGTAACATATCATGCAGAATCGAGGAACGTTTTCCGCTAAAATTCAGTAACCTTCCTGACATTATCCTGAAAACCTCTTGAAAAATTCAGAAATCTTTCCGTTAAGAACTAGTCGTGTCTCTGGAAAACTAGAGTAAACTTTGGTCGTCCATAATATAGATTAACAACTTTCTGATTTATTAAGAGAGTTCCAAAAGCAGAATTGGAATCATGGCCTAAGGAAACCGGCAATTATCACGAATTTTTCTCACCTGCAACTCTTACAAAGCTACGCAGTCCATAAACTTATTTTCTACCTTAAATTAAAGCTTAATCAGTCTGGATCGGCCGTAATCAGACCCAAGCCGATGCACTTTATACATACGCTCAGTTAATTTTTAAACTGGGAGCTAAAAATATTTTTTACAACAGTGAGAAGTCTACATTCGTGCTACTCGTAGCGGTTCGGGAAATTTTTCGACAAGAATACTTGACTTTTCCTGGAAGTGGATAAAAACCATTAAAATCTCGAAACGTAACACGGAAATACTCAGTAACGTTTCTGAATTTTTTACATTGTTTATCCTCCAGTTTGTTGGCGCTTTCAGCTTCAATGAGATGACATCTGCCACCAGCTTGGTTATTAACTATTCTAGACAAGGACAAAACCGCAGTCTCTTGATAGGATAAACGGCCACACTAAACAAATAGGGAGTGATACATTGGATTAAGTACAAAAACTCTTGTTTTTGTTAAACTTAAAAATAATGCAATATGTAAATCAAATTTTGAAAATGACTTATATACAATATAATATTGTATATCAATATCAATTGTATATCAATATGTATAGCAATACAATATAAAATTGTGTACAATATAATATTGTATATCACTTCGCCTTTAGAGCTATAGATATTCTGACTAGTTATCAACGAAATGCTTAATAACATAGTTAAAATAATGCAAGATAAGTTGGGGTTCAAGCTTGAAATGTTTTACCATTTCACTTTGCCCACTATTTCACTTTACCCCACATCCCCTACTTGTAGATTTACAAGGAGATTAAAAATAAATGCTAAACTTAAAAGAAACAATTATAAATGTTATTCCTCGACCTGACGAGATAGCTATTTTTTAAATTATTACACAAAAGCTGCATAAAATAATAACTTCAAATTTGATCAGTTATTTTAATTGCATTAAATTACTTCTTGCATATTTTACATTCTCGTAATCATGAGCGTGATATTGCATACATTAAACGGTTTTAAGCTTAAAAAGACTGGTAACACCTCGTTCCAGTATGTACTTAGCACTTACTACAATGGATGTAAAACACGTTCTTCAAATCCCTGTAAACGTTAATACACTGGCAATATTACTTATTAATTCATTTTTTCATTTCATCAATTGATTTATCCTTTATATTTTCAATCAGGTTCAAGACCTTTCATCGTTTGTTTCCTTCTTTATTCTGCCCCATAGTTTATGATCGCACACTTATTTGTTCTGACTGCGATGTACATTTTTGAGAGGACAATTTTTATTTTTACAGTAAAAATTCAAACCATAAATCATCCTCATATACATGACAGCGAATTCATTGATAGAGTAAAGTTCATGGCGTCACCAACAATGAAACTCGCGCCACGGCATGATAATTTGATAATATTTTTTGGTAATGTATGACATGCAGGGAAATGCTTTCTTTTGGCGAGGCTGGACTAGATCTGGAAACTTAATTGTTTGACTTGGTAAGACTTATTTTAGGAGAATGAAGAAACGAAAAAGTTATCAACAATAAACGCTATCTACTGGAGCTTAGGGTTAATCCACCAGAGTTAGGGTTAAAATTTCAACAATCAAAATACCACCAAACAGGCAATTGCTTCATTCAAATGTAGAGGCAATTTTCACTCGTCATACCTTGACGGTAGATTTTCCGGTTTACTAATAAATGCCGAGGAGGGCATTTTTAAAAACAAGAAAACTGTTTAAAGTAAATTAAACTTCGGCAAAGTCGAGCATTTTTCAGCTTGTTTCAGATACACATTGCGTGCATTAAATATTTATTATATCCACTAGCCCACATTCTTCACAAATTTAAGATTCGGGGCTTAAACGTTGCTCGAAAAAGTGCCGCGAACGAGATATCTGCCTTGTCAAAAAGGGATGGTAGCCTGTTATGATGGATCGCACAATTAGGAAAGTTTGCGCTCAGATACGGGAAAAGGAGAGGGGTGGGAGGCGGGAAGAAAAGTAAATAAATAAATAGCTGCATAAACAGAACAGAATCGCGCGTCTGGTAGGTTGCCAGATGGCGCTTCGGTCGATGAGTGAGTGGAGGGAAGGCTTTTGTGCAATGCCTGGGAAATAAACATGCTAGTGGGGGAAGAATTTTTCAATATGAGAATGATTCTTGGAAATTTGCTTTTACATTAAATAACAATGCATTTATAAAATACATAATATTTTATTTAATGGATAAAGCGGGATATAGTTTTTTTCATAGTAAGAGTTTTCTTTTCTGAAATATGCCCGAGACGTTTGATTTTATATGGATAATTAATTATGTAGTGCTTTACAATGGTAATTTCTTAAAACTGCTGGGAATGTGTTGTTTTTATTAGTTTATGTATCAGAAACTGAAGCTTCCACTTTATTTATTATGCTTCAAACAATCTCATATAAGAACTTTCATATCAAATAAAATTCTAGTGAAAACTTAAAATATTTTCGATCTGCCTGAACACTTGTTTTCCAGATCTCGATGGATTTGTTTGAAAAGAACACATGTGCAAAAATTTACTAAAAAACGTCTTTTATTTATTTCTTTATTTTTTGTACTTTTTGAAACTTACATTTCAAACTTGTGTTTGCGTCTATTTAGCACATCTTTTAAGTCATGTTAATAATGTTCACTTACCATCAAATAGCAGTTAAACAAAATTTATCAAAGAAAGATAAGTTTCATTTTTTTTCTTTCAAATTGGAATAACGTTAAAAAATGCCGAATAGAAATTTAAAATCAATGATAAAAACCTTAAGAAAACAGTTCAATCCCTTTTTTTTTGTTAAATAGAATTTTTATATTATTATTGTTATTTTTGACCGAAGGGCGAAGGGGAAATGGCAACGAAATGTTTCACTCCATTTTGGAAGAAATATTTCTGAATGTATGTAATTAACAGGATTTCAAAACTCACTGTTTTTATTAAAATGAATAGTGGAGCTGTGAAACAAAATGTCTTCAGCTCTGTAGTAATGACACACACTGAATTGGATAGTTGAATCTCTTACAGGCTTGAAATCACGCAGTAGTTGGAGAACAGTTATAAATTTATCTTCCAAATACAGGTAAAACAGTAGACAATTTGCAGTGAAATTCAGATGTTACACCGTTCCAGAATTTATTCGAGCTTTATAGAAGATGAAATCTGGTTATAACATGTAGAAACGTAGTTAAAAATCACATTTGATAAGGTAGGGTAAAATATTACTCATATGATGCAAAGTTTATTAATGGTCAATTATATACACAGTTCGGTGAGAAGCGGGAAAGAAATGACGCTGAATTGTTAAGTTATCAAGAAGAATCGGTTAGCTGTATACGCATAATGTCGAATTGCTAAATTTTATGTACCTGTATCTGAAATTTTTAAAGATAGAAACTTGCAATTTTCGCAGTGTTTTCAAGATATACCCAACAGCCATATAGCGTGAAATTTTTAAAGCAATTGCGTTTTCTTTTCTTTGACATTTACTTATTTTAATTTTTCCAAAAAAAAAAAAAAAAACTTGTTTTTAACCATAAAAACAGCTATTTAGAAAACAATGTGATTCCCAAAGAAAAAACTTCACTTCAGTAGAATAATGAACACATAAATAAAATGTAGTGAAAATATCAGATATATGTGTAAAATAGTTTTTTAGGAAAAGAACATCAGCCGATTTGTGTGATTTAATTATTTTGAATGCATAAAATCTGAAAAAAAATTAGGTTTTAGGATATCATGTTCCTTAAAAACTGAATTGAATCTTAATGAGATTGCAGAATAAATCAACAGGTAATAGTTTCATTTAAAGAAAATTTTGCACAATATGCTATTTATTTTAATTTACGATCCGAATTATGTTTAAGATGCAGTTAAAAAAGAAAAAAACTTTTGTTAAAAATATAAAATTTACTTTGAAAAACCTTTTTGTAGTCAACATCTAATAATACAGAAAATAGTAGCAAAATGGATCCCTGTAGGTATTGTGGAGCAGCTAAATATATCTGCGATACGTGACAGTGGGATATAAATATCTATTTCAATTTGGAGATAGAGAGAAGTAGCAAGCAATAGGGTGCTTGGCCATGAAATAGCGCCTGTTCATATTCAAAAATTCCCTTTTATTACTTGTGTGCATTCAAACTTTGAAAAGGTTAACTCCAACTTTCATTTTTGTCCTATTATTAAACAAATTTTAAGTGTACGAAAAAATTAGCGTTCAATAGAATTTATTGTACAGATTTTAATTTGTTAATCTATTCTAATGATTCTCAATTTTAAGGGTTAACAATCAAATTCTTTGGTGTTGGTGTTTAATTTATAGAGTCATATAATTCTATGTATAAACACACCTATTTATTCTGTGATGCCATTTGTTCAGGAGATTGAACTGGTGAGTTTCGAGTGCAATGCCATTTTTCTTTTTATAATGGGTTCAGACTGTTTTTCTTGGGGCGGACAATGACAGCTATTTTTCTAATTATTGCAAATTAACTTTCTATTTTTCATTTTGTTCTCCTTTTCTATAAATAAAAGTAATCTTTTACTTTTAAACACTATTATACATTAAATTTCCTTGCAAAATAAATATATAAATAAATAAAGCCCTAGGGGTCCATATAACTCTCACCTGAAGTCAAGGGCACCACTTTTGTTTTCTTAATAAATTTAAATTTTGCTTTTAAGTAGTAACAGGAAGGAAACGAGGAAGTAGATATTTTATGATTAATATATAAAGGGTGTTACTGAACTCTTGGACAAAACTTTAAGGGGGGGAGGGGTATTACACATCAGGACAAACAATATAATGGCATAAATAAGGATCCCAAACGGCTTCAGAAGGAGTTAGGGGTCATTAAAGTTTAGGGTACAAAATTTCAAATGATAATAAAAAACGGGAAAAAAATGGTCGATTCGTTTGTGGTTTTCGCAAAAATTCTTCTTTTTATCAGTATTTCCTTATAGATAAATAATTAAGATGTGTTTAAAAAAATGCAGATAGAGGGCGCTTTAGACTTTGGAGTTACGAACAACTATTTTTGAATCTCATTGAATGTTTTCTAATGCTTGGACATAAGCTTAAATTTTGAGCTCAAAATCTGAATTGTTGGGCGTGATTAAGTGGCGAAAACTGAACTGTCTTTAAAGGTTGAAATACACTTTGCCACAAAATAATGTATGCATCAAGAATAAATTGAGCTGCAACCAACAAACTCGGCATGAATGTAGTTTGGTAAAAGATGATTTGAATTTCATCGCCAGTGACGAAAGGGTAAGCCCGCTATGCGTATTAAAGATGCGTAGATAGGTGCGATTGAAAGAGAGAAAGCTTGTGTCGAAGGGCACGTCAAACGAAACTGTCGAAGTGAAAGGACGCTACTGTGACTAGGATGACCTTTTAGAGATATACGAACACTTGTAAGACTTTTGAAAGTGGTGTACAATAGGTCTCAGAGAAGCGGGTTGGTTTTACGTGCGTATCTGCCGCCACCTCAGTCGAAGTAATGAGATTTAGTGTAGGTAAGCAGCTTAGTGTAGGTAAAAATAAATGAATCACTCCATAGCGCTCAATTAAGATATTCTTGAAACAGACATGAACGCAAATCATAAGATCAGTCACTATCGTATCAAAAAGGTCGCTAACATCAGTTGCATGCCGTTTAACACCTTCCAAGAAACTGATGGTATCAAGAAAAACAACCCTGAGTAGACTGAAAGATGCCGGTATCACGAACCGGCGTCCATTGCGATGAATTGGATTTTCGTCGATTGGATTTTAACTGCACTTGATTAGCTAGGACAAATAGGAGGAATGTTAAATACAACGATGAATCCCGATTTAGTCTTGGTGGTCATAGATAACCTATTTCACTCCATACTACGCCGTGTTTTGTCTTGTACAGCTGCTAGAAGAGGCCATACAACGTACGGTTTTGCAACCTTTATTATCTCATAACTTCTTAATAAAACAATCTGTTGTTTTGAATTTGTAATTATTTTGTCATCTGTCATAGGTCACATCTATTCTAAGTTTCGTGAAGATCGCTCGTTTCCTTTTGGGTTAATGTATTTTTTTTTCTGACAAAGTATATCTCAACTTTTGAACACAGTTCAGTTTGCACGACTTAATCACGCGCAATGCCTCTGATTTTGTGCTGAAAATTTAAATTAAAATCTCAGCATTAGAAAAAATCTAACGAGATTCAAACATAGCGGTAAAAATAGTCGTTCGTTACTCTAAAGTCTAATGCATCCTCTATCTGCATTTTTTTAACTACATCTTCAAAACTTATTTTCAAGAAAATACTGAAAACGAGCTAATGTGTGCATCACATGACTTCCGTTTCCGTTGACTCCAATTTAATGTCATTTTCCCATTATTGGCAATTTTAATGTGATTCAATAGTTTACTCTCCAAATATCACCAACAGTGGTCAAATCAAAACCAGATTTTAAAAAAAAAAAAAAAACTCGCTAAATTTGTCGCCAAGTTGGCGACAAAACTTGGCGACCAAAAGACTGGCGATCTATCGCCAAGTGTCCGCCAAATTATAACACCACTTGAGTTTACATCGAAATTAACAATGATTTCCCCCCAAAAAGGGGCAAAAGCTTAGGAACATCCGAATGCAACCAAAAGGGAAGGTGCGCAACTAGATCCCACTAGGAGTCCACGTACCAAATTTAAAATTTCTAGGACATACCGTTTTTAAGTTATGCGAGATACATACACACATACGCACATACATACACTGTAAAAAAATTCCGAAAAGTTACTGGGTACTTCCGTGTCACGTTTCTTGATTTTAATGGTTTTTATCCACTTCCTGGAAAAATTAAGTTTTCTTGACAAAAAGTTTCCTGAATTGCTACAAGTCGCAAGAATGCAGACTTTTCACTGTTGTGAAAAATATTTTTAGCTCCCAGTTTAGAGATTAATTGAGCGTATTTATAAAGTGTATCGGCTTTACTTCAAGTACGGCTCGTCCATGCTAATTAAACTCCCAAAGGGAGCGAAAAAGTGTGGACTGCATTGCTTTGTAAGATTTGTAGTCAAGTAAAATTCTCGTTACTTTCTTACAATTCTTGCATAGCTTTGGCCATGTTTGCAGTAATGCTCTTTTAATTTCCTTGATAAATCAGAATGATGCCAAGATATTATTTCCACGGACACAACTGGTTTTAAACGGGAAGATTTCTGAATTTTTCAGGAGGCTTCCAGGATAATATCAGGAAGGTTACTGAATTTTAGCGGAAAAAGTTCCTGGAATTTGCAAGATATGTTACTGGCAGATATTGGGCACATCAGCTGCCCATTATTTTCCAGGAACGTTTCTGAATCGTTTTTACAGTGTACGTATATAGAGACGTCACGAGAAAACTCGTTGTAATTAACTCGTGGATCGTCAAAATGGATATTTCGGGTATCTGTACGTTCCTAGGTAGATTCGTACTGATAGCACATATCAAAGTTTTGCCCAAAGAGTTCAGAAACGTCCTGTTTACAGACAGCAATTACAATGGAGGGCAATACAATTTTTTCAAACGCCAAGACCAAGAAGGTCAATAATAATAAAAAGAAAATTGGGGTTCTATTTTACCACCCTTTACTCTGCTAGTACACATGCATCTTAACAAAGGATTTATATTTTGTAAAGATAAGTAATATTTTTATGCTGGTTTCCCACTGTTTTTGCTGTAATCTTTCCAATTATATCCAATGAATTTTCTATGTTTCATTTGTACTCCTTTTATGTTAAAAACCAATCAATATCTTACTTATAAACAATGTTATATATTAATTGAATCCGTAACTGACTAAAAGCGTATTAACTGTTAACTACCGCTTGAACACGTGTTTTGCCTTTTTTTTTTTTTTTTTTTGAATCTTCGAATTTTCTCTCGTCTTTGTGTTTTGGTTCTCGAGCACGAATTTTCGAATTAACGTTTATTTAAAAGTGAAAAAGGCTTAAATTAATTGAAACGTCCATTTCATCGCATTCTAATCAATATTTCATTATTGTAGTCTTAGTTATCTGTTAACCTAGGCATATTCGAAAATTTATCTTAGTATAAACGCATTTCGTAGCAGTTTAGTAAATAATAAAATAGAGTCTGTTAAAAAATTACGGAAGATTTCTGTAAAAAAAAAAAAAAAAACGGAAGAAAACTGGATTCCTGGCTGAAATTTTTTTTTCTTTATAAATTTGGGATTTTTTTTACAGAGTAGGTGGTGGTAAGCGAGACAAAAAAAGATAGTCAATGACTGATACAGCAATCACAATGGTGAGTAACATATATTTAATAATATATTACTACCATATTGACACCGCATTCTCTATTAGTGCATATGCACCAATAGAGAATATTGAATACCTCAAATAATAAATTATCTCAAAAAAATTTATTATTTGAGAATATTAAAATTATCTCAGTTTTAATTTTGTAAATATAAGTAAAGTCACACATCTTAAGCGAGCAGGATTCTGACTTTCTAACTTCTTACGTTCTGGTAGGATAACTGATATTATTCATCGTTAACTTTTGATGTGGGGTAGGACGACTGATTATATTTATACAATAGTTTATTGCATGCCATAGTTTTTAAAGTTGCTCGTTATTACATAAACATGCTCAGAGTATTAACATTTGAGGTAAAAGAGCTCCCTAGTTCATGCAGGAGTCTAGTGATACAGCAATGTCCCATACTATGCAAGATTTAGTCTATGCGAACATATACAATACTGTACTACTTTCATTTTCATATAGTCTACTATGTACTACCGCTTATTATATCAGTTATCAATAAATAAGTTTACATCAATAAAAGGTTGGCTGCGTTAAAGTTAGTACGCTCTAAATGTTGAAAATATATTTTTTTATTTATTTTCTGACTAACAATTTATTTCTAAAAACTAACACAGACTATGCTGCAAATTATTCTTAACAGCATTTCAAATTTCTTAAAAAAGCAAAAATTTTCATACAAAAAAATATTTCGATAAAAATGTTTTATGGTGCTGAAAATATCACTAATGAAATTTGTTGAACTAGGACAGGAAAAGTTTTCGCAAAAAAATAGGAAACACCCAAGAAAAATATAAAAAAATATCTATAAAAATGTTTTCCAGGGAATCTTTGAAGAAACTTCGACCTAGTTTGGAACTTTTTTTTCAGAAACCCACGTAACGTGAGATGACTTGATTTATGTGTAGACATTAAAAAGCGATGAATTTTTCTGAGTTATATGTCCACTAAAATTTTTACAAAAAAAAAAAAAAAATGCTTAACTATCGTTTGGAGTTGATTTATGTTTGTAATGGATTTTATTCGGGCATGAAAATGAACATTGCTCAGGTTAGAAATATACCAATATATCATTTTTTCATCAAATCATCAATAAATTGAAGTGATACATTGTTTTGCGAAGCATTTTTGTTTTTTATGGAATTGTAAAACCAGATATTCTGTTTAAATTGTTCTTAAAACTACTCTTTAACTGGGTGAAAAAAAATAATGAATTTAAAAAATAAAAACAGATATCCTGTAGCTTCTTTAACTTTTACATAGCATGGCTGTTGCTGCTGATTTTATCTATCATTTTCGACAAAATAAGTTCTAAAATCATCAATAAAGTGTAGCGATATATTGTTTTGTGTCGTAAATATTTTTTAATCAAATTGCAAAACCGTTTACTTCTGTCTAAATAGTTTATTAGACTATCCTTAAACTTGATGGAGGGGGGGGGGGGACAGATATCCTATACCTGCTTTAAACCATTGTATAGAATTGTTGGTTGAGGGTTATAGTTTTACTGTTTGAGTAGGGGGGGGGGGGAGACACTGAACAATTAATTGTAACACTCATTCGGTTTCATGCTTACTTAATAAATGATAAAATATAATGTATGTAAGTCAAATTGAGTTAAGATTTATTTTTAAAGCCAGTTGCTTTAAAATAGAAATCCAAGTATACACACTAAATATATAGTTTCAGTAAACAATTGTCTGGTTTTGTTCCAGAATTAAAGGGCATTTGTAAACACTAGAAATAGTTGAAAATGGGTTTTTACATACCTGATTTTGCACATTTCAAAATAGACCACCTGGAAAACGTGCAAACACATTCAATTCTAGTCAGTGGCGCACAAAAGGGAGGGGTCCAGGGTGTCCATACCCCCCTCATGGGTCTTTTTTTTCCCCAATTGCGTACAGTTCTGTGTATTTTGTACGTACAATAATTTCAGGAAAAGGTAGCAGTAATTTCAGTTGCAATAAGTGAAAAATAAAATCCCCATGTTGACAGATTTTTAAAAATAATGTGCAATTTTCCTGTAACGAATTGCCTAAAGCAAGCAGAATGGTGATTATAAATGAATACACTGTATTAACCATGTTTTTAGTTTTGTAATTACAGATTAAAATCATATTCTATAAACTGCTATAATCATATAGTGCTTCTATAATAATAAATTTGCTTTGATGAATTATTTTTTAATTATGAGCAAACTAAATGCGTAAATCATTTTGCTGTCTTGTAATTTAAGTATGTTTCAATTAAAAATGCTAATTATTTATTTAATAGTTTATTTTTTACGTTCTTAAGAAATAGTTTTTAATTTTTCGTTCTTGAGAATCGATAAAATCAAGTCGGTATGTTTGACGGCATATTGGGGTATGACAAAAGAATGAGCTTTTTGATATTAGACTCTCCACTTACAAATTTCCTGCGTGCGCCACTAAATACAATATATGTTAATATCTCTAAAAATAATAATATTGTTATCTTATAATAATTTAACGAGTTTTAGGACTAGTATGGTACATATATGCCACACAAGATTGTTTATTTTATATATTACCGAATACAGATCATGAATGAGACTTTTTTGTTTTCATCTTATTGAAAAACTAAAATATTATTAGAAGAAAAAAATATATTGTTTAAAAATCAAGGTGTATTTATTTATTTAAATTTTTGAAAAAAAACTTAACTTTAATACTCTACGTCTTATGTCCCACGAAGATTAAAGAGAGAGCGGTTTGAATTACGGAAGAAATATTTCAAACAGCAGAAGTCGAGCACAGTCTTTATTACTTAAATGTTCTTGAATTTTAAATAGGTACAACTAACTCTTTATGACTGAGCAGGTCTATAAATCGCCAATTAAACAACGTACCCGACCTTACTCACGCACTATTCAACTTTTTTTTTTGCTCCACTGCGACTGTACATAGAGCTTCTTGACAATATAACTCTTACTGTGACGAAAACAACTTTCAGGAAAGGAAACCATTTGGACATACCTCGCATGAAATGACGCCAATGTTATAAAAACAAAAGTTAACTTAAATAAAGTGTCTTTTTTTTAATGAGCATGGTCTAATACAGCGATTCTCAACCGGCGATTGAGGTGGACCGGCACTGGTTCGCAGAATAAGTTGACCGGCCCTCAGAGATTTTTGCTCTTCCGCAATAAAAAAAGAAGTTCGAACTCAAAAAAATATAAACATGATATTATTCAATGTTTTTGATAATTTTTGCGCAACTTTTATAATTAATTTTAAAAATTGTCTACGATTTTTCTCAAATGCTTACTTACTCATGCATAATTATTGCAATAATGAGCTATCTGCTATCTTTAAATTTAAATGTCTTAGTGGATTTTCTTTTATATTAAGCTGTTTTACTTATTTATGTATTCATTTATCATTATTTTTTTATGTATTTATTTTGTAAAAAAAAAAAAAAAAAAAAAACACCTGGATTTTTTTCTAAACCTATCTTTTTCTACAATGGTCTGAAAGTCGAAAGTTTATTTATAAACTTTTTTTTTTTTTTTGAAAAAAAAAAGAAGTGGAAGAAACGACTTTCTCGATTCGAATCGTCAAACTTGTTTTACAAAAAAAAAAAAAAACTCTTTTCCTATCCGGGACATTTTATCAATAGGTTTTGCGGTTCGCGGGTCAAAAATGTTGAAAAACTTTGGTCCAATATATGTTTTGAATCATAAGTATTTTTCACTCGGCACGTTATTCTTAAGATTAATTTGCAGTAAATTTTTAGATTAAGTTGATTAATCTAACCTTTTTAGGTGACATTAGTTGACATTTTTAAGTTGAAGTAAAATTTAAAAGACGAACAGGTATGTGTGGTAAGGGACTCTACGGGACATTTCTGCAATAGGTGTAAAGAAAAAGTACGAAAAAAAACCCCGAAAAGTTGTGACATACAAACGGCTGTAACTTCTTTCCTAATTGTAGTAGAATAAAAATTTAAAAAACCATTGTAAAGCTAAAGAATAGAGCTTTGTATTGACTTAAAACATAACTATCTCACTACAGGTTTAAGCTTCAAGGTCATTCACTGTGACTTTTGATCTTGAATGGATCAAAACATGCCCCTTATATTTTTTTAGCTCTAACCCTATACGTCAACTACACCAAAACTCAGACTGGGATCGCAATGGCAAGGTACTGAAAAAAATCAGGGATGTTCACATGTTTCACATTGAGAAAATTCCATACGTCAGGTCCGTTGCCTTCTTGACCTACTCATCATTTCCGATTTTAATGAAATTTTGTTTGAAGGACACATATGACAAGATAAGTAATCCTGCCAATTTTCAGAACTCTACTTGAAAAAAATTATGAAATACAGGCCTGTTGAAAATTTAAAAAGTACGAAATAAACGGAAAGTTGTGACATGCAAATGACTGTAACTTCTATCCTAATTATAGTGGAATAGAAACTCAAAAACCATTGCAAAGGTAAAAAATAGAGTTTTGAATTGATATAAAACATGACTTTCTCATCACAGGTTTAAGTTTCGCGATTATTCACCGTGACCTTTGACCTTGAATATCTCAAAACACGCCCAAGATTTTATTTCCAAGATTTCTTGCTAATTATAAATAAAAAAGTTCTGTCATATTCTAACTCAAGTATAAGATACAAGTCGATTTGTCAAAATATGCATACTTTATGAAGAATATGTTTAAAAAATAAAACAATAATATTATTACAGAAATAATGTAGTACATCTAACAAAAATGTGTAAACATTCCTGATTTCTTTGCAGTACCCTTGCCATTGCGATTCAAGTTTAAGTTTTGGTGTAGGGGAGGAATAGTGTCAGAGCTATACAATATACATATTTTTTTTTCGAAAAAACTCTAACTATGGGCATGTTTTGAGATATTTAAGGTTAAAAGTCACTGTGAATGACCTTGAAACTTAAACATGTGGTGAGAAAGTCATGTTTTATATCAATTGATATCTAATATATAAAGGTAAAGTCTAATCTTTACCTTTTCAATGGTTTTTGAATTTATATCCTACTATAATTAGGATAGAGAGAAGTTACAGTCATTTACATATTACAACTTTCCGTTTATTTCGCACTCTTTAAGTTTTTAACATCCTTGCATTTCGTAGAATTTTTTAAAGTAGAATTCTGAAAATTGGCAGGATTACTTATCTTGTTATATGTGTCCCTCACACCCAATGTCGTGAATATCGGAAATGTTGAGGTCACGAAGGTGACTGATGTGACATGGAATTACCCATAATTTTTTTTTCCTATGTAGAATGGTAAAATATCTTTAAGCACAACCAAAAATGTTATCGAATTTTGTATGAATAAATTAACACAAATGCCTTCAAAATGATTCTGGAATTGATCTTGCTGATAGTTATGTAAAATGCATGCCTGAATAAAAAATATGATTACCGTTTTATCTTACTAATTCCTATTTTTTTGGAAACAGCGTTCTCAACTTTTTTCAGCCCTTGACAGTTTTATAGTTATTATTTTTATTTGGGGAGAAAGGAAGCATTATATTAGGAGTTAAAAGTCTTCTAAAGGAGCTAGAAAGGTGCAAAGCTCAAAAGCATGAACATTTGAAGCAAGTTGGGACACTGATAGGGGCATAATCCCCCCTCCTCTTTTTCCATAAATTTAAAAAATCGATTTTTTTTCTATGGGTTTGTTTTATAATTTTCCCCTTATTTTTCGGCATTAAATGGAAGCATAGAACTTACTTTTACGAGCCCCATGTTCAAAAAATGTTTCACGTTGTATAAAATAAACGAGCTGATGTGTGAATCACATGACTTCTTTTTACACCAATTTAAAGTTATTTCCCCATTATTGGCAAGTTTAATGTGATTCAATAGTTAACTCTTCAAATATCACCAATAATGGCCAAATAAACACAAAATTTTAAAAAAAATCGCCAAATTTGTCACAAATTTGGCGACCAAATTTTGGCGAGATATTGCCAAGTGTCCGCCAAATTGTAACACCACTTGAGTTTACATCGAAATTAACAATGATTTCCCCCAAAAAAAGGGGCAAAAGACCCCTTTAGAAACACCCGAATGCAACCAAAAGAGGAGGTGAACAACTAGATCTCACTAGGAGTCTACGTACCAAATTTCAACTTTCTAGGACATACCGTTCTTGAGTTATGCGACATACATACGCACATCCGCACATAAGGACGTCACGAGAAAAGTCGTTGTAATTAATTCGGGGAATGTCAAAATAAATATTTCGGGTGCTTATACATTCTCCGGCACTTATCCGCGTATGGTCGGGTAGATAAAAAAACTCAACATTCATTTGGGGGTGAGCAAAACGGAAATTAAGGCTGAATTTTGAATGAAATGTTTTTCGCGAATACAATACTTTCTTTTTTGTAAAAGGAAGTAAAAAGAAAATAAATATTGGAAGCATTGCATTTTGCATAATTCAGAGTCACATCGCAGACTTTTAGTAAAGAACTTACCCGTATTATTCAACTTATATTCCCAGTTATAGTCATGATTATAAATGAACTTAGGTATGCTTATAAAGAAGTATTAATGTATTAATATGTATTTCTGTGGATGCGCCGGCTCCAGTGTTTATCACTTTCTGATACAGTGAAAATCAATGGGGGAAGTGCATAGTGCATTCCCAGAAATATAATTGTTTATTAATGCTATATTATTAACATAACGTCACCTCAGAGCAACAGTAGGATATCTTAGTGTTATTTCTGGAATTACATGTTTCAGTGTTGATCTGAGGCGACGATATGCTTAAGTTCATTTTAACTTTAATTATATCCGTGAATGTAAGTTAAATGATGCGGGAAAGTTCTTCATTGAAGACTTAGAATGCGACTCTGATTATGCAAAATGCGATGCTTTTAATACTTATGTTATTTTGTTATAACGTGAAATGTTTTTCGGATATGGGGCTCATAGGAGTGAGAACTATGCTCTGGTTTTCTGCCGAAAATGAGTTAAAAATTGTAAAACAAACACCTGGGGGGGGGGGGGGAATAGATTTGATGATTTAAAAGTTTTTTTTTAATTGAACCCCCCCCCCATGAGTCTCTTAACCTGCTTCAAATGTTCATGCTTTAAAACTTATTCTATCTCTAGCCCCTCAGAAGAGTGTTCATGGCTAATGTAATGCTTCATTTCTGTTCGAGTAAAATGAATAACTATGAAACTGTCGAAAACAAAAAAAAATAAGGGGGGGGGGGAGGTGCCATTTCCAAAACGTAGGACTTAATGGGGGAAACTTGTGGTTATATTTTAATTCAGGGTGTCATTTTACATAAGAATCAGCAAGAATTATGACAGAAGTATTTTGAAGGTTTTTTGCTTCAGTAAAAGAAGTAAAAAAAGGTAGTAAAAAAAGGTACTGTTGAACTCCAGTGGCACGGCTTCTCTTATAAAGAGCTAGTTTGGTCCAACACCAGTATTTCCTGTAACCTATATGTATACAGAATTAATACGCAGTTAAACCTACCTGCGCGCAAACAGATTGCTGAAGAGCCGTTTCAGGCAAGAAACAGCCAAGGACAGATTCAGAAAGTTTTCTAAGGGGGAGGGGGATTTTTAAACTAACCTTTTACTGTGTATCTCATTTATGCATGCTTGCGGGGGGGGGGGGAGGTGTGGAAAAAGGTTTTTATCTGAAACAACTAAAATACAGAGATTTATTTAGTCAAAGAGGTTCCCGAAAGTACTCCTTTCCTTTTGTGATGGAAGAGGTATTCTAAAATTGCATTTTAGAACTTTAATTTCGTAATAATTGCAGGTAAACATTTCTAATTGCCTCCCCCAACCCTCCCCGAACATCGTAGAAGGTCTCCTAAAATTGCGCTCTTGAGAAACTTCAGTTTTAAAAATAACCAGAGGTACTGGTACTGAGAACTGAACCCATTATTTTCCCTAACAGTATTCAATATGTCTAAATTCACGTCTTTATGTTTTAAATTTCGAAAAATTTACGATGGCAGGCTTCCAAACTCCGTTTCTTATCGACTCCAAAAATCGTCTAAAAATGCCTTTTTAAAACTTCAATTCCGAAAAATTTCTGTAGAGCAGATTCGAACCCTATTCACTTTCTCAACATCATCAAAAATTCCTAACACCATTTGCATTTTAGGACTTTAATTCCGAAAAAATCACCGGTGCAAGTTTTCTCAAGGTATCCGACTTTGGAAACAGCAAAATAAAGTAAGCCTTGTCTTCGACATGTTTTGCAAGTATGCATACGAAGAATCAAGAATCGTAACGAGGAGAAAACGACTTTAATTCTCTGAAATCCAATACCGAAATGTATCAGTTCCTCCTGCATCAGAAACACAGAGTTCTAACACAAAAGAATATTCGATGGGGAAGAATGAGAGAAAGAGAAGGAATGAAGTTATAAGGCTGTGGAATACAACTCTTCGATCTAATGAGAAATGGTCTTTAATTACCCATCTGCATAAACATGAATGGGCGGGTCGGCCCCGTGCAAGGAAGAAGGGGTGAAAGGGGTGAAGAGTCTTTGTTTACGTTGCCTCGAGGATAGATCCCGGTCTAAAATCGGAAATTCCAGTATCTCAGAGAAAAGGGCGGTCTGAATAATTGACCTATCTATCGTGGTAAAGAGATAGATGCAACGGAGTTGATCGACACAGGGAAAGCGGTTTTGTAAGTTTGATTCGGTGACATAGTTGGATATGTAATGAACAAAAAATGTTATTTCAAAGAGTTCAATAATATTGGTAAGAGAATAAAAACAAATTAATCATGTAATTTGCTTTGCCATTATCTGAAAAGCGTTGTCGGTTTTAAAATTAACACAACAAAAATTAATATTCAAAAAGTTTAGCAAATTAATGTATTGCTTCTTGTTTAAAAAATCTCTCACCATCATCACTAAATTCTCTTCTTAATCATTTATGAGTATGAAGCTTCGTTCAAAGCAGTTAACTTCTTATTATGAGACTAGACTGAGAAAGTCGCCCGTCAAGGTATGACGGGTGAAAATTGCTTCTACATTTGAACGAAGCCATTGCCTGTTTGGTGATATTTTGATAGTTGAAATCTTAATCCTAACTCCAGTGGATTAACCCTAAACTCCAGTAGGTAACGTTCATTGCTGACCACTTTTTCTTTTCTTCATTCCCCTGAAATGACATAGTGTTACCAGTAAAACAGTTTAGTTCCCGGATCGAGTTCATCCTTGTCAGAATAAAGCCTTTCCCTGCATATTAAACATAACCTAAACATATTATCAAATTATCATGCCGTGGCTCGAGTTTCATTGTTGAAACACGCGGATTACTCGATCATCGGCTATTATTTATGTGAGTATATCCCTCACAACGCACGTAATGCGAAGGTTATTTTCTGTTAAATAGATTTAATAGTGTTGGACGTTTTGTTAAACTTAAATTGGTAAAAACAGAAAAGTATTGTTTGCCCACAGCCGTGTTTTATTTCTCGTGTGTTAATTTTACTTGTTAGTGGTACCGTTTCTTAATGACTCGATGCAATTATTTCACAAATTATGTTTTATTTTGTTGGTTTTCGTGTAATTTTGTTAATGTAAAATCAGGACAAAGCGGATAGGGTAGACCGGGACACGTTTACGCAGTGCCCTTTTTTCCAGAACGAATTATAACTGGAGAGCCAACAGTCCTATCAGATTGATGCTGCTCCCTAGCAAATATTCTCACAAATTTTTGACAATCATTCGAGCTCCGGTCTAGCACACAGAAAAAATAATCTGTTTTTTTACTGAGTAATTTTTTTGTTGAACGCTTTGAAACTTATTGTGAATAAATACTTAGTTAAGAAAGAACAAACATATAAAAATTCGCGGAATTTTACCCTTCTTTGAGAATTGTACTCGTATGAACTGAAGTGTTATTAAATTTTCTTGCACGTTAAAAATAAATCCAAACGTGGCGACGGGGCAAGTTTACCTCGTTGAACGTCGGAGAACCTTTATTACGCACGTTCTTACCGTGTCTTACGTAAACGTGCCCCTGACACCTTTTTCGCTCCAAACTGTCTCTAACTTTTTTTAGAAGTTTCCGGCTATTTAGGGTTGAAAATTACCATTTAATTTTTAATTAAGTTACACACTCGTATCTTAAAGCTTACAAACATATAAGGTTGTCTTTATGCCCCTTGAACTTTAACTTTAAACACTATAAAGTTAAGTAAAGTAATAAATTTGCTTTATTATAACGATGGTAAGACATTATATTCAAAACACTATCAGAACCACATTAGGTGTTAAAATAAATAAGCTTAAACTTGCCCCGTGTCCAGGGCAAGTTTACGCAAACGACTTGGACTTAAAAGTAATTTTTTCAACGGTTAAAAACACAAGCTGAGCAACAACTGAATATACCGATTTTGACTGCATTAACTGCTACATAATACCGCAATGTCAAAAATTTCCTTAGTTAAAACATAAAAATTAGAAAATTCATTGAAAAAAATCCTTGTAAATGTGCCCCGGTCTACCCTACATATATTGACCTATTTTCGCAGAAAATCAAATGAATAATTAAAATATTTTAAACGTCATTAGTTATGTTTATCTAATTTAAAACTGAAAATAGTTTAAGTTACATTAAAAAAATTCTAACAAATGTAAACCTACGTCTTTGTACGCAGATTTTTTGGCGTTTTTTTTTTTTTTTTTTTTTTTTTATGAGCAATCACGATTGCTTATTGTCCTCACTTGACCGTCTTTGGCGTCCGGTTCCTTTTTCAGCTTGGATCAGGAGCCTCTGCAGCACCACCGCCCACCGTCCTCTGCAGGCGGCGCGGCTGCTCCCGTCTTAAGCTATCCGCTTCTCCTGGTCGGAGGCGTCCATGTCCTACACACATGCAAGCTCACACACTCACACACATACCCACACGTGTTGTTATGAATTCGCTATCAAGAATGGCTAGGGTAACCTGGGGTATTGGTTCAAAGGCTCTGAAAATCATTTACGAAGGAGCAATAATACCTTTGATGACCTACGCATCGCCGGTTTGGATCGATGCCTTGTCCTTCGATTACAACAAACGAAGGTTAAAGACGGCACAAAGATTAATTGCCTTGAGAATAATCAAGGGATTTCGTACAATTTCTTATGAAGCTTCTTGCGTGATCGCGGGCATTATACCAATTTGTTTGAGGATTCAGGAGAACATTGAAATTTACTATAGCATTAAACTGAATCCTCAGAAGGCAATTGAACCGGAACTCACCCCTGATCACTGGACTCACCCTGCTAAATTTAATACTCTCAACCAGGTTGTTAATGGGGAGCATTGCATTAATATTTTTACAGATGGTAGCAAAATAAATAACAGTACAGGTTGTGCTTTTGTGATCTACCATTGTAATACCGAAATTAAAAACAAGCAATTTAAATTACATTCTAATTGTTCTAATAATCAAGCTGAGGCTTTTGCTATCCTACAGGCTTTAAATTGGATTTCATCTTCTGATAATTCTTTATATAGGAATTTTAATATTTATACTGACAGTCAAATTCTAATTTTTAACCTCCATAATAAAAAATGTCATTCGGAGATAATTGAAAAAATTCGTCATGTTCTTTTAAGTTTATATGAGAAAAATTTTACTATAGACATTCATTGGATCAGGGGTCATGCAGGAAATCGTAGAAATGAAAAAGCAGACGAGCTTGCCAAGTTAGCGGCTCAATCAGAACTTCCAATTAGATATAAAAAGGCTCTAAAAGTTTCGTTTCAAGACAGATACACGAAAAAATTATCGACTTGTGGCAAAAAGACTGGCTTATTACTCAACATGGGAAAATAACTAAAAGATTTTTTCCATCTGTTCATGAGAGATTGGACCAAAATCTTAATCCCTCATTTATACTCACCCAAATTTTATCTGGACATTGCAGAACAAGAGAATATTTATTTAGATTCAATCACGCGACCTCCCCTCTGTGCTCTTGCGACCTGAATGAACTTCAGACTGTTGATCATGTTTTATTCTTTTGTCCTCAGTATGACTTTCTTCGATATGAACTTTATAAACAAGTTATAACAAGTGGACTAACGTGGCCTCCAAAACTGAAAAATTTGCTTGCACCTGAGTACATTGTGCAATTCCTGGATTTTATTCACAGTATTCCTTTTCTTTGTCTTTGAATTTTGCAATCTGTTTTTCATCTTTGTCTGTCGCTGTAAGGACACCTGATTTACGTTTTGTTTTCTATGCATCTTTAGCTGAATGTAATAGATTGTGGATGCATGTGGTATGACTCGCGTCATGGAGCATGCTGTAAATAAATTATTTAATAAAAAAAAACACACATACACACACACACACACGACTTCACACACATGCACTCACACACGCCTACGTGCATACACACAGGCCTACGCACACACACACGCACACACACACACACACACACAACTATGCACACGTAACCGCCCAGGAGGAGGGGCAGGCTTGGGGGGACAGGAGCCGTTTCTAGAAACAATAACTCCAATGAGTACAGTCCTGTCGCAGTTCGTGATTGCGAAAAACATAATTTGAATTCAAAATTTCAGAATTCAAATTAATTTTCTTTTTTTTTCCAACCTGTCAAGAACTTAGCCTTAGATATATTTTAAACTTTTGAGTAATTCAGATAAACCAGAAAAATATAACCGTAAAGTAGTCAAGAATAGCAATTTGTTTTAACAGGAGAGTAATTAAAAATTACTTTATAGAAAATCTAGTTTAAAAAAAGATTTAAAATTAATTTTACCTTATTCTGAGACTTGAGACGCTTTATTTATGAAAACATGTATGACGCATAGCAATTACGGACAGTGAGAGCTTATAAATATCCCTGCGACAAGATGTTTTTTTATGAAATTAGTAGCAAACTAATTAAATTCCTTTTTTTTTTGTCTTAATTATGTTTATAAGATTTTTAAACAACCCCTCATGCAATCATTAGTTAATTTTTATGCTTTGTAATGTCACTTCAAAAATTCAAATTTGAAGGTAGGATAAACTTACGAAATTTATTAACAAATTCGGTCTAGAACAGAGATTAGTCTCTTCGTAAATTCCTGCAGAAAATTGGGGATTAAATACCTAAGGTAATTGGCCATTGCATCGATGAAAATGTTAATGGCTTACAACGTAAGCTCTGCCAAGTTGTTTAAAGATTACCTGTACCAGATCGCTCGGAAGAGAGATCAAGTTAATGAGGAGATTAAAATACAGCTAATCATTTCCCATTTTACAAAAATACTGATGACGGATCGACAAAAATTAAGACTGTGTAATTACCGACGTGTAACAATATCTTTGACTTTCAAGGAACTTTCAGATTTTGAATGAAAAAGGAACTTGCAACTTGAAACAATAACGTCATTTTTCACATGATTGCAAAAAAAATTCCAACTATTTTTTAAAAAGAATAAACAATAATATTAATTAAACTTAAGGAAAAAAACCATACTTAGCTCAAAAATACTATCCCGTAAAATTGTTAAATTAACTAGAAAGTCACCCGGCAAGGTATGACGGGTGAAAATTGCTTCTACATTTGAACGAAGCCATTGCCTGTTTGGCGATATTTTGATAGTTGAAATGGTAACCCTGTCCAGAGGATGAACCCTAAACTCCAGTAGGTAGCGTTCATTGTTGACCATTTTTTCGTTTCTTCATTCGCCTGAAATGACAGTTTTACCTGTGAAACTGCTAAGTTGCTAGATCGAGTTAAGCCTTCTCACAATAAAGCCTTTCCCTGCATGTTAAACATTACCAAAACATATTATCAAATTATCATGTCGTGACTCGAGTTTAATTGTTGAAGCACGCGGGTTACTTATTCATCGGCTATTATTTATGTAAGGAATTCAGTCTCGATTTTAGGGATTTAAAATTTTAAGTAGTGTTTTTACTTGGTTGGACAACAAGTATTTCTCTACTTCTTCATACGAATTATTTTTACTTAGATATTTGTTTTTGAGTTTCTAATGGGGCTTCATAGAGGCTACTGACCATCTGCGGACCTAGTACATTTTCCAGAGGCCGGCGACCAATCTGTCATGGGGCACCACCTCTATCGGTGGACGCCATTACCACGTGAGTTTAGCGTCCCCAACTTAGGGTGACACCTGAAATCTGAGAATTAAAACTGCACTATTAATTTCATTTTGCCAAAATTATTCAAAGCCAAACAAATTCTCGTGGTATCTTTTACGTGCCACACAGCCATACGACGCGAACATTGTCGATTTTCTGCATCTTGAAATCCACCAAACAAACCTAGTTCAAACCTGTACCTTTGAGAGTCAGAGGTGAAAGCCTGATTACTTCTGCACTTTTCGTAAAAGAGGTTTAATTAAAAATTTGTTATAACTGCACGAATAAACGTCTAAAATATCACTAGTTCTAATTGAGCAATATATTACTGCACCTTTGTTAGATTGGGACATGATGGACGGTTTTTAAGTTTGTAAGGATGATTTTTTTTTTCATTTTTCATAAAACGTTTTGACATCAATTGAATTGTTCATTTAATAAGTAATATTAATGTGTATTATTTTTGTGTAACTGGCATAAACCTTCCTTCCATGTGCCTGCAAGGCAAGCATTTTAGCTAGTTAGGTTACAGTCAACAGGACCCAGTTGGAGGGAAATATTTTTCTATGCTGAAGTTGCCAAGGAAAACGTCGCCTCCGCAACATAAGAGAAATTTGAACTCCAGTTATGTCAGTGACCACGCAGAAAGGGCATCCACAATTTTCCCAATGCCTTGTGAGGACATTGTAGAAAAGCGAAAATGGAGATTAGAAATGTATACTAGAACATAAAGGTAGAAAGTGTGATGGATAGAGAACGCCATTTGGGTTAAAACTAGGCCAAATAAACATTTTATTCCGTAAAATAACTCCAGTTCTTTCACTTTAACCAAAGCTCTAGCAAGAATTAAAAAAAAATAAATGCCTATGTGCTGAAAGGAAAAAGATAATAATGCATTGCTAATATGCACAAAGTTGCAAATAACTGCTGACACGTGTTTCGGGATTACAAGGAATCCCTTTTTCAATGCAACAGAAATGAGCTTATCGATGAAAAGACATTCGACAAAAGCAAAGAGACTTAAAATATCTTAGTGCGGGAGAGTATTTAACTTTAAAAAAGTGTGAGCTCAAGTAAAAACCGTTTTAAAGTTTTGAGCTCAAGTCTTCAAATGCACGCAATCAGTGCAGTCATTCAGAGTAGCTTGAGCCACTTCAAACTTTTTACATTCGATTTTTATTTACTAAAAAAAAAAAAAAAAAAAAAAAAAAAAAAAAAACAGACAACTTGCACAATAAATCTAACGTATAATAGATAACAGAATGGGAAAAAGGACGAATATTTGCAGTTACTGCCCTTTACCAGCCCATGGTAGTGTACACATCTAATTGCATTATACAAAAGTTCTAAAACTTCTCTCTAAGAGTCTAAAAACTTCTGACCAGACGTTTTGTTTAGAACTTTTAAAGTTGTTGGGCGTGGTGTTCCTGTTTATTCTATAAAGTTTTATAAATGATTGAAAACTCGTAATTTTGTGAAGTACAGAGTGAAAGTGTTTAAACATTTAGTAATTTGGTTTTACTGAATTGAAGTTGCACCAATTTTATTTAAATACTTTTAAATGTCATTTCTGATCTGGCTTGAAATTACAGTAAATGACACAGAATCGTTTGAACCAGGCTATCTATTTCTGATTTCTTATGTTTGGATAACAACAGGAGTTTGCGCGTGCTTTTTACGTTTTAAACAAATCAATACAATAAAAAATATTAAAGTATGGGTGAGGCAGTTAAAAACAGAAATTTTGTGGCTCAGAGCTACTTGAATATTTGTAATTTAAAGCGCAATTTTGTAATATTGTAATGCTGATGTTCAGAAGATTATGTACAAATTATTTGAATTCTTCTTCCTCTCTTAGCTCGTTTAACTGCCAGGTTAACTTCTTTTCGCTAAAGAATAATTTCGAGGCATTAAAAATGACTCGAAGAATATGAGGATTGAAAAATTACCTATGCTTTAGTTTAGTACTACTAATGAAGTATATATGTACTCAAAAAAAAAAGTTGTTTCTAAACAAGCTCACACACTAAGCATTTCAACTGCTTATTATTTACATGAAATCTTCCAAGATAGTGGTTTCTCTGTAAATTAGTGCATCGAGAGAAAAAAAAAGTTTCAAAATGTAGCTAAAATGAGAAATAGTGTGTTTCTTATTAATTCATCGCAACCCTAAACGAGAAATAAAAAAGTTAGTTAAGACGAAAATATGAAATGCATTTCTTTAAAAATGGTATTAATAATAATGAATTTCTTCACCCGAATTCATTAAAGCATCTTCCAGAGTTTAACACATCCTCAGTCTAATGATGTGAGTTAAAACGTGCAGACGATGTCTTAATAATAACAATAATTGCAAAGAAGAAATTTTTAAGAAACAGGGAAAAGGAAAAAAAAAATAAATTCCAGTTAGCGTTAAACAGATGAACCGTTTAACACCTAGAAGATAACGACCGGCAAGAAAACCAGGCAGGGAGCGAGAAAAGTGTTCTATTTACACAAGTTTTATGATAATTGGAGCGGGTTCTGACAGCTAGTGTGCCCAAACGATGGTCGAAAAACACGCCATTCGCTCATTAAGCAGGATTCTCGTCCACTTCCACCTTCCTATCTTATTCGATGATTGTTATCACTTGCGCGTTTTCGAGCGAATTTTTATGACTGCTGCGTGGAAACAGATGGACGAAGGCTTTTTCGTTTCATTTCGCATCAAATCAGAACTTCTAAAAGTTATATCTGGAAGCATTTATATTCCGGTGATGATTTCGAGTTGAAATAAATCAAAAATTTAATTTGGGAAACTGAAGTTTTTTATGTTGTGTGTAATGTTTGAGACAAGAGTAGAAGTTCTAAAATGATTTTTTTTTTTTTTTTTGAAAACACGATGATATTGTGTAATGCATTCTCAAGTTACTTTTCCGTTTCTGAACATCCAGCTTCATTATGGGCGTTTTTACCGATCAAAATTTTTGCACACCTTATCAAATTAATTTAAACAGTTTGTATGATAAATTGTAGTCTTATAGAATCAGAGTCTTCAATGTTTAACTCGAGATGATAAAAATAAAGAGAAAACTTGATTATCTTACAAATAATTTTTTAATGGTTTTAACACTTAGATACACCTTTGATTACACACTAATAGGCTGAGATCAATCTGTATAAAAATATGTGCAAATGTCTCGACTAAAAGAAAAAAAAACAATGTATTTATTGTTCTTAAAATTACACATATAAGGCAGTTTCCGTGACTTTAGAAAACAATTGCTTTTAAAATTAAATTGTCCTTGAGAAAAAACTTTGTTCCTATCTTATAAATTACGGAAAGAACTTCATTACTTAATTATAAAAACTAGACATTTAAACTAAGTTTGGAAACCCGTTTTGATGATCCATTCTTCATGCTATTTTAAAGACTTTATGACTAAATCTTATTATACTTTTAGAAACAAAACCTTGTGGCAAAACTAAACAAAAAATATTTCTTAGAAATATTTAATTTTTTTTTTCAAAACAAAAATAAATGTTTAAATTTGCAATGCCTCTTATACACACTAGTTTTTGAAGATCAAGATTGTTTTTTCTTAAAAAAAAACTGTTTTTAACTTTTAGCAAAATTAGAAGTAAATGTTACTGATACTTTAGAAGTAATCTCACTTACCGTCTTAAAAACTAAGGAACTGAACTCCACGACTCTTAAAAACTAATCGTAGTTCTACTAATAGAAATTAAAGTGTATTATCCTCTGAGGAAACTATAAACAAGAATTGTATACTTCTTTTGAAACAAGCTTGAAGAAATTCCTTTAAACAATCCACTGATTTACTGCTGGAACTTATTTTTTTTTCTATTTTGTCTTCATCGTTATTTGAGTTTTTCAAGTCTTTAATGAACGTTATTGTATAATTACTACGGTCAATTACCAGAAATCACAGTTTATTAGTTAGCACTTAAAAAAGTTTTGCTTTGTTCAAAACTGTGTCTTATAACAGATTGTTTGACTTTTATTGAAATTTATATTAAAGCACTTAAAAAACACTGATTACATTTACATTCAGTTCCGAATTTTAAGGCATACGAAATGTACTAGCTTTAATGAGATTTTGAATGATATGCAAACAAAATCAATTGTAGTCATTAATATATTAAAAATATCTTTTTGTCAAGTTTTTCTTTTATTCATATATATATATATATATATATATATATATATATATATATATATATATATATATATATATATATATATATATATATATATATATATATATATATATATATATATATATATATATATCGTTTGGTAACATATTGAAATAATAAGCATTAATTACACTATAGTTTAATTAACATCAATTCTCCAAGAAGCCAAGATTATTCAAATATTCAAACTATATCATTTGTTCTCTCAATCATAGCTTTTGCCATCCTCCATTAAATTAAGTAGAGCTCTTCCCTTAAAAGGGACAACTAATTCCCGTTTTCAATAAATAAAAGTCTATGATCGAGTTCAAAGTTCGTCTTTATACGGCGCTATAAACTTTGGAACGGTCGCATGAAAGGTGCTACATCTTCACCCATATCCATCATTTCTTTTCTGCGGCTTAAACAATGCAGTGAAGAATAAGCCTTGAGTGGCCTGATTGTTTCAGGTTTTTGGTGCTCCGTCCTTCAACCCCTAGAGAATCATTTATATCGGGGGATCTGGCAATGACATTTAACAATCGTTTCAGGGGAGAGTAATGTTTTTTTTTTAACTGATGGGGGGGGAGTGGGCTTAGGTTGGCGTGGTTCTAACCGGAAATAAAACCATACATCTTTCGGCAAACCTTAGAAGAATTTTCTAGTTTAATATGAAGTATTCCAAAACTTGGAGTAAAGATCTATGTTTTAACTTCCATTATGTTAAACTAACTTTGCCATAATGATTTTTTACGTATTTTTCAAAGACTGGTATATCATGAAAAGAGGCAGATATTTTGTGACATTGAAATTCATTTTTGGTATCGTATGGTTTTCTCCAGAAAAAACATATGGTACATGGATGTCACAACCATGAGAATTTTTTAATTTCACTCTTCGGTTGGTGAAGTATTTAAAGTTAAACGAATATCAAAGCTTATTTTTAAATTCTTGCCGCATGTCAATTAAATTTCAGAAAAATAAAATTATAACTTCACTTATAAGCGTTGGAGAAACATTACATAAGCCGTCGTGATTGAGGAATTAGAGGAAGTAGAAATATGTATTGAACGGATTTTCATATTTATAAAGGAAAATTATGTTGAAAGCAATCAGTCTTATTTTCGTTTTAATGAAGTCATCAATTATCATTCCTCTCAAATCTTTTTTTTTTTTCTGGATAAAGAATCTTGAAATATAACTTTGGTTAAAGAATATTGAAGTTAACATGAACAAAAAAAGTATGTTACGAAACAAATATGAATTGATTACAGTATCATAGTAAACTTCAAGCTATTTTTTCTTCACGTGCATCCCAGCAGTATTATTTAGGTATTTACAACTCACTACAATGGTCTTTCAGGAAACTTAAACTGTGTAAAAACGCTAATATAAAGTACATAGTAAGTGTTAAACATTCACTTATCAATAAAAAAGTCTTAGCAATAAAATATTGTGTGTGAAATCTTTAAACTTTTTTTTTCACTTTCCTTGGTTCGTTTCTGAAACAAAACACTAAATTCTTCTAGTTCTGATACAACACTATATTTTTAAAGTTTTGATTTAATTAGTATCCGATAAGAATATTAAGAGACAACTTAGTACTGAGATTAAAATTTATATTTTAAATTGTTCAATGTTTTACGTGGAAAAGTAACAAGCTAAGATACCCCCCCCCCCCACCCCAAAAAAATTATATTTCAGTGTGACAGCAAAAACAATTTAGAGTTTTTCTCTTAAGATCTTTTTCAATATAAGGCAAGAATTACACGTAAGTTTAATAAAGTTCTTTCACACATTTCTCTACTTTTACCGAAAGCAAGCTAAAAAGTGAGGAAAAGAAAGAAAGAAAAAAAACAACTCTTGTACACTTTCTCTTCCCCCTTGCTGAAAATAATTACTCTTCCCAGCAATCTCACTTCAGCGACCGCAAGCCCAATTTCAGCACTGATCCCCGCCTCCCATCTGACCAATCAAAGAAGATAAACAGACCCAGAGTGGGTGGTCGCCCTCCTGAATTTATACGCCATCAAACTCTTTGGCTATAGGATACTATAAACTCTCGAGATGGTCAAATAATGGGTCCTGTATCCTTTGCCATATCCATCATTTCCTCTCCAGGGATAAAAACAATACAGTGAAGAATCGATCTGGGACAGCCAATGATTGTTGCAAGTTTTTTGAGGATTAGTCGCGCCACCCCTCGAATATCGTTTATATCCAGGGATCTGGCAATGACATTTAACAATCGCTTTGGAGGGAGAGATGCGTTGAAGGTGTTCCCTTCTTTCTTCTTTTTCAAAAGAAATAGGCTTAAGCCCTTTGCGTTTATATAAGGTGGTAAAAACCATATATCTTGTTAATGCCAAGGAGATTTCGAAGTTTATATTTTGCGTTGGGGTTGTGTTTGGGGAGGATTCTGAAAATTGAATAGTAGATCATATGCTATTGTCTGCCGTGTTCTCCGAGTCATGGCTTGTAAAATACATTCGAAGAGAAACGACTATATTAATTTTTTTGATCAACACATTTGTGGAAAATATTGTGCCTAAAATGCTCTTTGTTTTAGGATCTGAGTTTTAAATAAAGAGACTGTTTGTAATTTTTTTACACAATAAAAATAAGAAACATAATTTTTAAATGAGAAAGAGAGACTCCATTTTTTTTATTAAAGACATTACGAAAAAACATTTTTCTGCACAAAATCAGTGCTTCTCCATTGAAAAAGTTTAGAAGTAAATTAACACTAAAAGTCCATTCAGTACTAAAAGAAAAACTATACGAAATTAAATTTTCTAATCATACACAAGAATAGATTTTGTGCAAAAAAAAAAGAAATGTTTTGTAATTTCTTTAGAAAAAATCAGAGCCTCTTTTTCTCATTTTAAAAATGATTTTTATTATTTTTACCAAGCAACAAAGCTTAAAAAATAGTCCCTTTCTTTAAAAAAAATCGCAAAACTAAGAATATTTTAAACGCAAAATTTTTCATAGATGCGTTGATCAAAAATATTAATATAGACGATTCACTTTAAATGCATTTTACTATGCATATGACATGGAAAACATGGCAGACAAAAGCATGTGATCTACTATTCAATTTTTAGAATCTGTCCCATATACAACCACAACGCAAAATATAAACTTTGTTGATAGATAGATATGCGCGCATGTGTTTGTGTCTAAGTTTTACTTTTATACTTTTGCAAAATGGACAAGTATCTAATTTTAAGTTACGTTTATGAGGAAATACTTTCTACGAAGAAAACCAAATAACAAAAAATATGTATATATATTATGTAACTTAAACAAAATTTATTCTTACAGCAATTTATGAAGACATAAAAATATTAAAAAAAATGTATCTCATGCGAAAAAATATATGCATGCAATAGGGTTGAATCTTCGTAAGAATGTTAGCTTTTTTACGTTGGAGAAAATTTTTAAATCTGTTCGTAATCTTGTTTAAGTGTTTTAAAATTTAAATGTGAATTACGTTTTCAGGTGAGTAGAAGAAAAAGCTTCAAAGTAAAACAAACATCAGTGAAACCAATTTCAAATATTCTAAAATTTACTGGAAGTATTTCGTGATCTACTTTTTCGTGCTCAAAAATAAGAAAAAAAATATATTTTTATAGGTTTTTTTTTCCTTTGCGTTAAAGAAAGCATTTCTTCAGATACTAACCTTTATCTTTGTTTTATAATGGGGGCATTCCACGGTATTTTTGACATTTATGTAGAGTCCGTAACGTGACCTTTTTGTCATAACTTTTTAATTTACTGTTTGATTAGCATATTATTTTATTATGATCTTTTCCTACCAACACAACAGCTCAAAATAAAATAATTTGCAAATCAAACGGTAAATTAAAAAGTTATGGCAAAAAAAGTTAATTTTACGGACTCAACATAATGTCAAAAATACCGTGGAATGCCCCAATGAATATTCTTACCAACAAAAAGTTTTTGCTTCAATTCTTCTCTCATTAAAGTTTCCTGTGAGGAGTTTTTTTTTTTTTTTGGTCTTGTATTTATACTTATTGCATTAAAATATGTTAACAAGATTTTGTACAAAGCTTAACGAAAAACTGGAATTTATTGCAAGGTACTGAGTAAAAGCCTGCTCTTCTGGCCATACGAGTATTTGAAAGCGGCACGTTAATCATAAGTGCGTATTCATTCAACTGCTTATGTATTAAATGATGTTTACAAAAAAAAGACAGTAATAGAAAAAAACTGCACTTAATGATGCTGATAAACATTATTGCTACCTATTCACCTATCACCAAAAAGGATTTCATAACCAAGAAAAAGAGGAAAGTTATCAAACTAAGCTGATAAAGTTGAGTTACGGGTAAAATACTGAGTCTTTATTTATCTAAACGTAAAAGACGAATGACTAATTGCATAAACGCTATTGAAGAATCTGCTTCTTTTATTCTTTCTAAGTATTTTATAACATTTAAGAGTAAGATCTGATGGGTAGCTTCAAGACAGCTGCCATGGTTCTATCTTCCTGCGCTTGAAACGTAATTTTGAAGTAAAGAGAGATCAGTCATAAGAAGAAAACAATTTTTAGTATTCTGAAGGAAGATGGATACAAATCAGCCTTTTCACACTTCCTTTTGCAATCTCTATATCTTTCTTTCTTTAATTGAAAAACTTAATGTTTTAAGTACTTTGGTTGTTACTAAGGAAAGAAGTTGTACAGAATAGCATAAAATATAAAGCTGCGAGCAATGAATATCATTATGCCTGATATTGCTATTGATATATATTGCCTTTATGAGTGCACTGTTTAATCAAACATTGTTATATTATCAAAGCCGAAATCGGTAGAACATATTTGGAGATAACTGAAGCATAGATTTCAAAAACATGAATATTCAGAAAACAAAAATAGCTAAGAACAGTAAGAATCAAAGAAAGGATGAGCATTGAGGTAGAAATTACAAAAATAAAAAACCTGTGAGATCACCAGACTTTGTAACCAAAATTTTAAAAGCTGTTTTAAATGCTAATGGATTTCCTAATAAATATTCATTTATTGAAAAAAATTAATATTTACTGATATGTAGTGTTTTTTTTACGTTTGGAAAAAAATTTAAGAGCTAAAGATTTCATTATTTTTTATTGCTATTTTCTTTAAAATGCATTTTTACTATGTTTTAAATATTTTGTGCAGTTCCGTTAACAAAATATTATAAATTTATGGCTAAATAATTAAGAGTTAATGAATATAATCCTATTTAATTATAAATCAAAACTGCACGAACACTTTTGGAGCCCAATTAACTTTTTTTATGACGGATTTGTATATGTTTTTCTTTTCAGCCTTCCACACATACAAAAGAAAACTGGTTTTATTTTTTAGCTACGATAATTTCGAAAAATTAAAACTTAAAACGATAATTTGAGGTTTTGCTTGTGTTTTGAAGCAAATAAGTAAGCTCTAACTAGAAAGCAACTCTAATGTGTATTTATTGATAAAGTTATAACGAGCTAAGAAGTTTTGCGTTTCTGATAATAAAAATGACCGTAGTAATCGTTCCTCTCATTTTTCTTTCAGTCAAATAAGCATTTATTTGATGTGTGAATGCGATTTCAGTAGAAAATTATGTGCTGTTTTGTTTTGCTTTTTTTAATTCATGCCATGACATTTAAAAGAATATGCTAACTTTGTTGAACAGGATTTTTTGATTCAATGGAAATTTTTGAGGAAACAATTTTTTAATGTTTAAGATGGATTGAAAAAGCACATACTTAAATAAGTACAATAGTCACCTAATAAAAAGCCTTTTCTCCCCAGTGGTGACTGATTATGTACTTATCAGACTTATTTACAACCACCCTGAATAAAAAATTTTACTTTGACAAAAATAATCTTAAATTTCCAACTTTATCTTTCTATGCGTTCTTATATTTATTGAATATTTTTAATAAAAGTATACGCTCCGGGGTCAAAGTTTTACTGGTTACAAATAGAGAGGACCTTTGTTAAAACTCTTTGAACCAATTTTTCAGCACATCTAGCCTATATACTTTTTAAAAACTGAAGCTTATGATGTTATCTATTTCTGTACTAAATACTTGCAGAGAATGATAAAACAGAAGATTTGCTATTTATATTTATTTAGTTGTATTTTTAGTTTTATAGTAACTGCTTTTCTCTATTTGACATAAATTTCCTTTTTTTTCTTTGAACTTTAAAAAAAAGTAAGTTTTGCTTTGAAGAAAAGCCACACCTTGTCAAACTTTACTTTCAAGCAATATCTGTATTACAATCCACCATGTTTTGAGTTTCAGCAGAAAACTAAGTTATTTAGTACTTTAGTGAATCATTCACAATCATTAAAAAAAGCAGATTTAATATGAGATCAGTTGAGTTTAACTTCCTCATGATTAAAATTCTTAGCGAAAGACAGCGAACAAAAAATAAAATGGGGTCGTTTCCAAAATTTTAAAAATATTATTTTTCTGAAAGAACATGCTTAAAAACATAGGATCTGATCATTTTTAAAATAATTTGTTTAAATTTAATATTTTTTAAAAAAAAAATACTTAAATCGGTGAGCTTTCATTGTTTACGCTTCTGCCGATGACATCACAATTGATGAAATGCCATTCAGTGTTGCCATTCACAGAGCAAAATATTTAATTCGCATCTTTACTCACGTCTATTGGCAACGACATGGTTGATAGCAAGCGTAAAGCGCAATTTTAATTCTCTTCTTGATTAGCATAACATGGAAACGTGGTAGAAAAATGAACCAAAGAGCATCATTTGTGACGTCATCAAGATCACGCCCTGTTTGAAAAATCGGACATTAAAAAAAAATTAATTAAAAAATAACTGTTGGGGAAATGAAAGTATTTTCTGGGTCCATGTTATTATTATTTTTTTCTTATTATATCAACTTCAGTGAGAAAAAGTACCACTTTTGACGGAATTAAACAACTCCATTGTTATTATTCATCAAAATGTTTTCAAAAAGTCTCAAAATTATGGAACCACTCCCAAAAACTGTATTTTTTCTTTTTAAAGTTGAAGAAAATAAGATTTGAAGAAAAAAATTTCGCATTATCAAAGCTTCAGTGAAACTTTAATTAAACTCCAATGGTTGACGTCAAATGCAATACCTTATTAGTTTCATAATCATTATGCGGTATTTTCAGCTTATGAAAATAATTTACAAAATCTATGCTAATTAGAAAAATGTAAAAATTTTCACATACCTGCAACCGTTTCCGATACAGTTTAATAATTACCATCTATTAACTACAAAAACCCCTTTTCCATTTTTCTAACATTAAGACGATAAATGCTCCAATTTTATCGATACACTCTGATTTTTTACCCTAATCTACAATTCATCATCAACTTTTTTCCTCGGTTTAGTAGTTTTTAAGATTCATGTCTTTCGCAGTGGCGAATGTAATTAATCAAAAATGCAAATGAGGGTTATGAAAAGGGGATTTTTGAAACTTAGGAGAGCATGAATTTTTGATGTACTTTATATTGCTTTTTTTAGACACGCGGGAGTCTAGGATTTTTTAATGCCGTTCTTGCAGAATTTATTGAGGCAATAAATTTCTTGCCCTTTTTTACACACTGCTATCATGTCGCTTTTAATACCACGAATTATTGAAAGTGTGCGAGAAAAAGTGGAGCACTTACCGCATATCGGTGTCTGCCTTCTCCTCTCAATGTGTTCGTGACCAGAAAAAGGAATGAGCCAGTGCATTTATAATCAAACTTCAACTTTGCCTGCGCAGGAAGCTTATTATTCGCTTAGTAATGAGATGATATTTAAGTCGAAGATCTTTTGTCGTCTAAGTGTCTTTTCCGGTGGATGTAGATGGAAAAATGCAGGAAAACTCCTGTTTTTTATCCTCATGTCTTAATGTAATGTTCTTCTTTTAATCGTTTGAAATTCAGCAAGATGAAAAAAAAGACTCATTTAAGTTAAAAATGACTCAATTTAAGTTTTACTTGGTAGTATAAATCGTTTTGGAGAATGATATTCAAGCTTACAGATAAAATTCATCAACTTAAAAAAAAATTGGGCAAAAATGCACACCATTAAGTAAAGGAAATATTTTTTGAAATTTATTTAATGGAACAATCGATAAACAAGGACTCTTTAAATGGCATGATACGGCTGTATACATTATAAAATTGAAGCTATAAACTTGACTATGGAGAAAAAATAGCAATAAATATGTAAGATATATTACTAAAATAGAAGGTTATTTTGAAAGAGAAATTGTGCTAAAATAAACTTCACCCCAATTCGACTCACTCCGCATTCCACTTACTTTTTTACACATTCTGAAAACTTCATATGTTTTTCTTACGCAATAGGAGTAATTTTTTAATTTTACTTTTTTTTTTGAAAACATGTTTTTAAATTAGAAAATTTTATTTAAAAAAATAAAATTTGTTTCACGGAAGGACAATTGCCACGGTAACTGAGCATCAATTGTGTCAAATAACTCCTTCAAAGACTTCAAATGTGCTAAATTTTAGCTCCAACGCATTGACTTAATAAATAATTTGAACTTTACTTACATGTTTTTCAATTAGTTTTTGAAGATTTCCTCAAAAAATATTGAATTCTTTTTTATCACTAACGAACGTATCTCAGAATAAAGAAATATCAAGAAATGTTCGTCACTGAGCCAAAAATATCATTCATATAATACTTCTGGAAGCCTTTAAAATTGTCCATTGTATAGAAGTAGAGTCTATTGTCTTTATAAAGTTCGTGAAATGAAACAAGATTTAAACATTCTTAAGACTCTTTGTGCAACAAATGATAAGTCTAATGAAGCCTATTCATAATAGTTAGGATCTAGATTTTTATTACTAAGAATCGAGTAACTTGCTCTACGCAAAATTTATGGTGAATACACATAGAAACTAACAGCAAAAACTTTCCGATCTCAGGTTTTGCACCTGCGCCAATATGTGGGAAAAGTACATATTGAAAATAGCAGCAAAAACCTGGTAATCGTTTTTTTTTTTTTTTTTTTTTTTTTTTTTTGTAGTCTAATTCTCAAGTCAAATACTATCTTTTGCTGTTTCAGGCAATAGCTTACTTAACATACGAACCAAAGCATCCATTTTATAAAATGCATTTATTTTCTTTCTTTCTTTTTTTTTTAACGTAACAAAAATATTGATATTTGCTAAGTATTATTAACAATTTCAAAGAATGTAAAGATTAATAAGTATTTTGGATATTTAAAGCACATAGTGAATTATTTTTCACGGATAATTTCACGTAAGTTAGTTATTTGTTGCCGAAGTTGAAACAAGAATCCGCCCAAAAATTATTCATAGAAGGGCAGTTACTTTTACTTTGTTTTTCTTAATACTTTCAGCAAAACATATTAAAAAATATTTGTATTTTTTGGCATTAGATTCTTAATTTTTCTTTTGAAATTTTAAAAGTACAGCAGAATGTGGCTAGTAGTGATATATTTTTCAAAAAATCGGTATAACCTTTTGTAAAATTGATTGATTTAAGTAACGGTTTGCCCAAATAAGTAGGAAAACGTTGAGCCAAGAGAAATAGTTAATATATCTTACTTTTTTTTTAAAGTGATCAAATTGAAATTTTTTTTTTGAAAAGCTCGGTACATAAAAAACGAACAATGAATGTGTAATAAAACTCGCAATGAAACAATTTTTTTCTTAAATTTTTACAGTTGATTCGTACTTTAAAAAAAGAAGGAAAGTTTCACTTTTTTTTTCATGGAGCAAAGTGGTATATGAAATGTTTTTCCTATAAAATAGTCTCTAGTTGATAATTAAAAATATTTTGGATTAAAGAAATGAGTAAATAAAAGGATGAAAGTAAAAATGAATAGATAGTAAAGCAATAAACAAATAATAGGTTTTGCCTTAACTATAGAATTAAATATTTACTGCCAATTTAAGTATTAACTTGCATGTTGGAGGAAAAAAAACACCTAAGGTATCATAGTTCAATTTTGCAGGATTAAAGAGGCAAAGAGAACTTGAACTTATAATTTTTACACACTTTTGCATTTAATCGAAACCATTCGACAATCCCCTAAACGATAGATTATTGAAAACTCAACTTTGTTTAAAGCTGTAATTCGAAACGATGTAATCAATTTTCCTTACTTAAATTGAAATGGTATCAACTCTTCTTCGCAAAATCCCACTCCCGTAACTGAAGCTATAAAATTGCGCCTCATCCTCTTCAATTGTTTTCTTAATTAAAGTGCGCCATAATAAGTCCTGTCATCGCGCGGCGTGTTCTGCTTTTCGTATCGAGTCTGTAATTTGAGTTATAAATTTCCATTACTCAGTTTCCGGCGGAGTCAATGATAGATGGCTTCCTTCAATCCGAAATATCGAAACGTGAGCCCTACTGGGGATTGTTAATAATTCTAGCGCCAGCGGTTTAGAAGCAAAGGGTAATAAATCCTTGGCCGCGATTCAATCCCCAATATTAGCACGGGTCATCCGAAACAATATCTAATTATAGCTTTGAACACTCCTGTCGTACCTATTCTGTCAGTTGGGATTGTAATCCAAAGACTGCATGAAATCAGAAATTGTGTTTAAACGTGATGTCTAATTTGCTAATACTTTGTTTCCAGATTGCTGTAGTTTAATGCAATTATTGTTTCAAGGTTGGTTTAGAAAAAAATTCCTTTATAGTAGAATCTCATTTTACAGAAGTAAATGAGATCAAAGCATCTTTTGCAAATCGAATGTTTTGGATATTTGGAAGTCCTTAACGAAAGACATTAGGCAGATTAAAAAGTTGATCTGTGGACTTGAAATATGTGCACATTAATGCAAATGATGACCGTACTACGATTAAGGTAAACACATTTATTCCTTCAGTTGAGTCGTAAAACGCAATATAAACTTAATGAGACATATTTTAGTTAATTTAGACATATTTTAGTTAATTTTTACCTTTACTGCTTTACTAATAAGGAATTTCACTGTGTTTTTTGTTCTAGCATTTCAAACATAAATATACCTGGTAAGTTCGCCAACATATACATAAAGAAAGGCCTCCTTAAGGATCATGGCCTGGCATCTCACTTATTTATGATTCAACTGGCTGTAACTTCTGCAAACACATCATATAACTCATAAAAAATACGAAAAAAATGATTCAATGCGAAAATTTAACTTTCAGTTACATTTATCAGCAGTTTTAACAAAGAAAGACGATTTGGATTTATTAGAAACATGGGTTCGCTAACTTTGAGATAATCGGATAAATTAGTATCAAACTGTTAAATATTCAAATCATAATAATTATTTATTTTCAATACAAAGACATATTAAACCGCAATTGATAAACTCAAAAACATTATCAAAAATACCATGTTTAGGCAATGAAAAAGAGTTTATCATTCGTCATATTTAGAGAACTGATAAATCACTATTTTCAGTTTTTTTTCTCTCCTTTCTTCTGAGCACACGGGCACAAATAGGCAACATATGCAGCACAGGATCATATTCTTTCTCCGGTGTCCCATCTACTTTACATATTGAAAAATGATGATACACAACCCCATATTTATTTTTGAATTCGAGAAATAATTTATATTAGACCTTAAGAACAATAACCAACTTTTTTTATGCTTGTTAACAACAGTGAACCATCAATAAACAAATTTGCTGTAAGAAAAACTTGTTATCAACGGTCAAAAGTATATATCAAATGAGTTTTTTTTTTTTTCAAATTTGTCCGATTTTAATTCTACAAAAAGTTTTGTTTCTTCATGGCTCACTGAAGTTAACTAGTAGCAAAAATTTGTTAATTGTTCTTGCAAGCCTTAATAATGTAGTTGAGAAATAAAAACGAAAAATGTCGCTGTATACAGTCATTTTGTCCTGTGATTTAATATCAGAGAAAAAAACGACTGACTCATTAAGGACGTTATTTACATTATTAGAAAACCAGTGTCTTCAATAAAGACATTGATGAAACGGGTGGAGTACATGATCATGTCCAGAATATGAGGCAGTGAGAAGCAAACGGATGTAAGGGGCAAAAAAACTTGGAGATAACCAGTACACATGATAAGTAAAACTCTCCTCTGTCTTGGGGCCAGAGATGGTACTAGTAACCCTTGTAGTTGCTGCTATACAACATGATTTAGAAAAAAAATCAATGAAAGCCTACCTAGGATGTTATCTTTAAATGCGTTTTACTCAAAACTTGAAAATGTCCTCTTCCATCCCTTCGCTTTTCAGTCTCATATGAGGTAATGAGAAGCAAAGGGATACAAGTGGCAAAATTAAAAATTTGGAGATAACCAGTAAAAATGGTAGGTGAACCCCTCCTCTGTCTTAGGGCAAGAGATAGTACTAGTAGTTCTGGTAGGTGCTGCTGTACAGCATTATTTAGAAAAATTCAATGAAAACCTACCTAGGACGTAATCTTTATACGCGTTTTGCACAAAACTTGTAAATGGCCACTTACATCCCTTTGATTCTCACTGCCTAATGTGTTATTTTACTTTTGCAGAAAAAGCACAATTGTTTGCTAATTTATCATTGTCTTTTTTAATAATAATAATAAATATACCAATAATAAAAATTATTTTGTACTTTCTGTTATTATCGGAATAATAAACAAAATTAGAAAAATAAAATATTATACATTTTTTTGAAAGAATTTCAGAAGGAGATAATATAACCGTGAGACGACGACTCGACAAAACCATTTTTCAATGTCTTATCAAAATGTGCGTGTTTTACGGTCGTTAGTAGGAAAGTAATTTAAGCCGAATGTGGTATAAAAGATTAAAATAAAATAATTGTCATTAGAACATGTCTAACATCCTTAATCAAAATTTTAACGAGAAAGGTTTTAAAAAAAGATAACACGCAGACTAACTTTTACTCTCAAAAGAAAAACTAATTCTTCAGTTCAAGATAAAACCTTTCTAGCTTTTCCTATTAGACTAACTCCCGTAGTTCATCTTACTATTTTTCTAACATACGATGCGCTCTAATCACTCTATTTCATAGATGAATGGATTTTCTACTCTATGAACTTAGCTAAACTAATTTTTCATCCACTTAATTAATTTCTCTTTCGACATAGTGGCACTGACAGCATAATGATGAATTATGTTCCTGGATTAGGTTTACTATTTTGAGTACGCTATTTCTCACTTGGTTTACAATCTGTATTATATCAAAATTAAAATTTTCTTCAGTTAACTCTTTGAAGCATAATATCTTCGTTTGAAGCCATGACTATTTTTTTTTCACCCAACTGACTCATTGTCACCAACAGTTTGCTGGAAAAAAATGATAATAAAAGGCTACATGACATTAAACGAAGTCCCAGTGCTTCAAAGAGTTAATTATTTTAAGTTTTTCTTGCATATTTTTACATAAGTTATGAATATTGTATGCGCTTCTTTGATTTTAAGAAACTTTCGTTGTTGATAGAGTTACGTAGTTCAACAAAACTAATTTAGGTGAAATGAACACTAATGAAGTGATTATAATTTATCTGCATTCGTATAAAAAATATCTTTTTTTTATACGAATTTATATTTTCAATATTTATCATATAAATATTGAAAATAATAATTATAATCTAGTTACTGCTGTCAAAAAGTTGCGTGAGTTTTCAAAACTCATATAGTATGATTTTCTTGAGGGAGGAAAAAAGTAGAAATGAATCTAGTCTTTCTATCAGGTTGTTTTTTGAACTGTTCATCATAGCATTATCCACCAAGATGATGAATCCTGACTATGAGACATTTTGAAAATACATTTGTATGATTTTATATTCGATAAATCTTAAATAAAAGTACACCTAGGCGCAAACTTAAAATTAAACAAGTAAAATTAACTATTTGAATTATTATTATCTTTCATACTATTTTGAACATCGTTTGCTTTAAACTATTATTTTCCCTTGAAAAATGTTTTTTTCTACTTATTTAGCTTACATATCCCTATAGAGATACAATAAATCTGTGTAAATGCGAAAAGCAATAAGCGGAATTCAACATTCGTTGAATAGTTCTGTATAAATATATCGAATAAAAGTATAAAAATTAATGCATAATATCACACAGTGAAGACTTATTAAGGGAAACACGGTTTGGCTCTGGTATGAATTCTTCTGATGGTTGGGTGGTTAAATAATGCCTTTTGTTGAAATTGGGGTGAGGAAAATCGGTATACATACCCACTAGCGGTAATCGTGCTAATGTAAGAAACTCAAACACACACAAGCTCGACCAAGTTCAAGCGCCTTGTGAACAGAACCATGCTATATTTTCTCTGATTTAAAATTTCAATTTAGTGCTCTCTTTTTTAAAGGATCTTAATGAAACATAAAGTTGCTCTTTTTTGCAACTTTAACTATAATGCAGGATGATTATAGTTAAAGTAGCAAACTTTAAAACGCTCTTATTAAAAAACAAATAATGGTAAGAATGATTTCCTACTTCACCAGAACTATCTAGAGCCGCTATATAGATAGGCCGACGCATTAGCTTAAGTTCAGTCATTTTGGATCGGATTTTTCATTGTTGCACTGTTAGGGTTACCAGAGCAAATTTTGGATTTCGCCAAATTTGCCGAAAATAATATTTTATTTAATAAACTATTCACGTCCCGCTAGCAATTGTTCACAGTGAACAATCACCAAACGCGATAACTCGCCAGAAAGACAACCACTCAAACACGCGCTCCGATCCAAAATGGCTAATCTTAAGCTGATGCGTCGGCTCGTATATATAGGGGCCTTAGAACTATCATGAGGCCATAGGAGTTTGTCTCGCCAAGGTGAATGAAATTAGTTCTAAAATATTACGATTTATAGCGCTGTTAGGATAATTTAAGGTAAAAGGTCTACTAAAGGCATTCGTCAAACACGGAAATGTTGTTGGCCGAAAGTAATAATACACTTAAAGTGATTATGAATATTTTTTTATTCAACTCACAAACGTGTTACACAGAAAACAATGATTGTTGTAAAAGTAAAAAAGTAAAACAGGATCTTAATGAAACAAACTCTGCATAGAATCAGAAATTCGTAAGTTGTGCAATATATCTTCTGCGTTGCTCAGCTACTAGTTGGAAGCTTAAAAATAGTGTTCCACATCAGTAGAGTATTTGTGCTGATGCTATATCTCCGGGTGCTCATCTAATATTTAAGGGATTAGCATACATGCAACACAACAATTTGAAACCTTTTAGAACTAATTTTTTTATTTCACCAAATAAAATCCGATGGCAACGCGACTGTTCGAGTTAAATACATATTTTTTCATCCTACTCTCGCCTACGACATTTCTGGTTTTAACCGAAAAGCACTCCAATGAGATGAAGAAGTTTAAAAGTGTGAATAAAATTTAGCCTTCTTAGAGTTGTCGTTTAAAAAAAATGTCCATTTCATCCCGGCGACACAGAAGACAACAAGGCGCATTTTTCATACCAATGCTAAGCAGATATTTTTGAAAATAGTCATGTCTAGTGATTACATGAAAACAAGCCACTCCAACAGACCTGGGGGGGATTTCATTACCCTTATTGCAGGGAATACCACTTTTTACCCATATCTACATCATTATAAAAAGAAATCATGTTATTTTTTAGTTCGGGTGAAATAGCAAGTGATTTTAACCAATAGTTTGTAAATAAGAGCTTTTTGAAACCGTAATTTTAATTACACTGGTGGACAATTGCTAAGGACCGATTCCAATGGGCTATGTAGCGTGTAAAAAAGTAAGTGTAATTCGATACCAAGTGAAATAAACCAATGCCAGAACTCTAGAACATTACAATCACGATAATTTATCGAGCTCTGAAATCCAGAAGGCATTGAAAAGTGTTCAAATTGCGAAACGGTCGTTTTGGGCTGAATACATAAAAGTGAATAAATGTAATTATCGCCCCAAGCGCTCCGGCGTAAGATGTCAATATGGGATATGGCTACCATGGAAAGCGATGCAAACTTCCATGCAAGCAAGTTATGTGCTGCTTTACTCAACATTATCCAACTGCTGTTGGGGTAATTTATCCCATTCTTCTTTCAGTCACGAATAAGGGTGTCCTTGCTTATTAGAGGGCGTTGTCGACCAGAAAGACTGCTCTCCGAAGCATCCCAAAAATTTTCAATATGATTCAGATCTATAGAACGTGCTGGCCATCCGATGGGTTGAATACTTTGAGTGAGCTAGGCACTACTGGACGGCGATTGTTAATGACATGTTACGTTGCCATCCGTGAAAATGAATTTATTGCCCACAGCACCACAGAACACGAGAACATGAGGCAGTAGAACAACATTAATGTACCACTAGCCATCATAATCTTGTTTGCAAGCACACAAGCGACGGGCGGTCAATGATCATAATCGTACCCATACCATGACACAACTTGTAGGGTACTAGTCCTTTTCTTTTATGTTTCCCGGCTTGAACGCTGTACCACTCTCATGCCAGGTTAGTTGTCGTCCACAATTAGTCAAACAAATCACAGAAAAATATGAAAAGCATTAAAAAAATTATCGTAAAAAAACAGTACGTAAAATGTTACCTTAGTGACCATAGTTCTATTAATACATAATTGACAAACCAGTTAATTACCATAGGTGGTTCGAATCTGGTAATTTTCAGTTAAGTTTCATCCGTCTAGGTTGATATCAGAAAACGAACAGATTTTTAAATGGTTTGAATAGGTACATTAATTTATCCTAAATAACATGCAATGGTACTTGTAAAACACCTTATGAAAGCAAACCGCTAAAGAAAACGTCTGTCATATTTTTAAATTGTGAAAAAAATTCTCGAATTGGGAACATTTTCTTTGTACCTACTTTATCAAAACATACTTTCGATATAAAATAAATTGATTGGTGCCCCAAACTATCATCAGCTCTCCTGATAGAAATATACTGCCCTTCACTTATGACATTTGAGATTGAGTGACCTTATAACAGCACAAGAAATGTCTCTGGTGGTACCAATATTTCCACAACTGCCTTTCAAGGGGAGGTCAAGATTTAACATGAGCTCCTCTCCATTAAAGCAGAAGAAAAAGAAGACATGAAAGAGAGAAGAAGAGAGCCAGGAATGAAGAGTAATGAGAATCACGCTTAGATGGCCATTAGTGCGAAAAGTGGGGGCGGGCAAGGGAGCGTCCCATTAAATCCGATCTGATGGCTAGATGGCCCGGCAGCTCGAGTTGCTGCAGCATTTCGTCTTGGCCCTTCGCAGATCCTTGATTGTTTACCGTCTTGTTCCTTCTGCGCAATTAGAGACTGGGGACTTGTAATGGGTGCTTTTGTGGATTGGGCGTCATGGTCGTTCTAGTACATAATGTGGATAATAAGGGAGGATTCGGGTTTAATCGATTAATTCCAGAGCCTTGACGTGATTGGGATTTAATGCCCAGAAAGATAAAATGTGTGTTTGAAAAACTTCATAAAGTGAGGAAAGTTCGTGTTGCAAAGAACCATTAAAATAATGATGATTGCAATAGTAATGTAATAACTTCTCCTTAAATAGATGTTCCGAAATATCTCTCATTCAAATAGATGTTAAACGGCGATCCTGGAGTAGTGAACATCACATAATGATTTGCCAAAATATTTTTTAAACAAAATTAAAGTTGAACTACATCGTCTAGAAATGCGATTCTAAATCAGTGGTCCGGCACCAGACAGTACAAAAAAAAAAAAAAAAAAAGACCGGATCTCAGTGATATTTCTTGTTTCTGTTAAATTGTTTTCCTCACTCATAAAAAGAAACACAATAATAATAATACCCTATACGATATCTTTTACATGAGCTTTGTGATATATTTCCGTTGTTTTCAAAAGGTTTTCAGCAAATGTTTTTCACTTATGAATAATTATTACTATAATTATTTACTTTATTCTTCACGTTTATTTATTTTTTATAACAGTACTTTAACACCAATGAAGTTTTTTTTTAATTACATTAATTAATTCTTTTATTATTATTATTGTTTCCAAAAAAAGGGAAAAAAAACCTCAGCCGTTCGCAAAGTGAAACGGTCCCTGAATCGAGAGATTTTTTTTTTTCGGCTAAAAAAAATAAGAAGAACGGGAAAAAAGAAAAAAGGGATGGAGGCAGCCTTCATCGGTCTAATTAAACATTCATATGCCTTTAATGGCTCGCACAAATGCAAGTTATTTATTTATTTATTTTTTCGAAAATAAATAAATAAAGAAACAGAAAAAAGGAAAACCGGTTGGAGATTTCTTTTTTTTTTTCAAAAGGTCTAGCCAGTCCCGGGGGGAAAAAAAGTTGAAAATGCTGGTCCCTCGAAGAATGTATTCAGTAGTTACACAGTAATAAGTAAAGTGTTTGTTTGTAATTCAGCTGTTTATCCCGTCAGTTGGTCGATAAAATGAGTACCAAGCGCGCACTTAACCCTGGGATTTTCACATTTGACTGACCACCTAACCGGAAAATCTGCGATAGCACCTCAGAGCCCTTGGTCAGAAACACTGAGATGGGTGCAGTTGACCTTGGACCCCATGGGCTGCCGTGCCACTGGGTTTGGTTTTGTTTTATTTGTAATGCAGCACGATGCATTATTAAAACCTTGAGAATCATTTATAGAGATGTCTTGACTCTTTTTTCAACCTGTGTTCTGATAAAACACAGTCATCTTTGTAAGCCTGAATTTTTTCAGCAAAAGTTTCTTTCAAAGCACACCGGATTAAATAGTAGAGGAATGCGGGGCAAAAGGAAATACAGGCATAAAGTGAAATAACGAAATACTTGACATTGTTTGCGGTGCACCTACCTGGAAAAAAAACTTCATTGTATTATAAAATGTATTATTGATTCCATTCAAAGGATTTTTACCTCTGAAGATTAAGGGGCATGATAATACAAGTCAACTTCAACCTTGATTCAGATATTATAATATTTTGCTTCTTATATTGAACGCTTTCCGACTGCTCATTTAAAAACAGTAAGTTAGAAGCAATGTACTTAGGCATTTGGGGCCAGTTTAAAATAGAAAAATTGTGGTTCAAAGTTACTCCGAATGGCTTAAAGTTAAATGCTTTCTTGTGCCAATCCACGAAAAAGTAAACCTTTGTCCCGCACGTGACGGTTCATATATTTATTAAAAAGTAATACTCTTAAAGGGTAGTGACGGAATTTCCTGCTCAAGATAGGGTAGACTAGAGCCGCTATATAGAGAGGCCGACGCATCAGCTTAAGTTTAGCCATTTTGGATCGGATTTTTCATTGTTGCACTGCTTGGGTTACCACAGCAGTTTCGGATTTCGCCAAATTTGCAGAAAATAATATTTTATTTTATAAACAATTCACGTGCCGCTAATAATTGCTCACAATGAACAATCACCAAACGCGATAACTCGCCAGAAAAGACAACCGCTCAAACACGCGCTCCGATCCAAAAAGGCTGATCTTAAGCTGATGCGTCGGCTCGTATATATAGGGGCCTTAGGGTAGACCGGGGCACATTTTCGCATGCGGCACGTTTACGCAGTGCTCTTTTTTCAAAACGAATCATAAATGGAGAGCTAACAGTCATAACAGATTGATGCTGCTTCTTGGCACATATTCTTACAAGTTTTTGAGCATCAGTCGAGCTTCGGTTTAGAATGCAGAAAGAGTAATCTGTTTTCTACCGAGTCGTGTAAGTTTTGTGTTGACCGTTTTGAAGCTTTTTGTGAATAAATAATACTTAGTTAAGAAAAAACAAATCTATGAAATTTAGCTGAATTTTATCCTTTTTGGGAATTGTATTTGTATGAACTGAAATGTTATTAATTTTATTACACCTTAAAAATAAATCCAAACTTAGTGACGAGGCTAGTTTACGCGTTGACGTCTGAGCACCTTTACGCGCGTTTATACTGTGTCTTACTTCTAAACGTGCCTTGACGCATTTTCTCCGAACAGTTTCAAAACTATTTAGTATTTTCATGCAATTTAGCTTTGAAAATCACCATTTAATTTTTAACTGAGTTACAAATTTCTACCTTATAGCTTACAACAGTATGGCGCTGTCTTCATGCCCGTTCAGCTTTTACTTCATACACTATTCAGTCTGAAATATGTTTGCTTTATTTTAACGATGGGAAGACATTATGTTCAAAACACTAAGAGAACCACATAAGGAGTCAAAATAAGTATGCGTAAACGTGCCCCGTGTCCGGGACAAGTTTACGCAACCGACTTGAACATAAAAATAATTTTTTTAGCGGTTAAAAATACAAACTGAGCTACAACTGAATCTACCAATTTTGACTCCATTAACTGCTTTATCAAACTGCAATATTGAAAGTTTCCTAAGATAAAACATAACATTTAGAAATTCATTGAAAGAAATCCGTGTAATCGTGTCCAAGTCTACCCTATCACACATAAGTTTGTTATTTGTTAAGCAAAAAAAGTTGTTCATTCATGCTTTAAAGTATTATTTTTATGATGTATATGAGGTGTCACGTGCGGGACAAAAATGATCATTTTCCGTGGAATAGCCCTCTTCGTTTCTATTCATGTTGATGTTCCTACAATTTGTGTATTGATTGTAATCGCTTCATTTTCAATAAGTATAGAAAAATATTCAACCATTTCACACTCTTTTCCATATGTAATATTTCTTTTGCAAAAACGACAAGAGAAGTTGGCCAATTACTTGTTTAAGATCTTTTTTATGCAATCGCTTTTAAGTTTTGGAACCGCAACGGGGAAGAACTGGATGCGGCAAAATCAAATATATTTTGAAGTGAAATGACAAATATATTTAATGTGCCAAATACTTTATGTACTATTTAGAAGTTTTGTACAACGACAACAAAAACAAATTGTAATGGGACCCTACTCAGTGGGTTTCGTATTTTTACAAATGGAATGGAATGGAAATGGTCACGAAATTTGCAATCGTTATATTGAACTTGGCGATTTTTTGGAATAGGTAATACGAGGCATATCCAAAAAAAAAAAAAAGAAAGAAAAAGAAATGGTGATTAAGATGCAGTAATTAAGATAAAGGTTTAATGGCCGATATCCATCAGTGCAGTTGTCAAAAATATTATTTACAGCATATACCGTTATGTATTTTTATTTCTTATCAATCTAAAATAAGTAATCTGGAAACTTTATATTTAAATGAAGTTTTGCTGTTTCAGTTTATCTATATTGATGTTTTTCCTAGAAAAAAGGTAATTTTACACAAAAAATCCTTTTCTTACGTAAAATCTGCTTGAGTTAAACCCTGAAAAAATATGAATAAAATTAAACCGCAGACGATTTGTAACTATGAGGAAAAAAAAATTCCGCTCTCTAAATAAATATTGAAAACAACAGTTCCTATGGTGAACTAAAAAATCAGAACAAAATCAACTTTAATCAAGTGTGGATAATAAGCAATTCGCGATTGCAGAAAAATGTATTTCCACTCAATGCCAAAGAGTTCAGACTACATATTTCCTTTTATTTCACGTTACAGTTTTTCAAACTAAAGTTTAAGTTACAAAAAGTACTTTTATCGTCATCAAATCGAGAGCAAATATTGGTATAGCTTCGATGTCTGATACGACTCTTATAAAATAATCATCTTATGTTACGAAGCGACTGCAATACCGTGCAAAAAACTTAGAATGTTATTAACATTCGAATTAAAACCAGTCTGTCGTGAAGAGAATTAAGTAGAGAACTCACTTTAATCTGCTAATAAAGTTGGGAAGTTCTTCGAAATTCGGTAGAGGGGCATAAAAAAAGCACCATCTTCAAAAATACTCTTCGTTTGCCTTCACGGCTCACAATTTAGTTTTCTAATTTACAACTTAAAACAGGAAGAAAAACGTTTCAGATCAACGACCGAGAAATGTAATTAAGTCAGAAACTGAAGGCGGGGAAGTGAAACGTATGCATGATTCTGGAAATGGAAATCTATTGAAAAAAAAAAAGTTTCTACTTCTTGAAAACATGTTTCAATGTTCCTTTCACACATTACGTTCTAGTAAATTTACATAATGTATGTTTTCAAAATTGGATCTGTTTCTTTTTTGACGACAACGGTGTCTATTCTTTTAGTAGTTCTGTTTAAAAAGGTGTATCAAAGTATTAATCAAAGTATCAAGTGAGTTTGGCTTCTGTAATGCTTATAGGGCTTCTGTTACCACTACCTAAATAATTACAATCCCAATAAGCATATTATTGATTGGAAATATTCTGTACTAGCAGTACCCGCAAGACGATGCCCATGCTAAGAACGTAAAGGAGGTCTGTTGAATAAAAAAATCCACCCCCCACCTTCTGATGTGAAATGATTATTGTTCTTCAACTAAAATGCGTGCACACCTTTTCGAAAAACCTATTAATGTCTCTTTGGAATTTAAAACTGTTAGCCAAAACACATAAAAAGGTATACAGTAGCTTTAAAACTCAAAATAATCCATCGCTTAATGCACCAAGCAAGCACGCTACCCGAACCCTGCCCTTTAGCGAGTGAAGGTTTTTTTTTTTTTTTTTTTGACATTTAAAAGTTTTGCCAAATAAACAATGCTATAATAAACACGTTATAAAGAAAAAAAAACAATTGAATAATACGACAAATCAAATTATTTACTTATATAAGTAGCTATCTTCAACTATAAGTACAAAAACAAACGTTGAAGAAATAAGGATGACAAAACCCAATAGAAAAATTCTACAAAATCAAATTATGTATCTGAATATCGAAAAAAAAAAAAAAAAACGCATTCGAAAATCAGTTCGCTAGCCACGCCACATGGTTCTTCGCAGATGTCGAGACTGTCAGCCAGCGCCCTCTAGATGAGTTAACTTACCCGGCCATCTAGTAGGAATTCATAGAACTAAACAATAAATTAAACATTTAATTTTCAATTATTTCGATCAATCTAATTTTTAAAAAATAGCCTATTCGCAACTCCAGCGCACGAATATGCTACCTTGCGGTGATTTATAAAACTGCCGGGAAAACTAAAACACTGCCACGTTGCGTTCCACGTATGTCTGCTGACGTAAACACAGGCAGTTTGCTCTGAGTATTTATAAACGCAATCGATGTGTCTTAGTTTGCTTTCAGCTACAGAAATTAATTCGTCCGTTAGTAGTATTCTCGAGCTTCTCAAAATAATGTTAGTTTTCATTATTTCCTTCTGAAATATGAGTTGATTGAGAAATGGTGAAAGCGAAAATTTTGGATTAACAAACTTGGATAACGTTATACAAGGTAAAATTTTTATTGTTTTGTATGAATTTGTAAGAATATGGTTTTTTTAAATCTTAAATTAATTAAACTAACCATATTTTACAGCATCATTTAGTTGAAATGGACAGTATGCAAAATATTTTCTTGAATATATTATCGTAGAACAAAATGAAAAATGTTTAACCGAGAAAGAATTTACTTTATTCCTTTTTTTCTCAGCTGAAAGGTTTCTCCCAATTTGTTTAGGGTTATAGTTTTAGTATTCTGCGAGCAAAGTAGCTTTGGCGAGATTTCGCGTTTTTAGTTAAACCATTTTTAATTTTTATCATGAGTGGAATAAAATGGTAGTAAGATTACGGAATTCGATAAGTAAAAAGAAATAATGGTCAATCAACTGAAAAGAAAACTACCACTATATATCCGTGAGAATTTTGTTGGTGATTTGCATAACATGACATAATTAAATCGTAACTCAGAAATTAGAAAAATCGAAACAGAAAAACTTTAAATTAACCGATTCGGGAATTCGAGAGAAATAACTCAGCTACAAATGCAAAACAATAAGCGATAGCCAAGCAAGGCAAAAAAGTATCATCTTCTTTCGATAATAATTTGTAATGTCATATTGAATTTTCTAGCATTAATTGTTATTCTTGTCAAGCCACAATTATTATTTAGTTTTATCAAGAATTGATAAACATCGAATTCCACATCGTGGAAATAGCTGCTTAGAACTACGAACTACGTAGTTTGCATTAATCTTTGACGCTTAATAATGCTTCTTGATTTCTCATTTCTTTCTGCGTGGGCCAGAATATCCACAAGACTTTGAAAATTAATTTAAAAAGAATAAAGCGAAAAAATCATACATAGGAACAAAAATCACAACACTTTTAGCATTTTCTTCGTTACCACGTGCGTTTGTTTTAGTTTTTTCGTCCGCCATTAGACAGTGACTGCAGTGCCCCCTATAATTCGTTGGAGTTGCGAATAACCTCCGTCATTTAATTGACCATTGAACACAAAAAGTATTTTTCAATTCGAACCTGTAGTTCCTGAGATTAGCGTTCAAACAAACAAACTCTTCACCTTTATATTATTAGTATAGATTTAACTAAATGTTGAAAAAGTGTTAATATTTGTTTTTCTTTGTATTAAAGCATATGGGTGATTCTCCAAAAACCTAACAATATTATGTCCCCGTAGCGAAACACAAAAAGTGTTTGCCCCAGAACGTGTTTTCATTTTTCAATAGTTAGAAACATTTTATCTGATGTTATTCTACTCTTATTTAAAAAAAAAAAAAACAATAACTCATTTAGTTTTTTCGACAATTTTTTTTTTTTTTTTTTTTTTTGAATAACCAGAAAGTCACACTTTTGGCGTGTCCTCATCCGTTTTTCAAATGAGCTAAAATAATTTGAAAATTTTATATCAACATTCCACAAATTCAATTTGTAGTACAAAATTAATCATACTTAAAGGGGTAAAATAGCATTCTTTAAATAAATTTAATTGTTTAAATCATCAAGGTTTCATCCTCATTTTAAACGTTGTCCCCAGGTTTTCATGTCATTCTCCTGTCCTAGGAATACGTTCAATTATTATAGATAAGAAAAAGGAATTTTTAGTCTGCTGTTCTATAACATTGTTTGTTATCACCATTTTGTTGGATTCCTTGAGTGTTTTGTTAATATGATTTGAATGCTGTTCTCATTAAAATTTTTCAAGAAAAGGGTATGAAACATTTTCGCTGTCATTCTCCTGCACAATATATTTATGTTTTAAATTAACGAAAAATTTTAACTCTACTCATAGTGTGTGTTTGAATTAAGAGGTTAGAATAGAAAAATAACAATTTTTACCTTAAACATAATACTGGGCTTACGTAACAGGTAAATTGAATGGAACTTTTCATACTCCTGTCCTAAAAAAGTGTCATACTCCTGTCCTAAAAAAATGTCAAATTCCTGTCCTAAAATTATCATTCTCCTAGCATTATCAAGCATTGGTAATGCATCCCGTAGAATAGAAGGATTTATTTCTATTACATTAGTTTGAAAATAAGATTGATTGAAAAAAAGATAGTTAAATTTGGTAAACGATAAATAAAAAATGTATCAGTGGAATTATACTATTTATTTATTTATTTATTTACTTTTTTTTTGTTCAGACGAAGCGTTGAAAAAGAAATTCATTTGTTAGGCATTTGTTTATCTAAATGTTGCTCGAGTAGGTAAGTGCAGTTGCTATAAATTTCGCAGTTGCTTTAAACTAAAAGTAAAATATATGTTATTAATATTGCTGATTCCCTTTCTGTTTCATGTTTGTATTTCCTGAACTACAAAACGATTCGCAGGTAATGAGAAGGTAACTTTTCTTTTTGTAAATTTTATCATACTGTGTATGGCTAACTTAAAGAAAATTTTAATGTAGCAATCGATTTTTTTTCGTTGAAATGAATGTCCGTTATTCGAAGTGTAAGCTATTCAGAGTGAATAATATGGAAAAACCTATATGGGACTTGTACTCGAAGAAATTGTTGATGTCCGTCAAGGGCGGTTTGACATAAATTTTGTTTTGTCATTTAATAACCATACTTTTTGATTTTGGCTTCAGTTATTTCTTTATTACTATAGTTACATTTTAAATAACCAATGAAGAAATTCATTTTGTAACTCTCCTGGTGCTGCTTGTCAGTCTCTTGGTGTATGAAAATTTGACCCCCTGTTTTAAGGGTGTAGCATAGTTAAAGTGAGTTCCCTCTATTTTTCTCTTAATAAGTTCTTAACAAAAAGGTGGTTTTTTTTTCAGATTTTTTTCTGCATTTTTATTTTATTTTTTAAATTTGCGATTGGAAAATGTCAGCATTTTGGAGAATCACTCATATACAAAACACGATAATCCGAACAAGTTTGCGAGAATGTAATTATTAATACTATAAAACAACAAGGTTTTTGCTTTTATGGGGGACGACATGAGACTCCACAATGATAAGATTTAATGCATATTAAACGCATTCACTTCAATTCACAAAACAAAGCAGTTAATTACAACAAAACTGTAAAGGATGGAATATTTTTTGAAATGATTTAGAATTTACCACTTAAGGCTATAAACAACTTGAACCAATTTTTTGATAAGAAGCGCTTCTATTTTAATGGGTCACGAAATTCGCTTGATTTAAACTTTTGAAATAAATAATACAAACGTTTTGCTTACACCTGATCACACGCAAGAAAAAGCTCGTTCTTTATAAAATGTTTAATATCTATGTTAAAAACATACTCTCAATTAATAAGAACCAAAAAAAAATTGATGTTATTTCCTTAATCTCTTATAATGTATACATTTTAATAACTTTAAAATATGAAATTCGTGAATATTTTTTTTAAGTTACAAATTGAGCAAGTTTATACTAATTAGCTGCTAATATTTTTACTTCCTTTTACAAAAAAAGAAAGTATTGTATTCGCGAAAAAATGTTCACTCAAAATCGACCTTAATTTCCATTTTGCGCACCCCCGAATGAATGTTGAGATTTTTTTTTTTTTTTTTTTTTTGACTCGACCACACATGGATAAGTGCCTGAGATCGTGTAGACACGCGCATTTTGCCGATTCCCGAGTTAATTACAACGAGTTTTCTAGTAACGTCTGTATGTGTGTATGTAAGTCGCATAACTCAAGAACGGTATGTCCTAGAATATTAAAATTTGGTACGTAGACTACTAGTGGGGTCTAGTTGTGCACCTTGCCTTTTGGTTGCATTCGGGTGTTTCTAAAGGGGTCTTTTGCCCCTTTTTGGAGGGAAATCATTGTTAATTTCGATGTAAACTGAAGTGGTGTGATAATTTGACGGACATTTGGCAATACATCGCCAGTCTTTTGGTCGCCAAGTTTTGTCGCCAACTTGGCAACAAATTTGGCGATTTTTTTTTAAAAATCTGGTTTTAATTTGGCCACTGTTGTTGATATTTAGAGAGCAAACTATTGAATCACATTAAAATTGCCAACAACGGAAAAATGATATTAAATTGGAGTAAAAGAAGTCATGTGATGCACACATAGGCTCGTTTTTTAACAAAACACTACGTGTTACAGATAAAAATCATTAGGAGTTAAAGCGGTATTCAAAATTGTACGGAAAATTTTTTTTTTTTTCTAAAGGGGATCCGTTAGGCTTCTTATCCGTTTACATACTTAGTGCTCCTGATATGGCGTTTCGTCTTTTATGTGTCCACATTTAGACGCGAATGCCAATGACACAGGTAATTTTGATTCCCAATTTTCACAAAGGAGAGGCAACAATGCTCTCTTTGATGCGAAATTGCACTAGGGATTTAATTTCGTCGATGGCATTCAAATTGTGCTGACATGCAACAGCAAAATAAATTATCATTAAACTATAGAAACCAATTTAAAACGTAACGGAAAAAATGCTTTTGTTAATATACCAGCATTTTCTATACTTTGTAATGTCTACCATTACAGCTATTTCAGAAAATAAAAAAAAACTATTGCTTTAAATCTGTTCCTTTGTCTTTTCAGGAAGACTAAATTGAAATACGTCCGTGCTTAGTTAACTACAAGGTGCGGCGAAAGGTATGCCCTCATTTTGGAGAGCAATAAATAAAATACTATTAAATGTAGAGGGTTGGGATTTTTTTTATTTCCTTTGGTACTTCAAATCAATCAATTGGGACGATGGGGACGATGCCCATACCCTACAAGAACTGAAAAGGAGAATCATCGAAGAGGTGAACGCCATTCCGATTCAGATGTGCCAATACGCAGCCAGAAGTTTCCAAAATCGGCTATATCAGTGCATTGCTACTGGAGGGTGCCATCTTGCAGATATCGTTTTTAAACGATAATGTAAAAAAAATCTAAAGTACCAAAGGTAATAAAAAAATTACAATCCTCTACATTTAATAGTATTTTATTTATTGTTCTCCAAAATGAGAGCATACCCTTCGCCGCACCCTTTTCTTTTATTACACAGTAAGGTTTTTTCAGTGAAACTTCAGGATTTGTATCGCTTTTATAGACTCTCAGAGTTAGTTACATTGAAATGTCAATAGATACTACTGAAAGCTTATTTCTGTTGAACAAAACACGGTTTTTCAGGGAGAACGACGGGACTCGTGTAAACTTTGCGTGCCTGTCGTTTTGCAGCGGATTATTAACTTTAACCCAGAGAAATAACGGGACTGAGCCGACTCAGCTGAGTAGGAAGACAGCAAATCACAATTTTTTTACTTGCTGTTTCCTACAAAACTTAAAAATGGGTAGAGTCCGTCCAGTTGATCAGTCGTATGCATTAATGGGGTCGTTTCCAAAATTTTAAAAGAATTTTTTCTGAAAGAGTATGCTAATAAACAAAGGATCTGACCATTTTTTAAGTAATTTGACTAGGTTTAATATTTAAAAAATATATATTTTAATCGGTGCGCTTTCATTGCTTACGCTTCTCCCGATGACATCACAAATGATGAAATGCCATTACCCGATGCCATTCAAAGAGCACAATATTTAATTCGCTTCTTGACTCACATGTGCCGACAACGATATGGTTGATAGCAAGCGTAGAGCGCAACGCTTAATTATCTTTTTGATTATCATAGCGTGGAAACATGGTTGACAGATACGCCGAAGTACATCATTTGTGATGATATAAAGATCACGCCTCATTTTCAAAATCGAACGTTTAAAAAAATATATTTAAAAATCAAGCGTTGTGAAAATAAAAGTTTTTTCTCTTTCAATTTTTTTTTTTTTTTTTTTGCTTATTCTATCATCTTCATAACTAACTACTTTTGACTGAAGGAAACAGCCTCATTTAATTCCTTGTTAATGATAAGAATTATATTTTAAAGACATAGTCTTCCGTCACACGAGATGAGGCAGCTTAGTTGAACGAACTTTCGAACGGGCGGTTACTATGTGTATCGAGGTAGAAAAGTGAAGAAATTATGTACACGACAGTCAACTCACCAGGCATATGTGCCGCTACCGTCATCAGCCCCATGACTAGAACCAACTTTTAGTTGATTTAACTCATCGATCCAAGCGTTCACTCTGCACTTAACTAAAGTAGTTGAGTCAACTCAGTTCAGTTTTAAAAGCGTTGTGGGAAGCAGCTGCTCAGTTGAATTCGGTTTATTGGAAGAAAAGTTGATCATAATAATTGCCTCGTATGAACACAGCAAAAAATACCTGTCAACTAGTTGACAGGCAATTTTTTCAAAAAATTGATTCAACTAACCACCTTGTGTGTAGGAGCCCTTATTTGAGCACTTTGATACACAGAGTGGTCGAAATATTTAAAAATCTTTCATCTATTACTAATGTACAAATCGTTAATATTAGATTATATACAACTAATTGGAAAATTAATTTTAAAAAAGCAGGATTATTTGGCAGAAATTATTTACACTCATAACGAAAATTCAACCGTTTCAAACATGATTTCTATAACACTTTTCTCGCTTACAATGAAGCGCTAGACATTTTTAAGAAGTTAAATCCAATAAATTAATAGAAATTCTCTCAGCCTTTTTACAATTAAACAAGCTTCGTTGCCAAACTAAGGGATATGGTTGTTTTCCGCGTATTGTATGTTCTCTGGCAGTAAAAGGCGATTTACAGACTCGAAGAGGCGCTGGAAGAAATATGGTGGCAAACGTGGTCGCCAAGTTTAAAAATTAATGATTTATTTTGGTACAGCATAAGATGGCCAGGCGAAGAATCGAGAGACACTAGTTTCCTCTTCGCATAATTTGAGTTCAAGAAAGTTTCTATACTTCAAGGTAGAGCAATATACAGGGTTTGCAAAAAAAAAAAAAAAAGATCCCGGTTATAAAAATTTATGTTTCATAAATTATTACACTTACCACTATGAATGATACATAAAAATAAAGATGAGCTGCAAAAGTTTTTTTTTAACGTACGTAACTACTTAAACGTGTATGATCTACACTAGCGCATAGTCCATAAGCGCATATTAACTATTGTATTATGATTGGCAACAATGTTAAAACCAAGACCCCAGGGGGTGTTTTTAACCCCAACTACCCCAGGGGTAGTTAGTAGTAGTAACTTACTACTTTTGTAGTAGTAACTTACTACAAAATACCCCAGGGGGCTGTTTTTTTTTGGCTGTTTCTGAACCCTCAGAGGTTAACAAACTTCGCTGCGCCACTGACGTTCCGCAACGCTGGATTGGCCGTGCAGATGATGATGGTTTACCCTTTATGCGTTGGCCAGCCACTTCCCCAAACCTAACCCCGTGTGATTTTTTACGAGGCTTCATCAAAGACTTTTTACAGCACCATTGCATACAACTTTGAAAGCCAAAAACCTAACCTTGCGCCAAAAAAACCTAATCAAACCATCCAACATTGCAAGAACTGAAAAATCGCATACGTGTAGCATTACGAAAAATGGACAGTGAAACACTTCAAAATTTATGTTATGGATGTGTGTCGCTTTACGAAAGGCGCACATATCAAAAATTTGTGAGTGAAAAAAAAATCTGACAGTTTATCTTTATTTTTATGTATTATTTATAATGCTAAGTGTAATAGTTTATGAAATATAAATTTTTAAAATCTGGATGTTCTTTTATGCTAACCCTGTATTTTCTTTTATAATTTCATTTTCAACGAACGATTATGTAGAAGGGATATTAATAATATATCACTACGTTATGTGTAGGGAATCATACGTTTTTTTACAGGTTACTTTCAGATATTAGGTATACATTTTGCAAGTTTGGTTACAAAAAAGGTTTTTAGACTGCTAAAGACGATAGCAGTTCCAAGCTTTTACTTATACTATTAATATTGAGGCACTAAAGTAACTTGTCAGGAGTACAACATCATGTACTTTCATACTAGTATAATGTTGTTGTTGTTGTTGTCTTATGCCAGCTAGGCTGGCAATTTGGGGTGCTCAGCTTCACTTTTCCAGCTGTACCGTAATTTGGTGTGAAGTCCGACTTCCACAGTATACACATGTCATAGGGACCCGTTTATAGGGTAGGCAACCATTCACAGCATAACAACACATTCACACAAAGGAAGGACAAAGACAGGAGAGAGAAAGTACGTCTACGCCCGAGTCTGGGTTCGAACCAGGGACCACCTCATCGCAGTCAGATTCCTCTGCCAAGGCAGGCAGCATACTAGTATAATGAGAAACGCATTTCAGAAGAATTTAAATGAACTGCTGCTAGTTTGAATATAGAATGAGAACGAAATAATAATAAAAACGAAAGATTGCACGATTTGTGTTAATGCAAGGTTTAAAGTGATTTTGTTATCCTTGACTACAAAACATGATGCAATAGTGTTGAAAAAAATTAATTGTTAACAAGTAATGTCCTTTGTCAAAGAAAGGACCTCTAAATCTCTACGCATCAAAAACTATTTAGGCAAGAAGTATATTAGAAACAAATCGATACTAATTCACGATAGCTGCGGGAATCTCTTTTTCGGTTTAACAAGCTGATGTGTGCATCACATGGTTTCCTTTTGCTCCAATTTAATGTCATTTTCCCATTAATGGCAATTTCAATGTGAATCAATAGTTTACTCTCATAATATCACCAGCAGTGGTCAAATTAAAATCAGATTTTTAAAAAAAATTTTAAATCATCAAATTTGTCGCCAAGTTGGCGACAAAACTTTGCGACCAAAAGACTGGCGATATATCGCCAAGTGTCCGCCAAATGATAACACCATTTGAGTTTATATCGAAATTAACAATGATTTCCCCTCAAAAAGGGGCAAAAGACCCCTTTAGAAACACACGTTCTTAGGCACTTATCCACGTGTGGTCGAGTCGAAAAAAAAACTCAACATTCATTCGGGGGTGAGCAAAATGGAAATTAAGGTCGATTTTTGAGTGAAATTTTTTTCGCGAATACAAATTACTTTCTTAATTATTATTACTTTCTTAATTATCTTCTTTCTTCTCAAATTAATTTATTTTACTAATTACAATTACTTTCCTTGTTTGTAAAAGGAAGTAAAAAAGATTGTTATTGCCATATTCAGTGTGTTAATGAAGAGTCTCGTTGTTAAGTGGAGATGCAACAATGCTTTGGGGATTGCGGTGAGTTCTACGCGTAGACATCTCTTTAAAATGCATTATCATTTATGTATTTTTGTGAGTTAGAAGGCGTGCGAAATGCTATGATTGAAAACTGAATTGCAAACTCTAAAAGGTTAGGAAACGCTGATTTGTAATACTTTTCCAAACCTTAGTAATAATACCGCTACCAAAAAGAAAATAGGTGGAATTAATCGACTTCAACTCAATTTATTTATGCTTCACTTTCGAAAATCAATGACTAAATCGCCTTTCTGCGAATTTCCACTTAGGAATGAAATGAATTTTTATTTTTCAAAACAATTTCAGACAAACGTTTTTCATCTTTTCTGTTTATCAATTATGTTTTGAATTTGTTATTTACTTATATATTTAAAAAAAATTTCACAGTGAAGAATTTAAAAAATAAATCTTGCTAAAACACTTTGCTTGCAAAAAAAATCACGTTGATTTCCAGTTTACTGTTTTTTAAATAAAAACCCTTGAAAGCAGCCGGTGAAAAGATTTTCCCTCCCAAAACAACTATAAAATAATACCAAAAAAAAAAAAAAACTTAGAATACCTATTTTAGTTTCTTTCTTCATACTGCACTGAAAAAGGCAATCTACGACAGATTCTTAACACAGAAAGAAGAGCAAGAGCTAATGCTCTTTAAAAAAAAGAACTAAATAAAAAAATATATGTATATACTATCATGTTTCATTTGTTTAAGCAAAAGAAGTAACGCATTTGGGAATCTACCTCTGAACACTCATTTTATGCAAATGAGGTATGGATTTCCTCTTCAGAAAAACGAAGAAAAGACTAGAACACGCCACATATTCATTTGGGTCTCTTGCAGACAAAAAAAAGAAGAAGAACTACAAATAAGCGCCACTTGTTTTATTTCAGCAAGATATAATAGATCTTTATAATACCTTGGCAATACAATGAAATACTAGGTGATAAAAAAAATTAGTATACATTTTGAAATTGTATTATATACAAGGAATAATAATGTATGCAGATATCTAAAAATTGACACACATGCTTGAAATGACATGGGGATTTATTGAAACCAAGGGGAAAAAATATGTTGAGACATTGGCGTTGGATGCATATCTTAGCATCCCTACTGATGTTGGTCGATCGCAGCAGTCTGCTTACTCCAGATATCCTCAGAGCAAATAATCACACAGAGTGAGATCTGGAGACCTGGGAGACTAATCATGACTAAAGTTTTGCCTCAGCGATCGTCACCAAACAACGCTAGCAAGACATCTTTAACACGTCTTGTAGTATGGGGTGGAGCGCTATCATAAAAACTCTGCTCATATTTTTTTTTCTTCGTTGTTACAATAAAAATCCCACGTCATTTCAAGCATAAGTGTCAATTTGGACTTATCTACATGCATTATTCCGTGTATTATTAATTTTTCAAATGTAGACATTCTGATCACCATGTATATGCTATTGAAGCAAAGTAAGTAAAAGAATAATAAAATGCCTAATAATAATTATCGTCGGTTCCAGTTCATCGTCAAGTCGTTGATTCAGGTCGATAGAGGATGGTTCCTCCTCCAATGCCTCCAATTTCATGCATCACAAAAAAAAAACTCTTTTTTACACAAATATAAAATTGCTTATTTTAAAACTCCTCAACAAACTGCCAACTGCAACTAACAATTATGCGCCTGAGACGCGTGTTGAAAGTCCCGTGCCTTGCCTTGCGATAGTGTATAGTTGGGAGATTGACCTGCAAATCTTCTATTTTCTTAACCGTTAGTCCTAATTTTTACATACTTCCAGCTACAAAAATAGTAAAAATGAGATGCAATAATGAGGTATTAAAAGCTTGAAGCGGGAAAAAAAATTAGAGAAAAAATACGAAATCTAACATTTTATATAGCCCTCTGATCCCTAAAGTACCATTTAGGAAAATAACAAACATGAAAAAAATAACAAAAAACTGACCATTTTGACCAGTATTCTTCGAAATATGAAAAGCTGTGACTTGTACCTGGAAAATCATGGTTGTAATGCTTTCAATGCTTAGGTAAGAGCAGAGATGCTGCTTTCCCGCCTAATCTACTTCTCTAACAAAACGGTAATTATATCAAACTAGCTGCGTCACCCGGCTTTGCACGGTCTACCTCGAAAATAAAAGTTATGTCAAGTCACGCGTGTTAAACCACCTATATAGAAAGCCCTATCACTGGTTTCGTCATGTGACTGAAAGAGGCCGACTCGGAGGAAATGTCCCGATGAAAATCGTTTTAATTAGTGTCTCATAACACATTAAAGCTATTATTTTGAGAACAGTAATTCACCAAACATATTAACATTGATCAAAGGAGAAATCAAAATATTATTTTCTAATTAAACGCTCTTTTTTTTTAAAATTGAGCAAATATATAATAAAGAACGTAATTAATAACAAGATTACAGTAACCAAAATTGTCAATACATTGTATCATATCCGTATGATTTTTAACGAGTCTTATTAGATTCGAAAAATAATTTCTTAATTATCAGTATCATAACGAAGTAAAAATTAATGAAAAATTTAAATTTTAACTATCATAGACACATATTTAAACAAGAACGACATACTTTAAATTTTCCCTTCCACTATCGTAATAACACAATGGCTATCACAATAAAGTATTCTAAACGAGCTGATGTGTGTATCACATGACTTCCCTTTTACAGCAATTGAATGTTATTGCTCCATTATTGCAATTTTAATGTGATTCAAGAGTTAACTCTCTTAATATCACCAAAAACGGCCACATTAAAATCAGATTTTAAAAAAAAATCACCAAATTGGCGACAAAACTTGGCGACCAAAAGACTGGCGATATATCGCCAAATGCCAGCCAAATTATAACACCACTTGACTTTGCATCGAAATTAACAATGATTTCCACCCAAAAAAGGGCAAAAGACCCCTTTAGAAACACCCAAATGCATTCAAAAGCGGAGGTGCACAACTAGACCCCAAAAGGAGTCTAAGCACCAAATTTTCACCTTTCTAGGACATACCGTTCTTGAGTTATATGACATATATACGCACATACGTACATACAGACGTCACGAGAAAACTCGTTGTAATTAAATCGGGAAATGTCAAAATGGATATTTCGGGCGTCTATACGTTCTTAGGTACATATGTACGTGTGGTCGGGTCGAAAAATAAACTCAACATTCATTTGGGGGTGAGCAAAATGAAAGTTAAGGCCGATTTTTGAGTGAAATTTTTTTCGCGAATATAATACTTCCTTTTTTGTAAAAGAAAGTAAAAAGTGTATAATTGAATATGAAATGTGTTCTGCATAAATAGGAAAATATACATGGGAATTATATAAATCATTCGTCACTAACACTGTAAAAAAAAAACTAAATTTGGAAGATGTTATTCGTATTTTTTATAGAAAAAAACTGTTCGTAATAAAATACAGGATTTCTCTGTTTTTTTGAATCTGTAACCGGTTATACTTTGGTTTTCTTCGAATCTTCGAAATTTCGCCCGCGTGTTTGGATTTTGGTTCTCGTGCTCGAGTTTTTGATCTTATATTTATTTAAAGCGAGTAAGTCTTAAATCGTTTGCAACTTCCATTTCATTGCATCCTAATCAATATTTTATTATTATGTTTTTTTGTCATCTGTTACAGAGGCATATTCGGAAATTTACCTTTGTATACATGTATTTCGTAGTAGTATAGTAAATATTGAAATGGATTTATGAAAGTATAGTTTCATTTTTTTAATCTTCATAAAATAATAAATCAGCTTGAATAAATAATAAAAATACGGAAGATTTCTGTAAAATAAACGGAAGAAAACTGGCGTCCTGGCTGACAGTTTTTTTCTGTAAATTTTACGGATTTTTTTTACAGTGTATCCGCAACACAAAGTAATTAAATGAATATTTTGTGAAACAGAAAGCAATATTTTAAAAAATGTCAGTTGTGAGTGAAATATTTTCTTTTTGTTTACTTGAATTGGTGACATAAGTTTCATCTTTCACTATCAATTAAAACAAGTTTTTAGCTTTATTCTTACAGATTTTCGTGAAGTCAGTAGCTGCATTTTATTAAAATTATTGAAATGATGAAAACAAAATTTAGTGATCAGAATTTTATTTATACAAAGTGTAAAAAAAAATATCTAAAATGTTAAAGTTCTGTTAATATTTCTTTCATTGCAAAATTGCGAGAAAGAACGAGGATGGCTTGAAAAAGAAAACAAAATTTCTTACTTGTTTTTATGTTGTAAATAATATCCATGGTGAATTCCAGGAAAAAGGCGACATGACACTTGAATTTTAAAAACTTAATAAACTGTCACTTGCCATATACCATTCTCTGCAGAAATAAGTGAACTTATTGAATCTTAACCTGTTTTTCCCAAATAGTTTAATGACTTCCGGAAACTCAAGGGCAAAATCAAGTTCTTTCTTTATATTTTTACAGAGCAAAAAATCTTTTTTGTTACATACTGTAATTTCAATAAACTTATTATCAGCACATACTATTTAGATTAATTTTTATCTTTTAAATGCCTAGTTAAACTTTTTGGTAAGTAATTTTAAATTTCTTTTTTTTCTTTTCAACCATGAAATAGATTCATTACTAAGGTGACAATTTGATGTCCTCCCCCTATCAAAATACTACATCTCAGTTAGTTCACCATGAACCTATTGGGGATAGAAACTAAGTTTTTTTCATTAAAAGCGGAATCATGCCCCTCGTCAAGGAGGAATAGTTATTATTTTAACGAATATTTAATTTATATGTTTTTCAATTGTAACGGAAGGAAAAAACTATTCGGTAACGGAAGGACATGTAACTATAAGCTGATACAGGGTAAAATTTTAGAATGCTAGTATGAAACAAACTATTGTTTATTGTTAGTAGTCACATTTAAATGATATGTAAAAAATATTTTTAGAAAAAATGTGTGCTTTTATTTAAAAAATAAACTTTTATTTTTTTTTTTTTTTTAATATTTCGTGATTTTATTTCTTTTATTGTATGTGATGAAAGTCATTAAAACTACACTTAAAAACTCCTAAGCATGTGAAAATCATTTGGGTATGACATGTTTGTGATATGACAAGCTAATTTAATCAGTAACATATGCTTAAAAACTTGAAATTTATATTTTAACAATACAGTATTGAAACTGCTTTCAGATTTGTTGCCACAAGTCACAGGAAATGACTGTTGAGAGCATTGATGTTACCGTTAAACGCACTGCAAAGAGATCAGTAAATTCATAGATCAACTTTTAAAAATATGGTGAGAAAAGATTCCAAAAAGATCATTTCTCATCCTGACACACAAAATATGCACTTTTTGAATCCTGTGTCAAGTTATGTTATTGAATACAGTAAGTACTTCAGTAAATCTAACTAGATTTCACTTCAAAGTCAACAGGTTCTCAGTTATTAATAATGGTAAAAATGAAAATACTGCTGAATCAAAAACACCAAATCATAAGAATATGCCAAAGGATTTCTTAACGTTTAGACAAGTTTTGTTAGTTGGTGCTAAGGGAAAGAAATTAACAAAGGGCAATATTGGACAGGTACTTCATATAGAAGATGAAGGAATAGAAATAACTTGTTTGAGAATGCATAATTATCTGGGAATGATCTTCGTGTTTGCTGAGAAAGAAGATAAATGTTCTATGGATTATGATAAAAATTATTGAGTAGTTAAAGAATTCAGAAATGTAACAGATAGCTCAGACATTAGATATCATTGTTTTAGACTACTGTATTAGCTGATTAAATGTTCTTAGGTTGAAATTTTCCAAGTTTAATTGTTTTGGACTTTATGTCCTTCCGTTAACTGTCTTTCCGTTACCCTTAACAAATACATAATTTATTAGCTTAAAAAATATTTTTTTTTAAACTACAGGTGCAACTGTAATGACTGAACACTCCTGTATAAGGTCTAATTTTTATAGTATTTTCCCTTTAATAGATTAACTGAACTTTTGAGGAGAACATGATAGCGTGAAAATCATGTCGCAAAATGTCCTTCCGTTATCGTTTTTTAAATTTGATTTTAAAAAAATTGCTAACACACAATTCCCAGCTTTGGCTTTTTTAGCAACTTACTATGATGTGTATAAAAGTCCATGCATCAGTTTTAGAAAAAATATGTATTTTAATATGCTTAGAGACAGAAATGCATTGATTTTTTTTTACTGTCCTTCCGTTACCGCTGGAATTCACTCCATCATAGATTATCAAGTATCAAAGATTTTCATTTATTTTTTATTTTTCATTACAGTGTAATATTACTAAAATGCTTTTATTTTTGCATATTAATTTAATTATAAAAAAGGAGTTTTACTAAATCCAGAGTGAACTGCTGTTCAGTAGCATTTGTGACAAAACGGCAAGGAATTCGAAACTTAATTTGAGATTGGTGCTCGCGTTGGTGAGTGCTGAGAGCGCTAAACAACCAAATAAGGATTTGACTAGGCCGTTTTCTAGTACGTCATCGCTCATTTAAGGTAACCACTGATTAGGCATTCTTGTAGGTAGTGATGGTTCAGGCTTGAACAAACAAAAAAAAAAAAACAGTGAAATTTTGCGGCAGATTGCGGGAAAATAACAAAGAAGTAAATATTTCAAATCCTCCGATTACTGGAAAAGCCTTTAAAACAAAGCAAAAATTTTACTTGTTCATATTCGAGAAACAAAATTGACAACAGATCTTTCGTCTCAATGATTGTTTTTATCCTATAAATTTTAATAAAAGCAATAGCTACGTCGTTGCACGGTCGACCTCGAAAATAAAAGTTATATCAAGTGACGAGTGTTCAACAATCAGGCTTGAACAAAAAACAAAAAAATCAGTAAAATTGTGCGGCAGATTTCGGAAAAATAACCAAAAAGTAAACATTTTAAATCTCCCGATTACAAGAGAAGCCTTTAAAACAAAATCCAGACTTTTATTTGTTCATATTCGAGACAAAAAAATGGCAACAGATCTTTCGTCTCAATGCTTTTTGTGGAAAGTTGAGGTGAAGCACTGAATAATAATTTGAATGGAGGAAAGTCTTTGAAAAATAGGAATTTTACGTCGAAATCTAAGTGTTATCTTATATAATTAAAAACTGAGCGTATGTATGAATGTATGTACCTCATCTATGTCCAAGTATTTTCTCCCGAACGACAGTGAACTGACCATCGAATCAGGGATCGAGGAATTCGTAATCTTCCCGTCTTTATGTTTGGCTATTTAACATAATCCTCTAATAATAATTTGCGGAGATACCAATTAAAAACTATTAATTATGACAATTAGATTTCGACATAAAATCACTATTTTCCGAAGGCTTTCCTCCATTGAAATTTTTATTCAGTGCTTTATCTCAACTTTCCGCAACAATGATTTTATTAAAATTTATAGCCTAGAGAAAATCTTTGAGACGAAAGATCTGTTGCCATTTTTTTTCGAATATGAACAAGTAAAACTCTTGCTTTGTTTTAAAGGCTTTTCCTGTAATCAGGGGATTTAAAATGTTTACTTTTTATTTATTTTTCCGTAATCAGCCACATAACTTTTATTTTCGAGGTGGACGTGCAAAATCGGGTGAAGCAACTAGTAATTAATAGTTTTTGATTGATATCACCGCTAATTCTTATCGGAGGATTATGTAAAATAGCCAAACATAAAGACGGGAAGATTATGAACCCATCGATACCTGGTTCGATGGTCAGTTCACTGTCGTTTGGGCGAAATAACTCGGACAGAGATGACTACATAGGTACATACATAGATACATACGTTCAATTTTTAATTATATAAGATTAGTTTTTAAGAACCTGCAATTGTTTAAGTTATATAAATAGACTAAGAACTTTGATTGGCATTATTGCTGCACTGAAAGCATCAAAATTGTGTAAAAACGACACGTCATTAATAACAGTAGACTTTGAAATCCGTGTTTTCTTTGATGTCAAATAAAATAGCAAAAATGCGTCCTACCTATTCAAGTTTCTAACTTAATAAAAATAAATAAACCATGTTTCTTTTTAGAGAAAACATCATCGAGAAAAGAAACCCGTATTCAACAAACAAAATCCTGTGGGAAAAGTCTTCCACTGCCGAGGTGTTGATACAGGATACAGTTCTTCTGTGTCTTCACAAGAGACCTTAATGAATGCATGGCGTGCTTCTCACCTCGCACGCCAAGATCATCACCCAATTTGCATAATGTAGATGTTGGAAAAGTTTCTTCATTTTTTTCATCAGAGACTGTCAGTCAAATAATGCTGGGGAGAAACATTTCAGCCCGTGAATTACGCTGGCTTAATGTTTACGGTAGGATGTGGTGCTTTTTGTACTGCCAATTCGATTTGAAAGAAGGAGACTTTTTGATGCACTTTTCATTCATGTTTTGTATAATTTACCAAAAAAAGTAGCTGTTTCTATCACATGTGAATTTTACATTTGGTAAAGAACATTTTGTTTTACAAGCATTTGCCATTTGCTATTAGACGTTGTGGTTCTCAAAGGAGAGAACGCTGAGACCAGGCCAGTCATTTAACTGTATCACACACGTTGTTTATATATAAAATATATATATATATATATATATATATATATATATATATATATATATATATATATATATATATATATATATATGAAAAAGGAAAGTCTACACTCTCGTGTAGCATATGCAAACCACTGTATTGGGTATAGTCTAATGTCTTCTCCCGAATTAGTTCTCACTTTAGAAAAATTACTATAGTAACTTAAATCCACCACATTTAGGATCTTGACCACTCAGATCTTCAGTTTACTACAAAGAGTTAATGCTGTTTTTTTTTTTTTTCCTTTTTTTTTTTGGCCAAGAGATTTAATTATTGTTTCTTTAAATAAATTTCTTAGCTTTTTTTATTGACATTTACTCTTGCTAACAACATATGTAGACCTATCATTTTATTAATCACAGTTGTGCTAATTTCAATAATTCTTGATTTTGGTAGATTTCAAAAAGAGTTGAATAGCGGTGCTGAGAGAAATAAATGGATGGGTTTTCTTTGTTGGTAGGAACATTGATACGGGGCTTAATTGTGCAAGTGGTACATATAACAACTTTACATTATTTCTGGAGACTTAATGATGTCAACATTAATGCTCTATGTAAAAAAGCAGTTGAAAAACACTGCTCTCCCTATGTTATGAAAATTATTTAGTTTACTGTTAAAAAAAAAAAAAAAATAAATAATAAAAAAGGTGTCTTAGATTCATAGGTAATGAGATTCGGTGATCTGTTTTCCATACCGCAGAAGCAAATAATTAATTGTACAGATTTAACTATGAGTCTAAAATGGGCTACGGAGAAAAGCTATGCATTTCTTTTATATTTTGAAAACAATTGAAGTTGAAGACAATTAAGATGCAACCGAAATGTTTAAAGGAGTTGAAATCTTCTTTTACATTGTCCGAAATCACCAAAGCATTTGAATGAATCACCTAATGATCTCATGTGATAATATCCAATGACATCTCTAATTCAATACCATTGGGAAGTTTTTTTTTAAAATTCCTATGGATAAGTTGCAATAACGGCCAATGTTGTGAGTGGGTTTCTTAAAAACAGGAGTGAGACGTGTGCTCCATACCAGTGGTTGTACTGAAGCTAGAGATGTAAAATTTCCGGAAATTTTGAAGTGGTGGAAAAAAACGGTTTTTACCGGGTTTTTTCGGGAAAAATTGGAAAAAATGGAAAATTTAATTTTTTTATGAATAAAATTTGGGTTTCTTAATAATTCTGTTTGTTGGAACATATAAAGGGTTAACCATTAAAAAATATATGCTACCCACACATCTTCTTTTTCTGCTTGACAGAAATACACATAAAGGTAAGATTAATTAGAAAAAAAAACCTTTTTGTTTTATGGCTGAGAGCTTTCATGGTCAAACACCAGAAATAAGTCAAGTCGTCATTCAACCAATAATACTGGGGTAATGTGTGTCTAATCATAACAATTACATTTTCTATTTTAGATTGCCTTTGAAACTTGAAATACTAATTGAAATTTTCGACTTTCAAACATGATTTTGTTTTTTGTTTTTTTGAAAGAAAAATAATACAATGTAACTTTACTGTCCGAAAATGAAAGTTATTGAGTTTTGATTTTTTCTAACCCAGTCTAAGTTCAAATCAAAAGTAAATTGGTTTTTCTTAAGCTGACCCAAAACTTAAACTGGAGTTTCAGTTTATTCATATGGCCCTGATAAGCACAGTAGTAAAAGTAGTCATACCAGTAACTTTTGAACGAAACTGAGTTATTATAACCAAATTGCTCACCGTTTCGTATTTTACTTGACAAATAAAATGTTTTAGGGTCATTTGATCAAGAACTATTTTTTTGAAAAATTCTAAAAAAAAAAAGATATCTCAATCAAATATATGGAAGAGTCAAACTTCAAAACACAGTATCTCAGCTTGAGCCCTGCTGCAGAATCCTCTTTTTTGCTTAGCACGGCATTATACAGAGTGCGGCAAAAAAAATGTCGGACAAAAATTGTATCATTGAATGGAAGAAAAGTAATTTCATTTTAATGAGTGCCTTAATTATTTATGTCTCCCACTTTATTGGCAAACAATTTACAATATATTTCCTATTTTATGTATTGTTTTTCGGTTTTCTTACAATTTTAGCAAAATAACTGCTATTTTAAGTTGTTTAACCAAGTAGAACGACAGTTCGTTTGTTTGTTGTGCCTCGGCAAACAATAATTGAAACGGTATGCCGTTTCAAGTGACTTGGAAATGATTGTCGATGACTGGAAGCAGTACAAAACGAACAGCGAACATTTCAGTTAATAGTTAGGTTATCCAAAGGTGAGTCAATGAAGTCCCTGGATTTCCACCAGAGAAGTTGTTCGTAAAATGTGAATTTGTGCCTGATAAGTGCGACTAAGAGAAAAAAAAAAATCTGAAACAGAAGTTTTACGAGTTCCAAAAAGTTCAGGCATTCGTATGACTCCAAAGATGCCAGAAATGTTTGAAACGGGCGTCAAGTTCACGCTGGAAGAGGACACCTTTCACTGATTTACCGTTCAACCAGCTCATATCCCCCAGAACAATCAGATTTCGTCTGTAGACACGCCAAGTACCTCAGAAAATGTTAAGTATCGCCAAAATCCAAAGTCAGGCTTGATCTGTGATGAAATCACCACAAGCGACAAAAAATCTCTAGTTTTTTGTGGATGAGTGCCGTAAAATGAATCAAAAAGTGAACCGGAAGAACATTTTAGAAGTTTTTGTACTTCTGTGGGCCTAAGAGCACTTCAGCGATGTAGACTGATCATTTTCCTTAAACTCTACACTGATTCATATGGCCAAAAAGACAATAGTGGGGTAAGGCGCATTGTTTTGACCATGGTATCATCTTTTGAGTGAACGATCTACTCGCTAGACCTCAATCCCATTTATTACATTGTATGGCTTATTTTAGATTCAAAGATCTACCCTAAGCTACATATAAGTTTGAACTTCCTAAACCAATTGCTTTATAGGGAATAGGTTTGAATAAAGGACTTGTGGCCCTTGAATGAAAATTTTAATAAGCAGTTGTATCTCTGTATTACTGCAAAAGGCTGCCAGTATAAAAACAATTAAATTTATTGATTGCTAAAAGTCTTCTCATATTATTATTTTTTTGTTTTGCTAATTTATTAATTTTTAATCAAGTTTCATGGAAAATTGCTTGCCCGGGTTTTTTTTTTATTCTGCCTCACCATGTACATTTGGTTCACACAGTCAGCAAAAACATAGTTTTGTGATTGAAGTTATGCTTGCTCGTTTTATTAAGAAGGAAAATAAATTCTTCACTAAGGATATTGGTTTAAATTTTTTTGCAAAAAGTATTATTAAACGTTTTTTGATCCACATGCAAATTAAATTACTTGCATTAAAGTTACAGTATTTTAATATACAAGTGGAGGGGGGGGGGATTGCATCAGAATTTAAGTGTGAGAAATTTCTAATCACTTTTTGCAGAAAATTTCAAATAAAACTTCCTGAGAAATTGAAAAAATTCCTTTTTTTCAATTTTTCCGCAGTGGAAATAAACCTCTTCGAAAAAAAAAAAACGTTTTTTTTTTGGAAATTTTCCGTTTTTTTCCGACTATTTTCATCTTTAGCTGAAGAAGACATTTAACATAAAGAGTCGCAAAAAAGGAACCAAAACATATTATACATTGCTCCGCAGCGAATCGGTGTCAGCAGGATGAAGTTAAAGACATGGTTGAGTGCATAAAATGTCGCCAGTGAGCGAGCCAAAGCGAAAAAATATTTCACTTCCGAACCTGTAAAAATAACTACAGAGTTCAATTTTAACATTTTCTGGCCTGTCCTGTGTCGGTAAAATTTAAGAAGAGCATAGTTCATTTTAGAGCGATTTATTTCTAATTTGGACTTTTGGAACTTTATGAAAAATATTTTAGCAAGGAATATTTTCATATGTATGGCAATTTTGTCGACTTAAGTCAGTTCAGTAATAAATTTGTCTTTTGATACACCCTATTTTTGTATTTTAACTACGCTTCTCATACAGCGACGCAGACCTCTTGTTCTTAGAGGGTTCGGTTTAGACTGTCCATGTTATCTTTAACATAAAAGCTAATAGCATTTACTTATCTCAATTTGTTCTTTTATTTAAACAAGAAATGCGCACGATGCATATGGCCCAAACTACACATTCGTAGTCAAAACATAGTGAACTTTTAGTAGTAAAATACCACCCTTAAGATAGGGTTAAGGCAGAACTACATGCAGTATACTAGACATCCCAGTTGTCCTCAGTTCAATGAGATGACATTTGCCTCCAGCTAGGTTATTCACTATTCCTGACTGAGAAGTTCTAATAAAAATGAAACTGCAGTCTCACACTGTGATAATCGGGTTGCCTGGCATATTGCAAGTAGTTTGGCCTTATCCCTGGCTTAGGGGCAATAACATACTGCTAAATACCCAAGCTTTGCCTTCAATTCATCATGCTGCGAAGACTCGCTGGTGAAATAAATTCACTTTATATATCAGTTTGTTGGCACCCTCAGCTTCAACGAGATGACATCTGCCTCCACCAAGGTCACTATTCCTCACTGAGAAGTTCGAATAAAAATGAAACTGCAGTCTCATAATGTGATAACAGGGCTGTCTGGTACATTGCACATAGAGAAGTTTTCCAAACACAACAAATAAACAATCACTTCAACTCTCGAGTTCTCCAGTGAAAAATTGCGACCCTCCCACAAAAGCCCAAACAAAGTTCTAATTCTCCCATAACTCCATACGCTAGTGTAAGAGCAAGAGCAGAGTATCAGGTTTAATTATTGTACGAATGATCCATGGAAACCAGAACAATGAATCCAGGCTGCTGGTTAGAATTTGGCACCAAGACAACATGCGCTAAAATTGCTAATTTGGACTTCAAAGTTGAAACTTCAGTAGTCATATCATTTATTTTCCAACTTAGATGATTTGCCTGTGTGTGAGAGATTTTACGGAGAAATTTGGGGGGGGGGAAAAGGTTTTCATACAAATATTGAAATTTGAAATAGCTTTCTTTGAAACTAAAGTATATTTTCACATTTTTTCTATATTGCTTCTTTTTATACAAAGTGCAACATAGAAAATAATAATTTACTATTGTTGTAATTGTTTCGTATAAATTAAAAATGTAATCTATGTCCAGATCTAAAGGAGCCAATTTTCCGGTTAATCAAAATCATTCGTTTAACATCTAACACAAGAAATCCATGTTACTTTAAAAATTCCTTTTCATCGTCAACAACCAATCACTTAAAAAAAACTCGAGTCATTTTCATGTAAAAAGAAGAAAAATAGTTACTAATAAATTAATATAAAAATCGATTTCATAAATTTGAGGTTTTAAAAAAATAGTGTGGTACGCATATGCCGTCTGACTTAGGCCCGAGAAATTGCAAATCCACGTACACAAAGTTTATCTGCAGTTAAAAGTGAGAAACAAGTTACTAACGCAATTACAACTGAAACATTTAATGGCCATATTATATAGATCAGCAGGGGAAACTGCGTCCTCTATGTTTCAAGTAAAAGTGATTTAATAAAATTAACATAATAAAGCTTTCATCAAACTAATGTATAATAATCTGTAACTTTAATAAATTCACAGTTTTCGTTAGCACACTATAATGTAAAAAAAAAAAAAATATTCAATGGAATGACATAAAAAATGAACCAACGCATAACGTTAATGGGACTAGTTTTACTATGCAAGAAAAAAATAAATGCATGAAATCAAACAAAAACGAAACTTATTTCAAATCAGGATGTTTGAAGCATAGTAAAAAAAAAAAAATTTCTAAGATACATTTTAGCTTTTTTGATGTCTTGGTGAACATTTTAGTACTAATAATAAAACTTCACATAAATAAGTAGTATTTAGTATTGTTTAATTCCTGTTACATTGTTCTTTAGAAGGTAACAAGTATTTAATAATGATAAAATGAAATATGACCCGCTTGTTTAAATTTGCTATGTGCCTGGCGTAAGAAATAGCCCTTTCTAGAAAACCACCTTTATATATATATATATATAATTATTATTATTATTATTATTATTTCTAAGTGCAATGACTCGATAAAAATGTCGCGAAGAAGTAAAAAGTAGTAAACATTCGTTGTAAAACGGTAAAAATAAGAACAAGAAAACCGAAGGTCATCGTCTTTTAAGCAAGAAGCAACACAGAAACAAAGTTTATTCTGAATTAAACTAAACATAACATAAACAAAAGTTTTCTATGTATAAAACTAATCTTTTCAAAACGAAAGTTCTCTCTCTACAAATTTGGTCTTTTAGAAAACATAATAGTGAAAATGAAGAATGAAAAAAAAAAAAAATATATATATATATATATATATATATATATACAACATTCGACTGAAAAAGAAAAGACTTTTAAAAAAAATTCTAACTCAAGTAATATATGAAACTTAAGTACTTAAGCCTATTAAAAAGAAATCTTAAATATTTTAAGGCACTTTTTTTGCTCAAAAATGATTCATTTACTTTTTCTATTTACGTTCATTTTCAAGACATAATGGCACTCTTTAAACTACCCGCTCTTTGCATGGAAGAATAGGGGAAAAAAACAAAAACAAAAAAAAAACACTCGCCTAAATCGACATTCAGCCGGGACCAGGAACGATTTATACAAGATCAGAATAATAAGATTCCCAGGGATGGAACTCTAGAGAAGAAAAACAACGAAAAATAAGAAATAGCAAGAAGAGCAAAGACGAGAAGAAAAAAAAAAGGAGAAACAGAGCGAGAAGAAAAAGATTAAAGAACAATAGTGACTGCAAGCTGCTGGTTCTAGACGATAAATGGGCGGCATTTGAAAAAAAAGGCCGCAAATGTTCCTCCCAGCTTTATCGATTATTTCCCCAAAAATGACTTAAAAGATGGGAACTGCAAGTTTTCACGTGGCGTGCGTCTTGAGAAAGTATGTTTTGTCCTCGAACTCAAGCCCTTAAAATCAAGCTTGAGAAATGTGCAAGAACATACAGAAGTTGAGACACATATACAACAATGAAAATACGGGATGTTTATTAATTCTTGCACTGATAACTAAAATTCATTAAAAAACCTACTTCAGATTTAAACATTTTTATTTATTTGAGCGATCACGAATTGCTTATTGTTTTCACTTGACCGTTTAATGACGTTCGTCCTTTGATTTTATTTTTCTACTAGAAAATCGCCCGTCAAAGTATGGTGGGTGAAAATTGCTTCTACATTCAAACGAAGCAAATGCATTTTTGATGATATTTTGATAGTTGAAATTTTAACCCAAACTGAGGTGGATTAATACTAAACTCCACAACGTTAATTTTTGACAAGTTTTTTGTTTCTTCAGCATCCTAAAATGAGTCTTACCATTAAAACAGTTAAGTTACCGGCTCCAGTCCAGCCTTGGCACAATAACGCATTTCTCTGCATGTCAAGCATTACCAAAACAATGTTATCAAATTATCATGCTGTGGCGTGAGTTACATTGTTGGTGACGTCAGGAGCGTTACTTGATCAATGATTTCGCTAATATATGTATGAGGATGCTTATTATGCAGGCGTCCAAGCCTCCAAATCCGTGCGCGGATACTGTCTGACCCTAAAACGAATCGAGATTCATCACTGAGCACCGCCTTTTGCCAATCAGTGACATCCTACATCGCTCTGGCTTCGCACCATTGCAGACGGAGTTACCATGTTTTGGTGTTAAAGAGAGAACCCTAAAAGGGCGCTTGGAGTGCAGATTTACTTCCACAAGATGTTTGGAAATGCTTCGGGGAACAACTGCTACGCCTACGTCTGCTGGTATGGTGAAACGAGTCACTGTGGATCCACGAGCGCTTGCCGCACGATCCTTTCATCCTCTCTCCTCGTGGTTTTCCCGGTCACTCCAGACCCGGTTTGCTCGAGGGTACCATCTCGTGTACACTGCCTCCAAATGTTTCTAACGGAACACTCCGAACGGTTCACCTAGGCAGCAACACGGCTCGTCGACTAGCCTTCAATTTTCCTGCCAATTATCAAACCTCCCTCAAACTCGCTTAACTGTGAGAAACACTTTCTAACTCGTCTACCTGGCATCCTTATCTCATTAAGGTTCTCCGACAGTCCGGATGTAATCGTAACATTTATAAATCTTAAATTATGCACTGGTTTGTACAGCACCTTTTTCTCGATTTCACCCATACTGTAGAGTAAACGGTCATGCGCATTGACACCAAACTTGAATCATTTGCATATCAAATGTCACTCTTATATGCAAAGTTTCACGATTGTACCTCTCTTTCTTCTTGGGGCGCTATTTTCAATGTTCCTGAGTGTACATAGAGCTGCTAACCTTTTTTCTTAAAGTATTTATTAACGTTTTTATTTCGACAAATTTCCCTTTCACATACATCCTTTTAAGACATTGGTGAAAAATGTTATCTAAATGTTACTTGAAAATGTTTATATAAGTTTCAGTTAGCTTTAGATGGAGCAAGGATTTATGGTTACTCCATCAAATGTCTGGAATTTGTTTCTTACTCGTTCTTGCTATTTAGTGGCATTTAATTTTTTGTCTCGTCTCTGTGCATTGGAAATGCTTAATCGTTTCTAGTACCCAGGCCTCAGCAGTTTTTGATATAGCTATTTTATTTCTATGTATTGCACGATTATTTCTTTAACCATCATGATTAAGTTTACACGTGTTCTATAGTAATGACCTTTCGTTTCTCTGTCAAATCCTCAGTAAACATTATGCTCGATAGTTTTGATATTTTTAATTGTTTTGATGTTGAAGTAATTACAACATACTCTCAAACTTGGTTTTGTGCGGGCTTTATTTTTTATTTATTTATTTATTTATTTGTCAGGTATATGAAAAATTCAATCGTATTGAGACTCAATTGGCAAAATTATTTATAAAACGAGTGGGATGGGAAGGGGTGTAATATCCTTAAGTGACGACGGGGGCACCCCAATGGGAAGTCAATTCGACCTCCCAAAAATTTCCTTATTCGGGAAATTTCGTCTTACTATTTGGCGAAATTACCATCACTTGGTTTATTTTATTTCGTTTAAAGAAGCAGTTCCTAGTTATTTCGTAAGTTTTGGGGTTATTTTCTACGTAAGACTTTTTTAATGCGGTCCCTATCCACCGCATAAAAAAAAAATATTTTTTAACGTGTTGCGAAAACTATTTTTTACAGCTACTCGTAAAGTGTCGAAAGATTTTTTTATGCGGTTCCTATCCAACGCAAAAAAACAGGTTTGAACGTAGTTACAAGGAGTTCATTTTTAGTAAAGCTGTTTGTGTGTGTGAATGTGTTTGAGTATGAATGCGTTTGAGTGTTGTGTGTGAGAGTGTGTAAATGTGTGTGAGTGTGTGTATTGTGTGTGAGAGTGAGTGAATATGTTTCTGAGAGTGTGAATGAGTGTGTGTGTGTGTGTGTAACGTGCCCTCGATTCTGCAGATTATCAGTGACCGCTTATTTCAATCAAAATTATCGTCGTAGTTTTGTTTTTACTTATGAAATTTTTCTGCATATTCATAAAAATAATTGTAAAAAGAGAAATTATAAAATACCATTTGAGATTTCTCTAATATATATTTAGCTTCAATTACTCTTAATTTCAGACGAATATACATTATTTTAAAGCTGAAAAGTTCACCTCTTAACTGATATATTGTCTGCCATCCTGACATAGTGCTATTCCCAACACCTGCAGCAACACAGCCGGATATTGATAAGCGCTAAGCCTATTTATTCGACCACTATCTCGTTACCATAGAAACGAAAGTGGATTAAAATACAAGTCTACTTTGTTTATCGGAAAGCATTACTAAGCTTTTAAAAGGGTCTTATCTTGCGCCCGGTATTTTAAATAATGGAAGTTCACTCTATGGAATGGAAATTACTAGCTGTCGGAAGGTTTAGAAAACTTGGAAATGCGTAAAACGTTAATTGCCAGCGAGAAGTTAAATAATTTCCAACCGCATTGCTATTAATTGAACTCTTCCTTAACTATTTCAACTTAAATTCGTTTATAGCTTTATTTTATTGCGCGCATGCACTTTATGGAAGTTTTTAGAACTAATCCCAGGCTAAATAAGCAGTTTTTATGAATTCTAAACTTATAAATGATACGATAGTAAAACAATTACAGCGCAAGTTTCGAGATCACAAAAAATCTAATGAATCCGTTTCAAATCACAAAAAGTGAGTTTGTGAATGAAAAGACATCCAGCAATAGAATCGCTTGATTTTCAATCCATTAGCTCACACTTACCTGGAATTAAAAAAAAAAACTTTTAACTAAACGCGCGATAAACTCTTTTAATTAATTTGAACTTGCAATTATTGTCATCATTTGGTATTGCTTTCGAATATGATATTATGTTTGTGTCTTTTCAAAACTCAAACCTAATATCAACATTCCGACGCTGACAGGTTGAATTGAACAGAATTATATGGTTAGATGTTTCGAAAAAATAAAACCTTTCTAAGGAAAAAAATGGAATTTTTGAAAAAATTTATTCTGTTCTAACCTCATGTATCTATTTTTTTTCTCCAAAATTTGATTCATTTATGTAAGTATTTATTAAGGTTAGTGTCACTTCAAAAAGTCGTAGCCCTATGAAACAAAAAGCAGCGAATATGCTAATTTTAAGGGATGGAACTCACTGCAAATATAGCTTGCGTTCGACGAACCTCTCCGAACCACGTGAAATTTTTGACCAATTATAAGTAATTTTCACCTGCGTGTTATTCGTCTGCGCCATGTCTGCGCAAGTAACCGGTGATCAACCGAAAGCGTTCTATCTCGGTTCTATGAAGCATTGGTTCGTAAACAATCGGTTAATAACCGCTGACGTCATTGCTGTCACGTGATTAACCAACCGGTCGCTACTAGTCGGGCTCGTCGAACTAAGCATATTGGACGATATCGGACGATTCTGTTGTTCTTCTTAGCCTCACTTTGCCTGCTCGTTTTTGAATTTGTAGTGGTGGCATTATGAAGCGTCAGACTATCATGTCTTTTTAATTTTAGAATGTTGAGCCCACCAGTTAAGAGATTTTACCAACTTATTAGTTTTCTAGCCAGTTGAATGATCTCTGGTCCTCCAGATACTTCTTGCGCTAAAAATGTGCTGAAAAACAAATAAACGAGCGGTTTGTCAAAGAAAGACTTTAGACGCATTAAGTTTAAGCATTGCATACAATTCTTCTGATCGTATAGATAGATGCTATATTTTACATTTATTCTTTACAGTGAAACACTTCTTGTGTTCAATAAACTCTAATTTTATTCATCGTTAAAACCTTTTGTTTAGCGTGTTTCGTTTTGATTTTTATTCAGCGTGCTTTCAAACAAAGTATAAGTGCATTTTATTATTATGCGAAAATATAGGAATTTTTTAAAAAATAATACAATAAACATGAGTTTGACCCATTTCTTTAGGCACTCTAGTTATGAAAAGGTCTACATTTTTTTTTTTTTTTTAAATAACGCATTTTGAAATTGATGTAAGCAATCATATTGAACGTCCAAAAAATCTAATGTTGCAGCTTTTTTTTTACAAATTCTTACATGGTTAATTTTAATTTCGAGAAATACGTTATTTTACATTTTTGCAACATTAGAATCGAGAACTTGTTTTCTTAAGATTTTTAATTTTTACGACCATTTAATACAGTGACCGCCACTTATATGAATCACGTTTGATCTAAAAAGTTTTGATTCCATAAAGTGGCTGATTCAATAAAGCGGTGGATTCAATAAAGCTGGATATTGTTCTGTTTTTCGTGATTTGATTCATTAATGCGGTTGATTCAATAAACCACTAATTCAATCGACCGGTGTCCATTGTAATCTTTTTAATTTGCTTGTAGTTTGATGGTACTAAGATAAAAAAAAAACTAACCATTTCTGGATAGGATTTCTATTCACAATGATAATTTGTACGCTTAGTGTAAAAACATTTGTCAAACAATCAACTGTCAAAAATACAACGGATTTAAACTTATTTTAAGCTGGGTTATTTAATGACATGTTAATTGCATATTCAATTTATTCATCAAAGATGAGCTAGATGATAGTGTAAGTGCTAGGCTTAGAAAGATGGAAGAACTCGACCGTATTTCTCTCATCACGGATATTACGAGAAAATCTTCATCAAATAAAGTTTCAACATACACTTGGTTCGCCCGTCGTAGGGCTCATTTGGAGAGATATTAAGCGTCGCAACATTTGCGTAATAACCTGCTAATCATTCTCCTCTTTCCTAACAGCAGACTCATCCCTTTTAGCAATCTATTAATATACGTTTATTACAAAATTAGGGCAATTCCTTTTATTGCATTTTAGATTACGCCTTGAGTGAAAAACTATAGTTCTGGGGATTAATAATATAAATTGGGTTTATTACATTATAGCCCTTGGTGTTTATTTATTTTATATCATCATATACCGTCTAAATATATATATATATATATATATATATATATATATATATATATATATATATATATATATATATACAGGGGCGGACTGACTTACTTTGGCCCAGTCGGCAAAAGAATATTTTGGCCCACTTCTGTAAATTAGTCGAGCAAAGATATTAAAAAAGATATTAAACTACTACTAGTTCCTATTTTTCTTTAAGTTCCTAAATCAAGATTTAAAGTTCAAAAATAGAAATTTGCGAAACGTAAAATATAGCTAACACTGACATATTTTTTATGTGCCTTGAAAGGATACTCATGGTTATAAGCCTGAAAAGGCACTTCTTTAGGCTTCTATACTGACAACATAGGAAGGACACGAGGAAAAAGATGAGGAAACAGGTAAATTTCCCCGGAAATTTTTTGAAATTGGTTGATCTATATAGGCCTAAGAAAAGAATCGGGACACGGGGTTCTAGTTCTTTTCCAAGTGATATTTTCAAAGTTTATGTCAAAAAGGCAATTTTCGGTAGCGTTAAAGGAGAGGGAAAACAAGGGGTTCCCCCACAATTTTGTTTTCTTAACTTTTTTTTTTTCAGAATTAAAATCCATTTTAGGTCTATCTTTGTTTACAATAGAATGTCGAAATGGGAAGTTTTAGAAACGCAATTTTATGCTACCCTTAGAAAAATTAATGGAACAGCATAGGCAGCTCTCTACAAAAACGTTTAGAGTTTGAACTATTAAAAAATGCAAAACTAACTTTGGTCACATTTGAGAAAATAGGAGGGTCAGTGATCTCATTTGGAAGTATTTAAAAAACTGAAGTATACTTAACCCAATTTTAAACTACATTTCGTTACTATGGAGAATCTGGCGACTCTCCTTCGAAATTTTCCGACATTGAAATTTTAAAAATATAATCTTATAATATGTTTGGAAACATTGAAAGGAAAGAAGAAAGGTTTCCCCCAAGATTTTTTAGAAGGGCACCGTGCCCTTCCGCTTTTAAGCTAACACCTTTGACCCCTGTCCTTGAAATGTCATTCTTCCGTTTCAATCATTTATCCACAAGAATCTAATTAGAATATATCTGAATGTTTTTTGCATTACCTTTAAAACTAAACATCAAAAAGCTTTTTAATATTTTAAAAATAATTACTAACAAAAACACTTAAACTTTGTATGTACCTAGAATACCAAAAAGTAAAAGAAGCACCTTTTATATTCAACAAAACTTCTCTATCCTTTTATCCCTTTTATCTGAAAGCGCACTGACCCTTTTTTGGTCTGGAGGAAACGCTAGTTCTCTCTGGGCATTTCTTTTTGAAACTGAAATCAATTTTTGGCTATAGTGTAAATAAAAGGGTTACGAGGCTCTCTCATGAAAATTTCTATAAGTGAAATTCTAAGCTATCTTTAGTGACTTTAAAGGGAATGTCTAAGGTTCGAAGACTTTGGCAATTTTTCGATATTTAAAGGGGTCCAGAAAACAAAATGTGTCAAATTTTGCATTTTTTTCCCTATCATTTAAGAAACTTCTCCGTCTTTTTCTGCTTAAAAGGGCGTTTGAATCTTGTTTCTATCTTAATTATAACGAAAGATATAATTATTTTTGTTGCATTTTTTTAAAAACTAATATTATATTTAACTTTAAAAAACGTCAAACGCGTTTCTGTCCATGATGCAATTTTTCCCGATTTTTCGCATTCAAACTCTTTTATGTCAGGAACTGATAAGATAAAGTAATGAAATTTGGAGCATATCTTTTTCAAACAGTTTACCTTGATTTTTATACGGTGAATTTGAAAAAAAACATTACATCAAAAAATATGATTTTTTTTAAAAGTATCTTTGAATTTTTTGAAATTTTTCTTCAAATATTTTCTATTTTTATTGAATTAACATTTTTTAAATCGTCGAATAAAAATTAAAACTTAGATATTTGTGCATAGTTTTTTGAAAAAAAAATGTGAAAATTGACCAAGAATATTTTGAGTTTTAGCAATTTAAAACAACTCCATTTTTTTTAGAAAACAATAACTAAATTTAAATATATTTTTTAAATATTTATGTTATGATTTTGCGAATCAAACTGATGGTGAATCAGTGCAAAAAATTTCAAAACTCTAAATTGTTTTATACCACTTTTTTTCCAAAATCTGTCCCGGACCATTTTAAATCTGTAATACACAATTTCCTTCTTGGGCCTTGATGCAAAAACCAAGAACCAGGTAAGTGCAGACTCACTCATTTTTGGTAAGACCAATAAATAACATTAGTGTCCGATCGAAAGGCTAATATCTTTTCCACATTATTTACTACAAAGCAGTGGTCTAATCTTACATTTGTGATCCGTTGTTGCACCAATCGGAACAACCAATTATCCGCACGCAAAAATGAATTTTAAAAAAAGGAAAAGTTTGGGCATCAAAGTCCTCAAGTGTAGACTTAATACTGTCGTGACTTTAGGACTACAAAGGGACCTCATACCTGAAATACCATAGGGACCCAGGGTTACCAACTGCTCCGCATTTTGAGGAGTTGCTGCGCAAAAATGGCGAAACCGCATTAACCAGCCGAAGTTTTCCAGCTTAAATTTTGCTATTTCATCATAACAAACATGTAAATATGCGAAATTAAAGATGCTTATACTCAAAGATTGAAATTGTGCATAAAGCTGTTTTATTAATTTAGAAATGATTATTTTCCTTCTAGTGCTTAAAATAATTATTAAAGAACTTAAAAAATCAGATAAGTGATTTTAGTTAATTTTATTGATTTTTATACAAAATTCCGAATTGCTCCGCAAAATTTTAAATTACTCCTCAAAATCAGCACAGATGCTCTTCAAATTGTTTCTCCAAGGTTTGCAACCCTTGTTAGGTCACTTGTTAGGTCCCGTTAAGTCTAAGTCTATCCCTGATTACAACTAATGTTGCTCAAAAATAAATAAATAAATAAATAAAGAGAAAAAAAATCTTACCCCCCCCCCCTTGCCTCCACTGGAAACTCAGGCCTAAATCCGCCTATGTTCAGGATTTCTAAGTTGAAATTTTGTCCTCTTTCAGATTCAGTTTATCGTAGTCCGGACTTCCTTTCCGGATGCGATTCTGAGATGAAAATACTCGTATAGCGATAAATTACATTAGATTAATGAAATCGATTGCCTACTGACAGCATTTAGTTGAATCTGTCGCAGCCTGTGAATATCAGGCCAAGGGCATGTACAGAAATTTTTGAGGCCAAATGACTTTTACGGGCCCCCCTCCATTTTGTTTACCACTACGTCCCTCCTCTATATTTCACCCCTCATCTAAAAAATCTCGGGCCCCCTTCAAGCTCGGAACCGGGCCAACAGATGTTCCTTCTCTCCCCCCCCCCCCAACCTTGTGCATGTCGCTGATCATGTATCAACACCCCAAAGCATGGACCACACATTTATAGCAAGACCGGGGCCGCTTTGTCTAGTGGTGCAGGCCAATTGTTGTTAATATACGTACTAATATAAGATTTTTGAAAGCTCTTTTTTCGTCCCGGGTCCATTTTCAGGCCACGTCGAACCCCAATTTCTCTGGCTCCCTCTTGTTTCCTCAATGTGGGAGCCATGGACCCCAGAGCTCTAAAAACTAGAGAGAAAGTTGACAAAGAAAAGGAAGCCTTCGGACTTGTGGACTTCGGCTATTTACTTTTGCCCCTGGCTAAGGATGGAAGAAAAATTAACCTGCTTCCAACCACTTTTTCCCACAGAGTGAACAAATTTTATTTTTTATTCTATTATTAAGCTTTAAAAAATGTTAGATGTGAATTAAATGTATTAAGTTCAATAAAAAATTGCTTAAAGTGGCCCACTCGGGGATCCCCGACTGGGCCAATATATATATATATATATATATATATACTAGTTGACCCGTGCGGAATTCCGCACTGTGCTTCGAATTGTTTCATGTGGCATTTCACTCTTTAAAAATTTACAAGAAAGAACATTATGAAGAAGAATCGAAAAAAGGAAACGCAAAAAAAAGGGCGTGTAATTTGAAGGCTTCAGCAACAAAACCTCGTTAAAAACAACGTTGTGATAATGTGATCATCGCTCAACTTTTGGTTGTACGTATTTTCAATGCAAACATAAATATCATTAAAAGTGTGACTGAGTGAATCGTGAAAAAGTAGTAATTGTGCATGGGAAAAAACGGGTTGTGGCAAATACAGTCCTGCTTGTGTGAGCATCTGACGAAAAAAAAAAGAAATGCTAAAGAGGTATTTATTGGCATGGCATTTAATTGGCGCCATTCTGATTAACAGCATGACGCTCCAACCAACCGCGAAGTTGTGCCTTCGTTTTAGAATGCTATTCATTGTAGCAATGTGTAATGAAAAACCGAGAAAAAGCTTTTTGGCAAAAAAAAAAAGATCATGCGTCTATGTTTTGTCATTAGCCAGCAGAATACGCTTTACAGTTATTCGCAAAATATGGAAATTGATTAAGGAATGGGGAATATCTCGCGTAGCAATTGAAACAAACATTCTAGCGAAATAATTAGTTAGATTGAAAATAAGTGTTTTTCTTTTTGAAAATTGATACAATTTTGCAGAGCAGGCTACTTTAACCGTTACGACTTGAATGCCAGCACATGTCTTTCTTTTAATCGAACATTTAAAGACCAAGACCAATTGAACTGAGTCCATTTCTTAAGTGTAATTTTTCGAACGTAGACAAAATGCATCCCCCCCCCCCCCCCCGAAAGCAGATGAGTAGAAAATGATTTCTTACTAACGAAGTTGATAATAATTTAATTGTTTTACATCGTATTCGAATATATAGTTCAAAGCTTAGTCGGTAAAATTCGTAATTTAAATTTAGCGTAGTATTTTTTCATTTATACCAAAGGTCGAACACTGCTATGAGAAAAATATACATTTCAGTGTACAATGAAAAAGTTTTTCTCCACAAAAAGGATTCCCTTGAGAACGGAATTTTTAAATCTAATACTTTTTTATGCGTACATTATGCTTAGTGGTCTGAATGGAGTCAAAGCTTTAAAAAAAAAAAAGAAAGAACACCCTTCGATTAATAGTCAACTTATCTGAATAACAACTGTATCCTGCATATAGGAGTAGAAACGCCAAGTAGCATTCCCGCCGTATTTATTTTATTGCCTTACGTGTGTTATCTCTTGTATTTTATGAGTATATGTAATGCGTAATATTAATCAAAATTAGCTATAATGTCGGACAGCCCGGGCGGGCCCGAAGTTCGCTAGTTTATAGCCGAACGCTCTATAGAAAAACTTATCAATTTAACTGAACAACTAAATCCAGTGCTTTTAGGCTTTTTTTAAAAGAAAAAGAAAAGAAAAGGGTTAATTGAAGATTTTTTTCCGCCGAAAGCGACGCAAAAAATTGGAAAATTGTATTAAAATTTTTCTTTAAAAAAAAGAGAAAATTAAATATGCATAAGAACTACAGGCTGCATCAAGGTTTTGCAACAGCAAGAGGCGTTTCCAAAAAATTGATTTTTAGACCTTAAGTCCTTTCATCATTAGCCCTCCCGATAAGCTTTAAAATGAGGGTGGAATTTCTTTAAGAAATACGAAAGATTTCGCATACCGACAGAAACATAATCCACAGAAATAACATATAAGATAAGATACTGAAGAGAAGTGTGTTTATTTTTTAAAATTTTTGCAATTTGTTACAGTTGAACTAAGTTCGTTTTTCTTAGCGTAGCTTTTCGAATGTAGAAAAAATGTGACTATCTATTTGTTTTTTGCCGAAAAATGAAAATAAAATGATATTTTACCCATGAAGTTGTTAGTAATTTTAATTGTTTACTTCGTATTATAATAAATGTTTATAGTTTAAATAAATGGAAAACGTAATTTCAATTTGTGGTGGTAATTTTTTTATTTGTACAAAGGGTCAAAAACAAAAAGAAAAAAAAATTACACTTAAGAATCGATATAGCTACATGTTGCATCAAGTTTTCGTAACGGCAAGGAGCGTATCCATCTCATATATTTCCTATAGTTGCATCATTTATTATTTTTATGTAATCATGTAATGAGTGATATCTGTCTAATTTTTTGATGCAGATCGTCCGTTCGGGGCCCGAAAACTCGTTCTTCTGGTTACCATTCAAACGCTCTGCTGGTCGAGCTATTCAACTCCGTCGGTCACACACAGTAGTGCAAGTAAAACTTATAAATTTAACCGAAAGCCTCAATCCGGTGCTTTAAAACATGTTTTTTTGCCAGAAAATTTTTTTTTAGACCCTGTGTATATTTTTCGTTATCAGCCTGCATAATAAGCTTTAAAATGAGATGTAAATCAAAGAAATCGATCAAGAATTGAGGAAGATCTCGCGTAGGAACAAAAAACAGACTACAGAAATAATATATAATGATATGCGTGTGTGTGTGTACTTATAGAAAGAATGCATTTGAAACAGGTATAATTTCCTAACAAGGAACCATATAAATAAATAAACAAAGTTATGAGTGTGTGATGTTTTTATCAAAGAATGATAACTTATTTGTCAATTAGTATTTTAATATTTTCGAAACCGTTACTCAAAAGCGAAACAATTTATTTTCAATATTTTATAATTAACTATAATATGTTATTAACAGCTTAAAATTTCTGTCACTATTTATTACAATTACTTTAGTTTCTTTTTTTTGTTGGTGGGGAGGGGGGGGGGTGATTTTTCTATAATCGAATAAAATCTTGTGCATAAATCCTGATGCAAGTTATTTGTATACTGGAATTCTTACAGAAAAATCTTAAACTTACCAAAGTAAGACGGCTAACAACTTTCGTGAATTCACTGATAAACGTTTTCATCACAGTTAAGACTTATGTGTTCTTGTGCAAAAGTTGTGTTTTATTTCGAAAGAATTGTTTTATCTGGTGCAATCTTGCAAATGAAGTAATAGGGAAGCAAATACATCGAATTTAGAACGGTCAAACAATCGATATTAATGTATTGCAGCTTGTAGCAGGCGGGAGTTAAAATCTCTTCCGAATTTCCTGGTTCTCTTTTCTTTGCATAATTATCTTTGAAAACACATATTTTCAATATCCAACTATGTTCTATTTTGGCAGATGGATCACCAAAATCAACGTCTAGTGTACTTTAAAACAACGGTGGGAACACACAGTGTGGGGGGGGGGGGGCAGACAAAGCGACGCTAAGCCCCACCAGTTGCGTCGCCAGACTTTCTTATCAGCTGACTCAAATGGCTGTATAGCCCCAACGCAATTTCTGTTGTTCGCCTTATCTCAGTGCTGCGGCTGCAAGGCTGCGTCAGCTGAATTTAGATGGATATTTACGGGGGGTGATCCCAGTCGAAGACCCCAGTCACGGCAGAGAACGAGGCCTCATTAACATGGCCGGAATTACGTCACGTTGGCTAAAATGGTGGCTGCTCGATTGTTAGTTTAGTTTCATTGTGACAACTGACGGAAATTCCACAAATAATGGATAAATGACATAGAGGGAGAAAGATGATTAATAACTGAAGATTAAAAGAAAATTTTGAAAAACATTTTTCTTTATTGTGGAAGAGCTGATCTGATATAAATTTAGCAAGCTTGTTTAGCAAAGCATCAAAGTGATTTAAGGTACATTATCAGCTGAAGGGAAATGTAATTACTGTAACTGAAATACATTTTATTTAATTTCAGAAAAGATGAAAACATTTTAACCTGTAATTAGTTTTAAAATATCTTAATATTTAACATTTTGCTCAAATATAACATACTTAATTTGAGCAATTATTAACAGAAAAGAATGTTTCCACTTGTAAAGTCTTCTTTAAAAAATATGAAGTGGCAGTAACGATTTTGAAGCAATTTGTGTACAGTTTTAAAAAATGTCACACCATCAAATAAAACTGATAAGGATATTGACCTGGAGCAACTCTATTAGAACTAAAAACCGGTCAAACCTTCCTTTGCAGTGAATTAAGATACAAATTTAAAATATTATTAAAATAAAAATTGAAAGTGAAAAATAAATATGCATTCTATTAGCACATTAACCTAAGTGTAGAGATGCACCCAAACCTGTTTTTATGCGGTCTTTTTGTATGCGATTTTTTTTTATTTTTATTTTATTTATTTATTTTTATTTATTTATTTATTTATTTTTTTTTTTATTTTTTTTTTTTTTTTGCGCTATATTAAAATTTCAATCAGATTGGGATTTAATTGACGAAATTATTTTTAAAACAAGTGAGAGGTAGTATCTCCCAAATGACGACATAGGCACCCCGATAGGAAGTCACTGTGACCTCTCAAAAATTTTCTTGTTTGGGAAATTTTGTCCGACTACTCGGCAAAAATTATCACTTGGTTTATTTTGATTTCGTTTAAATGTTACAATTGTGTAAGTTTTCGGGTTATTTTCTATGTGAGACTTTTTTATACGGTAATGCGCGATAAACTGTTTTATACGGTAAACTGTGTTGCGAAAACAACTTTTTAAAGCTACTCGTGAAGTTTCGAACAATTTTTTTATGCGGTCCCTATCCACCGCATAAAAACAGGTTTGGGTGTATTTCAACATAATATGTTGTATGTCAATGTCAAATGTCACAAGACGGAAAAACTTGCAACAAATAAAAATATATTATCTAAAAAAAATATCACATGTGTAATTTCTTCTTGGTTGTTCTTGAAAATGTCGGGAAAAAAAGAAGAAACAACTTTTGATTGTACTGTCGTGCGCTGGTTAAGAGCAGTAACGGTCAATTTTTCATTTTTTTCTTTGCATTTTAGTCATTTGTTGTATGTTAGCTTTGTATTATTTTGTTTCCGCTGAAAACTTATTTCATGGCCTTGCCATGTGAGTAAAGAACTGCGCCTTAAAGTTTTTTTAATTTCTAAAACAAATATGTTTTGAAAATAATAATTAAGTACTGCAAAGCTTGTGCAGTAACAAAAGAAGTTGTAGTACGTCTAGTGATTTATCTTTTCATCCTGTTATTAAAATATTTCATGTTTTAGTTAAAAATACGTTTTTAACCACTGCACAATAGCAGTTACAAAAAGGCCAAATAAACGGAGAAAATATTTATAAAATATTTAAAGGATTTGCTTGCCAAAGAGAAAAATCTATACTTTAGCAGTACAGCAAATAGAAAATACGTAAGACTCGAATATTTTACATTCTTTTATTTTTATTATTATTTTTTTTCTTTTTATTTCTTCTAGTTTTATTTATTTTCATTTGATCCTAAATAGTTTACTTTAAAAAACACACACGAACAGAGGGAGACGGAGAGAGAAACAAGGCGCTTCTTCATGATACTATATTTTAAAAATCAAATTTTTTCGTTGTTACATACACGTTTCAGACTAGATTTCCTTTATTTGCAACTTTTTACTTTGTTTCCGTTGATCCAATGAATCTCAGAAATAGTTTTTTAATCTTTCAGAAATTTACTAAAACTAATGCGATGTATGTATATTTTCATAAAAATTAAACGGCAAAAAATGCAACACAAAAATACATTGAAGCAAAAAGAAAGAATGAAAAAAAAGAAAAGAAAAATGATCATTCGAAAAACGCCATTAGCTTTATTTCACAACAATTACTTCTTTCGACGAAATAAAAGGGAATGAAAGATGCATAGCATCTGAAAAAAAATAGATAGACACTTGTCTGCCTGTATACACTAACTGACAGTCTTTTAACAAAAAAAAAAAAAAGGGTACGCAGCAACAAAAGAGCTTTTAATAATTGTAGATTTTTTTTTTCGCTTTCTTTTGACTTTCGCTGATAAAAGCGAAGGATTCTTTTTAATGTGATTTGTACATAATCAACATTTCATGAAGACAATTTTTTTTCAGTAGTCCCTCCCTTCCCCCCTCGCTGTTCTTTAGAATTTCGCTCTGAAAATTTGAAAGGCCTTCTACCAACTGATTGAGACAAAAGGTAATGAAAACAAATAAAAAAAACTATTCAGAATATTTCATTTTGTATCACCTGGCAGAATTCAATTTCTGAAGAGCATTTTCTTTTGCCCGCGATTCAAATTCGTTTCCACTTAGAAATGATTTTTAATTTCGAGCTTTTTAATTTCTATTTATGGATTTGATAAAAGGGTAAGCTTAATACATTTTACGCAATTAAAATCCCATCAGAAAAACCGTGCTTTGGGGCACAGAGAATAGTTTTCGATCGAATAAATTCTATCAAAGTTAAAATTAAAAAAAATTAAAAAAAAAACTATAAAAGCATTTTTTTTCGGAAAAACTTGGAAAAAATAGATTTCACTGCTTTTAAAATGCATTCAATTAAGTAATGTGACAATTTAAAAGCTATCACCCACTAATTGAAAACACATTTTGCGTATTCATTTGAGCTTTCTATTCTACACTGACAAGGACGGAGAAATGTGTTTAAATATGTTCAAATTTATAAATTAAAGCATCGCTCTCTATTTGTTTTTCACTTATTTTTAATCATAACGGCTTTAAAACGTCATTGAAAAAAAAATATGTGCCTATATTGCTTTGGATATTGAGTTCTCTCGTATTTTGCTATTTTCATTCTGTACAACTAAAAAGCCTTCGTATTGGAAACTTTTTCTTACTCTAAAATATAAGTGTTTTTGGAGAGCTTTTTTTATGTTTTTATCGTTTGTGGCTATTGCGTTTGTTGTCTTTCTGTTTACTTTTACAATTATACATTATTTGAAGGGTTCGACATATTCCAGCGGGTCACCCGGGAGGCTAGAAAAAAAGGAACTTATATAGCTCTGTCATAATAAGACAAAAAAATATATTACGAACAAAATTTTTATACACCGTATTTTTATTTTCATTTTATCAACCTAAACAACATAATACTACCATCCAATATATAGTTGCTTCAGAGTAACAGTAGGATATCAAATCTCAGGATAACAGTGAGATCTCCCACTGTTGATTTGAGGCACGGTATGTGCGAACAAATGTTTAAAAAAGGATAGCGTTTCCAAATTACATTTAATATTGAAAAATTTAGTTCATTAGACGCAAATCGATATCAGATAATTCATCTACCTTTTTTTAAATTTAAAAGCAACTTAAATTGTCCATCGCAAATACCAAAATGTGTTACGTAGAGACCAGTCAAGTCGCGTGGAATTTTTCTTTACGAGAGTTAAACTGAAAAATAAATTATGAATTGTGGCTCCTAAGACTTTTTGTAGCGCCAAAGATTTGATAATTTCTTTCCTTCTCTGATTATTTGTAACAATAAAAATATTTTTAATTTAAAATTATTTAGGCATTTAAAGAAATACAAAATAAAAATTTTATGGTGTGCCTTATATTTTTAAAAACTATATTAAAAGTTTATGAAGAGAAACAAAGTGCATTAGCTATAAAATAGGAAATAATAAACTGCAGGAGAATTAACCAGACGAAAAAAACCATGCCAAACTCTTCTAGTCTTATGTGATTAAATTCACACTTCACCTTTCTTCTAACTGTTGATTTTAAATTATTCTGTCATAAAACTTTTCTATTATCCCTCAGAAAAGGAAAACTGTCTTTCAAAGCGATCATCGGAAATCGATAGGAGAAGTGGAATTTCAGTTGATAATTGACCTTTCCCGTTTACTCTATGACATCTATCTCTAATATCCCAGAGCAAATCTGCCCAAAAAGAGAACTTAAAAAGCAAGGAGCAGAAATCAATGCCTCCAAAAGCAAATATTTTCTCAACCTATGCCTGTGAGCAGTTTCGAAATTCGAATGTCGTATTCGAGAGAATAGAGGGTGGGGTACAGAAGCGTAGGGTGTCTTTCTAATGGCATTCAATCATCTGATTTATTCATATAATTCTATTCTTTTTTTTTTCTTTTAGCGTTCTGTTCACAGTCGACATTTGTAGTAATGATTGTTGTCACGACATGTGACACTGCGATTCCGACGCCTCGGTGATATGTTGCCGGAGGGTTTACCATAATCATCGATTTATCGCTTCCTGGGTTCGTTGGCGCTTTGCTTGATGTCTTAACGAAGTTCAATACAGACGTTTCGCAAGCGGAAACATGTTATTCTCTAACGCAATTATTTAGCTAAGAAACACTAAAAAAATAATAATAATTCAAAAAAATATATAGAGAGCGAAATAAGTAATAAATTTTGTCAGGGGCGCCGAAAGCTTAAATTTTTGGGCGAACAAAAATTCTCAATTCGCCGAATAGAACTCTAAATTTCGACGAATGATAATTACTTTACCGAATAAAGCTCCAAATTTTGCCGAATCGTCAGATAATTTACCGAATAAGGAACTTTTCGGAAGATCACAGTGACCTCCCGTGACCTTGACCTTTGTGCAAAAAAGTAAAAAAAGAGGCAGTGAGAAGCAAACGGATGTAAGTGAATATTTTCAAGTTTCGAGTAAAACGCGTTTAAAGTTCCGGTCCTAATTTGGATTTCATTGAAAATTTTATCTAAATCATATTGTATAGGTGCCCCCACCAGGGCTACTAGCACCATCTCTTGCCCCAAAACAGAGGAGTTCACCTACCATTTCAACTGATTATCTCCAAATTTTTGATTTCGGCACTTACATCCCTTTGCTTCTCACTGCCTCAATTGAACATCGTTGAAATGCACAAACTATCAAAAGCATGCAGACACGTGTTTTGGAGTTTTAAGGCGCCACTACTTTCGATGCAAAAAAAAAAGTTTATGAATGAAAAGACTTCCGACAAAAACAGACTGCTTCAGGTTATGCTTTTGGATGACTTTCGTTGAGCACCAAACAAGTGTTTGGTTTCAAAATTATATTGTTTGTTTTACTTGATTTTAAAAAATGTTGGGGTGATAAACAGAGCGAAAGCTAAAAAACAAACAAGAAAAAAATATGTCTCACCTAAAAATAAAATTTTCAAAATTAGAAACTCTCTTATCTATTGTAAGTGACAGGTTATATCATGCAGGTAATCATAACTCATTTTGCATGCTTGATATAACGTCTTGCTCTGAAAATGATAGAAAGAACTTAAGTTTAGACTATACAATTTTAACTTTGTTAATACTTATTCACTATTATCGCATTTAAAAAAAACAATATCCTAGTAAAATTATGTTATTATCTACTATGGTTAGCTTGTTATAATTAAACGCAACAGTCGACATATTTAGTGATAAAAAGATGTGCACTTTAAAAGTAAAAACAAAACATATAAAATAGAGATTACTTAATTTTTATGAATTTGGTAAGTCATACAATATAACGGAGCTTTATTTTTTATGCATGCATTAAACATCAACGATGAATATCAGAATAAATTGTCTAAATGAAATACGTTGTGTTGTGACCAGAAAAAAAGGTCTGTAGATGTGGAGATGATAGGTGCTTGTTTGTTTCATAGTTTCGGAATTAGTGATACCGTTATCAGGTTGTACTGTTTTTATCCGTTGATTTTTTTTTTTTTTTTTTTTTGTGAGTTTTTTATTTCGTATGTTTTGTCTTTAGGTACATGCTTTTTCATACATAAATAATGTATGTGATTAAAAATTAAACTGGAATAAGATAAGGGTAAAATATGGAAAGGGATCAATATCGTGCAAAATACGCATTGTGAGCTCTTTTTCTGCGTAAAAGGAATAATGGAGAAGTTAAAGTGAAGATGAAAATTGTACTGAGTGTGTAACTGCTCAGTGTGCTATCAAATGATCAGGTTGGAGAAGGGTCAATTCGGTGTCTTAAAATACCTCAAATAGGCTCATATATACTGAGCTGCTAATCAAAGAAAACATTTTTTTGTTTTAATAATTGACTAAAGCTAAGCAAACACTCGGTTTTAGCGTTATTTTTGTGATATCCCATAATAGATGCTACCCTGTGTAATAGATTAATAACTATGGTCAAGCGTTTAAGTTTGAAAATGAAATGATTCTAATCCTAGAATTCAAATTTATTATTTAATTTTCACCAAGAATATGATTATTTTTTCTTTAATACAATTCGCTGTAAATGAGAAAAACAAAAAAGTAGCCCTTATATTCGACGCTCGATTAAATACGTTTCCAAAAAGAAGAATAGTTCAACATTTCGGGAAATTGCAAAATTCTTGCACTCCGAAATAATCTTGCAACCGAATGCTTGTCTAATGATTGAATGTTGATTTGATCCATCATTTCGACCATTTTTCAAGCATCATTTCTTCTCTGTGTCACATAAATATTATAAGTTTTTCATTTATCGAAAATTAGTTGTCTTTAACATAAAAAAAAAAAAAAAAAAAAAAATTACCGGATAAATCGTAAGTTTATGCTGAGTGCGATGTCGAGATGTGAAAAACATGTTCACATATCCGGACAAATTCGAGCACGGCAGGATATTTACTAAGTTTCAATTTTGGCAACCTTTTTCGCGTGCCAACAGTAGCCAGCAATCCAGAGCAATGTATATAAAAAAATAAAACAAAAAAGTCATTCCGCCGTAGCGTGAGACAGCCAGTCGCAAATGTATTTACAGCATTTTTTTTCACTACCCCCTACATCTTTTTCGCCAAGCCAGCAACCAGAGGGGAGGGGCTGCCAGAGAAAAGTTTACATTAAACATGAGAATGCTTTTATTCTTGACTTTCAACTCGTGCGAGAAAGAAATGTGTGCTTTCATTCCGCTGTTTATTTGCGTGATACATTTGGCGACGCCAGGGGTCCATTTGACTCCAGTTGCCCTTGGAAATTCACCACGGTGCACGCCAACGAATAGTCGTGGTCTTTAAGCCGCTAAATTGAGTCCGAAATTTAGTCACGTTTTCTATTTGAAGGAAAGCAGTTCAGATTTTTTATAGAACTTCTGTTCGTAAAATATATATCAAGTATCTTAATATTATTTCAAACAAATAATGCAAAGAAATGCATGTTTTTTTTTTTTTTTTTTTGTAATTTCCTTTTATGTTATGTTGTTGAAAAATATCCAACTAAATGAATAACATATTAAGTTGAAAGAAATAAATATAAATTCAAGTGAAGACAAGTACTAAAAGTATTTTTATTGAAAATTTTACAGAATTTTTTACTGAAAAGCTAACATTTAATTCAAAACAATCCAAGATTTTAATAATGTCAAAAAATAGTAGGTACAGCGTTTTTATTAATTTTTGAAGAAAACTTCGATGCAAATTAAGAACAAAATTTGTAAAAAAAAAAAAAAAATTACCCTTGATTTGACCTTGCAGATTATTATTTTTACTTGAATAGTATGAAAAATATTTAATATGGACTATGTTATGCGAAATAGGGAAAAAAAAGGCAGAATAATTTCATAAAAAGGATGTAGATTAAACATAAAAGCATCTCTCCATAATATTCCAAAGGAAAAAAGAAAGTCATTTTACGTAAAACGTCTTTCACTGCTACAGATCATAATAACGTCCCAAATCAGCGGTTCTTCTATTTCGGGTTAAAAAAATATTTTAAATACGTTATTAACTGCAACTTACGTTCCACTTGTTGCGTTTTATTTAATTTGTTAATTTACTAAAATAGATGATCTGACCAAATGTTTTGCACAAATAGCTAATGGCTGAACGGCAGTCTTTTTCTTATACATTTGTTTAACTTTGATGTATTCGAAAAAAATATTAAAATAATCAATAATATAGGCAGTACCTGACAATAATTATGTAGCTAGGTTTCCTAAAAGAGTTACTTGAATGGAAATGAGTCATGAAACAATAAAATACATTGTGTGTGTCTGTGTGTGCGTGCTTTTTTTTTTTCTTTTTTTTGAAAATTTAGAAAATAATTCGTCCAACAATTCGAGGAAAAACTACGGTTTTTTTTTAAATTATGTATTATATATTGTTTTTATTATTTTTTTTTTGTTTCTATTATTCATCTTTTTAAAAGAAAAAGAAAAAAAAGGGAAGAGCATGTAGACTCTAAGTGCGTTAAAAAATTAATCAAGATGAAAAGCAATCAATACCTGCATTATTACAACCTTTATTTTAATTCAATGACGTAAACGTTCAAAAATATTTTTTCATCCCTTTTACGTTTTTAATCCCTTTTACCTTTTTTTATCACCATTACTGGAAATTTTTAAGCGTACTTTTTATTTGTATTGTAGGTGATTGTTTTGTGTTATTTTATACTTCATTGATGAGTAAATATAACACTAAAAAAACTCTTACAATATCTCAGAACGGTTTGTATGCATCTAAATTACAATGAAAGCATAAATGAGATTTTACTTGAATTTTCTGAGAAAAAGTACATTGTAACAGACTTTACGGTCAGATTTGGACCAAGTTAAAAAACTAACCTTATTGAAGATCGAGGGTATTAGGAGACGAGGGAGACCAGCTACAAGGTGGTTGGACAGTGTAGAAAAAGATTTGATTTTGGAATTAAACAGGTGGAGAAACTTAGCAGAAAATCGTACCGCCTGGAGGAAGCAGACAGAGAAAGCCTTGGCCTGCACCTGAAGAAGAAGAACAGACTTTACAAACTAGCCCAGTCAAACTAAGAAAAAAATACCCTTAATATAGAAAAAATAGCAGCAAAAGGTTTTTCAATTGATTTTTTATCAGTAAATCAAACAGAATAACGTACCCAAAATCGGACAAAATTATGTCACATGAGCACCCCCAAAATCACTCCCGATTGAAAATGGGGGGCTAGTGGCAATTATCTTCAAATTAGGTAAGCTAGTATTTTTCTTTAAAACATTTAAAAAACACATTTAGCCTTCCCAACGGGAATAAATTTCGGTAGTGACTTGATTAATGTTTATGTCACATTTATGCCAAAAAAAAAAAAAAGGTGGAATGGTGTCGGGATAACCCGTCACTTGGTTAATTTGATCATCGGGATAACTCAACAAATTTTTTTCTCTGATTCGTACAATGTTATGTTCATATAGGTGGAAAAAAATGGTTACACCATACATTAAGAGGCAATTCATCGTAGTTGACTTTTATATAAACTAGAGGTTGAAACCTGAGGCCCGCGGGTCGTATATGGCCCTTTTTGCATGCCAATCCATTCCGCTGATGGAAAAAAAATCAATGCTCATCAAAGCAAACACTAAAGATATAAATTATGGTTGTCTGCACTCCCTTTAAGAAAACGAAAACAAAAAAGAAACCAAGGGTATAAAAAATGATACAAAGGTTTTATGATAACAAATAAAAACTTGCTGTTATTTTTCCCAACTTCATTTTCACAAGTGATAGTTCTATCTAAAGTGAATTTATTTAAAAAAGACAACCAGACTCAAATCGTATATCCATGTGAATTGCTCTTTTTAATTCCAATGCAGCAAGAAAATGATAATCATTTGTAAAATAGTACCTAGTGGGCGATCATCATTGCCACAAACTCAGAGCGATCATGAGCTTATTCATCGTTGGATGGGATCCCAACCTACCCCCAGAGCCACAATTAAGACTTGTGGCTGAAAAAGTGGCCGATTTTCCTCTGTCTCAAGTATCAATGATAACTGACAACATCCGATCATCGAACTTCCCGCACTAATTTAACCAACGTGTACTTCGTACATATGTAGTGGGTCTTTATGTCCTCTGGCATTTAACCCTGTATCTTCAATGCGTATATCTTCAGAAACATTTACAAGTTAGCAGTACATTGTTAATCTTAATGAAGATTTTTCCATTTTAATGACGGAACCAAAGCCGATTCATTAAAATCTGTAAATGTTGCTTTCTTGTAAGTATCATGCTACCGCAGTGAAAACCGCTACTGCAATGAAGAATCCGTTCCTTCCGATTCCTCGGAGAAATTATAAACGAAATGCTGCTAGTGACACACATTTAGCTGCACATCGTGAAAGATAAAATTGGAATCCTCAAAAAAAAGTATATACCTTCGAATTTTTAGTATATATGCAAATGTCAGTTTCTGGTTGAGCAGTTGCTCACGAAAAGAGATGCAAAACGGCCAAAGTAGAAAATTCAAAATCGCACAGGATTTTTGTTATATGCATAGCATATGCACTAATTTTATAAAATTACTTGCACTTAGTGAGTATTGTACAAATAACAAAAATAAATATTATTTTAACAAATCAAAACAACTTAAATGAAAAGGCTTAACTTTGCCATGTAGTCGCGTAAGCAGCAGTATATGAAAATTAATTTTTCATTTTTTTTTTCATTTTGTGATTTATTTTTATTAAGCTTTACTGTACGAACCTGCGTGTTTGGTGTACGCTGAAAAGAAAGCACGAAAAAAATGTTTTACTACTGTGTGTGGGAAATGAAAACGCGTTTCTTCAAATTTCTCAAAAACTAATTTTTGTAGATACTGCCGTTTACCTGTACACGGCAGAATTTTCCTTGGTTGGTGAAAAAAGTTAAAAAAATGGAATAAACTTGGTGAAAGTGACACAATATTTTGAAAAGTCTTTTTTTTAAGACTTCGCTAAAAAATATTACTGAATGAACAATCGGTTAATTTCTTAGGATACATACATTTACTAAAATTAAAAAAAAAAAAGGATTGTGTAATTTTTTCAGAGAATTTTGGAAACAAATACGATAAATTAGCGATTTACGTTGTATCCTCAAAACTAAATTTGAGTAACAGCATTTTTCGGTCAGAAACAGCAACAATACAAATATAAAAAAGGAAATAATAATAACGTATGTTACAAGACATAGCTTTAAATACTGAAGAAAAAAAGTTTTGATTCTTAACATGCGTCAGAAGGGATAGTCTAAATTTAGAATTGCAAAAAGAAACTCATTTCCTCTCTGAAGTCGAAAAAAAAAGGTTAAGTACTTGACGTAAAATCGCTTTGAGAGAAAATTCCTAAAATGGAAACAGCATTTTTAAGCAAGAAAAAATCAAGGGAAAGAAAGTAAAGAAGTAACATTGAACTAGATTATGCCCGTCTTGAAAGTTTTCCGAAATGGTTCCTACATCGAGACGAAAGCAAGTAGATTACGCAATTTAAACAGTCGTTGTAGTCTGAAAAGTCTTGCTGTAATCGAATCATTTCGAAATTGAAGGTGCAGAATTCAAAACATAAACGAGTTTCTTTTCTAGAATGTTTCAAAGGGGGGAAAATTCATTGCATTAATGTTTAAAATTTCACTTTCCTCGTGAGAAAAAAAGTTTGGAAATGTGATTAAAGTGTTTTGTGGTTAGTTTGTTGTGGAGAACTTGTGGAAGTTGTTTACACATTGTGCTTGAACTTTTCCCGCTTTTTTTAAAGGTAGCACGTTTATTTTTAAGTAAAGAGGGATTTATTATTTCTCTATTGAAGTACTAAAAGTAACGCAAAATTATGTGATTGATTTGCAACTTTCTTTAAAACAATCGTATTTTAATGTCAAATAAAACAAAATTTAGTTTTTAATAAAATATTTGTTAAGCAGAAATAAATTTTAAACTGCCTAAGAGGTAAAAAAATAATGAGATTATCTGCTGTTATCGTCAAACAAAAATTTTTTTTTGTTGATTGATATCTACTTGCGCAGCACATTTATGATTTGTGTTGGATGTGTAAATAAAAAAAGGTATATTTTTTAGCTTGCTACTATAGCAGTTTTAGATAATCAACTGTTTGCTTTTTCCTGAGCTAAGCCAAAACTTTTTCATGATTTTTAGAATAACATTCACCAAATTTCTATATTTTTTCGGAATTTTAGAATTTGACTACAGAAAGTTAAAAACATCTCCATACAACTGTAAGAAATTTAAAAAAAAAACATATTTCAAAACCTAGTAGTTTCACCATGTACTAGGCAAGAAATACACATCAATTTGGTAAACAAAATACGTTAAAATACAGTTTTTCTTAAGAAGTTTGAATTTTTTTAATTGGAATTTTTGTGAATCAACTTTTTCAAATTGGAAATTCTCTATTTCCAAAGAAAGTTTTTCTCAACTTGGCCTTGCACAAAAGTGCTTACTCATATTTTCAAACGCAAGACAGTCGTTCAAATTACGTGAAACATTTTTAACAATTTTTTGGTATTAAACGAAAAAATAAGAGGTTGTGTGACAAAAGATATTTTCATTTTTCTTGGACACCCTAATATATTTATAGTATTTTTATCGTCTATAGCAGAGGTTTCCAACCTGGGTATCGGAAGAAGGGGTGAAGGGTGCCTCGACGTTATTACCCGGCTCATTTAAAAATTATATAATTTATAAATCAAGGGTTTTTAATAATTTTTTATGATTTTTTTTATATTTTCGTATTTAAAGGAAAGCGTGGCTGTGGCTGAGGGCATCTTATTTTTTAGTATATATATATATATCATAGGCTTACTTAAAATAGTTTTTTAATACGTTGTTGTCTTATTAAAGCGGGTGAAACCGAGGAGAACAGCTAAAAAATAAAAAAAAGTACAAATTGTTTCTCAACATTAATACTGACCCAGGCAACGCTGAGTATGTTTGCTTGTATATACAGGGTCTTCCGTTTTAACCTGCAAGACCTTTATCTTCGTTAGTCTTAGATGTATACTTCCAGTTACAAAAATGTTAAAAATCCGATGCAGAGTTAATATATTGAAAGTTTGAAGCAACAACAAAAATGAGTCAAAAATTACAAAAATTAACCTTTTATACGGGCCCTAGACTCCCTAACTCATATTTAGAGAAGTAACCTCCATTGAAAACTGTTATTCACACAAAAATCTTGCTATTTGTGCGACCAAAACTCAAGGAGATATTCCAGTTCAACGTTTTTAGGACCATACAGAAGATGAGATTGGAACTTCTCGCCCTTTCAGAAGAATAACAGGTCGTCAAAAGTAAGAAAAACAAGGTATTTATAATTTTTAATTGCTATTCAAAAATAAATGCAAATGTAATGCCGTGATACGTAAACACATTCCACAAAACCTCGAACAATTTGAAAAACCACACTATAAACGCATATAATTTTAAGCACTTGTTAACCTCTATATTTTCCCCCAAAACGTGTTTGTGACGGCAAGTGAAAAGTGGTGTATGTCACAAAACGCACCTTTTCATATCTCGGTAAATATTGGTCGTACTAATATCAAACTTTATGTGTTGGAATTATTTTTCAATGGAGATTATTCCCCTAAACATAAGCTAGGGGACCTGGGGCCTGTTTAAAGAGTTAAATTTTGTATTTTTGATTCATTTTTATTTTTACTTCAAACTTTCAATATCTTAACTCCGCATCTGATTTTGAACGTTTTTGCATTTAGAGGTATACATCTAGAACTAACGGTTGCGAAAATAAAGGTCCTGCAGACTAAAACGGAACGCCCTGTACATGTACATGATAAAGACAGGCAAGGATACCGTGAGAAAATTCTAATTTTTCAAAGGGTGCCGCGAAACAGAAAAGTTTGGGAGCCTCTGGTCTACTATTTTATTGTAATAAAAAAAGAATAAAAGTTACAAGGAAGAAAAATATAAATGAGAGAAAACTACGTTTAAAGAATTGTAAAAACAGTTTTGTGTGAAGAGAAATTTCTCTGGTGCATAAGAGAAACAAGTTGATTCAATGAGAAGCAACTGTTTTTACTTCGAAATTTATTGCAGAGAACAAAATATTAGAACTTAAATAGGTTTGATAGATGACATTACCAATAATCTCCTGAGCTTGTAATCCTCTTAAAACCCATTAAATGATTTTCTGCTTTCTTATCTCATTAAAGGTTCCATGTGTAAGTCCTTTCGTAATTCACTTAAGTTTATGGCGGTTATTAATAATTAGTAAATTAACGTACTTATCTATACTTAGAAAATATGTGTTCAAATGTTTTAGCTTTTGTTGCAAACTATTTGATTATTCTTGCTATCCAATAAATGTTTTGCAAAGAAAGTGCAGCTTTTTTTAATTAATATTTTTGTGAAATTAACTTTGACTCCGTAAGAACAGTTCATAAAAAAATAAGCTAGTACTTTTCTTAAGCATTTTTAAATTCTTTTTTAGCATCTTCTCTTCTTTTTCACATGTTTTTCATTTCTGTTCTTTGGGAATGTTAAAAAAAGGGATTACAGGGGGATGTTTAGTCTCCTTGCTTTACCAAGTTATGATCAGAAGAATAAGTAAGTGAATCGAAAATTAGTTCGATCTTTTATGAAATTCATGAAAATATGAGTATTCTATAGGATATACCAAGTGTGTCAAAACTGGTGAGCACTTACCCATGAGCGGCTACTAATAAAAGAGCACAAAATATGACGCATATATTGCAAAACATAAGTTGGGTGCTCCAAATAAGGACATGTAGACAAATAAAGCCAGTCTCTCTTATTGGTGTAGTGTAGTTAATTCTCTAGATTGGGATTTTATCGTCATCAGAAAGCCTACTTGATGATTAAGCGTTATCAACATACCATTTGTTATCAACAGGTGAAAGAGTGGCAAAAGTAGTCAAAGAGGAGTCGCGTACAAATTCATTTTTTTATTTTACAGTAAATTTTGTTCCTTCTTCGTTCACTGTCGCTTAATAGCACAAAAAAGTTGTTAATTGTGTTAGAAAGCCTAATTTATACAGGGGTGATCCGTTTTAGCCTGCAAGACGTTTATTTTCGCAACCATTTGTCCTAGATGCATACTTCCAATTGTAAAAATGTTCAAAATCAAATGCAGAGTTAAGATATTGAAAGTTCGAAGTAAAAATAAAAATAAAACAGAAAATACAAAGTTTAACTTTTATACGGGCCCAGATCCCCTAACTAACATTTAGAGAAATAATCTCCATTGAAAACTATTACTGAGACAAAAAACTTGACATTTGTGCGACCAAAACGCAAGGAGATATTCCATTTCAAAGTTTTAAGGGACCATACAGAAGATGAGATTAGAACTTATCGCCCTTTCAGGAGAATGGCAGGTCGTCAAAGTAAGAAAAACAAGGTATTTATATTTTTCATCGCTATTCAAAAATTTATGCAAATATTATGCCGTGAGACGTAAAAACACACGACAAAACCTCGAACAATTTGAAAAACTACACTCTGGACACATACCATTTTAAACACTTGTTAACCGCTATATTTTCCCCCAAAAGGTGTTATTAACGGCGAGTGAAAAGCGGTGTAAGTCACAAAACGCTGCGTGTCACATCTCGGTGAATATTAGTCGTACTAATTTCAAACCTCTTGTGTTGGAATTATTTTTCGATGGAGATTATTTACCTAAATATAAGTTAGAAAACCTGGGACCAGTATAAAAAGTTAATTTTTTTTGACTTATTTTAATTTTTGTTTCAAACTTTCAATATCTTAACTCTGCATCTGATTTTGAGCATTTTTGAACTGGAAGAGTACATTTAGGACTAACGGTTGCGAAAATAAAGGTCTTGCAGGTTAAAACGGAACACCCTGTATAGTTGACGAATTCAAAACGAAAACTGTCGTTGCGTAACGTCATTTTTTTTTCTCTGGTTTGGTAACACATGAAAAGTAGATTGTAGCCCAATAAGGCCAAAGTTCAACTTGTTAGAGCTCCGTTGTCCTTATTAAGACATCAACGTATGATCCTGTGGTGCTGTTTATGCTGCACATGTGTGAGCGAACTGTGCGCAGGAGTGATACTAAAACAGAAAGTTACAAATTGTATGGAATCTGAACATGACGACTGATCTTTCTCCTTTCCATTTAAGTAAATATGGAATTTCGGACAACGTTTTTGAGTTTATCAACTTCGGTTTAATAAGTTTTTCTTTTTCCAATAAAGATTTTTTTGTTTTTTTAGTTTTATAGCACATTTTAGCGTTTTTTCAAATTTGGCCTTATTGGGGATCCGTCTTTTAAATAAAGATTTGAGAGTCATTGGAAGTATTCGAAATACACAGTACTTGAAAAATTATTTAAAAATATTCAATGCTTTAAATTGGAAAATAAGACGGGAATTTATAAACATTACTTTAAGCCTCTCGTGAGCCAGAAAATCAGATACCTCACATAAGACGATTAGCTTCGATTAGCAATATTTTCATTAAAAAAATATCCCTCCAAATTTTTTTTTCTTGCTTAATGACATCATTATTACCCGTTATTCACCTTTTTACCACGCCATTATACTGCCTTTAAAAATCTTCCAAAATATATACGAAACTAGTGCGAAGAAGGAGAGTAATTAGGTATGGAAGATCAACCCATTCTCTGGTGATTTTATCACACATTATCAATCCTAATCATTTAGATTAAATACATGTAATAACCATTACAGCCAACCCTATCCCGAAGCATTAGATTAGTGGCCGGCGGTCATTAATGGGCGACTATTTCATTGAAAATGGCTTCCAAAAAATAAAGTTTTAGCCGTCAAAAGTGGTGACCTTAAATTATTTTTATTTGTAACAATCTTATGGTATATCCTACTTCAGCAATGCGCTTCCGATCCTGAGGCATGCAGTGCATCAGTTGACTCCACCTCGCCAACGTAATTCAGAGAAAACTCCATTTTGCTTTCTTATTCTTGCGACGACTATATATTCATTTTTTAATGGCTACTAAAAGTCAAAAGTGCCTACCATTTTTAGTGACTCTGGTAGACAGTGGCTTCTATTCAGAATTCCTAGTCCCCCTACAGCTTTACGCCTCTCTCCTTTCCAAGCATATTCTGATTGCATTAGTGGTGCTCCGGATGTAGATGCCTTCTTGTAAACCAATTGGCAGAATTTGACTATAAAGAAAATTTACTCATTATTTGATGTGTATGATGAGCTTTTTCCTAAATTCTATGTAAGTAAATGTGTTCTATTTACTTAACCTTGGTGCATATTATGCATGTTTTAAATATTTAAAAGTAGTTTAAAACAAAGTAAATTTTAACCAAATGTAAAATGTTTCATTGGGCTTAATATGAAGATCTTTAAAAGAAAGAAACGATAACTTTTGAGGAATAACAATATTTCGAATGATTTACAGAGGCATTTTAGATCCATTGTTTAAATTTCAACTCGTTTTGTTTTTGTAATTCAGTGATGAGAAAATAATATCAATTTTCTCTCTAAAAACAAAAACAGGTATAAACTTTGTTTCTTAACGATACTGATCGATCACCAGCCCTTTTTTTTTTTTTTTTTGTTAATTCTTTAAGTAAATACTACAAAACCATCTAAAATACATATTCATACTAATAATACAGAAAACTTGAAGCTGGTAATGGAAATAAGTATTTCGTTCACGAAATTAAAATTTTTGTTTTATTTAAAAGGCTTTTTCTGAAAAGCAGTACTCTATTTGTTGCTAACAATAAAATGGTAGCTGCTTTGCCATTAAGATAAATACAACACTAAAACGTTGGGGACATTTCGTTTACTTTAGGCTCGTGTCGCCGGAAATTCCAAACGGAAAAGACCGGTGTCCGCTAACGGGTCTCTGCTGCAACATTTGCATTTATCATCAAGAATGAAAGAATTTCCCCCCGTTGTGCACGAGCAGAGAGTCACGCGATTCATTGAAGTCGCCAGTCACGGAAGACATTCAAGAACAAGCAGCCATTTCGCTTAAATTAGGTCCTACTTTTGTACTCGACTCTGCTTCCGCGTGGGATACAAGAAGCGTGCTGCCAGATCTTTCCAGACAAACCATTTATCGAAATCGATAAGTCAAATATACCGGACAAGTGTTCCAGCTGATGGACCTGCAAATCATGATAATAGGGATGGAAATGGATTTACTCGGTGATTGAAATTTGTTCCAGTCGAAAAGGAAATTGAATGGAACGCTAACACTTAACCGCAAAGAGCTTTTTGTGAATAAAGTGAGCTCATTTATTAAATAAACTAACTGTTTCTATTCGCAACTCCAGTAAACTATGGGGGGCGTTTCAGTCACTGTCTAATGGCGGATGAAAAAGGTAAAACAAACAAATGCCGTAACTTATAACTTGCTTTGAAGCTTAGTGAATGACAGTATTTTTTTTTTTTTTCGTGTTTGTCGGAAACTTTCTTTTTTTTTCTTCTAGAACCACATTACACCACAAACTGTCTAAAGCCTTTAATTTACCCCTAAGAAAACACGTAGAATGGAATGTTTTACCTTTTTCGATAGTATTGTTAATCACCGAAAGGTAGCGTATTCGAGCTCTGGAGTTGCGGATTGGAAGAAAGTTGTGGAAAAGACTTTTGCAATAGCTGTGCGGGATCTTTGTGTCATGAAGTGGGCAGTTGAAACCACATAATTATAAGCTTTTTACCAGTTCCAGCGTTTCTCAAACTTTTTTGACTCGCACACCGACAAAAGCTTTGAAAAGAAATCGCGAACCGGCGATGTTTTTTTCGCTTTTTTTTCCCTGAAAAACCTTTCGACTTGGGAACTTCTAAAAACTTTTGTGTACGAATGAGTTTTATAAACTAATAATAATTATAAATGAATTAATATATACACAAAAAAAACTTTATTAAGTGCTGAGGATCTGTTATAAAAGAGTTAAAACCGAGCTATCATTAATAAGAAAAACTTTCATCTTCAAGCATAATCTTTAAAGAAAAACCTTTGTTTCTTTTTTTCTTTCAAGTAAGAAGATGTCAAATTTCAAACTGTGGTATGTCGCTGAATTCATTTTGCCAGATGCATAAAAAATGGCATAAGAAAAATGATTCTGCTCATTTCATAACCCCCATTCTCGTTCTCATACAACAAACATTCCATTTTAAAATTCGAAAAGGGTCACGACATGCTGTCTCATCACCGCATTCTATATGCCTGCTTTTAATATAAGAGATCGGGGAGTGCTGTATATCTATATATCTAACCCTCTGAGGCTCCTTCTGTCCTAAAGCCAAGCTCGTAGGGAAATAAGAGGGATTTTTTAATTACAGGGTTCAATGGTGGGGATTTTCAGAGATCGTTTGGAATGCCATATAGAAGAGGATGGGAGTTTTTAATTCCTCAGTTTTTCTGTAATTACATTTTGATTTTGTCGGGAGCCAGTGTGGGAGGAAAATTCTTTGGGATATCTTATAAGAATGGTGTTAGAGCGAAATATCTGCACATTTATATCGGCACATTTTTTTAAACGGATCGTGTGGTATTTGATCATGAAAAACAGCCGTTTATAATAGCAGTGTGTATAAAAGACAATTTATAGAGGTCTCAAACGAAAGTCCTTATAAATATTGCTAGGAAATCGTAAAGATACGAGACATTTTTCTTCATTTTTTGCTTTTGAAGGAAGTAATTCCGTATCACCGTTCTAGTATTATATTATCGCTTACAAATTACACATTCCAGGGTAAATATATATAATAGTTCATGTACAGTTATTAAAATTTATAATTTCGAACTATCGACACATTTTTATATGTATGTATAGATCATGTGTTAGTTCATCATGAAAAACAGCCGTTTATTATAGCAGTGCGTATAAAAAACAATTTATATAAGTCTCAAACGAAAGTCTTAATAACTATTGCCAGGGATTTGTAAAGAAACAAGTCTTTTTCCTTCCTTTTTTGCTTCTAAGGAAAGTAAGTTCGTCTCACAGCTCTAGTATTACATTTCGTTCAAATATTACACATTTCAGAGTTGTGTATTATTTTATATACTTTACGTTTTCAATTGTAAACTGCTATTTCTGTGAAAAATAATTACGTGCACTATTGCTAGAACTCAAGATCGTTACTTTGGAAACTTCTTTAATGTTAACTTCTTTAATGAATGTAATGTTGGAGGTCGTTCAAAATTGGTGTCACGCTTTGAGAGAGGAGGGGGGTTCGTGAAAGTATGACCGGTTTGTGACAAGGAGATAGGAAGCATAGCAAAAAAAGGGCCATCATACATTTTGGTGAAACTAAAAGTATTTTTTTATAGAAAAATGTTTCAACAATATAGTGTGACACGTGACAAGGAGAGGAGGCGGGAGTAATGGGAAGTGTGACACTTTGTGACAACCGGGGAGGAGGGAGGAGTGTCAATTATGTTGAAAAAAGGTGTTTATCATTGATGGAAGCTCTTTTTTCAGTTTAGGTGTTCAAAAATGGGCGCATTTTTACACATGTTGAACAAAATATGAAACAACGGTAATGTCTACACCATATTTTCCACTTGCTTTTTTTAGAAAGCACTTAAAGCGTTCACAAATATTTTGTACGCTATTCGTCACCTAGTTTTTCCCAGATTTATTTTCAAACATAGCTTGTAAGTATTTTTAGACAATGATTCCGTCAAAGCCGCATCCAGAAAATCTGAATTTATTTATTTCGATAAACGAAGTATATAGATGAAGATATCAATAAAAATGCAAAAACTTCATATTGTTTGTGTCTTTTATAAAATGTACATATTTGGATATTTGATAATTGATCTCCCCAAGTAGTAAAAATCGTTACCAACAGAGAATAAGGTTGCGTTAAAACATGAGGAAAGTGAAAATATGTAATGCCTGGCATGACTAGGATATTTAGTAAATGCATAGTAGTATATTAAATTAAAAATGTTGAGGAAAGCAGAACAATCCAAAACTTAAAATTGAATTTTCAGCCATCATTCAGAATAATTTCTTGTTGAAGAAAAATTGTTTCAGTCTGAAAAATATTATAAACTTCTGGGGTGAGTTTTTGTATTTAAAAAATATAACTTCTTAAATAACTTTATAATTTCCTGCTAGATATGTATTTAAAATCCCATTACACGTTACGCTATTTTAACTTTAAAAAAGCTGTAAAAATGGAGCCTTCGCTTTATCTTTGTATTCCAACCGTGGAATTACTTTTCTTTTGATGGCGAAGCATCATTGAATGAAAAACTATGGTTATTAACTAAATCAAAACTTTTAAAACTAATAACATCATATTTTCAAAAATGTTTCAGATAACGTTTAGAAAACTATGAATTGTCTGTTTACTCTTCAAAATGGCTATTGTTCAGCAAACTTCGAAGATTTTGTTCATACCGCGGGTCCATAAAAGATAAATTATTGTTTGACAGCAGAACTTGAATAAATTGAAGCGAAATTGAATAGTAGATTAGACAACAACTATCGAGTAATCATTGTTCGTAGCTTATCTGAATGACACTAAACCCGAATGACGGATGAGCCAAAGTGATGCTATCAAATGGAGTCATTGAGGGAAACTTTAATCCAAAATTTCTCTATTTTAAGCCACTCATATTTGGAGTTTTCATGTATTCGATGGTATTAAATGAAAGAAACAGCCGTAAGCTATTATATATTAATTTTAAAAAAAGAAACAATAGTTATGAAATCGATTTTTCAAAATTAATTTAGAAAATAATTGTGATTACATTTCCTGGAAATTGAATAAAGTATCCAGGAAAATAATTATTTTCCTGATTCAAAGCTATTCTGTTATTTAGATAATTCTAAGCCACGTCAAAAATGGTACAAAAATTAATCATTTTCATAAAAAGAGCGTAATGTTAAACCAGAAAAGTTAAAATTTTAAGCGTTTAAAAGCTTTCCCTTTAACATTAAAAATAAGTTTCAAACAATAAGGTTTGAATTATTGACTGATGCCATTAGCTATGTACTATAATTTCAACTTATTTTTTTTTCTTCTTGCTTCCTTTTTGACACAATAAAGAGTATACACACACGCACACACACAGAAATCGTATTTCACTATATTACCGGAAGAGGGTTTTTCTTCCCCCCCCCCCCCTTCTTAATTCAAATATGCTAATTTACAGTAACGTAAATGTACTTTGAATGACTGTTATCCTAACTATTACTCCGAAGTTATCCCTAAAGGACCCTACATATTTACTTGAAAAGATTCGTAACAGAAATTCTTTAATATTGTAACGGATTCGCTGCGGCTTCCCACTTTCTCGAAAGGATGACACAGTTCTTGATTAAAAATACAGGAAATTTATTTACACTATGTACAGGAAAGATCGTCAACAACTGCTAAATTATTCATCAGCAATTGAGCAATTATCACACAACACCGTAAACTCAACGGTTACACTCGTATTTACTTCCAAATACGAAAACAACATAGCGAAATGCCTCGCTATAAACAGAGCTAATACACACTCTCAGTTCGAAATCTCAATCGAAACTCAAACTCCCTATCCAGCGTAACCGTTTATATACACACCGAAAAGAGAGCTCTCAAAGATTCCAGAAAATGCTACAACGTTCTACAACTACACTTTCATTGATAAAATCAATGAGTGAAATAAGAAAAAAAAAGAATAGGGGGTTGCATACTTTAGCCGAATGAAAAGGGGTTGTATATTCATTACGGGAAACTATTTACAGGTTACGTTACTACAATAATTACTTTTTACAAGATTTGTAACATTGCCCCCTTCCTAAGGACTGCACGTCCCGGGCAGTACAATCCCCAGAAAGGGTGCCAAACTTCTATCACATGTTCACAAATACACACATTAAATAATAACCAATAATGCATAGGAAACACAATAATAACAAGAAATATTGCTAAACATTAAAAGCAAAAAAAATTATCTACAACTTTTATGTTATCTACCATGGTTGTTTACGTAATACTCATGAACTATGGCCATAGTATGGGGCTAACCGATCATAATGTACAACCCTAGGTTTTGCATTAGGTGATTTTTGAATCCTCACTACGACGTCATTCAGTCGGTTAAGGACTTTGTAGGGTCCATCCCAATGCGACTGCAATTTGGCTGAAAGACCTTTCCGTCGGATGCGATTCCATAACCAAACCTTGTCGCCTTCGTTGAATTCATGTCCAGTAGACCTTGTGTCGTATCGGGTCTTCATCTTCTCCGCCGCGATGTTGATTCGCTCTCGTGCGAAGTTATGAACGTCTTCCAACCGGGCCTGGAGATCCTGGATGTACTCCTCAGGCGATGCAGGCGCATCCGGAGGACGACCGAAGACGAGATCACAAGGTAGCCGAAGCTCTCGTCCGAAGAGCATCTGAGATGGGGCATATCCGGTAGTCTCGTGGACAGCACTGCGGTAGGCCAGCAGGAACAAAGGTAGCTTCTTGTCCCAATCCTGCTGATTTCTGGAGACCATAAGCGAGAGATTATTCAGGATTGTGCGGTTAAATCTCTCCACCATGCCGTCCGATTGTGGGTGTAGTGGTGTTGTCCTAGTTTTCTCAATTCCGAAAATTTGACATAGGCCCTTAAACACAGCAGAGATGAAATTCCTCCCTTGGTCGGAATGGATCTGCAAAGGTGTTCCATATCTCGAGATCCAATGTTGAACTAGAGTCTCTGCTACGGTGGTAGCTTCTTGATCTGGAATGGGATACGCTTCGGGCCATTTGGTGAAATAGTCGATGGAAACAAGAATGTATTTGTTCCCATCAGCAGTTCTTGGTAGAGGACCCAGGATGTCGATCCCAATTCGTTCGAAAGGAGCTCCAACGTTGTACAGATGAAGCTTCCCTCTGCTTCTTTTCTTCGGTCCTTTACGAGCAGCACAGGCGTCACAAGAATGGCACCACTTCTCCACGTCATCCTTCGCCTTGCTCCAGAAGAAGCGCTCCCGAACTTTATTGAGGGTTTTCAACACACCAAAATGCCCTCCAGTCGCACTACTATGTATTTCTTTCAGAACATCTGAAATCCTTGATCGGGGAAGTAGTAACTGCCACCTAGACGTTTTGCCGTCATCAGATTCCCATTTTCGGTGTAGCACGCCGTTCCGTAAATGGAGCGAGTTCCATAAAGCCCAGTATCTTTTTGTTGCAGGACTAAAGATGGAAACGTCCTGCCAGCTAGTTTGCCGACTGTCACTCTCCATGAACTCCAAAATTGGTTTTATGTCAGGGTCTTCAAGTTGATCTTTTCGAACTTGGTCGTCACTCCATGGATCAGGTTCTGAAGATGCCGGAGTCACTGTCACCTGATAGGCAGTAGGGCTAGTCGTTCCATACTGTTTCTCGATTCGGGAACAATAATTGCAGTTCTCAGGACAGTTTCTCCTTGATAAAGCGTCTGCATTACCGTGAGACAACCCTTTTCGGTGCTTGATCTCCATGTCATATTCCTGGAGCCGCTGTATCCACCTGGCTATCTGGCCTTCTGGATTCCTGAAGTTCAAAAGCCAAGTTAACGAGGCATGATCTGTCCGAAGCAGAAATTTTCGGCCGTAGAGGTAATGATGGAAGTGTTCTACAGCTTTCACTATGGCCAGTAACTCCTTTCTGGTGACGCAGTAATTTCGCTCCGACTTTGATAAGCATTTGCTCCAGTAAGCGATGACATGTTCATTTCCGTCAATTTCTTGGGATAAAACAGCTCCGATTCCCTCGTTGCTCGCATCAGTGTCCAGGATGAAGGATTTTTCAGGCTGAGGATAGGCGAGGATAGGCGTTGATGTTAAAGCCTCCTTCAGTCGTAGAAATGCATCTTCGCATTCTTTGGACCATTCAAACTTTTGCTTGCTTTCCGTCAGCTTATGCAAAGGTCGTGCAATGTTGGAAAAACCCTTCACAAACTTCCTGTAGTACGTGCAGAGCCCCAGGAAACTTCGCAGCTGATGGATGTTTTCGGGACGACTCCAACTCTTGACCGCAGATACCTTTTCTGGATCGGTTTGTACACCTTCAGAAGAGATGATGTGACCAAGGTAGTTCACTTCCCGGCGGAACAAATTACATTTGGACGGGCTTAACTTCAGATTGGCTTCCTTAAGCTTTTGCAGCACCTTCCTAAGATTTGCCAGATGTTCTTCGAAACTGCGCCCCACGATGATGATATCGTCTAAGTAGACCAGACAGTGTTCGTAGGAAAGTCCTCTTAACACTGTCTCCATAAGACGCTCGAACGTAGCTGGTGCATTGCAGAGGCCGAAGGGCATCACTTTAAACTGCCATAAGCCTTGTCCAGTTGTAAACGCTGTCTTCTCTCGGTCATCAGGGTGTATCTCAACCTGCCAATAGCCGCTCTTCAAGTCCAGGGTCGAAAACCACTTGTGTCCGGAAAGAGTGTCCAAGGTGTCGTCTATCCGTGGAAGAGGGTAACTGTCTTTCTTGGTGATTTCATTCAGCCGCCGGTAATCGATACAAAATCTGGTGGAGTCATCTTTCTTTCGGACCAAGACGATGGGGCCCAAGGACTGGATGAAGGTTCGATTACATCATTCTCCTTCATCTCTTTCAGGAGGGTTTCAACCTCTTCCTTCTTAGCGAACGGTAGTCGTCTTGGATGCTGTTTAATAGGGGGGTATTCTCCAGTGTAAATCCTATGCTGCGTTAAATTCGTACGGCCAACATCCTCCGATGTAGAGGAAAACAGATGCTTGAAGTCGTCCACCAATTGCTCCGCAGCAGTTCTTTGATCTTTCGATAATGACGCACTCCCAATTAACTTCGATGTCAAGGACTCGGAAGACACAGTCTCGGGGGAATTGATTCTTCTAATGATGCAGTTTACTGGAGTACAAGTTGCCAACACTTCACCTTTTCGGATATTCCTTGGCCTTTCACTCACGTTGGCGACTCTCACAGGAATTACATCCTTAGAAAGGTCCACAAGCGTAGATGCTACCAGCACTCCTTTTAGGCTATTGCTTAGGTTAGGGTATTCAGTGAGTCCAAATCGAAAACTATTGCTTTCTTCAAGGGAGCCAGGTATTAATGATTCTGACCTTGAGGGAATCGATAAATCTGTTTGGGCTATAATTTGATGAGCGGATTTTACATCACTTTCTGCAGGGAAAACGGCTATGTCTTCTCTCATCGAGTGCAGTTCATTAGTCTTGAAGTCGAGAGTGAAGTCATATTTCTTCAAAAAGTCCAATCCGAGAATGAAGGGGTGCGTGATATTAGCGACGAATGCCGTATGATGGTAGGTGGCATTCTCAAACATTATTTCTAGGTCCACTTTACCGTCAATCTCGATTTTGTCACCTGTCACAGTCTGAAGACTTACGCGTGGCGATGTCCACAGCAGTTTCAATCCAAATTCACGAGCCACATCTGTCCTAATGATTGTCACATTGGCTCCAGTGTCGACAATCAGTCTGCAGGGGTTCCCATTTACATGTGCGTAAATGAAAAGTCCATCACTGCCACTACTAGAAGAGGAAATCTGCAGAGCTCTGGTGGTGGTGATTTCCTTCCCTCGCGTAGCTTGGCGAGCCGGACAACTCCTTCGCAGGTGTCCTTCACTACCGCATTTCCAGCACTTCTGCTCTTGTTTCTTTTGGGCTGTTATGCTGTTCAGATGTCTTGCCAAGTCACCGAGTTGTCTCTCAAGTTCAGCGAGATGGGACGACCTGGAATCAGACTCATCAGCTTCCAGAGTTCGGATGGGATGGCGATTCACACGGGTTGCTTGCTGGGTGGCCTCCAACTTCATCGCATACACAACAGCAGAATTCAGGTCTTTGACATCCGCCATCCGTAGAGCTTTCTGGATTTCCGGATCTCGAACCCCGTCGATGTAGTAGTTGAGTGCCAGGTTGTCTCGAACATCCGCAGGGCAGTCGCAAAAAGCAAGATGAGACAGTCTCTCGATGTCCGCCGCAAGCTCTTGCAGGGTTTCCCCGGTTTTCTGGAAACGGGACTTCAACTGGAGTCGGCTGAAATCTTTCTGGCACTTCTCACCGAAGCGAAGCTCCAACGCAGATGTGAGGGCGGCGAAATCCAGGCGCTGGCTGTCCGGAAGGGTCTGAAGAATGTCCGCTGCGTCACCTCTCAAGGATGCTGCAAGATGGCAGGCCTTGGTAGCAGAGTCCCATCCGTTCGCTTCCGCCACTATTATGAATTGAGTTTTGTAAACATGCCACGAAGTTTTCCCATCATATGTGGCAAGTTTAATGGACGGTCGAGCAACCGATGTGGGAGCGCCAAACTGTACAGAGCTGCTTTCCGCGGTCGCCAATCTCCTTTCCAGGTCTTTAAAGATGTCTTCTTTAAGTTGATGAAATTTTCTATCTTCTTCTTCCAATTTATTTTCTACAGCATTGCATCGGCCTTCAACGGTACTCAATTTTTCTTCAAATTTCTCTTCGATTTTATTTTCTACTGCGATGAATTGGCCTTCAACTGCTTCAAACTTTCCTTCAATAGCATCAACTCGATGCTCTATCTCATTGAATTTATTTTCCATCACAGTCTTTACCGAAGTAAGATCGTTTTTAATTTCCTCTTGGTTAGAAACTAGGTCATTTTTCAGCACCGTTAAATCACTTTTCAATTGGTTTTGATTAGCCGCCATATCATTTTTTAATTGTTCTTGATTAGCTGCCATATCATTTTCTAATTGTTCTTGATTAGCTGTAAAACTTGCAGTCAAGTCACTTTTTAATTGTTCTTGATTAGCCGCCATATCACTCTTCACAGAGGTGATTGCGTCAAGAAGTTGTTTTAATTGTTCATCCATTGCGCGAGTAATCACCATAAAAATAAAAGTCCTAATTCAAAAAAAGTCTTTATGAAAAAATGTCCAAAGTCACACTTTCTCCAAGAAAGTCCAGAAGAAGCCCCACGTTGGGCGCCAATTGTAACGGATTCGCTGCGGCTTCCTACTTTCTCGAAAGGATGACACAGTTCTTGATTAAAAATACAGGAAATTTATTTACACTATGTACAGGAAAGATCGTCAACAACTGCTAAATTATTCATCAGCAATTGAGCAATTATCACACAACACCGTAAACTCAACGGTTACACTCGTATTTACTTCCAAATACGAAAACAACATAGCGAAATGCCTCGCTATAAACAGAGCTAATACACACTCTCAGTTCGAAATCTCAATCGAAACTCAAACTCCCTATCCAGCGTAACCGTTTATATACACACCGAAAAGAGAGCTCTCAAAGATTCCAGAAAATGCTACAACGTTCTACAACTACACTTTCATTGATAAAATCAGTGAATGAAATAAGAAAAAAAAAGAATAGGGGGTTGTATACTTTAGCCGAATGAAAAGGGGTTGTATATTCATTACGGGAAACTATTTACAGGTTACGTTACTACAATAATTACTTTTTACAGGATTTGTAACAATATTATAGTGCCTAAAACAAAGTCATCCCTACTGGTTATAAATAAGAAATTCTGTTCAGAATTAAACGAGCCTACTTTGCCATATACCAAGATCAACTTTCTGGAATCTAATCAATGTTCTCTTAATTAGCTAAGGCTTCAAATTATGTCGAACATATCTTTTCAACGGTTTCAGCTGATTTCTGAAAGCAAAATATATGTCTCTCTCATTTGATGAAGCATATATGCAAAAAATAATAATAACAATAATAAATAATAATAATACATAAATAAACAAGCAAATAAAGTAGTAGCACCTTTTAAACAGTAATGTAGACAAAAGTAGAAATATAAAGCATATCAGAATACAACAACAACTTGTTGCATAAAACACTAGTCCAAAAACTAGGCATTGTGCAAAAAGTATGTTTTTGTTTTCTGTGTCATTCCTTGTGTTGCCATTCCAAATGCACAACTTTCCGAAATCATTCCGTGCGAGCTTTTTTTTTTTTTTTTTTTTTGTGATCAAATAAAACACTATCAAGACCTACGAAAACAATAATAGACTGCTTCCCAATCGCTTCTATTTTCTCAAGCTATTATCATCAATAAAATCTGGAGCATTTCAAGCGAGCTCATGTGAATAGAAACAACTCCATCTGAGAGACGTGAATGTCCACAGCAGATGTGCAATTGCTTTTGTTTATTTCTCAAAGGCGATGATTGCGATTTCTGTTTGTCTCATTTTTTTCACTCAAAGAGATAGAAAACGGATTCTTGGAGGCGAAAAGTCGGCAAACGAATGGCTGTCATTTCAAGACGTCCCTTGTGTTTCCCGAAGTTGAATTACCTTTGTGACAAAGTCTTTGAAATCTATTTTTTCGGATTCATTAACTTTTATCTTATGAAATATTTAAGGAACTGAGCAGTTGATGGGTCGGATCACTGGATATAAAGGGATTGATTCTAATTAAAAGCGATTTCAAAGCATATTGCGTGCATCAAAGAAAATCAATTTTGACTTTCATCAAAAGATTTTGAAGTATTTATTTAAATGTTTAAAATATTCATGGAACAAAAAAAGTAAAGGGATGATTAACGTTAATTTTACCCAGAAAGAAAGAAAATCCCCCAAACAGCTTTCAGAGAGGTGAGGAAATTAAGAACGAAAGGTTCTCGTATATAACTAACATACAGGTACATATACCATTCCTTTTTAAGGCAAAGTAAATATGAATATTCTTTAACGGGATTAAAAACATGAAATAACATTGGCTTAGTCGAGGCGTCAAAACCTTAGGAAACGGCTAATACTAAATGTTACCAACCACGATCGACCTTTTTAAACCGTTCCCTACTTGAAAAAACACCAGAATTCTGAAAGAGACTGTACAAAGTCATTTTTTTTTCATTCTCAAAGCTCCATCACATACGAAAAAACGGGTTTGCGACGCGTTGGAAGCTATGATCTTACTCACCAGATCATGCGACTTACTCACCAGACTTGGCTATTTCCGATTACCACTTGCATGTATCAATGAGTTACGTGTTTCGGTTTATGCGAAGATACGAATAAATGACTCGGTGAAAAGTTCTCAATAAAAAAGAATGAACTTTACAAACAAGGTTCTTATAAATTGTCCAAAAGATGAAGGAACTGTATTACAAGCCATAAAGCATATTTTGAAGAAAGCATTTTTTTTTCCTTAAGAACTTAAAGTTTTTTTTTCTTTAGAAAAAAATCAGCATTTTATCTTTGTACTCTTGGTAAAGCTGTTGGTGACACTTTTTTTTTCTTTTTGAAGCAATCAAGATTGCTTGTTTCTGTCGCTTTATCGTTAGCTGGCGTTATTAATTTGTTATTGGTGGATATCGGGCTGTAATTCGCTACCATTGCATAACGAATGAATTTCATAAAAGTTGAATATTTGAGGAAAACGATTGCGAATAGATTAAACATATTATCGGGGGGGGGGGGTTTCGTAGGTAATTTTATTCCATTCTTATCTTCATTTTTTATACATTTTTTATTCCTTCTTACTGAATTGTACATGTACTCCTTGAATATTCCTTGTACTTAATGTAATTTCAGTTTTTTTTTGGAATCTATTTTTTTTATTTCAAAAATTTAAGCACAGTAAATATGAATTACTATTTACCAAATTAGATTCGACTTAAAAATTTCTTATACAAATGATTTTTTATGTTTATCACTTTCTTTATGTCCGTTGCAAAAAAAGAAATAAATTTTTATTGCAGTTTTTAGTGAGATCTGTTATTTTCTTGCTACAGAGATAGCATTTTTTTGCTCATTGCTTTATTTATTTTGGTTCAACTTTTAAAACATTAGTGTTACTTTTGTATGACATTTAGTGTAAACGTAAAATTTGAAACGATGTAAAAATTATAAATTTTATGCACAATTATAACTTTAAGAAACACGGGGAAATCAATAGAGCATACGCAGCAAATAGTTTTTTTTAAAAATATAGACAAATGAGCGAGAATCTCGGTTTTGCTACTCAAGTACTTCTTTAACAGCTATGGATCAAGTTCCCCGGTAATTGTTTTGAAGACAACCTATTTTTATCTGCATTGTGTAAAAGTACAGAAAAAAAAAACAATTATCTTTGTTAAAATATGTAATTATTTTATTAAAAGAAACGGATCAAGTTTCTCGGTAAATTTTCAAAACTCGAACAAAAAACTGAAGTTATAAGCAAGACTTCAAAACTTTTATCCTTGTTTTTTTTTTAAGTTTAAGTGCAAAAACAACATGGAAATTTCAAGGTGAACCAAAAATTTAACTTGAATAACGGGAACCAAAAAGAAAATATTTTTACTTTGTAATTCGTTAAAAAAAAAGTTAAATCTACAAGATTTTGTAAAGAATTACGTTTGTATCTTGTTTGTATTCTTTAGTCCAAGTAACAAAAAAGAATGTTGATTTGTTACGCTAAACTGAAAATTCAGCTGATACGAATAACTACATTTGTGGTAAACCTAAATTGGTAGCATATTGATGTTGTGATTAAGATCTGCATAGCCTTCACAATGCTGCCAAATTAGGTTATCCCCAACTACAGTTATAAAAAAAAATGCTTTTCAAAAACGAGACAAAATAAAAATTTAGACATACGTTGCTTATAAGCTCCAAAAAAGTATAATAGTATCTAATTATATTTCTAACAAGAAATCAAATCTCAGATAAACCATCAAATACCGAGAAAAAATCATTACCGCAATATATTTATAACTGGTCAAAATAGTAAGTAATAGTTTACGCATGAACCTGTAAAATTAAACACCATTGCAGACACTTAAGCTCAACTGAAAGTTCGTGTTGGACAATTGGATCTTAAAAGATGAAATATGTACGCTATAAAATTCCTTTTTACTTGAAAAAATCACAGCTTGTGTTAACAATGGCTTTTCAAAGCAGTAAAACAATAATGCTAATTTTTAAATGACATCTAATAATAAATGCAAACCAAAAGCAAGTCTTTGGCGCCTTGACTAGAAAAAAATGAAATCTTCGCACCATGTAACTGCTGATTAATTTTTATTACAACTCAGACATCTAACAGCCTAGAAGTCTACAGCGGAGTTGACGTTTTAAGTGCTCTCCGTAGCGATAAATGCTGAAGTTTGGACCCAACACTTATCTCTTGCTGCGATTTATTTTTGCTGCATCTGAGATATTTTAGTAGGATTTCGCTTTTCAGCCGTTAATGTAATAAAAGGGAAAAGCTTTTATTTACTTTTCGCAGAGTTTGGCCGCTTTTCTCTTCGCTAGGATGCTCCTGTTGTTGTTGGGTAAATGGAAAGACTTAATCTCAAACTGCGATCTTTTACTTAATTTAATAACACTTTTAGCCTTAATTCTGAAACACGAAGATAACATACAGTGAGTCTTTGGCGGACATTTTTGGGCCAAAAAAAAAAAAAGCCTGAGCAAAGTAAACTGCAGAAAGATAGTACTATATTTCTAGTTCCAAGCATAAAGGGTTTCCTGAAAGTTTCCTCCCTAAAAAGCATGTAAAGAGAGAGTAATATATTAATTCATTATCTTAATCTCTTCACTTATTTAGCGTTTCTACTACAGTTTTACATTTAAAGTCATTTATGAGAAATAAATTGGGTGAAATAAGTGCATTTTCTCGGACACTTCTGCTTCGCCTTGCTGCTTTCAAGGTTCTTGTTGCGTCCTATGAATATTATGTCTTTCTTATCAATTTCAAATCAAATTTCAATGTTCTTTCGTACTACGTAAACCACAAAGTTGTTGGTCATTACTGACATATGATGACGTATAAACGATATAATCAATAGTGACACATCATTAACATTTCAAAATTGAGAAGAGAATGTTCAAACTTGAATTATGCACCATTAATTCATAATACAAAATCTAGCCAGTTAATGCACTTATCTCCAAAAGTTAAGCACGGAAAATTAAACGCTAAACTTCGGAAACTAACCTAAATTGGCAACATAGGGGCTTCAAGAAGAACCTCTGTTCTCAAACTCGTATTTTAGAAGTGATAAACAAAGGGGACTTCCGTGGCCGCCACGTTTTTGCCAGATCTCGCTGCGGGTCGCCTTGAAGTTTTATCTCACTTCTCTCATACCTGCCCCTTTTCCACCAGGCCTTTACTAATGTTGTTCTTCCTAGCCTATACCGTATGGGGTTCATGGGCCCCCATAACATTCATTGTAACGGTCACCTAAACCTGTAAATCCGCCACTGATAGAAAAGTCGCAAATTGATGCAGAGGAAGAGCGATGTATTTAGTGTTTGAGACTTAAATCAGTTAAAAATGGCATTATGCTAAACTTTAGCTTTCTCCAACATTGTATGTATATGTGTGCTTAGACTGCCAACAGTTGCCGCCCGGTGAGCAAAATTACAAATTTAAAAAAAATCTTTAAAACTTGATAAAATGTTATGTTAAACAATGTTTTTTTAAATATTGAATCATGCATAAAATAAGTAATTATATTTGAAATTTTAGGCTTACATTTTTTACTGCCCTGGTGGAGGGGGTTAAGTTTTCTCTTATTTACAAAAAAAAAAAAAAAACTAACGTGAATATTGTTAAATAAATAAATGAATAAATGAATGACACACTGTTTTTTTTTTTCAATAAATGAACACTTTTTTTACTATTCAATTGATTTAATTTAGAAAACCTCATAGTTGACTCATTGATTTTATTTGCTTTGAGATTAAAATTTAAAAAAAATAAAAATAAAAAAAAGCTCACTGAAACAAGTCTTGTAAAAAAAGAATTTCCTGACATTAATCTGAAAACTTCGAAGAATATCTATTAATTGAACGCTATTAACTATATTTTGATAAATATTTCCTATAAATTTTACCAAAGAAAGTTTTTTGTAAAAGGATGTAAAATGAACCACTTCATTGTTTTTGCTTAATACTTACAAAATTTTCATCAGGAATGATTCAGTTCCGTTTACTTTTCTTTTAAAAGCAATCATATTTATTTTTTTCCTTTTTTTTGGGAGGGGAGGGGTCATAAAATTTTCTGAATTTGTATTGACTCCTCAATTCAGCTAAACAAGAGAAAAGTTGGCATGGCATTATTCAAATTTGCAGTCAAATGCTTCAATTGAAAACCTTTAGGACGCTAACAGGCAAACTCCTACCAAAAGAAAAGTGGAATAAAAAATCACTGCATCCGTAAGGGCCTATCTATTATAAATAAGAGTCGAACAAAACTAGGCATGTAAAAAAAGCCCCAAGCTGCATTTAGCTTGACAAGAGAAATAAATTAACTTACATGTCTTCCCTCTAAACAGACACATTTCAATGTTAAACCTTTCCCCTTTTGTTACACCATCCCGAACTGCTGCAACAGACCGGCTTTAAAAACTATGTTTGAACATCATTATTCATAGCTTTTGTGGTCAGGACGTTCTCTTCGTAATGATATTCTAATGTATTCCATACCCAGCGCTGGCTTATTTTAATGACAATGGTACAGAATCCCTGTGACGACTGTTGACTTAGCTCTAGCCAGAGCCGGTCCACAGACAGCATTTAGTCACTAGAATTGGGAGAATTCGAATCGTTAGATTGCTTCAGCAATCCTGGACGAACGCTTTTGTGGGCCCCGTATTGATTCCGAAGTGTGCGTGTGTGCATCGGAAATTATTCATTCCGGTTTTGGAGCATTTGTGAGATTGCACGTGTTGAGTGGTATTTAATTTAGAGACTTTGCGAATTACAAACATTAAGCAATGTAGTTCAAATTTAGATGAATGGTTTTTATATTTCTAAATCAATCATTTACTGGCTTTTATCTATTGTGTTCAAATGTTTGCTTACAAAATGTAAAACTGAAATTCTTTTTATTTTACCAATGGTAGCTTTTTATTGAATAACAAGATTATTAGCAATATTTGAGAAAAAATTGACGCAAAGGTTGTATTTTGTAAACATGTTTGATTCTTTGATTAATTGATATGAACTATTATGATTAAAATCTTTAAATGATAAACAAAGCCATGGAATACAGCACTATAAATTATGTTGCATACACGTGTTTCAAAGTGACCAGGAATCATTTTATCAATCAAACAGTTTGAAGCATTGAGATATAATCAATTTGAGTGAAGTCAAAACTATATATGTGATAGAGATGGAGAAGATATGCAAGTGCATGTCTCTCATTGACAATTAAAAGTAGCAAGTTTTCCGAACTATAGTGAAGCACCGTTTATACAGTTCTCTTTAATTCGTTTTTGTCAAATATACGTTTTTTAAATTAGTCTCTGCAAAGTCTAACACATTAACCTATACCTAGTATACGTTTTTTCCTTTTGTACGCTTTTCTAATGCAGTCCCTTCAAAAACGTAATATATATATATATATATATATATATATATATATATATATATATATATATATATATATAACAAATAAACAACTTGACATTGTTTGAGACGGAAATTAGGAGGGTTTTGACAGCATGGATGTAACAACGTTTTTTAAAGAACGTTCAGACCAAATTATGCAATGAGTGCTATACTGACGGTTTAAAATGGATTTGTTTATTTTAATAACTTACAGTTTTGAAATTATAAATCTGTCAATTAGTGTACTCATCCATGCAGAAAGTGTTAGGCACAATTTAGAATTTGAAAAGGTAATTTTTCCTGTTTTTCATTATCTCGAGTTGTTGAGAGTTTTGTTTTAATTCTCTTTAAAAGCGTAAGACTCTTACTTAATTTACCTGATACAGTAAAATACCGTTAGAACAAATTTTAGGAACCTCAAATTTTGTTTGTTGTAACAGAAATTCCATTGTAATGGAATTCAAGCAAAGCAATAAGATATTAAACATCATTGAACATTTAGTTCGTTGAAACTGATATTTCGTTGCATTAGTTTTTTGCTGTAATGAGATTTTATTCTATATCAAGAGAGTTTTTAAGACTTGTTCGGTACTAATTAACTTAATAAATGTGAATGATTTTTTTTTTTTTTTGTAAACAAACAACTTAGCAAATTTTACATTCCAACAATAACACATTTTTATTTTATCAGAACATTGAGTAAGGCGTAAAGACATAAAGCAGATAAAGTTTTCACATTAGCACGTGGTTAAAAAATCAAAACTATAAGTATTTTTTTGATATACTTCCAGCGATTATTTTTAAGTACAAAATTACCGTAGATGTTTTCTTCAGTCACGTACAGTCATGATATTAATAAGCTAGGAGGAGTAAAAATATCAAGTGTGCCTTGCGTTCAAGTGTTGCACGAAATCAAGTTTTAGTACTCTTAACGAAAAAAAAATAGTAAAACTCAATTTCTCAAAATTCAATTTCTTGTAAAATAATTCTTTAGAAAACTTGATCTTTCTTGCCTCCTCCGATGCTTACTAAACTAAATTTCCAAGGACTTCTTTTGAAATGCGATGCAAGGTTTTACATTCTCTTAACAATGCTTTTAGCTGAGGATTTAAATTGAGCGCATTACATTTTAGCTTGCGGATGAATAAATTCAATTTAAGCTCACAAGTAAATTTCGTAATTTGATATAAACAAATATTGGATGATATTCCTGAGTCAATCTATGAATAATTCATAACTCAGCATGAGTGGATTTGTCGTTTCTTGTTTGAATCCACTAAATAATTGAGGTTTAGACAATACAAGAATGTACCCAAAATAGACAAACATGTAAGCGAATTTGAAGTTATTATGCTCGTAAATCTGAAAAAAAAAATAAAAGCACTTTTGGGTTAAGGAAAAGCAATATTTTCACGAAGTAGAGCGTTTTTTTTTTTTTTTTTTTTTTTTTCTGTGAAGAAACTTATTTTTAAAATTACTGAAAATTCCTGACTGACCTTTTTCATTGTACAGTGGCATCTCGTTTATCCTGACTAACTCAGACCAAAAGCAATACGCATAAGCGGAAATCCAGATTATGCGGGTAATATGGGTAATAAACAAAAGAAACTCTTAAATAAGTAGAGTTTTCTTTTATTACAGCCAAAAACAATGTTTTGTAACAATGCTACATAGGATCCTTTCTCGCAAATACTTTATCATTTACAGTTCAGCTGTCGGACCGAAGCTCCAAGTACGCCATATTCTTTGCAGATAACAATTATTGACCTATGCAGTAGTTGTACATTTAAAGGGGTCCGGGACACAAAAATCGTCAAACTTCGCTTTTTTTTTTAATCATTTTAAAAACTATCCCGTTTTTTTCTGCGTAAAAGGACGTTTGAAAGGACGTTCTTGTTTCTAGCTTAATGAAAACGAAAGATATAATTCTTTTTGTTGCATGCATTTAACTAATATTGCATTTAGCTTTAAAACTTTAAACGCTTTTTTCTCCATGATGCAATTTTTCCCGATGTTTTGCATTCAGACTCTTATAAGTCAGGAACCGATAAAGATAAAGTAATGAAATTTTTAGCATATCTTTTTCAAACAGTATACTTTAATTTTTATTCAACGAATTTAAAAAAAAAGTTTACTGCAAAAAATACGATTTTTTTAAAAAAGTATCTTTGAATGTTTCGAAATCTTTCTTCAAATATTTTTTATTTTTTATTAAATCAATATTTTTAAAATCGCCGAATAAAACGTAAAGATTATATATTTGTGCATAATTTTTTGAAAAAAAAAATGAAAATTGACTAAGAATATTTTGAGTTACAGCAATTTAAAGCAACTCCATTTTTTAAACAAATTAAATTTAAATTAAAAAAAAATAATAATTATGTTGTTATGATTTTACTGAATAAATAGATGGTGAATCGGTGCAAAAAATTTCAAAACTCTAAAGTATTAATTCTATTTTTTTTCAAAATGTATTCCGGACCCCCTTAATGAAATTAAAAAGCAAATGTTTGGTTCAACTATCATTATTTAAAAATATTTGAGTGAATATATATATATATATATATATAAACTACAAATTTAACCGGGACCCAGCTAAACGAGTTTCCACTGCACATAGAAAGAAATACAGTTTTTACGATGATAAATATTACATTTATTAAAATATAATAAATAAAATGTGTATGAACATTAACTAATATACATTAAGTTATACTTAATAAACAATAAGTTTAATTGTCTTACGTATCATTACTAGCGAAGGTCTGTAAAGTGATTGGAAAAAAATATCCTATGCCCATTTAATTTTAGATTAATTATGCTAATTGCTGTAACTTAAGCTGAAAAAATAAAACCAAATTGCTTGAAGTATGAACACATTTTCTTTTTGAAACAAGAAAACCTTTCTCGATTGCGCAATAAAATTCAAAGAGGGTATTTATTCTCCTAAGAGATAAGGAAATATTGAGAAAAATGGAGCCAACAGTTTCGCTAAAACGATATTGAGCTACGAGAAACGACTAAATCTATAGACAAAAAGAAAATGAATGAGACCAAGTACATGTTTATCTACAAGATAACGAGCCCATAACAAAAGACGCTAACATAAATGGTATAAGGAAATTGTTTCGAATAAATCATTTCTTACCTAGAACGTAATAAATGTGCACGAATCAGAAAAAGACTTCGAGAAAAGGCAAGAATGCGTTTTGTCTTTTTAGCCAAAAGATTATTGTGGATAAGACATGTAGCTAGTATTTGGTAAAACATGTTTCATGTATGTAATGTGTGTTTTCAATACTGATTTGTAAAACTTAAAAATATCGAAATAACAAATGATAACCATTTTAATTTGAATTTATGGACTGTAAAATAGGTTCTGTTCATATTTCATTTAATTTTTTAATGGCTCGGAAGTAATGTAGACGTTTAAATGTGTGGCTATTTTTATTTAATACCAGCGACACCAGCACGGTTTTGCCCGTAGTATTAAATTAAAAGGTCATTTGGTTCGCCTGTATATTTACAAATATTGGATGGTGACTTTCTCGTAAATATGCTATGTTAATTTGCTCGTCCATGTTAAAATAAATTGCTCGTCCCTTGTAAGGTAATTTACTCGTCCATGTTTTGGTAATACGTTTGGTAAGATATGCTTAAAATTGGAAAATAAAAAGAACAAAATTGAATTTTGGAAAAATCGCTTCAAGATGCTCACTTCTATGCTACCAACTAATTTTGTGCTACATTTCATGCAAGTCGGCAGAACGGTCTAGGCACTATGCGCGTCACAGACATAGAGATCCAGACATACAGACTTTCAGCTTTATTATTAGTAAAGATAAAGATAAATCTCTGTATCTTAGAGTCAGAAGGATGTAAGTAACATTATGGTAATCTTACAGGAGACAGGAAAACCTTTTTTTCTGGCGCATGCAAAAGATGCGACGCGCATTCTTTTAACCCTGATAAAAATATTGCAAATGTATATATGAAATTCATATACATTTTAAAAATGTATTTTTATAATATATATGAAAGAATTATATATATTATAAAAATATAATATATATATATATATATAATTCTTTCTTTTTTTCACGTGGCTGAACGCGGAATAGGAAAATTGCAATTTTCGGACTAACGTCAATCTGGCTCTGAGGTACAAATTTAATCCTTTGACGTAACCATAACGAGAATCCTTCTTGCGTCCCCGAAGCCCCCAGAATGGTGGCTGTGGCTACCTTCAGACTGCTAAAGGACATGACTGTCTGCGGTCCTACAAAATTAGAATCAATCTCTCAATTCAATCTCTACAAAATTAGAATAGCTGATTCTCCACAATGATCTCTGTGACGAAGGCCGCTAATCATTTAGACGTGTGCGTTGCGCCGTTAGGTTTTTCTTCTGTTATTGAGGAGTATTGCGGAGAACACTTGCACTGATGGCATAAGAGCTATTTTTAGTATGTGATATTTGCAAAATAAATTTAACATAACCATCAAAATTGATCTAGAATTACTCGCGATCATTCCCAAATAATGTTCTTTTTTTTCCGAAATAAATCGTATGGTAACAAATTGGAAAATCGAGCAAACCCTAAATTAATGTCGATATGCTTAGTCATTAACTAGAAACTGTTTTTTAAATAAAATTTCCTTAAAGCTTCCATCGCTAGTGGTGCCCAACTAGGTGAGAGGAATCAGAGAGCAATCTACACCATAGACATTTCTAGGGGGTTTTTTAGGGGCATTTTTCTCTTTTGGGGATGGGGCTCTCACTCTTGGGATCTTTAGGTCATTTGAAGATGTATCATTGCAATTGAAGGGATGACGCATGTACTTGTACAACTACAATAGGGTTCAATGATATACTGCAAGGCGTTCACTTCAATATCTATGAGCCTTGCAACCAGAAGATATAATGGACCCTCCTTAGTTCGTCCCCAACTCCTTCCCCTTCCAAAAGAAATGTTTGACCAAACTCTTTTTATAAGTAGTACTGCATTTTCGCTTGTCTTACGTAAAATATGTAGGGGAGGAGTGGGCACATATGAACTTGATTTTTGTTTCATTAAAGTAAATGAAGCAAAAATCTTGAAATAATCTTAAATGATGGCAGCACCAAGACTAACTCGTTACAAAACGTTTAGAGCAATTAGTCATTTATTCTATTTGTAGTGAAAATGATTTTTTAGAAGTTGTTATTATTGCTAAAACAAATTATTTGCTCAATAAAAAGTTGAACATATAATTCGAAAAAAAGTTTAAATGCAAAAATTTAAATTAGCAAAATTTTGAAATCAAATATAGAATGAAAGCAAAATTTAAAATTTGAACTGAGTTGTACCAAAATCTATCGAACTAAATACATTATAAAACTTTTTAAAAATCTGCCCGTACTTCGTCCATGTTCAAAGAAACTCCCCCACCTCCGAAAGTTTAATCTTGAAAATGTAAAACAAGAGTGATATTTTTAAACGCATTGACCACGCTTCGTTCACGCGAAACATGAGAATACTTCAAACGGTTTTACCCTTGACAGAGAATTCTGTTGACACAACATAAGATATGACTTATTCCCAACCCAACCATTGAGCTGACTGCTCCCAGATAAAAGCATTTCAACAGAAATATTTGCTATTCGACATTTAAAAAAAATCTTAACGACTAATAGCTCGTGTGTTTTAGCGACGCAATAAATAACCCTCAACAAAATCGGCTGCACTCACCCTTGCAAAGACCCTCCATTCCATTATGTGCGTTCAGTGTGGACTCAGCTGGAATTTTCGAAACGAAACAGGCGGCCCCTCTCCTTAGCTAGTCCATACATCAAACTCTCAAGGACCCCTGCTTTAGGGGGGCCCAGGGTACTCGCATGCCCCGGATTAACCCGCGTGGGTGGGATGCTCAAGTAGGGTCAACCGTGACAAATTGCACAGTGTGAGGGTCGGGTGACCCCAAGCTTTCTCGTGTGACAGACGATATCAGTTGAAGTAACAAAAACGATTGTTTGGAAGAATGCGGTGAACATGCTTGTCGTGTTACTGAGCTTGTTTTCAAACTCCACGGGTAATTGAAAAAAAATAAAAGCCCAAGGAAATTTTAAATAAATATCTGCACATTGCGGAAACTGCGTGACTTGTGTTTGTGTTCCCTATTTTAGAACTTTTTTTTCTTTATTTTTTTTCCGTACTTAACATTAGCTTTTTCATAACTAGGGGCTTAACTGGATTGAATATTTCAACCATTTCTATACTAAGGTGTGTCTTCTTAAACAGACGAAATAGCAAAAAAAATGAGTTTTGATTCAAAAATTTGTTATTTTTTTTAAATGTGACAATTTTGCTGTAAAACCATGTTTTTTAGATTCTTACTCTGATTTTCTGAAAGATATTTTCAGAAAGCTGTGTTCAGCTTATATACAATTCTTACGAATTGCGACTCAAGAAGGCCTCGAAATACTTCTCTTTTTTTTTTTCAAAATCTATCTAAAACTTATTTTGTCCCAGTTTAAACATATTGATTATGCTGAAAATATTTTTCAGGATTGAACAGTCAAACCGTATTTACGTATGTTAGTGTTTTAACTTGATTTTTGCTTTGGAGTTACGGTAAATTCAATCTTGGCAATTACCGGCACAAGTTGAAACCTTGATTTGCATTTGTTCATCATAAGAAATTTCAAAGTTATTAAAATACTTAAGTAAAATAAAATGTAACACGATTTTCATATTCAAATTTTGCAGATTACTGCCGACACGTGTTTTGGGGCTTCGTGGAACTCCTTTTTCAATGCAGCTCTGAAAAAGGGGCTTCTTGAAAAATCGACACACGAGTAATTTGCAATTTTGAGCATTAAAACATTGCTATATTTTGTTTTATTTTTCAAGCACAAAGGCATTTATTCAATCCTGATTAAAATATCTTATTAAAATATCCTATAACAGTATCAAATGTAGGCAGAATTAAGTAATTAACACTATGCTTGTCAATAATTCACAAAAAAAAGAAAAAGAAAAAAGAAAAGAAAAACTGGACATTAACAAAGATAATTTATATGACAAAATATTTGACAAAAATGTTTCCTAAATATTTTAAATAAATGTTTTTTTCTATGGAAGTTTAATTGTTCTCATCTCTTTCTGACGTGGAGTGAGCGAAAACTTTCCTAAAGTGTTATAATGAATACATTTTGATAGCTCTATAAAACTATCTTTTTTATCGACAGAATAAAGGTTACGAAACTTGAAACAAATCTATTGATACATTTCTAAGCTGCGTAAATACTACTAGCACGAAATGCGAAACAATGTCTAACCCGAATTTCACGGTTACTTCAAGTTTGAATCGATAGCCAAAAGCGACTGGTGAAAACCCCCACGTCATTTTTTATGGTAAAAGAAAGTCGATACGGACAATGAATGTGGTTCAAAGAGCGCAATGTTTTCTGCTAACTTGACAGCCGTATAATCAGAAACAAGTCTCCAACAGAAAGTACAAGGAAGATGCCTCTTAAACAGATTACTTTTCGACAGCGAATGAGTTAAATATATTCTCCGTATAATTTGGATGCAGCCCTTTCTGTGCATGTGCATTGTCATTTGCCAATTAGACTGACTCATCGGGGACAGCATTTATCATAAATTTTTCGTTTCGCTAGACCTTCTCACTCTTAAGATTTTTATTTCTCTATCGAAAACTATATCGCGTTTGTGAATCAGTTGCAGTTAGATTTCAAATGTTTTTTATTTATTTTTTATATTATTTTTTTTATAATACGTCTAAAATTGAAGATATTTAATGCATTAAGTAAAATTATGTTTATATAAGAAAAAATTCAAAGTAGCACATTTAAAATTTTTAATCTATAAATTGCCCAACACACTTTTTTGCCATTATTGTGTCAGTATTGCACAGTACATTATATATTATACAATATATAAAGTTTAATTTTTTTATTTTGAAATATGGCTTCTAATTTTAATCTCATAGCGATCAATAAAGTGACATAGCTTTAAAATTTATTTTCGCGCAATTTCTCACATTTTTTTTTTAATGAAAACGGGTTAGGAGGCGTAGTTTTCTTCGTAAAAATTTAGCAAAATATTTGGAATCACGCCTATCAATTTTTCAGGACGCGTTGGCAGTAAAAAATTGCTCATGAATAGATGAAAAGTGAAAAAAGAGATTTACTGCACATAATTGCTGCAATACCAAATCATCATATAATACAGGGAGAAGCAAAGGGATGAGAGTGGACAATTTCAAGTTTTGAGTAAAACGCTTTTAAAAATAGGGTCCCAGGTAGACTTTCATCAATTTGTTTTTTCAAAATTAAACTGTGTAGTAGCACCTACCAGGGCTACAAGTACAATCTCATATCCCAAACCAGAGGAGAGGTTCACCTACCATTTGTACTGATTATCTCTTAATTTTGGCACTTACATCCCTTTGCTTCTCACTGCCTCATATTATATCACATGTAAATTAAATATTATTTATACACCAAGAAACTCCTACGACAGTAAAAACTTCTTTTATTTAAATTTTTCCATAAATGTTTGCATTTGTTTTATTATTGATCATAGAACGAATTTAGCACTTCAATACATTTTTAATACTAATCAAGACATCAATACAACTTACGTTACGAAATATACAGTGCTGGCCAAATTGTTAGACTAAAGAGTTTTTTTTTTTTTTTTTTTTTTGTACCCTATTTGTACTAAAATACTATTTATTTTACTGTTAAAGTACTGTACATACTGTACACTGATTATTACGATATTTTAGCACAATTTAAATGTTTGCAAGTGCAGCACTGTCTGCTTTGTTTATGTTCTTTGTTTATCTACCTACCAGGAGCATAACCTCAATCAGCTTAAACAGTTCACTAGTTCTTTTTATTAGTGTGTTCTGTTATATTTAAAGTTAGTTTTTAGGTAATTAGTGAGTATATGCATGTGAGTATATGTAATAGTATAAACAATTTTTTACCTCCTTTTTTAAAAAATGGTATAAACCTTGTGAAAAGTACGCCAAAAAACTTAAAATGCTCATCAAGAACAAGGGAATGCATTCTAAACATTAAATAATTATTTCACTGTTCGTTAATGTGTCTATAGTTATGTAATCAATAAAGAATTTGCTTTTAAAACAGTCTTAGTCTAATAATTTGGGCCAGCACTGTAAATGGCATATGAACCACTTGATTCCCAAAGAGCTTCGAGAGGATGTGGTAAAAATAAGTATATTTGTGAAAATTAACCTTTGTTTTTTTTCAAAAAAAAATATATTTTTTCAGCAATCACGATTGCTTATTGTTCTTACTTGACTGTTTTGATGTGCTATCATTTCATTTTCCCGACAGCATCCTCTGCAGCATCACCGTCGATCAGCTGCTCTCGATGCTGCTCCTATAGCGAAAGCCGTCTCCAGGTTGCGTCCATATCTTACACTTACACGCATACATACACGCACCTACACACAACACAACCACATACACACACACAAACACACACACAAACACACACACGAACACACACTCAAACACATACACACAAACACACACTCAAACACCATACACACAAACGCACACTCAAACACATACACACACACGCATACATACAGACACTTAAACATACAAAACGCATACATACAGACACCTACACATACACACGCATACATACAGACACCTACACATACACACGCATACATACAGACACATACACACGCATATATACAGACACATGCACACGCATACATACAGACACCTACACATACACACGCATACATACAGACACATACACACGCATATATACAGACACATGCACACGCATACATACAGACACCTACACATACACACACACCTACACACAACTACCCACACACTCATGCCTGCACACAGAGACATATGCCTACACACATACACATTCCCCCCCCCCACACACACAAACACTCATACACACAACTACCCACACACTCATACCTGCACACAGACACAAACACACGATGCCTACACACATACACATATTCCTACACACAAACACACATACCCCCCCACCCACACATAAACACACACACACACTAATGATTGCGAAAAACATAATTTGAATTCAAGAGCTCTAAATTCAAGTTAATTCTTCCTTTTTTTTTACCCTCAACAGGAATTTTTTTGCATATTGTAGTAATGATGTATCAAAGCTAATGAAGTTAAATTTGCTTCTACCCAGCGTTTTTCGTTTCATACTTAGAGGATCTTTTAAACTCAGTTCCTTCAACTTGGATGCTTCTTATCGCACTATTTGTACACAAAAATCTTTATGTATTTTGAAAAGGATACTTAACGTCAATACGTTCATCCACTAATACTTCCAACAAAAGTATTTTTTTTTAAGTAATTAGTATAGGCACATAAATTATCGATAACAGCTCTGGGGAAAACCATTACCGGAAGAAAAATTCAATCTTGGTCAAAACTTCACTTTCAAACCATTTTCTTTAAAATTCACTGAATTAAATAATGAGAAAAGAAAACGATTTTTTTTTTCTTTGTTAGGTTGTTTGATTTCACAACCGATTATGTTTTTTCTTGGAAACCTCAATTTAAATTTTCCTTTTTATTTGCGAAAGGTATAAATTCAACCAAATGAAAGATTCTTAAAGATTTTGCTTGTTTTATTATGAAGCAAGTGGCGTGGATAATAGCATCTTAAATTTATTTCTGCCTGTCTATTGCATAAAGAAAATGAAAGCTTTGGATTTCGCCTGCAGCAAAAACTGGATTCCATCCAATTATCTGAGACAAATGCGTATAAATGCTAAAATACGATATTTACTAATTATATCTTGTACGATGTTTGCTTTTAGAGAACTACATATAATAAAAAGGATTCAAATAAAAACCATAATCAAATAAATGGTGAAATAACTTTATTTTATTTTTATTTTCTAGCGTTTAAATGTTGTCCGAGGTATTTATTTATTGTTTTGGTAAAATTTGTAATGCGTTTAAAGGTTTTGCTTTCGATTTAATTGGAAAGGAGAAAAAAATCTCCCCCCTCCTCCTGCCTGTCCCACCATTTTCTCCATTTTCTGTGTAGATGATATAATCAGCGGAAAAGCGAATGGAATCTAATTTTTAAAGCACGTAATGATGAAACAAAAACTAAAAAGGAAACTTGGTTTTGATTTAGACATTGAAGTTATTTAATTACAGAGAATTAAGAATTTTTTCGGAACTTTCCATTTGTTGTTAAATTTTAAAATGAGGAAGAAAAAGCCTAAAATTAGAAATGAAATTCTTGTTAATACGTCTCGTTTCAATTTGGTTTAAAAAAATTAGAACACAAGTGAATAAAATTAATAACACTACCTTAAAAGGTTTTGAATAAGTACTGAATAATAAAAAGAGTATTCCAGCAATGGTAGCTTTCTACAGATTTATGTGATTAATGTATTATTTTCATGTAGAAATGGCCATCGTAGTTTTATGCTTTGAGCATTTTTTATATTTGAATGTTATCAACCTCATAAAAGAAATATATTCATTTAGGAGTGGTCATCATGGTTTTATGCTGTGAGAATTCTTTTGTTTAAATAAGGTTTTCATCAAGTTTTTTCAGGACCAAACATTCGTTTCAAAAAAATATAGTTGAGCTTGATTAATTCGCAACTCCAGAGCTCGAATACGCTACCTTGCGGTGATTAACAATACTAAAGAAAAATGTAAAACATTCCATTCCACGTGGTTTCTTTGGGGTGAATTACAGGCATCAGACAGTTTGTAGTGCAATCTAATTTCAGAAGAATAGAAAAGAAAGCTTTCCACAAACACAATGAAAAATTACTGTCATTCACTAAACGTCAAAGCAAGTTATAAGTTGCAGCATGCGTTTGTTTTACCTTTTTCATCCGCCATAAGACAGTGGCTTCAGCGCCCCCTATAGTTTATTGGAGTTGCGAATGGAATAGCCAATTTCTTACGAAAAAGTATTATAATAAGCGGGATATTCCATTAAACGAGATTAAAATAATATACATCAACGGTTTGGTACATTCAAAATATATTTCATTAAGCGGGATATTCGTTTAACCAATATTCTTTTTGACCGTAACTTATGACAGAGATCAACATAACAGCTGAAAACTACGCCAATGTTGTATTGATTTACTTACGTGTTAGTAAAGTTTAGATGACCAAAAAAGCATTGTCCCTTTGAGGCATAATTTCTTCATAGGCTACTAACCTTTTTTAACCCTTAACACACAAAGGAAGGGGGTTATGAGTTTGACGTGTCTGTGCATCTGTGTGTCTGCGCATCTGAGTGTCTGTGTATCTGTCTGCAGCAGTCTAGCGTCTAAACGGATGAACCGATTTAAAAAAAAAAATAATTGTTCGAAAGGAGACTCCTTAGCTAGAGTTGCTCTTCGGATGACATTAATTAACGAAGATATTAATTGAAAACCTCTGAAAGGTTTTTCGCTATTTTTGCAGTGAATACATATTTAAACGTTTAAAAATTTAGTACCAAAATAAAGTAATTTTCTCTGTGTCTGAAAGAATATGTTTGGAACTTTCATGTTATACAGAATTCGAAATATGACGTTTTTAGAGCAGATTTTAAATATGACTAAGCTTTTATTCACGCGATTGGTAACCGAATTCAGTGATGGCCGACAAGGTAAGAAAATGCAATGATTTAAAACGTTTACCTGTTGCCAGTTTCTATTTGTTAATAAACAAGATATTTGTGATTGATTAATAATAGTATAAGGCATTCAAAAGGATTTTCAATTTTCCCGCTTGATTCTACATTGTTTTTTTAACTTTTAATTTTAGTTACTTGTTTTATCTTTTCAATTAACTGACACACAGGTTTCAACAGTTGGCTAAAGAAAAATAACAAAAGGCATGGCTACCTCAAACGAAGCCACTGTCTCTCAAAGAGTTCAAAAATAGACTAATGTTATAACCTTCGTTACCTATTTTCTAATTTTGTTAAAGCTCTAAAAATATAAAAGCACCTTGGAATACAATTAAATAATGAAATTCATTCCTACACATTTAGATAAGCACTTCCTTTTGGAAGTGAACGCATGCATTTCAGAGATTGAAACTGTTAATTAAAAAGCACTTTAGAAGCAAATCTCTTTAATGCAATTCTTAAGAGAATTTAATAAATCACAATAACGCAAAAATAAAAATAAACACCGAAAAGCCTCATACCACTACGAAACCTATTCTCTGCTCGACAAGAAAACTAACTTCCCCATTTATACGAAATCTGAGGTTTTAATTACAAGATAACAAGTTAATTAATTTAACACGTCGTATTAATTTTTATCCCTTCAAATTTCAATTACCTTCAAAGACTTGAGACAAAACTGATGGAGAAATTGTATCTCAAAATTATTCTAGGCACTTAACTTTAGAAAAAGAATAAGTGTGAAGGAAAAAAAATCTAAGTATAATCAAAGAGCGTTTAAAACGGTGGTTAGATGAACCGGAAACTCGTCGGCTTAATTAATTTCAAGTACGTAGGATAGAGCGTTTAATCCAAGGTACAGCAAACTGACTCTAATAATTTTGAACTCAGCGTTCCACTAATTAAATTTTCACGGCTTGAAAATAAGTGACCCGGCACAACCGCATGTCTAGCACAGGGATGATTGCATTTACAGTGCATATACACCGACTCGGCCAGTCATTATTTATTGGGGGCTCTTCGTTTTAGCTGAGGTAGTTAATAAGTTATCCTTTTCTGTGAATTATTAAGTGAAACGAAAATTTCAGCGTTCCATGAAATAGATTTATTACAGGTGTTTTGTTACTCACCAAAAAATGTGGAAGTGTATTTATGTGTCTATGAATTCACACGTACAGGTTGGTTATAATTAACAATATCTTGCTTGGACCAAATTCGAGCTCATTATAATAGACGTTAGTCAATGAAACTTAGTTTTATTGCTATTGTATTTGGACGATGTGGAAAAGAAATTTGAAATTAAAAAGAACTATGCACTAATTTAAATTTTGTCCACCAGGTGAAACTCACAAGAATTTTGTATGAACAAAAACTTTATTTTGTTACACTGTATTTAATTTGCTTTATTCATATGTTATACAACGACACAACGGTAGCGTTAAAGATTTCACTATCGGTTGTAGCAACTTGGAGATGACACTTACAATTGAATCGGTAGTTTGAAGAAGGGACCGAGTGCCAAAATATAAAAATTTGAATTTTAGCGGTAAAATTTTTTTGAATCTTCAAAGAATTCTTTAGAACGCTAAAAATTAAATTTTCATATCTTGGCGCTTGTTCCCTTCTTCAAACGACCAATTCAATTGACAAAGGAATCCATCATTTAGGAGTAGCTGGTGTTTGCTCATCGCTCAGGTATTTTCTGGTGAAAGATTCGAAACAAAAGGACGTACCCTCATTTGACCTCTTGCTGACAATACTGCCGTGGGCAAGTAACCAGGGCAGTAACTGCATTTTTTTTTTTTTTTTTGCATTATCGTCATTTGTTGTTAGCTTTATTGTACAAGCTTGCTTATTTGGTTTCCGTAGAAAAAAAGCGCAAAAAAAGTCTACTTCCAACAATTTCCCAATTGTTAGTGTTGAATACAACACACATTTCTTCAAATACCTCAAAAACTCATTTATGCAGATACTGCCGTTTACCTGCCCACGGCAGTATGATTGGCATCAAGGGCGCCCATATAGGGGGGGAAGGGGGGGGCTCGAACCCTCTCCTTTGAAATTAGAAATTCCTTGCTTTTCGTACTCTTTTCTTTGCAAAAATGTAAAAACATTTATTCTTCAGTCATTAATGAATAAGTTATTAAAAATGACAAATTGTAATGACTCTAATCTGTCCTGAAATCGGTTTCCATTCAGAAAATACCCTGATAAACCATGGGGAAAATATCTGAGCCCCTCCCCCCTACAATTTTGCATATGGTCGTCCTTGATCGGCATTAATCGTTCCAAGAAAATACTATTTCAAGAATTTTTAAAAAGTAATTATACGAAAGACATAGAACAAAATATTGCTTTACTCACAGTAGAGCAGTTTTGCTGAATCTTTATAGGGAAAAACACGAACATCGCTCCAACGTTGCCCAGGAGTTTCAATTCAATAGTAAACGATAAGTAAATATCTGAAGTTTGAAAGTCTTCGATCGAACATTAGCTCTGATCTCCGTTTGTTAATGATCTTGCAACGATTTCAAAATGGCGAAAAAAAGGCAGCAGATAAGCGATAAAAATTACCCTTGTCGCATTTTACTTATAAATCAGAATAAAGAACATACTGAAACAAAGTACATTTCATAAACTAACTCGTTTATTGATTTTAACAAAATGAACTGAATTTGCTTTTACAAACAAAAGCAAGTAATATATTTCTGACTAGTTATTACATTTCATTTTTATGTAGAGCCTGTTATGCTTAGTGCTACTATATTAATCACCGAAGAGTTATAGCTAGAGGTAACGTGGAACACGTTGCTTTTTGTTCCATTTCTGTAACAGCATAATATATTTCCAGGAATTGTTATTGTTCCTAATAGAAAGCAACATTATTTATTATCTTCATGGGTTGCAATTATACTAGAAATATGGGATCCCTTTCTATCGCGTGGCTCGATGAAATATTTCTGAATCTTGTTACAGGGAAAATTCTAGCGAAAATGGCTTATGTCAAATACAGTAAGATATAGGATAAATGGATTTATTTGAAGGAAAATAGCAGAAAGTCCACAACCAAAGATTGTTTTAGCAATTTTTTTCACTGCGTCAAGTTATAACTATTTATGGATTTGAAGCGAAAATCTAAATAATTGTCGAATGGCTGAAACAAGAATACGTTTTGTGCTTGCTTATCTTTTATCATTTAACTGAAAACAATGTCTAAAAATATAATTTGAAATGTTAAGTTAGTTTCAAATTAACCCAAACACCTCGATTTTTTCCTATTTTATATTTACACTAATTTACAGAATAAATTTCGGAAAATTCGGCTCATAAAATTTCACTAAAGTAAAATTTGGTTTTCTCCCAGTTCGACCGGCATTTAAAATCTCCACTCCCCTAAATATATCAAAGTGTGTCATTGAAATTGAAAAACATAGATGGGGAGAAAATTTTGTGCCGACGAAACTGGGGAACACCTAAAATTTTATTGATTAAAATTTTGAATGCCAAATTCAACAAAGAAAATACAAATTCGAAGTTGAAATATGTAGTTTGCGAAACACTCATTAGTCCAAATTTTCAGAAAGCAATGACTTCAAAAAAAAAAAAGGAAAAATAAATAAAATGAATTCAGTTATAATTATATTCTGCACTTGTGTACTTATGATAATTTCAAAAGCAAATTTGTATTCCATATCCTTAGTAAAGACAGCAGCTAGTAATCAATCAGAAATTTAATGCTTGTGAACTAATATTATTGTCTCAAACTAGGGCATAAGGGAAATTTAAAACTTATTTTTGGACTTTTATTTTGGCCATATTGCAAAATCCTTTTGTCGAGGGAGATATATCATTTTCTTGTTAGGTGACCACTAGCTTTTAAAAAATGGATAAGCTGACTTTTGTTCCCAGTCCGCATGGAAGCCTATTAAGAAGTCCAGTATTTCTGTGAAGAAGAAAACAAAAAATGAGCAAAAAAAAAACTTACGAGAGGTGGAAAAAAATGAGGGAACAATAACAGAAAAACGTATGGAAGGAAAAAACAATCTCAGTTTCTTAGAAACTAAGCTTAGTGTTAAATGAAAGAAGTATAAAAGAGAAAAAAAAGTTTGGAAAAATCGTTTTCCGATTCAAGAGCTGCGAAGTCCAGGCGCGCAAAGCAGTTAAAGTGATTTTTTTCCGTTTTATTTTTCAGTAAACGATAAAGTAAAGTAAGATTTTAAGCATTTTAAAAACATCCTGCATGAGAATAGAATACATGTAGCATATGTTCTGCAAAGCGTGAGAGTTGAACTTTTTTCCCAGCAAAATGTTAAGAGAAAACGTGTTTTCTTTAGGTGGATTTTTTTCATTTAGAAATTACATAATTTGTATTTTAGAAAAAAAAAACCTATTCTTTAACAGCATTTGCATTTGGTAATAAACGTATTCTAAGTATGATTTTTACGATTATTTTTATTTGATTGAAAAGTACTAGCATCATTTGTGGTTAAAATGTTTCCCATTATTTATTCGTCCCTATTTCTATGGTTTTTTTTATTCGATTCAAAGATAATAGGAGGTCGCGGAAAATCACTGTGACCTTCCAAATGCTTTTCTTACTCGAGAAGTTCTGATTAACGATTCAATAAAGCTGGAAACAGTATTGCAATTATTATTTTTTTTAATATCTTTTGTTGAAATTCAGAGTCTCACTCTACAACTTGAGGGTTCTTCCTCCCCAAAATTTTGGTTCGGGGGCACATAAAACAAATATGTTTCCTCCTCACTTTTAGAAGAAACACAAAGTTTTTACCTTTATAATGTAAATTAAAATAGCATTTCAATCCATGTAAAACGTTTAAGCGTGTGAGTATTTTTGGTACCAAAGGAAGAAATTTCTGTGATCGCTTTGCTTAAAAAAGGAAACCAAAAGAGGAGAAAGGTACAAAACTTATACAATTAGAATCTTATAGTGTCGTAGATGCACACAAAACAAAATACTTTTTTTAGTACCGATTTTGTTCTTTTTTATTGGAATTTTGTATGAAGTTTTGTCATACTATTCCTATGTTAGAGGCAAAAATTCCTCGTATGCGTTTAATTTTCCTACCAATCAAAAAAACTGTTTTTTTTTTTTTTTTTTTTTTTTTTTTTCCCCCAAAAGACCAATTTTTTTCGTACTTTCCGGGTCAATTATAACGAAAGTTTGATTTTTTTTTTAAAGTTCGGCTTAAACATGTTCCTTTGTTTATTGGATGCTCTTTCGAATCTTTTGGGCTCCTTTTTTTGTGTGGGGGTTGGGATTGTATTTTGTTTTGAAGTCGAAAGAGTATTTTTTTCTTTAAACTTATTTTAATATCTTCATGTTTTTTCTTCTTTTTTCTGAAATAGTATTTTTTGTGTTTGGTTTAAATTTTATTTCTACATTTTATTTAATAGAATAAGTCAAGCACTTAGCGAAAGGTGAGATTTTTCTCTTAAATTTAGTGCCAATAAATGAAGAAAAAATAGAAAAAAAATAGCGGTAAATCTTTTGATGTTGACTTGTCAGAAAACGATTTATTAACACCCAAAATCTTTTAACTTTCATTAAAATGCTCTGCTTTAGTAAATGCAAAATTAAACTCTATATTTAGAAATATTTATTATTGTAACTGTTCACACCTTTGATTAAAAGAAAAGCACCCATGTAGTCGTGACTAATTTTGTAACTTTCGATTCATATAATGATGAATTAACTTTAATGTTTTTATCACTTGACGTTTTATAAAGGTTTAAATAAAATATAGCTTTACGTTTGCTCTATTTAACAACAGTTGAAATGATTTAACATCAGTTTCGTCGACATTTAAAATTTTCTCCCCCTCCCCTTAAATATATCAAAAGGTATGATTAAAACTGAAAAACGGGGGAAACCTATAAAGTGGTGGTCAATGCATTTTTAACTACTGCAACAATAAATACTCTTTTCAACGATGATTTTTACATTGATAATATCTGCGTCAACAATACTTCTCAGAAACAATTTCTGAATTACAACTGGAATGGAATTGTTTTCTCTGCATGCTTTAATATACTCTAGAAAGCTGCTCCAAATAAGTTCTCACCTAGAAGATTATTGTATACACTAAAACTAACCTTGCTCAACTTTTCAAAGCAATAACAAAATAATTTACGCAACTAATATCAATGCACGCAAAAACACTAGTTGTTTATCTAGTTAAAATAAAACTTTATAAACAATGATTTAATTTTAAATTGAGTTTGATAATACTTACCATATTTCCAAAAATGTTATATGACCACCGTAGATGCGATACAATGAAAGAAAACGCATGTTTTGTAAACATTGATTATTTTAATTGGCTATAAACTATTTGATCGAAAGAGGCTAGCAGAGATGATTACATTATTAACTGACAATCAAATGCTTAATCTACCACCAAAACATAACATATACTTATAAATGTTGCTCTTTAATATAATTAATTGTTCGTACTTATTTTCAGTGTTTAAAAATCTCATTTTATGAATGAAGCAATCGTTCGGCTATAACGTTGGCAACCTGTGGCTCGTCATGTGATTCTTAAGTTTTATTACTATAATTGTTTAATATTGAAAAATGAGCTTTAATACTGACATTTGCAGACAATTCGTAAAAATCGCTCGCATACATAAAAACCCGCTACGGACTAATTCAATGTACCGTTAGACCATGACAAAGTGACGCTTGGAACACTTTCGTGCATATCACAAGAGGACGAATCTATATGTTCATTTCTCAACTTTTCGTTTTACTGTTATTAACAGTTATTTTCAGATATGACCATTATAAGACAAAAAAATACGCTTACTGACTAAAGCTTCAAAAGTTACATGAAATAAAACTCTTCTGAATATTTAAACAAATTTTGAACGAGTTGATGCTTCTGCTCGATATCTAAAACCACGCCAATATCGCTTGTGTACAAAAAAAAAAAAAATCATCACATTCTTTAACTATCGGTAATTGCGCCAAAAAAGGTCACCCTAAGGTTCCTATCTTGCTTATTTTTTTCACCAATTGACTTCAACTTTTGTACATTCAGCAGCTGACTCATAAACAATTACAAAAAAGTAATTCCAAGGGGAAATTTGAGTTTCAATTATGGGCTTCAGCAGTTTTAAAAAAGAAAAGTGATTTTACCTTATTAGAAACACGAGTCCTTAATGAGGTCAACTCTGGGCAAAGTTTACCTCACGTAGAGTTAATCACAAATAAAAAAAAACCCCAAAAAGTACAATTTACCAACAAAAAAAAATTGCAAAATTCTTTAGCATCAATATAGGAACATATTTTAAACCATATTTGAAATATGTTCCATATTTAAACCATTTTCGAAAATTACACCTTTATTTCCTTGGAAAGTAGAAAAAACAATTGTCACATTCGAGACAGTTACAATTTGTTAGTTTTTTTTTTTTTTTTTTTTTTTTTTTTGAGGGAAGGGTGTAACTGCTGCGCACAGTTCGTGCACATATGTGCACTGTGCAGCTTATAAAGTACAAGATCAAATCCTTCAGCCGACACCACTGTATCCGCATAAAAGGACACCACAGTCAATAGTAAAAAGGTATACTAATAAAGCAATCCATGACATTATTTGTCTACAACTTGCTTTTCTTGTTATCAAATCACAAGCAAAAATGACTGTACAGAATAGTTTGTTTCTTTTTAAATTGGTCAATTACATGAATTTTTAACGGTAACAGTAAAAGATGTTTTAAAAACAGCAAAAAATGTCAACCTACATTAAAAAAATATATTTTAACTTATAATCAGACTCCGACTCCGGGACACGAAAATTAGTTGGACTCCCGACTTCATAGCTTTTGCAAAGATGTAGTCACGGGGGAAGGGGGGGAATGACTGAGTCATGGAATCCGACGCCTTTATTCTAAAATGAGTCCGACTCCGCAAACAGTTGCGGACATAGAGAGAAAATGATCGTTTTCGACTCCGATTCTTTGAACTAAAAATCGTCGACTCCCTACTCTGACTCTTTCACCCCAAAATGAGATTGACTGCGACTCCAAAGCAATGGTTTTCACACACTGTGAAATAACTATTTTTGACAAGATTAGTTTTTATTTTCACTCTAAAGTTTTAATTTATGTATTCTGTTTTTTTGCGGAGAAATTCGGAGTTTTTTATGTTTCTACATAAAGTTATGCGCAGACTTTTTTTCTTTTTTTTTTTTTTTTTTTTGGTAATGAAAATTACTTCTTTAAGTTGACATTTTATTGTTCCTATTTTTATATATATATATATATATATATATATAATAAAAACCTTTAATCGCTTTCAAAACAAATAAATAAATAAACAAGTTTAATCTATACATATAATAAAATAAGATGTTTGTGTGTGTGTGTGTGTGGCGCGCTTCCCGAGAAAACGGTAAGGCCTAGAAAGATGAAATTTGGTATACAGGTACAGTTTTTGCCGAAGATGTGCACCTCGGGCTTCGATTTTTGATATTTTAATTAGAAAAAAAAGTTATTTAATGTTTTATGTGTTTTTTTTTTTTTTTTTTTTTTTTGCACTTTTTAGTACTTTTTACCTCACAGACCCCGAACCAATCGCACCTTACAAATATTTTTTGTACTGTAGTGTAGGAAGTTTAATTTTAAATATGATGAATGAAAAAATTTTGAAGACAGAGCAATTTTTGTATTTTTTACGAATTTTTGAAAAAACCTTTAATTAGCCGTTTTTCTCGGGTTTTATTTTTTTTTCTAATATCATCCTGCGAGAAGTATCAAAGCTTCATATCTAAAATTTAAGTTGGTAATAGTAAAAACATTTCGCCCTCTTCAGAAGAAAAAAGTTCTTAAGAATAAGCAATAGTTTTTTTTTTACAATTTTTTTAAGCTGAACACATCATGTCTTTCACACGCATCGGTCGAAAAAAGGTTCTTCATTCCTTTATGCCTCTGACGTCACTACTTGGATTTCGATTCGATATTTACGACGGAATCTTAATCGAAAACAATGTTAATCTTTTTTTTTTTTTTTACTATATAGCTTACTTCTACATTTTATGACGTGATGACCACGTGTTTTTCCGGCAGCGCTCGCTTTTTTTCTTTCCTTTTTTTTTATTTAGGGATTGCATTTATTTCTTTTTCCATCCCCCCCCCCCACTCCCAAGTTGGACGTTTTGCTGTATCTATAAAACGAAACATTTCATAGTTGTGCGCATTTAATTCAATAAAAACAGCGAGGTTTTTTCTTTTCTTTGTCAAACGCTACTTTTTGCACACTACGGGGAATTTTGGAGATAACTTTTTTTTTTGGCTCAACTTAAGTAAAAAAAGCGGTTTTTCGAGTGATCTTTGTTTTTATTATGAAATGGGCGGGGAGGTTAAAATAAATAGAGGTGGATCGTAAAGGTAGATAGCCGCCGAAGGCGGCAATCTTGGCATAAAAATGTGAATGGCACAAAAAAGATAGAGATGGATTGATTAATACTGCTGCGAAATTTATTTAAACAGCCGCCGAAAGCGGCAAATGCTAAGTAAAAAGGTAAAGTTAGCCAAACTGCGGCCGTAGGTGGCTGCTTTCATAAAAGGCGAATGGCGTAAGAAGCGAACCAGCTGGTCGCCGCAGGCGGCTAGTTAAAAAATAAAATACATTATGTTAAAAAAAAAGTTTGTTTTTCTCCTGTAGCCAAAAAATAATTTAAAAAAATGAATAAATGCACTTAAAAAAATAAATTATATATATATATATATATATATATATATATATATATATAATTTATTTTTTTAAGTACATTTATTCATTTTTTTAAATTATTTTTTGGCTACAGGAGAAAAACAAACGTTTTTTTTTAACATAATGTATTTTATTTTTTAATTAAACTTGTTTATTTATTTATTTATTTTGAAAGCGATTAAAGGTTTTTAATGGAAAAAAAATACATTAGTTGCTTTGTTTAAAAGGTGCTATTACTTTATTTGTCCGTTTATTTATTTTTTAAGCTTCTATTTCTTTAAATGAGCGAAATTAATTTTATTTCTGGAAATCAGCTTAAAATGTTTAAAAGTTGTGTTTGAAATAATTTGTGATTTTAGCTAATTTTGAGAGTATTAATCAGATACAAGAAAGTCGATATTGGTATACAGAAGAGTAGGCTCGTTTAGTTTTGGACGGAACTTTGTTTAATTTATGGCGGCAAAACTAGTGAATAGATAATGTATTTTAAGATCTTTATGCGTATAAGGCCTAAACTTGCGCATCTGCAGTCAATATAAAATATTTAAAGCATAATCACATCAATTGATCGTTGTTATAAATTTCATAGTAATGTATATATTTTTCATCTGCAAACGAACGCAAATAAATGCTATAGAAGTTTTGTTTTTCTAATGTAACAATTAGTTTAAATGTAAAAGCTCGAAAATTTTCCGCTGATTTTATTTTTCTTCTACAGTTCTGATTTTGAGCTTTTGCACTTAAAAAACAGAACTTAAAACTTTTAACCCATAAGAATTAAACATTACCTTTTGAATTTAACTCAAGTCAATTTAAAATGACAAGTTTATACTAGCCAACCTTACAGATACATAATATCTAATCTTAGCTGTTTTTTCCTCAATAAAAAAGGCGAGGGTGTTGGTTAAGCTAACAAAAAAAGTCCCACTTTATTAAACGTAACTCAGCACATTAATTTTATTGCTATTATGCGAGGTGTGTTATTAAATAACGAGACTGATGCTGCTGCAGAAGAACCATGCATGAGCCAAATCCAAACGACCGACAGTTTGCAGCATAAAACCTTCTCTTCCGATTGCAGCCTCTCCCGTGTTTGTAGAGAAATTATTCTAGCCGTAACCATCGTTTATGTAAGAGGTGTCTGTTTCGTTTTGCCGAAAAACATGATAAGTATGATAGTAAAGCAATGAATTATCGTGAAATTTCACATGAAACTTGGTAAAACCGCTACTGAAACTTATCGCTTATTAAAAGAAGTTTATTGCCATGAATGTTTATCACGTGCGTGAGTTTTTGAGTGGTTTAAGCGTTCCATAAGATGGCAGAGAAGACGTTGCAGATGATGACCGCCTAAGTCGCCCATCCACGTCCAAAATGGACAAAATATCGAATCCTAATATCAAATTAATCAACATTACTACCGTGAAGTGCCTGCTCAACTCCGTGACAGAGTAATGGAAAAATGACCCGAGTTGTGGACGAACATGTCGTGGGTTCTTCATCAAGACAATGAGCAGGCACATTCCGCGTTGTCAGTCAAGACGTTTCTAGCTAAATACAAAATCTCAGTTTAACACCATCCGCATTATTCGCCTGACCTGGCACCATGTGACCTTTATCTATTCCCCAAGGTCAAATCTACATCAAAAGGAACTAGAATTCAGTCCGTTGAAGCTGAGAAAAAAGCGGCACGCGTCATACAGGAGCTCACAGAACAAGACTTCCAGCTCTGTTTCAAACATTGAAAAATTCATATGGAGCGTTGTAAAAATAGAGGAATGATGTATATTGAAGGTGATAACAACTAAATATGTATACATTTAAAATAAAACATTTTACAGCAAGAGTCTCGTTATTTAACAGTCACACCTCGTATTCGTAATTTTAAATAATAACTCTGAGTAAATAAAGAAAGTTCTTTCCTTATACAATGTTGCACAAGTAATAATGTTTGAGTGCATTTTGTTTCTAAGTTAAAAAGCAGCACTAACGCCCTTTCACTTTCATCGCACACCGCTCAACATTAACTCATATCTACAAACACATAAGATAACGAAAAAATAATAATAATAAATAACTACTTTAATTAAGAAACAGAATTTCTGTGAAGGACAGACTCGTTAACCAAACCATTAAGAAAATGTTTTAAACGCATCGATAAATACTAAATAATGCGTATGCGAACTCTAAACTTTAAATACAGCAGTAGTCTTTAAAATAAATAAAACAAAAATAAATGTTTTTGAGCACTTAAGTGCTTCTTTTAATGATAGTTTGCTAATTTTTACCGACTGAAAAACTGAAAAAGAAAAGCTTTTAATGATGCTGCTTTTAGCTATTGTGTTGCTGTTTTTAAGCTGCAAAAAAATAATGCGTAAAATAAATATTTATTTTTTTAAACAAGCTCAACGTTTAGAACGCACTTAGCGTAAACACCATTAAAGACGGTAATTGTTTGCTTAACACCATTTTGAGTCGACGTTTTCCGAGCAGTGTTTACCATTTAATGTCGGTGTGTAAACAACATATCTCTAGGGACAAGTCTCCTCCCTCATTAAACGAATGTTTACATTGAAGCATTTCGCACACGTTGAATAATTTATAAGAGTATTGACCCATATTTGATGAAAATCATTGTGGGATAAAAAATGTATCGGAAAAAGCTTCAACCCCTTACGAATTGAGTGGAAATCCGTTTTAAAGGTTTATTTTGCATCTTACGATCGATGATAGATTAAAGAAATGGAAATATGAGCCCATTCGTGAAAACTGATGCATACTGGAGGAGGCTTTATTCTTCTTTTTTTTCATCCTTTATTTTGAATTCTACTGGAAGACTTTTTATTTTTATTTTTCTTTTTTTCCTTTCTTTTTCGGCCTGAAATATGAGTACTAGAAAAATAGTATTCTCCGAATTGAAAAAAAGAGGCATATTTTAAAGGATTTTCTAAGCCGATTTCGTTAATATTTCATTCGATGATATAAATCTTTTTTTTTTTCTTAATTCGATCTCATGTATAGGGGGATACAGAACTGTCAGTTTTAAAAGAGGTTAAATGGTAGATACATTTCTTTCTGAACTGTATTTTAGCTATTGAGAACCAAGTTGCAACTATTTCTACAAAAATGTGTGTTACAATCAAAATCTAAAACTAAAATACTTTGAGAATACTTCAAAGAAGTTTATCATGCACTGCAGTGGTTTACTCTTCCCTTCCCCCCTTCCCCCCTCTGATTTGTGTTCTAGTTTTTTCCATTTTTTACAGTATTTACGCTTTTAGATATCCTTGAAAAAAGCTACTTTAGGCAAACCTGAATAAATGTCCATAGCTCTATATACCACTGTCGTGGGAAAGTAAAACGCAGTAACTGCAAGTTTTTCATTTTTCTTTCCTTTTCTTTCATTTTCGTCATCTATTGTATTTTACCCGTGTTGTAAAAGACTGCTTATTTGATTTCTGCTGAAAAAGTAGCACGAAAAAAACATCAAATTCTAATACACTGGCTTCAAAAAGTTAAAGTACAACCGGTTTTTTGCGTCTAATTTAAAAATGAATGAATCTAGAAACAAAAAACTTGGAGGATATGTACAATAAACAGTTTTTTATTGAATGCGTTATAGAAATTTGTATAAGTGTATTGCAAAAACAATTTATAACAGCAAAAGCAATTTTTGCGGAAAAGTCCATTCTTGAAGAAAACAAAACATCACAGTGTTAGGTAGTAAAATGTCATATAAACAATACAATAATGGGTTCTAATAAGGAATGTGTCCCTCCTAACTTGAATGTATTGGCGGCATCGATTTTCCATGCTGTTTATTAAGTTGTCGAACACCAGAATAGCGAAGACCAGACACAGAGTAAGCCTTGTTCCAGTCCATGTATCGACTTTGAAGGAGGATTTAAAGCAGCAACCTGTTTGCCAAGATAGTCACAAAGATGTTATATCGGATTCAGGTCTCGAGATCGAGCTGGCCATTCCATTTCTTCCAAACCGTGATCCTCAAGATACTCCTCAACAATCCACGCTCGGTGAAGTCGTGCATTACCATCCATCATAATGAAGTCATTACCAATAACACCAGCATATGAGCAGACATATGGACCAAGGATATCATCCCGATATCTCAGACCAGTCAGAGCTCCTCCATGGAACACATGTAGATCAGTGTGACCACCAAGAGAGAACTCTGCTCAAACCATATAATTCCATCACCTCTATAACTGTGTCTTTTAACAGTGTTGGATTAATGATATCTATTGTGTTGTTCCCTCTAGATCAGTAGATGCCCTGAATCACTCTTCAATGTAAATCTGGACTCGTCTGTGAACAATACAGAAGCCCATTGCTGCTGGGTCCAGGAAGCATGTTCTCATGCCCAGCATGAGCGGGTCCTTCGTTGTAGTCCATTGAGGGGAACGCACAACTAGTCGCCTTGCATAAAGACCTGCATTGTGAAGACGATTTAGCCCCGGAGCACCAGAGATTCTTCTTCCTGATGCTACAAAGTGGTCCGCAACGAGCTGCGGCACGGTAGTGGTTCTTCTCCTTCGGGGCCAAAAAAAACTAGAAAACGGTCTTCTGCAGGTGTAGTAGCTTGTGGTCGGCCTAGAACGGGTATTCTAGACACAGAATCTTCAGATTGGTATTGATCCCAAAATCGCTGAACAACTGCGAGACACATTGAGACTTCTAGCAACATCAGCCTGCGACAATCCCATTTCCATCCATACAACTGCCTGGCACCTAAACGAATCAGGTAAACGACGTCTCTGAGACATTTTCTAATCTCTATTGACTATTGTCACCGAAACTGCCAACAAAAGTTGAAAATGAACACAACTTACACACAAAAGTAAGAAAGCTTTGATATTTGCATTTTTTTCCACTCATAAAGATAGGTTCTTTTATAAAAAAAATAAAAGTGGTAGCTATCGTTTTTTTTCATAATTATTTTAAAGTTTGTTATTATTATTCATGCAAACTATGCATTTCATTGTTACTGCCAATTTTTTAATGGCGAGCTTCGAAAAACATCTTAACATTTTGAAGCCAATGAATTTTTGCTGTAATTTTAGGTTTATTTTCTTAGCAGTTATGACAATCCATGAGATCCCGTAAAACTTTCATATGCTAATCGGTTTCCTTAATCTTGCTTTGTTAGTCAATTCGCACCACGTTCTCGAATAAAGTTTCAATATTTTCTAATCATTGTTATTATTAAATTTTCTGGATTCTCAAAGTAACCCCCTGAGCCACAAGACCTGCAGCAGCTTTTAATGCGGCAGAGAGACAAAAAAAAATCATTTGAAGAAAGATTGGACGCATTCTTACAAGAGAGTTGGATCTTAATTGTAAACCACATTGTAGCATAAATATTTATAATATATCAGCATCTGTGTACAAATTTTGCGAGGGAAAACTAGTTGTCATTATATAGCCGCTAATTTTGATTTTTTTTTTTTTTTTTTTTTTTTTTTTGTTAGTACTAGATTCCAGGTTCACCTTAAAATCCAGGTTCTCGCATACATTTCGTTAAATTAAATTGACATGCTAACCACTGGAACTGTGTCTTAAAATGGAATTTGAGACGTCTTATTTCTTCCAGTATTTCCGTTGAAAACCACACATCGTAGTTTAAAAAAATAAAGCCACCTTCAAAAAAAGAAAAAAAAATACTCAGGGTCATAGCAGACTTTTGAATTGACAAGCGAAGAAGCGAGTGTTTAAGACCTAAGTTTGTCTCATCAGTTAAGAAATTTTCTCCGTGATTAAAAATTAAGTATAAAAAAGAAAAAAGAAAAATTAAAAGTAAAACATTACAAAACCGAGGAAAGTTTAATGCAATTCAGGGCAGGACGGACTCTTAGGATGAAAATTGAAATATATTTCCATTTCTTCCTTATGATGCTAAGTGACACTTTTCCCACTCTACCTGAAATTAAGCTTTAAAAATAAAATTTACCTGTGTTTAAAATAAAATATTATGAAAACAAAGTAATTTTTTTAAATTTCAAGGTCAGTGATAAAATATTTTAACTCTTTCTTTGTGAGACCAAATCCACTTTTTTGTGCAATTCAAGATTGTATTTTGAAAAATAAACTGCCTATATTTTCACTCCACTCTAATGTTAACAGAAGAAAAAGTTAAAAAAGAAATGAGAAAAACCTGCAGCACGAAATAACTGGAATTATATTATACTTAAGAAAATTACTATAAAAACATGCAGAAACTAGAATAAAAACAATACGTAAACAATAGCTAAAGATACTTCATTTTTTCAAAATTTATTAAAAGAGGATAAAAGAATAGACCTAGCCCGAGGCAAAACTTGCAAGTTGATAACTATATTATTTACGAACTTCTACACTTGTACTGTACTTATTTACATATCGCAGTAAACTGAATATCTTTTCTGGTTCACCAGATATCTAAAAATACGTCGGAATGACAAACAATGATTATGGAATACTACTCAAGGATGTAAAAGGATTAGAAAGGAGTAAAGTCAACATTGGTATTGAAACAATAGAATTTATACTTAAAGTCGTTCGAAAATACGCGTTTGTGTTTACCTAAAATGTATCTGGTTTTATTCCAGTATCCTACTAGCAAAAGTTTCATTTTAACTTATCACTTTTTTTTTGCCAGTTAAACTCAGAGTTGTTTGCTTTCTGAAAATGTTTAAAATTACTACAACGTAAAATATTTTCTTTAAGTATTAAATTTTTGCTTTACGCGTACTAAAAAAAAATGCTGTTCGAATTATTCAATTGTTAGATAATTTAAGTTCCAGTTGTTATTTTTATCATAGAAGTTATTATTACTGTTATTTTTTATATTATTATTCTTATTAGTACTATTACTGTTATTTTTATCATTACTATTATCTTTATCATTACTGTTATTCTTGTTCTTACTATTATTAATATTCTTCTTCTTATTGTTTAATAGTTACGATTGCAGTTATTATTGATTTTTTTTAACTAAAACTTTCTACCTAGTCTGAAACATTTATTCAACACCCTTTGCCATTCTTAAGTAAAAACTGAACCGACTTTTTTCAAAAGGACCTTTTCAGTATTTTATTTCATCCTTTTTTTTTTTTTTTGCTCTTTTGTCTGTTTTCTTAGTCAAAAAATAGTAAAAACTGCTTATCCTTGAATCTTTCACAGCCTAATATTAATGTTGTAGGGGAGACCGGGGCAAGATGACTATGTTAACAATTTTCGTTGTTTATTAATTTATTTTTAAGGATAGTAAAATTAATTTTACATGAGCTGTTACAGTAGTCCTTTGTAGTATTAAATATATTACCATTTAGTTTTTAAGATAAAAATAATGAGAGATATTTTTAGTTTTTCATAACCTTAACAAATCGTCAAGATGACTTTGACGTTGGGGCGAGATGACAACATTGAAAAAGGTTGGACATAGTTTATGATTTGAATATGTTATTTAGTTTAACAAATGATAACTGTGTTTTTACATCCTACCAAGTATCAAATTAAGCATAATACATTGCATTGTAATGTTGAAGTATTAAGTTGTGCAACTAACAATGGGCACAAATAAAAATGCGGTTTTCATAATTAGAACATTCCTCATGCCACCACTCTTGGCTTTTACAGCACTGGATCCATTCATCTGTTGGATGGTCCCAATATTCCTCTGGACAACCAGGGCATATTATAACACCATTCTTTGAAGTTGATGCAACTAGATTGCTTGGCACAAATTGTATAGACTTGGATCTACAGGAACTTAGTTCCAGTTGTTTTTATTCATTTCTTAGCTTCACGGGATTATTTTCCCTATTTTTTTTAAATAATCTATTTTTTCCTTCCATTTTGCTCCTTGTTCTGACATTTCTCTGATGGGTGTTCTTGTAAGAATGTTTAAGCTCAGTTTTCTGCCCTTTCTTTTTTTTCTCTTATTGAGTTGTTTTAGGCAATGCATTGAAATCAGAAACACTAACAGGCTTCTTTGGTGAATCGGAATCAGCAATTGCCGTAAGTTCTGCTTCGTCTGGAGGGTTTATATGTTGGTTTTCTACTATCAAGGACTGAGTATTAGCATTATTATTCTCAATTTTATCACCAACGAGCTCGTCATGTTGCCCCGCGTTTCGGCCCATCATCGTGCCCCGGACTGCCTGTTTGAACGGCTTCGTCTCTATTGTCATAAAGGATGGCGATTTATTGACATTTATTCATGGTAATAGGTAGTATTTAAACTAAGTTATTCATAAATACTAAAAAAACACGAGAAATCTTATCTATCTATAGCAGAGCTTATTTACATATGCACAAAAATTATATCTTGGCAACTATAAACAATCAGAGCTTCAGAACTAACACAAATATGGCGATTTCAGCGTCTCTATACTATTTTTGAGCGAACAGCGGATAGGACAGCCAGTGTTATCCAGTTGATGCTGTTACCTTCTGGAAAACGGAAAAATTAAGGTATTCGTCATCTTTCCCCGGTCTCCCCAACATTATATTGATGGAAAGGAGGGAGGGGTAGCTAATAAAATCTATTATGAAACGCGACGAATTTTTCAGAGACTGAAATATATTTGAAAGGCTTAGAATTTTAGTGGTGTAGGTCAAATATATATATATATATATATATAAAGCAGAAAATCATTTTTGCAAGCACAGATTTGGGTTCTTCTTTAGTCTGTTTATCAAGTGTACTACGCGCATAATTTACAATGTGTTGAAAGATTTTTGACGCATAAAAATTTCATAGAAAAGCGACAAATTAGACAAATTATCGATGATTTGCACAATAATACTTCACAGGTTTTTTTATTACATCCAAAAAAGAAAAAAATTGCAAGAAAAAATAATAAGAAAAAAGGTAAACGTCCAAATTGCCTTAAAAAGTGACGCAGTACCGTTACAGTAAGAAAAACAAACGTAATATGAAGTGTTTAATAGTCTTATTAAACAAAAGCAATTCTTTTTATTCCTAAAATTGAATGAAAGCATCATTTGTAGCTCGAATTACATCTAAACGGAACTCAAGCTCGTCCCATGTGCCAACGTGGACTGCGGAACAGTTCAGCCTACTTGGGTAATTCGTATTTTCAGATTTTCAATGCTAGCAATACTACACAATTTGACAACACAAAAATATTTGTGAACCAGTGAAATGTTCTTGTGCAAACCGCACGTTCATACGACACTTTTCTGCTTTTCTATGAACTTTTGACATGTATCAAGTACTTTTTGCCTTAAAGCAGCACAAGCATGAACAATAACCTAAACTGCTGTTCAGACAAGAATGACAGTTGTGTCAGTCAATTTCCATGCGCTCATAAAATTAGTAGCCAGCATTTTTTACTATCTTTTAATTTATTACAGCAATTGTGTGATTTTATCAGTATAAGTTATGCAATGTTCACATTAAGCATGAAGTCCGTAACACTTATCAGATCTGTAACCCCTTTTTACTTCCTATTACAAAAAAGGAAGTATTGTATTCGCGAAAAAAATTGCACTCAAAAATCGACCTTAATATCCATTTTATTCAATCCCGAATGAATATTGAGTTTTTTCTTCCGACTCCACCACACGTGAATATAAAAACCTAAGAACGTATAGTCACACGAAATATCCATAATGACGATTCCCGAGTTAATTACAACGAATTTTCTTGTGACTTCTGTATGTACGTATGTATGTGCGTATGTATTTTGCATAACTCAAGAACGGTAAGTCCTAGAAAGTTGAAATTTGGTACAGAGACTCCTAGTGGGATCTAGTTGTACACCTCCTCTTTTAGTTGCATTCAGGTGTTTCTAAAGGGGTCTTTTTCCCCTTTTTGGGAGAAATCATTGTTAGTTTTTATGTAAACTCAAGTGGTGTTACAATTTGGCGGACACTTGGTGATATATCGCCAGTCTTTTGGTCGCCAAGGTTTGTTGACAACTTGGCGAAAAATTTGCCGATTTTTTTTTTTTTAATTTGTTTTAATTTGGCCACTGTTGATGATAATTATAGAGTAAACTATTGAATCACATTAAAATTGCCAGTAATGGGGAAATGACATCAAATTGGAGTAAAAGGAAGTCATGTGATGCACACATCAGCTCGTTTCTTTAAGTAAATACTACGTCCCTTTGTACATATTCAACAATGTTAAATTTAACAAATTATGGGATGACTTATGTGAAAATTTAAAAACAACCCACATGGGTAAACATTAAATTGCTCTGTAACACTTGCATCAGATCTGTAATTGTCCAATCATAAGTCCATTTAATGCACAAAATAAAGCGGTGCAAATTAAAACATGTTTATTTAAATACGGTTTCATATTAATCATGCATGTAATTTTTGAATCACGTACATCTTACCTATACTACTGTCTTCTTGTCAGTATTGACCTAATAATAATTGCCAAACATGAACTGACAATGTCAGGAAATCTTTCCAGAGTTATAATGCCAATACATTTTTGTTGTGTCAAGATTAAATATTTACGCGCTGCTTTATGGGTCAAATGATTATTCTTTCCCAAAAGCGAAATATGCTATTGGCACTATTTCTTTTGCGAACAATTCCTTTTCTTTGATAAATGAACACATCTATAAAAAATTCACCGATGTAACAAAGGACTTCGGTGTTGTCCCGCATTACCAGCAACAAACCCTTTTATCTCGTTGCCATTTTTTTTTCCTCTTAATTCATATACACATAAATCGATACTCCCACCCAACAAAGAGCATGAAGCGTAGGGAAAAATTGCCCAACCGCATGCTTATCAACATATAATGAATCTTAAAATACCCATTAATTGCCGAGGAGAATAAAAACACCAGAAGGGGACCAACGAAAGTTATTTTTTTTTAACTCACGCCTCCTACCCTTTATGATGTATGCATACTATACCTCTCATTACTGCCAATAGGTGGCGTCTATAATCTACGTGTCCATTTATTTCTTTCCTGTTGATGGCAACGAGAAGAAAACCAATTTTTTAACTCTCCATCTCAATTTCAAATTTTTTTAGGAACAAAATGCATTTTTGTTTCGAAATTTAGGAGAAAAAAGAACGTAATGATTTAGTGGAGGGACCCCTTCATCACTTCATCAATCGAATAAGTACGTACAAAGGGTGTTAATGTAACAAGAAAGGGGAGACAAAGTTTTTCGTCTCGATGAAAAGTGCTTGAAAAGTAGATGAATCTCAAAATTTTTTATTTCGTTTCCTTCTCTTTCTTGAACGGGCTTCGCAAATGATGGGAAAAAAAAGGTTCTTACTGATTAGCGATAGAAAGAATGAGTGTATAAATGGATTAGCTCCTTTCACTGCTTTGATTAAGATATTGAAAAGGATCATTACCTTCAAGAATTTCCTCCATTTTTCTCAAAAGCGAATAAGAGGATATCCAACAAAAACACTTTTTTCAGAATTTATGGAAATAATTTAGTTCCGTACACTTTCCCAGTAGTTTTTACCTTAGCGTTATGTATATTTAAATTTAAAAAAATATATTTTTTTTTAGTAGCGACTAAATTAAGCCATTTCCAGTACTTCGAAAATGAGAAGTTTTGATAATGGCCTTGTTATTTTGGAATAACGATCTCACTTTACGGTATAACAAGACAAGAATAACTTCTGCAAACAAGTTTTATTTTTGTGTTACCTCTAAAGACAAATAAAATTTTTATTCAAGAAATAAAGCGTAATCAAAAACTAAATAAATACATAAATCTTTCTTGACGACACAATTTCAAATACATCCGTAATATTTATTAAATATACTAAAATAAAAAAAATGGATCAAGAACGTATGATGCCTCACTATGAAATAACACACTTGAAAACCTGATTTGTTTGTTAATTATGAGATTACTTTGCATGAAAAAGGTTAATAAAATGCTGCACAAATACTGACTCGTTTTTTAATGGTTCTTAGAGTTTGGCACTGCCTATTGCATCCTACAACTCTCTAAACGTTCAGCGAATTTTAATGTAACTTTCACTAAGACTGATAGTAGACATTTTCAAATTGGCACTTTTAATCTGTTTCCTCTAAAAGGTTTTTTTTTTTTTTTTTTTTGCGTGTTTGTGTGTGTGTGTTTTTTTTTTTTTTTTTTTTTTTTTCATTTTTTTAAGCTGTACATTAACTTCTCGCTAGATTTTTATCAAGCCTTTCTAAACATTCTTTCCCCTGTAGTTGCCGCTTATACATTTACTCTTATAGAAATTAGTAAAAGAAAACGTTTTAACTAACTTTACCTGAATTCACAATAAAATTGGTAAAAGAAACGTTCTAACCAAAAATTTGCCTCTGTCGTTTGTCACTTTCAGCTGATTTCTACCCAAATCCGCAATATTAATGATAAGATACAATAAAATAAAATTAAATTAAGTATTTCCCCCCATGTGTAGTTGCCCCTTTATATGGATTGCGTAAAGAAATTCTTTAATCAAATAATTTCACTTTATTTGTTTAAAGCATGAGTTATTACTTTCCGCTGACACTTAAAAATAACATTAACGAAAAAAATTCATGTTGTTTTGTTTTCTCCTCCAGTTGCCATTTTTAGTTGAATCCTAACCAAAATCGCATTTTTTTTTAATGGTAGTTATTAAGATGTAAACAGCAATGCATTTTTAAAACTCGCAAATATACAGATTTTACTTAAAACTATGTGTGGAAAATGTGAAGGCATTTCGAATTTGATGTTGTTTACGTAGATGTAGAAATGCAGTGTTAGTTAGAGCGTAAAACAGTATTAATCACATGAAAGTAAAAAGACAATTCAATGTAAAAAAGGAAGTTTACAGAACTTACAACCAAACAATTTGCAACAGTGGTTTCGAATGTGTGGTGCAATCATCCCCGGAGGGGAACAGAATAATTATAAAGAAGGCACGCAACTATATTACTAGCATATACTTTTTAATACCGTACAAAAAATCATACTGATGTCATAAAATTGGAATTAGCGAAATATGATCACTGTGGATTGCGGGTTTAGGTGATCACACGGTATCGATTTAATGACACCACGGTTTACGAATATTTGTGCTTAAAGACAAGGCCGACTTTCGCATTACGGTTGCATTAATATTTCATTAATGTTGAACTTTAAACATCTTTTTTTTCCGTCACTATGCATAAGTTAGTAAAATTATCTATGCTCATATTAGAAAATATACGAATAAATGCAGATGTTTTGATGTACGAAAATGTATTTGCATAAGAAATATGGTATGAGTTTTCAAACACATTAAATAATTTGTAACTTCAGGATAGCATTTATTAAATTGGAATTTTAGGCAAATCGGAGACGGGGGAAGAATATTTTTTTTATATAAGAAGTCATGCGGGTGTAAAAAGTTAGGAAACCACTGGTTCAAAATCAAATTGCAATAATTAGTTCACAATAGCGAGCCGATGTCATAGTTACTGTGGTTTCCTTAACAATTTTTACATAGTTCATCACATTTTCAAAATGAGCTTAATTTACAAAAACAACATAACGTGCTTATTTGGAGTAAGGATTTTTAGAGTTTTAAATATTGTTTCTCAGAAGTTTAGCTTTTGGAGAAATAAAAAGCGATTAAAAGACAATGAAACACTTAAACTAATTCTCAAAACACTTAAACTAGTGAAAGCATGTATGTATCATTAACATGTATAGCATGCTAGTCATTGGCTTCCCAATGACCATGGATATCAAAGCAATATAGTCGAACTACGACGGGGACTAAGAGGCAAAGAATCGAATAAACCCTGGTTTTTCTTAATTTATTGACTAAAAATGGAAAGGGACTCTGGCATGATTTGGGAAAGAACGCCTGGAATTAATGAGGCAGAATTGATGCTAGTAAAAATTAATTCATTTCAAAAGCTTACTAATTTAATTTTCACCGAATTTTAACCTCTACAACATCATAAAATACAAGCAAAAAATTTAAATGATCTTAACAAAGTTCAAAGTACAATCAATACAACAACGAAATAAGTTATCTCTAAGTTAGAAAGCCGCCATTTTTGTAGCAGAAATTCATTTTAATGCGGTTTTTTTATTTAATTTTTTATTTGTAATTTGTTTTTCCCCGGAAAATCTATAAATAATAATAAATCTAATGCCACATTTTATCTCTAAGGTTCAAAATTTTCTTTGAAAACATTTATGCATACCATAAAAATGCAAAAAATATTTTATTTCCAATCTCATTTCGAGAAAAATCTTTCCTTATTTACCTCCTTCAAGTAATAATCAAATAATTTCTATGACATCTTCTGAAATGAAGTGAAGAAACTTTAGAGATCATGTTCTTAAAATGCCAGTAGAAATTTATTTCGCATTTACTTACATTAAGAATTGCATTAAAATACTTTTTTTTCTAAATTGCAAAAAGCTTTTTAGGGTGTTTTTGTTGATATTTTTCTCTAAACTTTCTAAAAGCGCTCAAGATTAAAAGACGTTTTAAAAAAAATCGAACCTGAAAATAACATCAATTTTCGAACTGCCAACATTAACAAAAATATTTTAGTATCTCTGATTTCAACTACAGTTCAGTCGATACAAAAATCCATGGATTTCGAACAGCTTTAGCTAGATGTGTGTGCACGTAGAGATAAGTAAACATTTGCCGACTCGAAAGCTATGTTTATCTTTTATCAAGAAAGAAGTTCAAAATTTGCTTTTTTTTTCTTCCTCCAAAAAGAAAAATAATGTAGAAATGGGGTTTCACGTATCGCATTCCTGTTGTCAAAACCTTTTTATATTTCACTGCTACTTTCAATTTCATATCCAGTTTTCTCCGAGGAAGAAATTGATTCCGAAAAATGCTGCCTGAAAAGCATTTTTATATACATTTTGAAATCTAATGATTTGTTTTTGCATTACTGCTTATCTGGCGTACCCGTTGCTTCACTTTATTTTTTCTTTCTGTTTTTGTAAGATTAAGTTTAGTGAAAACATATTTTTAAAATGTTTCTTCCGATTTGAAATTTTTGTACGTCATGGGGATGATAACTTTGTTTTGAAGACAATGTTTTTACTTAAGAAATCTCAATATAATGCTGATATATGGAGTTACAGTAATTGAAAAAAAAGCCGATAAAAGCACTTCCACGTGTTTTAGTATGAGTTAATTATCATTGTGGAAAAAAAAGAGATGATGAAATGGCGAAGTATGAGTGAATGTAGAATTTATTCTAGAAGAAGAAAAATATTTTAGATTTGCTTAAGCTTTGCATCGGGTAACTCAAACTGTTTGGCATCCAAAATATGAATTTAAGTCGTGTTAGCTTTTTACATTCATCCGAATATTTCCTTCTTTCGTAATTTTAAATATTCCAAAATTTCCGTAGTGTAGAAAATGCTCTTTACAGTTATCACGGCTGACTTATTAAAGAGGGATTTTTTTTCCTTTGACAGACTTTTGAAATAGTTGTGGTATAGTAGCAATATTAAAAAAAAATTAATTTGAACTTTGACATCTTGAATTCAAATTATGTTTTTCGAAATCACGAGTGTGTGTGTGTGTGTATGTAGGCGCGTGTGTTTGTGTATGGGGGGGAATGTTTGTTTGTGTGTGGGGGGTACGTGTATGTGTGTAGGCATGTGTGTTTGTGTGTGGGGGTATGTGTATGTAAGCATGTGTGTTTGTGTGTGGGTAGTTATGTGTATGTGTGGGGGGGTATGTGTATGTGTGGGTCGTTGTGTGTATGTGTTTGTGTGTGTATGTGTCTGTATGTATGTGTGTAGGTGTATGTGTGTGTGTGTGTTGGTGTATGTGTAAGTGTAGGTAAGTAAGTGAGGCAACCTTGAGACGGTTTTCGCTAGAGGAGCAGCATCGTGAGGCGGCCGGCCGACGCGGCTGTGCTGCAGAGGGAAGCGGGGGGGAAATAGGAATTCAAAACTGTCAAGTGAGAACAATAAGCAATCGTGATTGCTCAAAAAAAATTAACATTAATAGTTTAAGCTATAAGCCGTCAATTGATCTATTCCTTTACTTCGGATATACTGAGAAATACATTTTGCTCATTGTGTTAAAGATTAAACTCTCTGAGAGTAACTGGGTATGAAAGTTGTGACTTTTTCTATTGTTAGTTAGTGCATGAAAGCATGTTTATTTTTACCCCAGAGACTAGGATGTGAATATAAACGCTCATGTTTCCCCATGAGGTTGAAGTAAGTAGACAATTGTACTATACACAATTAGTTTAAGAGCTTATATAGTTTTACACCAATAATACTCAGTCAGTTCCCCGAAGGAAACACGCAATCCACTCAATCCCCCAAATATAATTTGACTTCAATTAAAAAGAAATATCATACAAAGAATTAAAAATTATACTCCGAATTTATGCAAAATACACAGAAAAATGTTGTTGATATCAAAATTTAATCATCCAGAAAATTAGGAAGAATGAAAAACTTAGCTGTTTCCATTTAATCCAGAGTACAACACTATTTCTAAGATAAATAGAAACACCTCAATTGCGCATCAAAAGTTGTTAGATAGAGTATTTTCAAATATAAATGTTTTTCATAACCTTCTACATAACAAATGAAAATAGTTGATATCAGTAACTTCACATTTGTAGACCTGCTAAAGAGGAAACTATGGTCCTAAATATTTTTCACACTGTCATATACAAACAATGATGACGCCCACGCTATTGTTTGGAAAAAAGCTGAACTCTTAAAATATCTTCTGTATGTTACTTAGACTCTTCACTCACCAAAAGTTTAGTTTAAAAAATTACCACAAGAGAGACAATAGAATTTCTTTCCATTTATCACTTGTTTCCTTTTATCCAACTGATCTCAATTATCAAGAAAATTAAATTTGGCCGCATTCAACATTAAATCAACTGCTTTCGCACCACATTCGGAGGTGTACTTTGGAAGCTTACCTCGTGCTCGTAGGAGAGGCACCAGTACACTACATCTTAAAGTGTAAAAGAATAAACATAGGAGAAAAAAGGAGTGGTACTTTAAAAGCATGATACGTTTGTACACTTTTTTTTAATTTCAAAAGAATAAACTTAACGAAATAAGTAATGATATATTCAGTAAATTACCGCCCAATAGCCAAGGCTAAAGCAGAAATACATGAAATACACCGCCAGCTCAGTCATTTCCAGCCGAGGATTGCAGTTTTGTGCTTATTAGCACTCATCAGCTCGGCATAGGAAAGTGACTGAGCTGGAGATGGAAAACCATTCAAGGAAGCCAAGAGTGCCAAATAAACTGGTAGCTAATATAGAATTAGCGCAGACCAGACGAGTCACCGAAAGTTTTCCATCTCCAGCTCAGTCACTTTCCTATGCCTGGCTGATGAGTGCTAATAAGCACGAAACTGCAGTCCTCGGCTGGAAATGACTGAGCTGGCGGTGCATTTCATGTAAGTAATGATACTCTAAGAAGGTAATACTCAATAAAGATCTCACTCCTACAGTTGCTACCTACCTTCCGGAAAGTATGATGAAGTATTTATGAGACATTTTGTAAAGTTTAAAATAATTAAAGTATATAAAAAAGGGAGGGATACTTTAAATCACACTTTGAGATGTTGTCTACCTGTCTCGTTAGCATATCGAAACATTTATGAGCTACTTGTACAATTCATTTTGAAGTTTGAAGGAACAAACATGTCTAAAAAAAAAGGAGTGATACTTGTGTGCACTACACTTTAAAGTTTAAAAACAATAAACATAACGGGAAAAAGCATACTAAACTAAATCACTCCTTTAGATGCTAGCTACCCTCCATTGAAAGTATAGCGTACTACTTATGAGTCATTTTTTGCATTAAGATAATCTATCTTCCTTGAAAGCATGCAGAAACAATAATAAAACATCTTATACACTAAATTTCAAACATTAAAAAATATGCTTAAGGATAGAAAAGAGTATCAAGCGTTAAAGAGTTAAATCAGATAAACGTTAGTCCAATTCTATCGAACATGCAAAGAAATTTACATTTTCAAGACATGCAATGTAATTTCTTTATTACAAGGTTCAAACTCTAAAGTAAAATCGAAAAGCACTTAAAACCGCTGATTTAGTCTTTAAATTTTATCGACATTGGTTTCAACTTTGTGTGACGACAAAAAAAAATGTCTTTTTTTCTTTCTCTCGTAAAACCAAGCGATGCGACGCGGAAACGGAATGGAAAGCCTCAGGCAATGAACCGGGCTTTAATTTTTTCCTCCCAAATTGCAAAGCGTTAGTTCTCAGAGAAAAAGATGTCGTGCGAAGAGTTGAGAGGACGCTTTACGACTTTTTTACAGCGCAAGAAAGGAAATCACGCCCGCCTCAAAAGACAGAGAGAAAGAAGATTTCTTAGAAGTTTAAAAAATAATAAGTGCTTCGCCTGAAAATGTTTTCTTTTTTTTTTTTCACTTTCGAGCGGTGTTTATCTAACAATAATTCTGGAGGGTGCAGAACCGAAACATATGCATATACTTTCGTCGTCTAATGCAAGATTTTTGAAGTGCTTTAGGAGCAGGAAAACAGTTTGGAAGATGAACAGTGTTGCTTGATCTATAACCTTATGCAGGCAACTTTTATCTATGAATATAAACGAAAATATACATTTTTTCCAAATACTACTATTAGTAGCATCAGTATTTTTGATGTTGTAAGACTAAATCCCATCACCTGTTACAGAGCTGTATATGCATGTTTTCCAATCAGAACTATTAGTAGTATCAATATTTTTGATGACTTGCTACAGAACCACGTATACATTCTTTTCAATTAGTACTATTAGTAGTTAAATAAACACCATTGTGCTAAAAAGGAAAATAAAAATAACAATGTCAAAAAGCACTAATTGCAGATTACTTTAGACGTCTGTTTCGGCGTTACAAGAACGCCCTTTTCGGTGCGAAAGAAATGAGCTAATGGATAAAAGATATCCGACAGTTGATGGATATTTTTTCATCTAAAAGCTCATTTCTTTTGCATTGAAAAAGGCGTTCTTTGTAACGCCTTCCTCTGAAATTTGTACTTTTTGATGTTATTTTTTATTTTACAATTGGTAGTATCAGTATTTTTGATAAAGTTAGATGAGATTCCATGATTTACTAGAGTGTTATGTACACATTTTTTCCAATTACTACTAATTATAGTATCAATATCTTTGATGTTTTGAAACGAAATCCTATGACTTGCTGCAGAGCATTTCCAATAATGGTACTTCTTTGTCCTGCCAAATTCATATTACAGTGCTCAAGAAAGTATAACTATAGTTATTCAATGCACAAATATGTGGAGGTCTAAGAATTATGAATGTAATGATGATGTTGATAGAAAGCGTACTGTATATAAAGATATACTTCTATGAAAACTCAAACTGAAATACAGAGGTGTTCACTTCTTTGTGCTTGACTTGATTACGTTTATATTGATAAAGCAAGTTCAGTTCTATGAGGTAATGAAGCACGCGAGCTTGTCTGTGATTCACGAAAATGACCTGATCGTACAACATCACATGACAAAATTAGTGATATAAACAGGGCCATTTCTGATATTACTACTTTTACTACAATTTTTCTGATATTACTACGTTATAGACCTCAGAGAACTGGAACGTCTCTCAAGAGACTCGATGTCACGCATTTGTGACTCGTCCAGCGACTTCACTGAAACGTCGCTGCTTCAATTCCTCACCAGTCACTGCAACATTACTTTGAACAAGTCGCTGTAACATCACTCTGAGCAAGTCAAAACAACATCACATTGAAGAAGTCACTGCAACATCACATTGAAGAAGTCACTGCAACATCACATTGAAGAAGTCACTGCAACATCACATTGAAGAAGTCACTGCAACATCACATTGAAGAAGTCACTGCAACATCACATTGAAGAAGTCACTGCAACATCACATTGAAGAAGTCACTGCAACATCACATTGAAGAAGTCACTGCAACATCACATTGAAGAAGTCACTGCAACATCACATTGAAGAAGTCACTGCAACATCACATTGAAGAAGTCACTGCAACATCACATTGAAGAAGTCACTGCAGCATCACATTGAAGAAGTCACTGCAACACCACATTGAGACGTCGTCGTCACCGCGAACCGACATTCGTAAACTTGCTGCAATATAAAGACAACTTTTACGACGATTTGTGACTGTCATGCGACAGGAGACCTCGGGGACCGTCAGGTAACTTTCTCATAAGGGTTCCATTATAGTCACTGTGCCATTTATTAGGGGATCATTTGATAATTTTCAAGATGAAGGAACGCATACAGGGTAACGACACCATTCACAGACATGCTTAAGACATCGCTCTTCTGGATCCTCTGAATTAGTTAATTCTAATTTTATTTGCTGAATTTCAAAAAAAAAGGTCCGGCCCCCTCCCCCCCCCCCCAGTAACAGACGCCGAAATATCTGATGAAACCCAGTAACAGGCAGGATAAACAAAGGTTGGGAAATAGACAAAATTCCCTTTTTATCTTCAAAATGTACAAAAGTTCTTTTTCTTAGAACTAAAACCTTATTAAGTTCAAATGAACATGAAACACCAGCTGACCTCGTGGTGACTGTTCACAACCTTCCACCGCTGTCTTGTAAATACCAACTGGCTCATACAATTACATCTAACAACACTTGATGGTTGCATTGTATTCATGGGCCACAGCAACATCAGTTTTACCCGCCTAAAACCCGCCTAAAGTACTTATTATTTAAATACAAACCTATGACTGTCTGTTACTGGACCCTTGTCTGTTACTGGTGACCTTACCCCATAGCTCTTATTTATCCTCACCATAAAATCATACTATTTGTACTTTATTTAATAAAAAGATTTAGTGACTAGTAAAAGGTACAGTCTGGTGAATGCGAATACATGTCTAATAAACTTGGATTATCAGAACCGGATTGCATTTAGCAAAGGAAATTAAGTAAACTTTTTTTTGCACACGTACAGTAAAATATAAACACTTTTAAAGTAATTTATGCAGTAAATTATTTACTTGCAACCATATCCATCATTTTCCAGCTACTTAATTTCAAATTAATGGTGTGATTTATCTCTTTCATCACGTGCTGTGGTCAGGACGTTCTGCGAGACTTATAAATGAGAAAATATATCGCGTGTCGTATGTATTTGTAATTGCTCAAAATTGCTCACGTCAAGAGCAATAAAACGTCCAGGTGAATTACAATCCCTTTGTTAGATTAATTATATATTCATTTCTAGAGCTGCATGATGTCCGCTATGCTAATTCTTTGCCTAGGGAAACGCCAGTTTTCTGGGTTGTATCAGTCAAAGATGTTGTATAGCATTCGAACAAATTAGAAAACTTTTTTTTTTTAAAAAAAAAGAACAAAAGTTCAAAAGTAGAATATGATGAAAGGGATATTTAATAACCTTTCTTCTGTTTGAAAGTTCACAACTGTAAAAAACTAACATGAACACAATATTTCTTTGAAGGGCCATCCCACGGAAAACAATAATTCTGTCCCGCACGTGACGCGTCATATATTTCATAAAAAATAATACTTTAAAATAGTAATGAACAATTTTTTCTGCTAAACAAATTTCAAACTTAGGTGTAATTTCGTTAGCAAAAAAATTATTACCCTTTAAAATTCTTACTTTTTAATGAAATATATGAACCGTTACGTGCGGGACAAAAGGTTCACTTTTTCGTGGAATTGTCCAAGTTGCATATTGTTCCTTTAACACCCACTAAGAGAACAGTTCGAAAGTGATAAGGTTTTGCACTTATAATTGCAGATTTGACGTATCACGATGAACTTTTTCATAAATAATATTTATTTTCTTTGTGCTATTTCTACCTATTACTTCGATGTTTTAATGAATAATTTCCGCTAGTTATCTCCAATTTTTCATTTAGTCATTCCACCCATCGACATCTAAAAAAAAAATTCTTTTATGCTTCTTAAAATATTTGTACAACTTTATCTAGCTAAAGTGAGACATTGTTCACTAGAATACATATCTGTTTTAAAAAAAAGAACATTTTGATGACACATCAAAATATCTATCGCTCTGGCCTTAGTTTTCGGTGTCCAACTTAGAAACGTTTCAAAAATGTAAGTACTTTCAATACTTGACGGTTAAAAATGGAAAACGCAATAAGTGCCAATATAAAAAGTGCCAAATATCAAATTTTACAGGGCATCAAAAATAAAATTCCAGGCGGATTGTGGCACTTACTGTGTTTTCCATTTTTTACTTCCTTGTACAAAAAAAGAAAATTCGATTTCTCGAAATAAATTTCACTCAAAATTCGGCCTTAATTTCTATTTTGCTCACCCCCGAATTAATGTTGAGTATTTTTTTTTCAACCCGACCACATGCGGATAAGTGCCTAAAAACGTATAAACACTCGAAATATCCATTTTGACATTCCCCGAGTTAATTACAACGACTTTTCTCGTGACGTCCGTATGTACGTATGTGCGGATGTATGTAGCATAACTCAAGAACGGTACGTCCTAGAAAGCTGAAATTTGGCACGTAGACTCCTAGTGGGGTCTAGTTGTGCACCTCCTCTTTTGGTGTTATTCGGGTGTTTCTAAACGGGTCTTTTGCCCCTTTTTGGAGGGAAATCATTGTTAATTTCGGTGTATACTCAAGTGGTGTTATAATTTGGCGGACACTTGGCGATATATCTCCAGTCTTTTGGTCGCCAAGTTTTGTCGCCAACTTGGCGACAAATGTGGCGAAATATATATTTTTGTTAAAATGTGATTTCAATTTGGTCACTGGTTGTGATATTTAGAGAGTAAACTATTGAATCACATTAAAATTGCCAATAATGGAAAATGAAATTAAAATTGGAGTAAAAGGAAGTCATATGATGCACACATCAGCTCGTTTGCATTAGGACTTGGACCAACCAAGATATTAACCTTCAAAATCCTTCAATGGCACTTACTGCGTTCTCCACCGCACGAGCGCTAACACTTGCTCCACTAGCGGACCCAAATAACGTTATTTAAACTACTTTTAGGGGGGATAGGCACATAAATCGTTTACCACATTGAAATGCTTGGCATTTACTTCATTTTGACGGGGGGGGGATTTGGCACTTGATGCGTTTTCCAGTTTTAGTCTTCACTTCTGTTTCGTACATATATCATTGTTATTGAGATGTATTTAGTCAACAGCACAAAATCTTCCCAATTCATTCTCTCTCCTTCATTGCGCAATACAATTTTTCTTTAAAACTACGAAAGTAGATTTTCGCCTTTAAAAACGATATTCTATAAAAATCCATTATAAAGAAAACAGGTTTTAATTAAAACTTTTAAAAAGAGTAAATCCTTTAACAAGAAACCCTATTCATCTACTTTTATTCGCTTCGAAAATATTTTTTCTCTTCGCATTGAACAAATGCTTTCAGTATAAAAAAAAATCCCAAAGCCTTGATGAAGAAGACTTTTTTTTCCAACTTAGCTCTATTTTCTTTTGGAATTCCGAGATTAACCCAGCACTTGAGTCTTTGATTCAAGTTAGGTAAAAATAATCCCAATCTCTTTCCCTTTTCGTAAAGGATAGTTTTTGCCTTCTTTTACGCAATACAAAGCCAAGAAGGTACAAAATAAAAGGGTCTTTTCTTCACCTCCCAATCATTTTCTAACCAATTATAGGATCAATTTTACGCATCAGGGAATAAGTAATTATGAATTCGGTATTGGGATTTCGCAAGTACCTTTTTTTTAGTCATAATGACCGAAACGTGGGAATTTCACTAAAACTGTAAAATGGAGTATACTTTTTTTTTTTAAATCTTTCTCGATTTTGATAATGTTTATGTTAATGAAAATTTTTACCCATGAAAGCTGATCGATTAAGTTTAGTTGTGTTCTTCGATGTAACGTACAAAACTTGTTATATTTGAGCTTTGAACTTCATAAAAATGATTGAGGGATACAAGCGTTTGTCAATTAAATGTGCAAACAAATCTGCTAAATTATACTGCAGCGAAATATCAAGTGATACAAGTAACTTTAGCCAAATAAGGAAACCTTATTTTGAAATTTTAAAAAAAAAGAAGGAAAAAAAGATATATTTTTCGCTACTTATTTTCCAGTTGCGATCCTTAACATAATTTTATTTTCTTATTTATTTCGGTTTTATCTGTTGGTTAAAAAATATCTTCCTAATACTTTTTTAATTTTTATGATTATTACTATTCTAATCACAGTATTACTCTCATCAGCAGGAGTAGTACTATAAACATTTTTGGCTTAGGACATCAAATTCTGAATCATAGGATCCTGGTATCTAATCGTTGCTTTATCTTATTTTAAGATAAGCCTTCTGTGAATGCAAAAAGAGCAAACGTAACATTAAATAAGTAAGTTAGAATGAATGATACTTGCTGTATGGCTGGGAGCCAAATGGACTTTTTCGGGGAGCATCAGAGAAATATCATTAAAATTAAGTGTTTTCATAACAGAAATAGATATTTTCTACGATGGTCAATCGTTTGCAAAAAAGCCGTTCAAAAATTCCGTTCAATATTGTTTTTTGAAGAAGTCTTTTTTCAAACTTATTGCATGCATTCTTAAAATAAGTAAAGGTACACATATTTTAAAAAAATTAAAGGAATTAAAATATTCATAATAAAAATGAATTCTTCCTTAACTTAAAAAAAAATAAATCATTATAAAATGCATTACAATACACCAATATTTTAGAAAAATAGTTACAGAATTTACGTAAAATGCGCTTCTCTCATGTAGTGGGGAAGTTAATTTTACCAAACTACGTCTTTAAGTTTCCCTAAATGTAGGCACATTTAGTGTGTTCAGCATGAAATTATTCAAATATTTGGAATTTACTGACGAAGTAAACTTATTACTCAACAAAAGAGTAAGTATAAGTCAAAACAAAAAATTCCTGTATGTAATACTTAAGATGCGTTAAAAGACGTTTACAGTATTCGAACGTAATCGTTTACAATCCTAGATACTTAATATCGCCCGTAAAGAAAATTTTAATTTCAACAATTGAACAATAAATGTAATCGGTTGTTGCTGTTTCTACTACTACCTCCAACATTCGTTTTATTCACTCATTCATTTTGATGTTCATTTAACTTTTTTCTTCCTATTTAATGATAGTTAGGCTCAAACGTTGAAAAAAATATGTTTATTTGAACCAATATTTAATAATAAGTTGTAAACTTGGAAATCAACATCATACTTTACTCATTGCAAGCTAAAGTTTCTAAATATGCTGCAGAAGAAATTTGAGGAATAACAATTCAAAATATTTTATTCATGTTTTAATCTTCATCATACAAAAGTTAAATACTATAAAGCTAAAGTGGTGTCACATAACAGACGTTTTAAGTCGGCTTGTAAAATATGCTTTAACATAAAAGTCTCTAGGTTTTATTTGTCTTTTCGCATTTTACGAAGCTAAAGTAAATAAGAACATACAATTCTACCATGGTAGCTCGTTTTTCAGTTAAAATCCCACTTATGGACAGTAGAAAACCTAAATCAAATTATACATGCAAAGTGGATTAACAAAGTATTCTTGCTTAAAATCTCAAAGACAGCGATAAAGTCTTGCATTGATAAGGGAAATTCATTTAAAAACTGCTTCTGACTTAAGCATGATTACCCTTAATTTTTATCCTTATCCGAAAAGTTTTTGCGCAACTTTATATACTTCTACGCGTTCACCTGTCGTAGTTATGAACGTATTAAAATTATTTTTTCACTTCTCAACAGACACTAAAAGAGCCGCAATTTACCTTACAGGGAGTGAGGGTTTGGTCATAAAAGTCCTTATATAGCTATAAACTGTCATATTAGGATATGAAATGTGTTAAAAGCAAAGGTGCTAGAAGACCTGACCCTCAAAATTTCACTAGTTACACCCGTGGAAGTTTTTTTATTTTAAAAACGATGTTTTCAATTTTCGCTGTTAGCGCAATCAACATGTCTGAAACTGATGGTGCTCAAATGGGGAAAAAACTGCCGGATCAAAGTAAAAATTAAAAAATGATGTATGAATCTGTAACTTAGGTGAACCACTGCAAGTCCAAATTTATCAATTTTCGGTTTCTTACTGCATCGTATTTCTAATATTGTTCCTCATTGAGCCATAACGGCGTAATGCAATAAAAGGAGCTGATGGGTGCATCACATGACTTCCTTTTACACCAATTTAATTTTATATCCCCATTATTGGCAATTTTAATGTGATTCAATAGTTAACTCTCTAAATATCACCAACAGTGGTCAAATTGAAACCAGATTTTTTTTTTTAAAAATCGCCAAATATGTCGCCAAGTTGACGACAAAACTTGGCGACTGAAAGACTGGCGATATATCACCAAGTGTCCGCCAACACCACTTGAAATTTGCATCGAAATTAACAAGGATTTACGAAATTAACAAGGAGATTACAAAAAGTTGCAAAAAAAGCCTTTAGATACACCCAAATGCAACCAGAAGAGAAGGTGCACAAATAGACCCCACTAGGAGTCTACGTTTTAAATTTCAACTTTATAGGACATACCGTTCTTGCGTTATGCGATACACATATGCGATTTTTATAAAAGGAAGTAAAAATCATCGCTAGTTATTTACCAGCGTTAACATAACAGTGCAAGTCCCAACCTTTTGAGCACCAGACAAACGTTCTTACACTCTCCTGTAGAGTTGTTACATTGTGACTTACGTTATTCTGGCCTTGGGGTACAGAAATCCTATGTTCTTTTCTTTAAATAAATTGTCTTTATCATTGTAAGACTTTAGATACATCAGCTACTTCAAAAATGATCTTAGATTCGTGTATGCAGCAGCATTTCTTAATGGTTAAAATCAGTTCATTTTTAAATCATTGTAAACAAATTTAAAACATAAAACAGCTTTCAGAGCTTTCACCGACCTTATTTTTATTACATGAAGCAAGACAACGAACATTAATTTCAGAAATCGTTGTAGAACAAATATTTTTCCTCCTCACGTATTGCTGAAACTCCCGCTGTGATAAAGCCGAGATTTAGTGAACCTTTCGGATTTTCCACAAGATCGCTCCTCCTCGCATTTTTCACAAGAACTGATACCAAAGAAGAAAGAAAACCCAGAACGAGGAGCGAGATTTTCGAAAAGCAAGGATGCACCTGAGCGGGGAAAATCCCCCTCAGTCTGTTCTGAATGAGAAATCTGCTACACCTACCACAAGGTAATGGAACAAATAAAAGTAAAATCAAAGGGGTGTCAAGCCCTACTTGGCACTAAAAAGAAGATGCTTCAGAATTGAAAGGAAGAATATTCGCTTGCATTTTAGCGAGAATCTTTTACATTTCTTTCGTTTCAAGCAATTTATTTCATTTTTTTAGCCTACTTTCTGGAGAAAAAAGGGGAAAAAAAATAAGATGGCTTAATGCATCCTAAAAATATCGCTGAAACAAAAGAAAAAAGGGAAAAATAAGTTAAATAACTAAATATATATCGAAAAATTAAAAATTTGAAAATAAGGTTCGGAGATAGGTGAAATGTCTGTCGGTCTGTTTGTCGATCGGTTGGTCTGTCGGTTTTTCCCTTAACTTTTGATTGAATAGTACGGTTTGAACAAACTCGGCGAAGACACTTCATTTCCTATTTCACTACATTTTTTTAACATTTTGTTTCTAAAATAAACTTAAAATTTTAAAAGAGTATGTTTCCCATAATTCTCTGTCTTAGCTAATAAAAATAATATTGATTAGATGCTAGAAAATTGATGTTGGTATGCGGGAAAGTAGACTCGTTTAGTTCTGGACGGAACTTCTGGTGTTTTTCTTACGTTTTTAAAAGTGATACATTCACTGAATGATTTTTTTTACTAATATAATTGAAACTAGAATACGCGTGAGCTGATTACTATGAAAGTTTTAAACTTAAACGACACTACATTTGTGTGTGTGTGAATGCTTCTAAATTTTGAGCTATCCCCACGTTCCCGTGCATTTATCCGTACGTTGTTTCTCTTCAATAATTTTATTTTAACAAGAGATATAGGTTTGCTTGTTAAAAAATTTATATTAAACAAATCTGTAACTTCAAATTATATATCTGTAATTTAAAACTATACAGCTGCAATTTCAAATTGCGCAGCTGTAATTTCAAATTATACAACTAATTTCAAATTACACGTGTGTAATTTCAAATTGCGCAGCTGTAATTTCAAATTATACAATTAATTTCAAATTACACGTGTGTAATTTCAAATTACGCAGCTGCAATTTCAAGTTACAAAATTTAGAACACGTTGAGGGTGTTCAAAGGAGTCGTGTTCCTAACTTTACTTTATTTTATTTCTGGCATCACGCACATCACAGCAATTTTACTCTGGACACAAGGAAAAGAAATGGTAAAATAAATCTTGCAGGAGCGTAAAAATAGTTTTTCGTGCGTTTACATTTTTTCTACCTTTTAAACAATGAAAATACTACTTTAACACTTTTGATATCAAAATTATTTACTCGGGAATAGCAAATAACAAAATGGCACTAAAAAAAACAGTGGTGCAACAGCCCATGAGGACCAATCACTACTCCGCTCATCTCAGTTTACCTGACCAAGAGCTCTGGGGTGTAAGGCAGATGTTCCGGTTAGGTGGTCAGCCGAACGCGGAACCTCCGGTGTTTAGTTCTCAAGCACGCTTGGGACTCGCTTTATCGACACACTGGAGGGATGAACAGCTAAGTTGAACATGCCCAAACCGGGAATGGATTCCTGTCCACTGCGCAGTTGTGCTTCAAATGACATTTCTACAATAACAAAAAAAAAAAAAGATTTATTCAAAATACTTCTGTTTTTATAGTGAAAAGGAGTTTGTTTCAAACCTAAAAGACGGCGACTGTTTCATCCAAATGTAAAAAGAGTAGTGTTTTGGTTCTGAGGCGAATTTAAAACGGTAATTTAAAGAGCTCAGCAAGTGAAAAAGAAAAAAAGAAACCTTGGCAGGTCTTAATGAAAAACTGAACCGTTCTGCTCTTATTTATTTCTTTTGCAGCAGATCTTTTCAGGAGATACGAAAATGACTCTGAAGGAAGAGTTTCTGATGACAGGGAAAGACGGATGTTCAAGGATGACAAGCCAAGATGAAATCTTACTCTTGGGGAACAGATTCTTGGAAATGAAGCGATAGCTAATCTCGAGAGAAATAGCACTCGAAGAAATTAATGACAGTAACGCTTCGTTCCTGGAAACACCAAACGTAGTGGGGGCATTGCTTGAAATGCAGAAGTTTGGGAGTACTGCTAAACAGCAGTGCCTCTATGCAAAGGGGGGAAAATGTCGTCAAGCCCGACAGCTAATTTTTCATAAAAATGTTCTAATAAGCGGAATATTCCATATCCGGGATCAAAATTATAAACGACATTAGTTTGGTACACTGAAAATTTACTACATTAAGCAGTATGTTCTTTTAATCGATATTCCAATGCGCGGGATCGACCTTAATGTGATCGATAATATCTCCGTCAAAGAAATCAAATGTTTGAAAACATACATAGATCTGCCAACCTTTCTTTCAAAAAATGCAGAAGCTTTACGGAAAATGCGAAAGGTGAACAAAAAACTGCAGAAAATTTACGTAATATTTCATCAAATTTAATTAGCTGATAAAAGTTAAAGGAAAGGTTTATATTTATACTTTTTGCCCTGAAGTTTAACGGTAAAAGTTACTGCTATCCATGTTGCCTGTAACTTTTACTGTAAAATCCTATTTTACTGTAAAATTTTACGGTAGAATAAACGAGAGTTAAAAAACGCAAAATGCGAGATACGGGTTTGATCTTGGGACCTTCGAATTGACAGGCGACTTCGCTGCCCACCGTTCGAGTTGGGACAAGTCGAGTGAAGGGAAATACAGTGTGACTGTAAGTCACATGATGTATCAATTGGAACTGCAATAGTTAATTTTTTTCGGTATAATTTACTGTAAAATTTTCCTTTTCTGTAAATACTCCATTTTATAGTAATATTTACTATAAAAGTTTCCTGAATTTGTGACAGTGTACAAAATCATTATAAAAAGATAGAAACCAATGAGGCATGACTAATTATAATACACAATCGTTTTCTCGTTTACTAAATGGAAGTATTTCTGTAAGGTATTGAAATAAATCTTTCGAAATTAAATTTTCATTGAAAAACAAAGGAAGAATTTTGTGCAAAATAGGGATAGCCCAAAAATGACATTTAGACACTGCAGCTCTTTCCTTGTTATCGGCATATCAGTCTTAAATGGTGAATAACCGAACTGGAAGCAGATATAATCCCATTGAAACTGAGAGCGCCGGCAAACTAGTAGCTTTAATTTTTTTTTTCACCAGGGAGTGTCCGCAAGCTGCTGTGCGGTTCAAGTCGTAAAATGAAGGTAAAAATTTTGTTAATAAATAGCAAGTAATCGTTTTAAAGTCAAGGCTAAAACATAACTACATGCAATATGGTTTGAGTGTGAAAATATTAAAATGAATGTAAGAACATTTTAGAGTAAAACTTGATCAGTGCAGGCTCGCTACCTTAAAGAGACTCAACTCTGACATGGCGTCTTCGCTTCATTACGGAAATAAACCGTTCCGACTTTTGACAGTGCTACATTTATGCACTACATTCTTTCCAACGCGGGAGGTCAAAATGAGGAAGATTTATTCTTATATGCATATGTACGGAAGAAAGAGTTAATATGCGCAAAGCTTCTACAAAATATGTTGGCTTGTTAGCAAAAGTAAGGAATATAATAAAATCCTTCAGATTAACATCAGACTAAAAGTATTAATATTAACTTTAATTAATAGCAGTATCGTCAGTAACATATTTTATTTTAATTTAATATTTAAATTTTTCCCCAGTCATTATAAATTTATGCTTTCGATCTTGGCAAAATTTTATGACACTTCATTGCTGTCATGCACATTTTCATTCAGAAAAAAAGTTGCATGTTGCTAAGTTCTGCATTTCTCTTTGTAAAAGTATTTCTTCTTGTTCAAATACCGTTATCTTTTCTTTAGATTCTCTAATTTAAGTTGAGAAAAACAAGGTGAGAAAGAAGATTCTATACCGATTTTCTGATACCTTCATATTGTGTGTGTGTGTGTGTGTGTGAAAATAAGAATCATTTCACAGCAAATTAAGGACGGTGGACAAAATATTTTCATCCACATTTTTTGCAACACAATGAAACTCAAAGCCTTCAAGTCTTGTGTTAAACTAAATAGCAGCTTTTTATTTGTTTTTATGTACCAAATATAGCGTTTGAGCTTCTTTACCAATAGTAACAAGATGAACTAAAGTAAAAATAATTTAACATTTCTCAACGCAGTAAATTTTTTCTTTGAGTGTAAAATAACTATTGCACCAAAATTTCGTTATTTCCTCTTCCAAGGTATAGTCACTAAATCTTGAATAATTTCGTGAAACCAAAGAAGAATTACAGCATTACAAAATAAGAACACTGAAAAAAAAAGCACTTTCACCTACATTTTTTTCTGTAACACAGTAAAATCAAAGAAGTCTTTTGTTAAACTACATAGCACCTTCTTTCTCCTTTTTCATACCACAAATGCTGCTTTTGAGCTTCGTTACCAAGAGTAACAAGAGGAACTGAAATTTTCCAAACAATGTTCGCAAACCATTTGCAATAACTTACAACATCTCGCCCCAAACGGAAACGTGTGAAATCAGACAATAGATACAGTGAGAATTAATATGAAAAGAAAATCTTGGCATCGAGCCCTGCAGTTCTAAAGCTAATTTTTCCTCACAAAGGGTGAATAATGGCACCATTTTTGGTTTTCGCACATTGCACCGACTTTCTTGGCTTTCCTCCAAATAGCTGCAGACGTAATCTCAGAAGCTTTTAACGCCATTCTGAATGCTTTTTAAGGGTGGTAATGCAATGCATATCTTAGAGCACTTAATTTGTTTTTACAAATAAACGGGATCGAATAAAATGTTTTGTGCGATCAAGTTCAGCGGAATTATTTGAATGAAAAGCTACTTTCCCGCATACTTCTCTGAGATTTAGAACTCAAATCAGTATAAGATCCATTAAAAGATTTTACTTCTCAGCATCTTTTCTGTAGCTGTACTATCATAAAATTAAAGATGATTAGAACAAACTGAAAATGTATTCATAACGATCCAAACACGATTTTTTTTGAACTTCCGTTTCAATATTTCAATGAAATTATTTTCCTTTATTAGATAAAACATATATTTAGCTTCCTTGTTTTGTGATTAACTAAATTGTTGTAAAATGGTTCAGTGGGTAAACTTGCCACATCGAATTCAAAAATCGACAAACGCTTATTGAAGGTTAGAAAAACATTTTAATTAAGAACTGTTAGTTGAAACGTATATACAGTGCACATAAGTAATTCATATCGAAAATGGGGAGAATAAAAGTCCAATCAAGAGGGGTGACTTTCGTCACATCAAGGTATCGAAATTCTACATTCACCGACAGTAATTCAGTGGCGACTGAACGCTTGATTCGAGTTCATGCTAGGAAGGGTTGAATGGCTGTTGCCATTCCAAATCAAATAATTTTCCAGAAAGTGTTTCAAATTGATATACTATTTTTACTAAGCCAAAGAAAACTATCGAATATTACAAAAACAATATGAAATTATTTTCTTCATTTCATGAATCACTAGTAGTATCTCTGTTACCGAGCTGTGAAAACGCTTGCTTTGTCTGCCAGAGGTTCGGTGCTGTGGGTGTTATTTTTTCTCTCTTGTGATGTAAATCTTTCTTGTGTTGTCTTGTGTGTAAATTTAAAAAAAAATGTACTGTATGTTGTCTTATTAAAAGTCCACTCTTCTTGTGAGTCAATGATGCCCGTCTTTCCCACAGCTATGGAACACATCAAAAAACGACAAAAGAAAAATCTAGTGATGAAGAATTTTTGTAGTAAACTTGTTATATGCAATCATTGTTTCAATCAAGTTTTTGAGAGAGGGACACGTTTTGGTCCGATTAAACCGATATCATCTGTACTATAATGAAAATGCGTTGTCAGGAAGCAAGAATATGACAGGATTGTCTACAAAGACAGTCGTGTAAAAGCATATCGTGAGGTGAATGATGCAAGTAAGGAACTACAATTATTTTTCATACTTCTAGACAAATTCATATTTTTTGGGTGATGTGAAGATTTGTTTTAAGTGTTTTTAAACTACACTTCTAAATTTTATTTAAATAAAATTATTTATGTCTACCATCGGTGCAAAGTGTTCAACAATAGTAATTTTTTTCCAAAATTTGTAGTTTCCTATTTGTAGTACCCAGTCAACGATACTATATTTAATTATAAAACCTACCCAATAGGTGTGTGAATCCATATGTACTAGGTAAGCATCCAACAGCAAATGATACTTCTAAGTCTAACTTCTGATCATTCTTCAAATATTGGTGAATTAGTTCTTCAATAGTTAAATTGAATTTTGAAAAAAGAAAAAATCCTTTAATTTCATGCATTAGAAAACCCTTTTCAGAAGATCCAACCTTTTTCGCTCCTAGTATTAAGGAATTAAGTGATGGAAAATATTTTTTAGACAGTCCAACTTTCCATCTACTACATAAAAAATATTTCACCCTATTCATTGAATTACTATTCAAGACCAGAAACACACAGTACCGTTTACGTAGTTAATTTCACAACTAGTCGATTAGAAAAAATTCTGCCGCAACCAACATTCTTTCAATGCACTTTTGATTAATGGAACTTCACAGCTGCCACTCAGAACATTCATCATAGAACCATTTTTCTTTTCAGTACACTACATCTAGTACACAAACACTATACAACGTGTGCATTTTCACAAAATTAGATTGAAACAATACCAAGTAAGATTATTACTCCGAGGTTTTTCACTTCGAAAGAATTGATGAAGAGTATGAACTTCTAAATCCGTATGAACTGCTCTCAGTCCGCGACTCCCAGCGGTTGTAAAAATATGCCGGACATAGATACAAAGACACTTTTTTTTACTCTCACATTTTATTGCATATATGCAGAAATATTACAACTCTTTTCGTAGCATTTTCGTAAACTCATTAAAAATAATAAAGTTTATATGAAACACGATAACTGTATTGCTAAAGTGGACTAATATGAAAGCCTCAAATTATATTCCAAAAAATAAGCTTATTTTTGGAGGGCGAGGAATGAGTACTAAAATGAATTCCTTCATATAGCATTGCTGAAACGTGATATACATACATCTCATAAAAAATAAATCTAAATATTATAAATTATTGTTCGTATTTTTTTGACAACAAAAGCTACTGGCGTAACTCCAAAGTCAAGTTCTTTGAACACGTACTATGATGGATGTTCCTACTTCGAACTTGGAATGAAAGAATCTACAAATATTACACGGTTTTTGATCCGACAAAACACTTTTTCGTTCATTTTTTCTCACATTTGGTATCCCGAGCGGACCGTTGAAATGAGAGAATTATAAGTCTCTTGTGTATTCATGTTTTATGCAGTTTCATCAGGAATTGAAGGTTCAGTTGAATCATACTAAAAATATGAAAAAAGTTTTTAAAAAATGGTTCGCCTGAAGCGATTAAGGCTTGAGAGCGCTTTCCTCGAAATGATGAAGTGATTTTCCGTTACATATAACACGAATTTTGTACGATTTGCGTATAGTGGCGTATGATTTGCACATTGAGGGAAACTGATTTGAGGGCTCTTTGTTATCTGACTACAGTTCACAAAAGCAAATTATGGGGTCAAATCACATTGCACATTGACATTATGGAGTTAAAACACATTGAGACTCCAAAGTTTATATCGAGGATACACATCAAGAAAATTTTACTTGAGAAAACAAATTACGCTTAAGAACTTTATAAGTAGTACAATGTTTTGGGTTTCAATGTTAAGGAAAACATTACAACACATTCAGCTACACACATTTTTTTTTTCCTGTAGGTACAAAAAAGTAAGACACATAGACATTATTATATGTAATTTATGTATTTAATTTTAGGTTTTTGATCTATTATTTTTTTACATTTTATTTGTTAATAGGTTATATATTATCGATTAGCATTCAACAATCCTGGCAGTACACTAATTTTTATTGTAAAAAGATTATATTATTCAAATAAAATAACAGCAAAGTTTTTTTGGCACTTATAAGGTCGAGAGAATTTTTTATACAAGGTGTCCCAAAACGACCGAATAAACTTTACACAGTTAGATTCCTCGTCGGGAATACATAAAAACTGCCCAAAGAAGCGTTCCTGTACAGTTCATAGTTTACGAGAAAAATACGAAAAACAAGGTATGATGTCACACGCTGGCGCAAGAAAAAACACTTTATTGAACATATCAACAGAAGTATACTTACATTACTTACACCAACAAATACGAGTAATGACTTTTTAAAAAGTATCTCCTGGAAATATATGCAAATATTGTTGTTGATATGTCCTTAAAGTATTTTTTCCTTGCATCGGAAGTGACGTCATATTTTGTTTTTCGTATTTTTCTCGTAAACTATGAATCGTACAGGAACGTTTCTTTGGGCAGTTTTTTACGTGCCCCCGACGAGGAATCCAGCTGTGAAGAGTTGATGTGGTCGTTTGGGACACCCTATATAAGGGTATTCGACTAATGCGCGTGATATCATACTGTCTGAACAAAACTAATGTGCAGCAAAACTCTTCCTATGCTAATACAAGCAAAAAATAATCTGCTACTGGTCGCTTGATCGGCAATCTATTAATTAAAATGATTATGATTCGTACAAAAAAAAATCCATCACATTTTTGGGGAGAGAGGGGGGGGGAGGTCTTTATTTACAATCTGTGCTTTTCAGAATTTGTCAATGAAATGCTTGTTCATTTCTGTGAGCGAGGATTTATTTCTCTGCGCTTTCATTTTACTTTTTTCAATACTAATTTTAAAAAAGTCTTGTTTTTCTGTATGTAAAAATTCATTATTCTAAAAATGAGGGAACTAATTTTCAAAAACTTTTCTTCCTATTTATTATTTCTTATTTTTTCTGTAGCAGAAAACTACATTTATTTACTGTTGATGAACTCATTCAGAATAGTTTCTTGTTGTGCTTGGCACAATTAAGCTGTTTTACTTATTTAAAAATATAGCCGATTAATCGGTTAAAACTGGCTAATAATAAACAATCGGCAAACTTCCGAATATCGATTATTATCTGTTAACTGATGCTTCTCTATCAGGCATGCATTTGAAAAATATAGTTACGTTTTATGAGTTGTTAAAGAAATAGGCATAATAAAATTTTCAATCCAACAATTTCTTCTACTATTTTATGTACCCAAGCATTTTTTTCTCAATGGCACGAGTAACGAAATTAGAACATTGATCATTTAGAATCGAGTATATAACCCCCGCCAAAGCAACAATCATATTTGAATTGCAAATTAGTAATGTGATTGAGAAGAAAGCTTGTTCGCGCATTGCTAAAATGATTATTTGTCCTTACATTTCGAGTATCACGCCAGTCTTGAAATAATGATTTTTTTTTTTTCTCTGTGGCTGTCAGTGACATAAGTTTTAACATGTTTTTACTCCATTAAAAAATAACATTTTCTTATACATTTAAACATGTTATTGCCTTCTTTTTCTAATTACCATTAAGAAAACTACAGTGCTTATGCGCATTAAATTTGTTGTCTAGAAGCAGGGCTTAATTTTTATAGGGAGCTGAGCTCTTTGTACTTCTCGACAGTTTTAGGCAAAATTTAACGAAAAGGAAAAATTCAGGCTATTTGTGCGTAAAAATAAGAGTTCGGAAGGATCCTGCACTTCTTTTGGTAAAAATTAAGCTCTGAAACTGTCAAACTATTTTTAAGCATCATGTATACAAATCGATGGAATTGGAAAAAGTGACGGTGTTGTAATGAAAGAATGGAAATATTTAGTGCTTATCATCAATTGCATACATGAACACGTGTATTTGTAAAAGCATGCAAAGATTAACTAAACTGTTTGCTGGAATTTACTATAACATATGCATATCCAAAAATAAAGGGGGTAAGGAAGGGGGGGGGATAAAAACACCATCCTGTTGCACTATGCTTGCTGCTCCTTAGAGCAGTCTTGGCTATGCCTGTGGCTGCAAGTAAGGCCACTATATTTATATAGCAGCTTTAGTTGCAAGTAAACCATTTTCAGACTTATCAAAGAAATTAAGAAACCCTGATCTAGATTAAAGGAAATGTTGTTGTTGACGTGTCAGAATCATTAACCACTCTGAAGATATGGAGTACCATTGCGTCGAGTGGTTAGACTTTTTACTAACATATAAGACAACACAAGAAAGATTTATTGCGCAAACAAAAGAAATAACAACCTGAGCTCGGGTGGGAATGGAACCCATGACCTCAGGCATACGACGCGAAGCTTCTACCTCAGAACCATGGATGCCCCGTTTGAATTATTTTTATCTGAAATAAATTCTCAGAAAACCTAAAACGCGTCACCAAAAGCTAATCAAAACCATCTTGCATGAAATACAGTTTTAAGACTGTAAAGTAACTATTTACTCCTACGATGACAGCCAAATTTAGCAACAAAACTTTTTTCACGATGCTGGTTGAATGTGTTTAATCATCTGCAACTTATTTCCTTTATGTCCAACAAATGGCTAAATAGCCGTTTTACTTCCAAACAAGTCTTACTTTCACTTCGAAATTTGAACGAGTAATCTTTGCTCAGAGGAAATATTATCCTTAATTTAAAGCATTTAACGAGTTGCAACAAGAACTTCTCCAAGTACAAAATTATCATTGAAACTGAAATCAGAGTTACTTTTTGCTATGTAACAGTTTTAAAATTCCAGATTGTTTTCTTTCCATTTATTCTAAATCGGTCAGTAAAATTCTGCTTAAAACACTTGGCTATTTCGAGGTAAAATCACTGCCATCGATTTTTACTTCGCTGCGTTAAAGGTTTATAAACTAGTTTCATTTATTCCAGTACTTAGTTATCATCGAAATTGAAGTTAAAAGGATTTTTTAACAAGCAAAAGTTATACAATTTCAAAATATTTTCCTTGTAACAGTTCTAAATCGTTTCCGTAAAATTTTGGACAATAGCGCTCAAAAATTTTGAAGTGAAATCATCGCGATCGGTTTTAACTTCCACTGCTTTAAAGGTCTATAAACTAGTTTCACTTCTTTTTTCTCCCATATTGCTTTCGATATATCTCTTTTGTAAACGTAAAAGAAGCCACAGTTTGCATCTAAAATATGACTATGGAGGCCTCATACATAAATGTCACCAGTTTAGTAGAAGGAACAATTTTCTGGTGCCGAAAAAGAAAGATTTAGCTGTTTGGGGAAGCGAAATTTTATAGTTGTCTCTAAGGTGGGTAATAAAACCGAGGTGCGAAGACTGAAAACGGAGGAAAAAAACTTCGGGTGTAGCATCTATATAAGAAAAACAGCTTCAGATCTTTTCTTCGGTAATGATAAAGAATGAGTTCGCTTTCGTGAGGGTCTTATGTCTTCTTTTTTTATTGGATTTAAAGTTGAAAGAAAACAGCTTCGAACGCACTGTATTTCAAATCTTCTTTCTGTAACATTGGGAGTTTTTTTTTTCTCTCAATTTATAAGACAAATTCTATGAAAATGTTCAAGAAATAATTGGGGATTTATGCTCATGTTATCGTGAAAGTAGATTTCAGATGCAAAAAAACCTAAAAGTTGTCATGTGCAACGTCTGACTTCTTAAACAAGTTTTCCTAGCACATTCTTGAAAGAGGAAATGTTTTACCCAAAAAAAAAATCTATAAATGAATAAGAAAATGACTAAATAAAAAGACGGATAAAGTCACCTCGAAAATAAGGAGCCAATTTATTTCGAACTAATATTTAGTCATCAAGACACATATTTTGTTTTGTTTTCTAGTTTTAAAAAATCGTCATCGTCTTCGACAGTTCGTTTTTCTTTTCGCTAAGTTCAAAATGTTAAAAAAAAAACGCTTTCTTTCAAACCAAATACACAGTTTTCAAGAAATCGTGTTCAAAAGGTTGAAAGTATGTATAATCCAAAGTTTAGTGAATTCGTACTGATTTTTGTTTAAAGTTTAAATTAATAGATTGATACTCAAGTAAACTTTTGTTTGCACCCAAACTTTGAGATAAACAAAAAGCAATTGTGTTGAGTTAAAATTATCCTGTTTCTATCAGTAATATCGATATATATATATAAATAGAGTTTGGTAAATTTGTTCCCTAAGATCTCAGAAACTACCCGGCAGATTTGGCTGAAACTTTCACCGTTTGTTCAGTTCGGTAATGGGAAGGTTTATAGACCAGTTCGAAAAAAATCCGATCGATAATTCCCTTTTTATTCCAATTTTTGTCCCAATTTTCGCATAAATGCCCCAATATGGGGGTGGAAAAAAAACGTGCACATATTAACATTATATGTCCATCGAAAGCGCCAATTTTTCTGCTAAAGATAGCATCTGTTCGAAGTTTCTAAGTTGTATAAAAAACGAGTTATGAGCTTTTTTGTTCCCTGTTCGAAGGCTTTCATCAATTCAAGTCATTATTTAGTGTGTCATCTCAACTCCCAAGAATTGTTGTATTGTTGAATATTTTTGCGTTTCGTCTGACTTTTTGAGGCTTTTCTCAAGTCAAATCTTAAAGTAACGTTTTTTCACAAAATTGGCTAAAAATAAATGGATTTGGCTGATAATTTTACTTTTAAACGGAACTTATGTAATTAATGGTTTATTATTATTATTTATGCTGATTGGACACTTGCTCGCAAGAATTTTTTCGGAAAGATTTCAGTAGCTGATGCATTTGGCAGTTTTTTCCACTGTCGCTGTTTTTGAGCCCAAAGACTACGTAATAATGTTTCTCAGCTTTCACCATATAAACGAAATATCACCAATCAAAGATACTTTAAAAAAAAAAAAAAAAATACTGTGTAAAATAATTCAACAACTAAATTAGGCAAATCCATAAACTGCACAAAAACTTCCATTAATTTTTCTTTTTGCACGATTTCAAACAATCGCCAAATTTTACTACTTATTTTGGAAACATTTCGGATAAAACCGTTTAGCGCCATTTTTTTTTTTTTTTGACCAAAAGTATCTCAGCATCTGTCAACAATATTTCTATAATAAAAATTAGTAAGAAGGGGGAGTATTATCGAAAGTATCCCAAAATGATTCTCGCAAATTTGGTAAAATTTTAAACCGCACCAAGTGTTCACAAAAATTGAAATTTCCCAAAATAACTAAAGCAAGTGTAAGGGGAACACGGGCGGCTACATTTTTTGAAACAGTTCGTACATCAATAGCCATACAGAGAAGGTTTTAGATTTAAAAAAAAGTACTAACAGATAAATCTTTTTAAACATGTCAAGCTTAATTTCATATTTTGGAAATTCTTCAAATTTGTATATGATTAAATGTCGTGCTTTCGTTTCTAATTTAATACTATTTTGTTCTTTATACTTATTGCTATTTTAGTTTAATGAGTAAGGAAGAAGCTCGGTTTTTAATCACGTCAAAAAGGTTTGTTTTAAATTCTTTTGCTTAAAACAGAAAACAAGGGCAAGTAACGATTATTTCTCATAATTATTACTGACCCAGGCAACGCCGGGTATTTTTGCTAGTTATATTATATAAGTACACTTTTCTCGTATTTATATTGCTGCACTGAGAGTTTGAAATTTGCTTCATTTCATTTTGTTTCTGGGTCATTTCACGGTAATTTAGACATTTATGTAGAGTCCGTAACGTGACCTTCATTGCCATAACTTTTTAATTTACTGTTTGATTAGCATATTATTTTATTTTGAGCTTTTCCTACCAACACACCAACTCAAATTAAAATATTTTGCAAATCAAACAGTAAATAAACGAGCTGATGTGTGCATCACATGACTTCCTTTTACTCCAATTTAATGTAATTTCCCCATTACTGGAAATTTTAATGTGATTCAATAGTTTACGCTCATAACATCACAAACAGTGGCCAAATTGAAACAGATTTTTAAAGGAAAAATCGCAAAATTTGTCGCCAAGTTGGCGACAAAACTTGGCGAACAAAAGACTGGCGATATATTGTCAAGTATCCGCCAAATTATAACACCACTTGAGTTTACATCAAAATTAACAATGACATCCCCCCCAAAAAGGGGCAAAAGGTTCCTTTAGAAGCACCCGAATGTAACCAAAAAAGGAGGTGCACAACTAGACCTCACTAGAAGTCTACGTACAAAGTTTCAACTTTCTAGGACTTACCGTTCTTGAGTTATGCGACATACATACGCACATACACACATACGCACGTACGCACATCCGCACGTACGCACATCCGCACATACATACAGACGTCACGAGAAAATTCGTTGTAGTTAACTCGGGAATCGTCATTATGGATATTTCGCGTGTTTATACGTTCTTATCCACGTGTGGTCGAGTCGGAAAAAAAAAACTCAATATTCATTCGGGGGTGAGTAAAATGGAAATTAAGGTCGATTTTTGAGTGAAAATTTTTTCGCAAATACAATACTTCCTTTTTTGTAAAAGGAAGTAAAAAGTTATGCAAAACGAGCTGATTTGTGCATCACATGACTTCCTTTTACTCCAATTTAATATCATTTTCTCATTATTGGCAGTTTTAATATGATTCAATAGTTTACTCTCTAAATATCACCAACAATGGCCCGATATATCGCCAAGTGTAAGGCAAATTATAACACCACTTGAGATTACATCGAAATTAACAATGATTTCCCCCCCAAAAAGGGGCAAAAGATCCCCTTTGAAGCATCCGAATACAACCAAAACGGAAGGTGCACAACTAGACCCCACTAGGAGTATACGAACCAAATTTCAACTTTATAGGATATTCCGTTCTTGAGTTATGCGACATACATACACACATACATACGTACATACAGACGTCACGAGAAAACTCGCTGTAATTAACTCGGGGATCGTCAAAATGGATATTTCGGGTGTCTGCACGTTCCTAGGTTCATATCCACGTGTGGTCGGGTTGAAAAAAAAATTCAACATTCATTTGGGGGTGAGCAAAATGGAAATTAAGGCCGATTTTTGGGTGAAAATTTTTTTGCGAATACAATACTTTCTTTTTTGTAAAAGGAAGTAAAAAGATACCGTTACGGACTCTACTTAAATGTCAAAAATACCGTAAAATGACCCTTCTACATTTAAATTAATGATTTCGATCATTTTAGTTTACCAAGTTCAACGTGAGCTTGTTCCCGAACTGTCGAGACTCGACCACGGGAAAAAAAATGTGACGAAAAAATATACATATACAGTGAAACCTCAATAAGTAGTCGACCGGTTAAGTGGTCACTCCGCTTAAGTGGTCGTTTTTCTTCGGTCCTAAAAAGGTCTCATTCACAGTAATGTAAAATGATCCTCCTTTACTGGTCACCAAATTTAATTTTACCCGGTTAACTAGTCACTCAAAAATTGTTTTCTAAAATTCCTTTTCCTTATCGGATCTTAGAAAATAGTCAGACTTAGTTGAAAGGCTGTTTAATAATCATTTTTCTTTGAAGTCTCGATCCTCGGGTCCGGTCATTCAAAGCATACTTCTAGGTGTGACTCTGCCAAGTGCCGAGAATATGAATCAAACTCTTTCCAGCAAGACAAACAAAATCTAATACCTTTAGAAAGTTAGTCAGTGTTTAACATCCGTTCAGGGAATTACAACACAGAATGCGAAGTTTGATGTATGTTAGAAGAGATAGTTCTTTTCCGAAAGCAACAACTTCATCAGTCAACATTGAAGGATTGTAGTAATGTACCGTAATTACATTAAAATAAGTTGTTGTTATTAAGTAATGTTTAAGTAAGAGAAAATAAAACAAAGTAACTATCATTAGTATTTTCCCCCTTTTTAAAATTTCCATTAATTTATAGACATTGATTACATAAGTTTTTGTTTTTCTCACAGAATTCTATTGCTATTCATTAATATTAGTAAGGCTTTTTCTTTCTTCCTTAATTTCCCACTCCACATAAGTGGTCACTCCGCATAAGTGGTCAAAAGTTTTTGATCCCTTGAGTGACGACTTAACGTGGTTTTACTGTATTTCCGACTATATGAAGTCTACGTTTTGATTATTGCTTCATCTTTTAGCTACCAAATTTATGAAATGATCCCTAATATACAAACTACGCTCTCAAATTCAAAGCAACAATATCGGACTTTAGAGGGGAAAAATACTCTTATTTCTCTGACTCGTACTTCTGTGAATTATTTTAAAATACAGAGAAATTAAATTATATATATACTGTAAAAACTGCAATTCTTCTAGAAAATCTTTCCGAAACTGGGATTTCATATACTCTTCTCGTAACCGATACAGCCTCTTCTTAAGTAACGTTAGAACTTTACCTTAGGAGAAGCTGTACTGGTTGCTAAAAATATTTAGGGAATGTTTTTTAATAGTCCTGAAAGTTTTTTTTTTTTTTTTTGCTCTATGCAAATGCATTACATTTGTGTGAATGTAATTAAAACATAATTCGGGCTTAGTTTAGTACTTAAATAAAATGACAAAAAGCACCTCTAGGAAGGATAATTTTTGTGAAATAAAAGAGAGAGAGAGAGGCAAAATATATTTCAGTCAAACAAAGATAATTTTAAAGAACCGCACAGGCACGAATCTATGAGTTTTGGGCCCCCTGCATCAAGATATATAGAGCACCTCCCCACAGGCCAGCAGTGTATATTTAGATCGTTAATAAGTCTTAGTGCTAGTTGTTTTCATTTTCTTGGACCGTTGGGCCCGTGTCCCCCCCCCCCGCACTGCGGGGTTTGCGGGTACACAGATTCGGGCATAGAGCCGCAAATAAAGGGATGTGGATTAGGAAGAAAAATGGCCGACTCCTACTCCGACTCCTGGATTCTGAAACGTCCGACTCCGACTTTTTTATTTATTAATTAATTATTTTTTTCAAATCCCCTCCCCTCATAGGAAGGAGAGAAAACCCTTAAAGAGAGATTGAAATATTAATTCCTTTTCATGAAATTTTCGCGTTGTATTTTATTGTAAACCTAAGATGCATACAACCAAAGAAGTTCAATTTGAAAATCAAATTATCCATTAGTTGCGATTTCTAAAGTGAGATTACTTAAAAATCCCATTTTTAAAAAAATGAAAAGGATTAATTTGCTCCCCTTTAATGTTTAACAAATAGATGTTGATCCCTTGCTTTCAATTTTTCAAAGCCGTATCTTGAGAGAAAAAAAAACTTTTTTGCTAAGTCAAAAAACTTTTCTTGAGAGGGGAGATCCCTCGCCCCCTCCCGGGAGATACCCATCTGGTGAGTGACACCTTAACTTAATTTCAGAGTCTATAAAAAATTAAATACTTTAATTCTGAAAAATTTCTCCAATAATAAATCTTAAATTTCATCTTAAAAATATCAACGAAAATATTGCACTATATTGCAGGGAGAGATCGGGTACATGTACGTCTGGAGCAAATTTTACACAAAATGCGGCGGTATACAACTTTGTACAAATAGCGTTTATTCTACCTACATTTCTTGATTCAATTTTAGTTTCATTGGCAGCTTTAGAATTAACCGCAATATGAGGATTTTAGGATTAACTACAATTATTGAGTGTAGTAACCAATAAATAATGTACTGATTTTATTTTGTTCTCTTTAGTGATAACCAAGCTTTTTTTTTATAAAGTCTTTAGATTAAAAAAAAAAACATTTATATTTTATCGGATCTTTTGGATTTGCGCTTTCTTCCGTGTCAACACTTATTTGAATTTACCAAGCATCGTCAGAAGTTTCCCTACTTGCTCAAGCGATACATTCCTTTTATTATTTTATAACTGAGATCGCAGTAAAAAATATATCATTATTTTCATATGAAAGTAATTACTTTGAAAATGGTTCGCAACAAAACTGTTTGCTGACAGTTGCTATCAGTTAAATGAAGTTCAAAAATAAGCAAACTAGGAGACTGCGGCGTAAGTAGCTGTTACAGAAAGTTTAATGAAAAATCAAGCCAGCTGGTTGCCACAATGACAGTTGTTTTCTTATTAGTAGAACTTTATACATGTAATCAAATTCATCGGTAGTCAGTTTTTTTTTTTTTTTTTTTTTGAAAAATTGCTAGGAAAGAAAATTAAAGAAAAAAAGGAACCCATAGTCGGAGTCGGCCTATTTTAGAACGACTCCGAGTCTTTTACCCCAAAATCAGTCCGACTCCGATTCCACAGCCCTGAGTAAAAAGCAACCCTTATCGAACACATATTTTGCATCGAACATAGATACTTTGTTCTGTTGACAGCAATGTCGCATCCATTAAAAAAATACTAAAGTTAAATGTCTTCCCCCTTACAAATAATGCTACTTACAAATAATGCTACTTTTTTTTTTTCAAAAGAAAACAGTAGTTTAGCCGAAATTTAGCAAAAAAGCACTAAAGTAAGTTTGCTACGATAGGAATTTCAACATTTTGTAACAAAATACTCGTTGCTGTATAATATTACGAGATTTATTACAAAAAAAGAAAAAGAAAGTGAGGCAATGCAATTTCCAAGTATAGCGTGTTATATTGAAGATAAATAGATGGAAATAAGAAGAAGGAAACGACTCTTTTTCAGAAAGATGCTTTTTCATTGGAACTACCTAAAGGGAAAACAATGGATCGATGCTCCAAAGAAAGAACCTTTGATCTCAGGAAGTACAGAAAATAAAGCTCAAAGTACCGATAAGTAAAATGGGTGTCAAGATAAGGTGGGCATAATTTGTGGGAGCTTTTAATTCTGGATAAGATCTTACCACATATTCCAGATTTTATTTCTTTGAATGTTCGCTTAATCGCTTTGACGAACTGGATAAGATTTGGGCTCATAATCACAAAATAAATATTTATTAAATGACTTGAAAATGAAGTATGTTAATTTCTAATAGTACGATTTTTTTAAATTTATCCATATCTGATGACTGTATAATCGGATTTGGCTGACCATTATTATTTTATCTACATAGATTCCGTGACCTTGATAAGGTCTTGAATCTGCGTTAAATAATAATACTTCATTGGTGAGAAACCTGCAGGCTAATATTAGCCTATAGCTTTCTCTCCAATTTTTGCCTAAAATTACAACCTACTAAAACCACGCTCTATATCAAATGGTAAGTATCAAACGCTAAAAACTCGAGAAGAGGAAAGGTTACAGATTAAAAAAATTTACATAATGCACTAGAATGTTTGTGTATCCTGAATAAACTTGAGACATGATCGAGAGACGTCTTATCTTCTCTGTGTATCCTGCCTGAAATCTTAACGACTTGTCAACGTTTTTTTTTTTTTTTAGTATGATCAACGTGTTTCTGATTTTATCAGCAATTAATGAATCATAGTTTCCGAGCATGCATCTCCAGTAGAAGTGGTCACAGTCTACCTGATAAACATTTGAAAACTAAAGATATTTTATTGCAAGTTATAAACATTAATGTTTACTTTTTAGAAAATTAAGTTTTTCTCTACTGTTTTGGGGGGTATTGACGCTTTTTCTGCTCAATAACCAGTAAAAATTCCATCGCGTCTCAACCAATTTTTTTCATTTTTTAAGGTCTTTTATTGTTTTTGGTTATTTTTCGAGGGAAAATGAAATTTATAGAATACTAGCAGCGTCTTCCAGCTTTGCAGTTTACCTCGAAAATAAAAAATATGTCAAGCGACGTGTGTTCAACAATTAGACTTTGATAGAAAAAAAATACTGTAAAATTTCTAGCCAAAATAATGACCGCAGTCCCTAAAAACCTCCGTTAAAATTTGGACAATAGACTCGAAAAATCCACGACAGAATGAGGGTTATAGTTTTAAAATAACATTAAATCTAAAAAATATCTATTTAAATAGATAAAATGATTCCAAACACCTTTTCCAGAGTTAAAAATGTTTAGAAAAAAAATCTAAAATTTCACGACTGATCACGGTAAAATAACCAAAAAGAAAAAAATTTAACACCCCCGATCACAGAAAAAGCCTAAAAACAACAGCAAGAATTTCATTTGTTCACAGTTGAGAAAAAAGAATGGCAATAGAGCTTTCATCTCAATGATTTTATTCACGCTAATTAATACTGAACTCGCGGCAGAGGATAAATTTCTGATTTAATATTGATGTTGCTTTACTTGAAAATGCTTATATCTTTTATCTTGGTGATTTTACAGCCTTGCTGTTTTTGAAATTCGAAGGAAGTAAATCTACTTCAAGGGTATTTTTGTGGGCTTTCAAATGAGACTGAAACTAAGACAATTGGATAACTATATCGGGTAGCAAAATCCATTTAATGTCATTTTCGCGTCCTGAAATTAAAATCTGAACAGTTCGGCACTTTTGACGTTCGAAGCCCCCCTCCACCCGCTACATTCCTTCTCGGGTGCACAACACTTCTCTGCCAAATTTGGTCGAAATCCGACGTAAACTGTGAATTTGCATGGGGAACGCACATACTCGTATATATATTCTTAGACTGACAGAGAGCAAGCAACACATATATTCTTTGATTTATTCATATAGATTTTTTTTACCTAAACAATTTTTTATTTAAGCATTAAGGTACCACCCGTAAACCAGGGCTAGGGGAGAACTACATGCAATATACAGACAGCTCGGTCAACCCATTCAGATACTGCAGTTCCGTACTTGTTAAGATCTCATAAGTCTGGAATAGTGAATGACTTCGCTGGAAGCAGACGTCATCTCCTTGAAGCTGAGAGTGCCAATAAACTAGTTACATTTAAGTCACAGGGAGATTCCCCTGACACGTTGCGGTTAAATTCTAAAATTGTAAACAAAATAAATACCTAAGCTTTGCGCTTAATTTACGAGTTGAACAGCACCAATGCTGTGGACTCTCTCTGGAGGTCTAAATTAATTTTAGCTACGAGTTTGTTGGCCCTCCCAATTTCAATGAAATGACATCTATCTCCAACTCGGTTACCCCCAATTCCAGACTGATGAATCTAAACAAAGACGAAACTGCTGCCTCTGGATGCTGCAACCGCGCTGTCGGTATATTGCATGTAATCTTTTATTTGTTTATGTACTTCTTTTGACAAGACGCAAGTAAAATTTCAACATAAAGTGAAAGTAGTGCAACGGAATATAAATGGAAGAGACATTATTAATTACAACCATTTTGTGATAACTTAGCAATAACCAAATTTGGGACAAGAAAAAGAACTTCCGATTTCAGGGTGAGTTTTCCTATTGTTTTTATAGCTATTCCCATAAAGCCATTTGAAACACTGCCTACCAAATATTTTCGACTTAATAGTTAATTTAAAAATGAGAAAACGTATAGAATCAAATTGCAATTCCTAATAGTATTACTTATGTTCTTTCAAGGTTAAAGTTATAATCGTCTTAATAGCCCATTTATCTTTCAAATCAGCAACCGGGTAGCTAACTGAAAATCGGCTTTACCATGCTGGAATTAAAAATGGAAAATGATAGAAAGTATATTTTATTTGATAAAATATGCCAAAAGGCACTGGGTTGAACATTCTCGGAACAGTCGAAAGAGTGATATAGTGATTAGGCTTAGGCCTTTTACGTCCCAAAGCGCAAGTTCAAACCTGGCTCTAGTCGTTGGATTTTTAAAATCTAGAAAAACGACAGCCTCCGTGTCCTATGATTTTTTTTTTATTATTATTTCTAATAGCAAGGCAAGTTAACTTATAAAACAGAAACGTGAAAACATGTAGAACAGTGAATAAGTTAACAGAAATTGACCGAAGTCAATTTCTCAGGTGTTCCCTGGTTCTCCAATACAGGGTCGTCTCGTAGTCGGTAGAGTCGCAAAGTACCCCACATCGACGCAGGTGAGCTCTATCAAAGGGTTCTCTCACATCACACAAGTAACAAAGAGGGGAGTCAAAAACGTCAATTCTATGGAGATGTTCACTCAGACAGTCATGTCCTGTCACCAACCGGAACAATGCCACTGCCTCAAATCGAGGGCAATCGGAGAGAGCCTGGGTGGGGTAAATGGGCATCAAAATTCTCGTGATAACGGCATCCTCCGATAGTAGTGCTGCATGAAAGAATGGATGCTGTATCAAGGGAGCACACTAGATCTGAAAAAGGTTAAACCTCTAACGCAGCATATCAAGAAAAAAAAACATATTCGCTAGTGTAATTTGTTTGTGGATTTACTATATAGCCCAAAGAAAAAGTACAGAAATCCTATGTTAGTAATATAGTTTATTGAATCGCAACGTTTACATATTCCATTCGGAGCAGGGTTATCCTAAGGAAGTAGGCCCTCCAAAGGAATGTTTCCGCGAGCACCCACCTGACTTTAAACTAGTTTTGACTTAACGAAATATTATGGCCACTATTGTATATGCCTCAAAATTTGATCAAAAGTACAAGGAAACTACTTATTTGGTGTTATCACTTTGGAATAAAGCACGCATATTAATAACGCTGAAAGTTCTATTAAATTGCAAAATTAAATACGGCTACTGAAATTTATTAAAAAATGAAATAGTTCGTCTATTAATCGTTTAATTAAAAACTATAAAATTTCCATTAGAAAGCAAAATAACCATGGTGGAGACGTTAACAATATTGCTGTGTTTTCGCCAATGTCGAAAGTAAACTAGTCGCCAAAGCGCCAATAAAGCCCTATTTGTTACCAACTGTGGTTCAGGATTTGAAACCAACAGTAATTCCAACAATATGTTTAGAAGCTTCAAGTACTGTTATAATCAACGCAAAAACTGACATTGCAACACATGATTTTTCTTCTTCTATGCAACAATGCCTTAGCTTTCAACAAAGCAACCGCAACAGTTGGTTTTCAGTTTGAGCCGATAAGTGAAATATAAATTTGACTTCTGCTTGCGCTCCAATGAAATTTGAACTGTTTTGCGAGTTTCTGCGTCGAATACGATAAGTAGAACAACGTTTATTTTCTTTTTTTTTCCTAGTAACAAAAAAAAATTTAGTTTTTAAAATATATTTTTGGTAAATCATTTTTCATATAACGAATAATGGTACCATTAACTACAGTGATGAAATGTAAAATGGCTGCGACAGCATCAATGGTGCAAGCTAGCTACGTGTAAAAAACTGAATCTGATTATAAGAGCGAAAAATTGATTCATTAAAGTAAATACTTTTACAATTTTGCTGCAATAAAATAATCATGTTAAAAAATTGTTTTGGCAGGATCCGGTTCTTCATATTTCTAAAGATTTTTACTTAGAAACAACGCATTTGTTTATCAATTTGTGGTACTCTTTCGTAAGGGATACTATAATTGCTTTAATAGCGATTGGCAACTTCTTTACGTTTTATCTAGGCAAAAAAAAAGAAAGATTAAGTTTTTGTTTCTTAGCCATAACGGCTTTCCATGTTTTAATTTTGCAATTTAAGATAACTTAACTGTTTCCTAACGATTTGCTATAGTTATTTGGAGGATTATTTAAAATTTTTACTCAATGTATTTTTTATTCAATGTATTCAAACTCCTGCTTGTGAAAATTGAAACAGCACGAAGGACTTACGCGAGTAAGCTGAAAATATCAGGAAATGTAAAGTAGGGCATGATATGCAAATGATTAGAATTGTAGACCGGTAGCGCATGCGTTTGCTGCGCAGCGCCCTCTGAACGGCGGATCGAACCGAATATAAATAGACGGCTGTAGCAAGGCGTGTATGATTATCGGTGGTTATATATTAGAGTAAACGTTAACTGAAGTTTTAATATGTCTCTTTGACGAAAGAAAGCGAAATTTAAGCAAATTTCGGAGTTTGAACGAGGCAGAATCCTCGGCCTTCGTGAAGCTGGAGTGCCTTATCGTGCAATAGCCGCTCGTGTGCGGCGTAACAGCAACACAATTATGCGTGTTTGGAATCAGTTGACGGACGAGGGTCGGATAGCTCGGAAATCCGGGAAAGGACCCCGAAATGTGACGTCAGCTCGCGATGACAGACACCTGGTGCGTATGGTACTGACGAACCACACAGCTTCTTCTAGACAATTGGAAGCACAGTGGTCAACAGCTACAGGTGTTTCATTGTGTGCTTCATTAATTCGGAGACGTCTGCTGCAGCGTGGGTTGCGCGCAAGGATTCCTTTATGCAGGATTCCTCTCACTCAAAATCATCGAAGCCTGCGGCTGCAATGGGCCAATGTGCATGGGAGCTGGCGTGCTGATTGGCAGCAGGTCGTCTTTTCTGACGAATCCCGCTTCAATTTGTGGAACCATGATGGCCGAATTCGTGTCAGGCGCTATGTCGGTGAACGGCACATTCCGGAGTGCGTTATCGAACGCCACAGTGAACGAACACCCGGAGTTATGGTCTGGGGTGCCATAGCATATTATGGACAATCACAATTGCTACGAATTGTGGGCAATTTGAACAGTACCCGATACATAAACGAAGTTTTGCAGCCCCAAGGTATTCCTTTCCTGCAAAGACTGCCAGGGGCTGTATTCCAGCAGGATAATGCCCGTCCACATGTCGCCAGGACTCAAATCCCACCTTGATTGGCAACGGGTACAGCTTCTTCCTTGGCCTGCATATTCCCCGGATATGTCATGGATTGAACATGTGTGGGATTTCGTTTGGCGGCGTCTCGCTCGTGATCCTCGTTCTCTTGCCTCGACAGACGAACTTTGGTTGCGCATACAAACAATATGGAATACTCTTCCGCAGGCAGATATTCAAACTTTGTTTCGCTCCATGCCGAGTCGTGTAGCAGTTCTTATTGTGGCGCGTGGTGGCCTTACAAAATACTAATTTCTGTCTCTTTTTATTGTTTGTTTGGGTTGAAAATAATCATTTATTTGTACCATTACCACTCAAATGTATATTAAATTTCATTCAACTATGATGCTTCCTTCATGGTGTTGCAATTTTCACAAAGAGAAGTGTATTAACATGGAGAAAAATAGTAATAAATGTAGTTTTTTTTTTTTGTAAATTTACGTACTATGTGTGCTTTAAATCAAACAATTTCACTGCTTATTCCTTCTTCGTATTTAGAAGGACTTTTTTAGCATACTTTCCCAGTAAAAGTCAGAAAAAGAAGAAAAAAGCATGAAAGAAGGCTTAATGCATCTTAAAAATATCGCGAAAAACAATGAAAAGTCAAAAATATATAAAATAATTAAATAAATATCGAAAAATTAAAAATTGGAAAGTAGGGTATTGAGATGGGGAAAAATGTCTGTCGGTCCGTCGGTCGGTCGGTCTGTCTGTCCCCCCCCCCCCCTAATAACTTTTGAATGAATAGTCCGATTCGAACAAACTTTTTTTTGTTCGAAAGATCTCGGCGAGGACACCTCATTCCCATATTTCACTTTTTGATTTGAATTATTTTTTGTTAAATTTTGAACAGTTCAAAAAACTTAACATTAGCGCGTACGGGGAAATTGAAGGCAATTCCGAACTGTGAGGCAAATTTGCTTCAAACAAACTTTGTAGGAAAAAGCTTTTGATAAAAAACTTGTATGTAAAATATCTTTTTGATTTGAACAATTTTCCGTTCAATTTTGAACACTTCAAATAACTTAACATTAGCGCCTACGGGGAAACTGAAAGTCAATGTAGATTCCGTACTTGAAGGTGGATTTACTACAAACAAATTTTGTTGGAAATAGCTATTGACTCCAGACTCCGAGAATTTAGGGGCACATGACTCCGACTCCTGTGCCCGACAATTAATCGGACTCCGATTCCCTGACTTCGACTCTGACTTCGTAGCTTTGGCAAAAATTTATACACGGAGGACAAATGACTGAGTCCGATTCTCGGGTACTCGACTCCGACTCCTTTATCTCAAAATGAGATTGACTCCGACTCCGACTCCGCAGCTATGGTTTTAACTGCGGAATAATTATTGTTGATATGACTTTTTTTATTTTCACGCTAAAGTTTTAATTTAGGTTTTTTGTTTTCGGGGAATGAACTCGAAGTGATTTATGTTTCTACATAAAGATATGCGCAGACGATTACTATTTTTTTTTTTCTTTTGACAATGAAAAGTATTTCTTTCAGTTGTCATTTTATTGTTTTTATTTATTTTGGTAAGTGCATTAATTCATTTAAAAAATTATTTTTGGCAACAGGGGAAAAAGAATAATTTTTTTTTGTTATGATGTATTTATTTTAATGAGTTTATAAATTTTAATTATTATTTTTTCGCTTTGAAAGCTGTTAAAGATTTTTTTTTAATGGAAAAAAGTGTATTAGCTGCTTTGTTTAAAAGGTGCTGCTATTTTATTTGTTCGTTTTTATTTATTTATTTATTTATTTATTTTATTTTATTTTTTTATTTATTTATTTTTTTATGCACCTAATTTTTTTAGATGAGTGAGGAATATTTTATTCCTAGAAATTAGCTTAAAATATTAAAAAATATATGTTTGAAACAATTTGCGATTTTAGCTATTTTTGAGAATATTGATCAGGTACTAGAAAGTAGTATGGGTATACGGGAAAGTAGGCTCGTATAGTTCTAAACAGAACTTCTTGTTATTCTCTGAACTTGCAAAGATTATGGGCTTGGAGAAGAATTCGACAAAAGGAATTGCTATTCACGGCTCTTCTCTCAAAACATTTTATGCACTTTTTTTTTTTTTTTAATTATTTTACATTGTGAAAAAAAGGTCTTTGTAGAACTAAATTATTAGTATATATGCATGTTTTAGTTAGTATTTTCTGGTCCTTGATATAAGTAGTGTGCATGTATTTAAAAACAATTTAAAGTTAATATTGCCTTTCATACAAAAGTTATAAGAAAAACAATATATGGAACGTATTTTTGACTTAGAGAAGAAGGGAAAAGAAAAATCGTCGGTTGAGGGGAGTTGTATTAGCCAAACCTTTTCATATGATTCTTAAAAAAAATTGCAGTTTAGCAAGAGGTTACAGTTTTTTTTTTTTTTTTTTTTTTTTTTTTTTTTTTTTTTATGTTGAATGGAACGGTATAGGGTATTTTTTCAGGATTCTTGTGCTCGAAAATTTAAACTTTTAAAACATTTTTCGTGATTTTCTCATGAGTACAAAATATTATTTATTTTGAACGAATTTGAGTGCAGAAATTGGTTAGGATTTTCAGACCCTGGGTATAGGAAGTAATTTGTTGGCATTTAATGTGCATAAAGATGACGAAAAAACCATCATAAAAGACTATTATGTGGAGACTGAGATTTACGATATGCATCAGTAGAAAGCATACAGAACTCTCTTCAGAAAATATTCTCCTTCGAAGAGAGCTCATGTATGTACAATTTTAAACACAGAAGTTTATATTTATAAGATATAATATTTTTATTATTTAAAGTTAGGCATAAAGGAAGAAATAAAATTAAAAGTTTACAAAATGGATAGTAACACCAGAAAATATCAAGATCTTTCTAGAAGAAATTAAGTTTGTAATTTTTCAAAGATTTTGTTAATATAGTCTCCTAACTTATAAATATTTAATTTGAAAAAATGTAGTCCTTCCATCAATTTTCCTGCATACTAGTACAATGCTAGATGTACTTTGCTAACAACGAAAATTATATAGTATATTTGGATTAAAATATAGAGCTTAGGGTTAATATTGTCCCTTATACGAAAGTTATATAAATTGAGAAATGCAATAGAGACGGGGTTCTTTTTTTAATTGAGAAGAAGGTGAAGAAAAACCTGCTGTGTAGAAGATTGAACTTTTAAGGCCTTCTCAATTAGTATTTTGATGCGTGTATAGAATTAAATAAGAGGGTTTATTTTAAATTAATTTGACTGAAGAATTTGGTTATTATTTTCAGTTTTGGATATGGTAAGTAGTTTGTAAGTATTTCATATGCATGATGAGGACGAAAAACCATAATTAAAGATTACGAGGCGGAGCATGAGATTTACGACGTACAAGAGTGGAAACCTTACAGTTGGATTCCGTAGTAACAAAATGCAACCTCATTTTGACAATAGACAGCAGAACAAGCCTGCCGACGTGCAACACGATTTCCTCTTTTAGTTAAGAACTAATCATTGTTTGAAGATTGCTCATGTAAGTACACTTTAAAATATAAAAATTTATTTCATAAAATATAGTTTTTTTATCATATAACGTTAAGCTCAAAGGAAAAAATCCAATTAAATGTTTTTTAGATCTGGATAGCAGCAACATAAATTATCAAGCTCTTTCAAGAGTTGTTACTTTACCTAATGTTTGTTACTTTACGAAGATTTTGTTGGGATAGTCTCTTAACATACAAAGATTGAATTTGAAAGAATGCAGTCATTCGATCTAGCTTCCTGCATCCTTGTACAGTGCCAGATGTACTTTGTTGGGAACGAAATGATTAGTATATTTCAATGAAGTTATAGAGCCTAGGTTCAATATTGCGTGTTCTGCGAAGTTTATATAAATTGAAAAATGCAATAGAGGGCGATGATTTTTTCTTTTGACTTGTAGAAGGAGAGAAAAAATGTGCTGTAAAAGATGCGCCATCCAAACTCCTTATCAACTGACTTTTAAAATATTACAGTTTTGCATAGTAATACAGTTTTACATATTGTACAGAACTGAATAGTGTATTTTCAGGTTTCTCTTGTTTGGGAAATCAAACTTTTAAGGTTTTTTAATGATAATTTTGACGCGGCTTTAAAATTAACAAAGAGGGTAAATTTTAAAGAAATTTGACTGCAGAATTAAGTAAGGATTTTCAGTTTTTTGGCATGGTAAGCAGTTTGTAGGTATTTCATATGCAAGATGAGGGCGAAAAACGATAATAAAAGATTACGATGAGGAGAATGAGATTTACGATGTACATCAGCAGAAAGCTCACAGCTGAATTCTGTAACAACAAAGGCAAACACTTGATGACACTAGACAGCAGAACAACACAGACAGAAGAACACAGCCTGCCCACGTGCAACCCGATTTCCTCTTTTGGTTAAGAACTAATCGTTCTTTGAAGACTGCTCATGTAAGTACACTTTAAAATATAAAAATTTATTTTCTATAAAGTACAGTATTTTCATAATTTAAAGTTAAACTCTCGAAAAAAAAATCCAATTAAAAGCTTCAGAACCACATAGTAGCAACAGAAATGATCAAGCTTTCTGAAGAGGATATACTGCTTGTAGTTTTACAGAGATTTTGTGGGGATTGTCTCTTAACTTTTAGAGATTGAATTTTAAATAATGTAGTCATTCGATCTATCTTCCTGCATATCAGTACTATGCCAGATGTACTTTTTGCTGGCAACGAAATGATTAGTATTTTTCGATGAAATTATGGAGCTTAATGTTAATATAGTTGTTAAACAAAAGCTATATAAATTGAGAAATGCAATTGAGGAAGTTTTTTTTTTTTTTTTTTTTTTTTTTTTTGGACTTTAAGAAGGGGAGAAAAAATGTGCTGTAAAAAATGCACCAGCCAAACTTTATCAACTGACTCTAAAATAATTGCAGTTTTGTAGAGGGATACAGTTTTTTTATACTGTACCGAACTGTATAATGTATTTTCAGGTTTCTGTTGTTCGGAATATTAAACTTTTAAGGCCTTTTAAATGATAAATTTGACGCGTCTTTAGAACTAAAAAAGAGGGTAAATTTTAAAGGAATTGACTGCAGAATTCTGTTAGGATTTTCAGTTTTCGTGTATTTTAAGTAGTTTGTAGGTATTTCATGTGCAAGATGAGGACAAAAAACCATAATAAAAGATTACGATGCGGAGACTGAGATTTACGATGTACATCAGTAGAGTGCTCCCAGCTGAATTTCGTAACCACTCGTTGCCACTAGACAGCAGAACGAACCATCCCTTTCAGGATATTTTTAAAGTATATCATATTTGTAATTTGTCACAGATTTTTTAAGGACTAGAATAAATTTGAAATTTATTTTTTTTCCATACTAAAGTTCAGACGACCGATTGGTTTTGAATGAAGCTATTTTATCCATTATAATTTAATTTTAACTTCGAAAGAAATCACAGTTTTTATCGTTCATTAGTTTCTACCCACCTAGTTAATTTAAACTTAAATGTTTAAAGAAATGGTTTTTGTATACAAAATAGTATTTTATTTCATATCGCTGAGTGTGCCACGAGTTTCTATTTAAACCAAAATTTTAAAACAAGTGGCGAATTATCAAAAAATACTTATTTACAATACCGATACTTTTTAGATGGAACATATTCATTGTCGCATTTTTCCTTATATTTTCTTTCTAGTTACTGGTATATTTGTTTAGGTAATTCTCCACTAATGGAACTTTTAAGTACCTTTGTCATTTACATAAACCCTACATCACCCTACAATTTTACTAAGAATTTTTTTTTTCTTTTTTTTTGTTAGTGTGGTTTTCAAAAGATAACATGTGTTATTTAAATCTAAAATATTACAAATGTTAATAGCGTTGATGTTAATTGGGTTTTTTTTATCGTACAGTGCCCAGTAGCAAAAAATATTTTATAAATACTTTTCATCTTTTATTGCTATTAATCCATCATTAAACACTTGTTTCCTAAATATAATTATAACTTTTGCCGTATTCTAACATATAAAATATTCATCCGAACAACATAGAAATAAACATTCGGATTAAGGTATGAAATAAGCAAACGAAATTTTTTCGAAAGTTTAAAAATTTATCATCTTTTTCTTATATTTTTTCCACTACACAGCGAGCAGTATTTGTAGTAAAAGTTAACATTAATTAATATCAAGTTAAAATACGTGCATTAGTTTATTTTTTCTTTTCTTTTTTAGTTTTTACTCGCGCAAAAGTTTCCATTACTGGAGAATTACCAATGTGTGCATGTGCATGCAGTGAACTATGGCTACGGGCGATACCACGTTAAATAAAAACGCGCTGATTTGCCCTACCACTGTGGTAGTGTGGAAACGGACAAAGGTTTACATATTTGAGTTCATGAATACAATGCGTGAGAAAGAAAAAAAAAAGAAGCAAAGTTTGTTGTTAATAGTTGGATCGTGAAAAAAGTTATGATCGAAAAAAGTGCTTGAAATCTACACTGAATCTACACTGCTGAAATGATCATAGTAATAATGATAGTATTAATAATAAGAGTAATAATAATAATAAGAGTAGTAATAAAAACAGTAATAATAATAATTATTATTATTATTATAAATAGTAATAATAATAATAAATAATAATAATATATAATAATAATAATAATAAATAATGGCAATAATGTTATTATTAGCAATAACAATAGTAATAATAATATAATGAATAATAATAATAATATAACTATAATAATAATAATATAAATGAATAAAAATAATAATATAAGTAAATAAAAATAATAATATAAATGAGCAATAATAATAATTATATAAATGAGCAATAATAATAATAATATAAATGAATAATAATAATAATAATAATAATAATAATAATAATAAATATAATAATAACAACAAAAAAAAATTACACCACAGAAGAATTTCTAGAATCTTCAAACAATAAGTAAGAAACTTCAATGTAAGCCCAATTTTAATCCTTTCGATGTAGGCTTATTTATATTACACAAGTAATAAATCACTCACATGTCACTACTGTGCTTAAAAATATGTTCCGAGTATGAGATTTTTATATCAGAATCACACAAAACAGCAATGTTTGTTCTCAAGAGCTTTTCATCAAAAGAAGTAACTTTATACAAATACTAAACGCTTCAGGAATGAATGAAACATTATTCATACTATCTCTAGTACGCGACACCACTTCTGCCACCCAAATTGCCACAAAGAATCCTTCTTTCTCGAAAACTCCCACAGTATTGGAAGCTCCAGAATGTCACCATACCCCACTCAATCTCCGAGCAAAGATGTTGCTAATGGCTCTTAATCGCAGCAGGGTTTCGCTTTGAAGTGGGACCACGACCCCACAGTGGCGAAGACATGTTTTTATCGGGCAACAGCACTGCCGGGGTGTTCTGACCCTCTTGTGCTTGAGAAAGAAATGATTCTTATAATCTTCACACGGTGGCAGTGTTCAAGTGATGTTTGAAAGCTATTTATTTTGCATATATTTTTGTCTGTAAATGTTTATGTTTTAGCGGGATTGAAAAAATAACAAGTAGCGAATACGTAAAAATATTGCTCAATCTTATATTATTATCATGCACGGGGGGGGGGGGAGAAAGGACACCTGTTCTTCCGGGTCAGAGCTTGAAGGGGGACCGAGATTTTTAAAATGAGGGGTGAAATGTATGCAAGAACGTAGGGGTATACAATATGGAGGGGAGCCGTAAAAGTCATTCGCGACGGGTCCCGAAATTTCTGGGCCCGATCGTGCAGCAGTGCACTCCGTTTTCCTGAAATGGTAATTCAGTGACTGCGACAAAACATAACGAAATTTTTTAAAACATCAGTGTATTATTAAACATTACTGAGTTTAATAGAATGATAAATAAATAAGTAAAGTTTGTTCCTGAAAAATTCAAGGGTTTTTCTTTTTTTTTTTTTTTTAATCAAGGATTGCTGCAAAGTTTTGAAACATTGCTATTTATTCATTTTCAAATTTCTAATTTCTTAGTTGATTACTCCATATTTCAAAAAGTTAGATATGCAAATATTTCATACATAGTTTCAGATTTTTTACTTTTATAAAGTTAAACCGTAATGCATGAAGCAATCATCAAAAAATGAAAGAAATTTGAGTAAGAAATTTGTACAGTTTTAGTATGAGTTAAAAGATGAGCACATTCTGGGGAAGAAATATGAGAACATTCTAAGCGTATTTTTGATAATTAATTTTTATATATTTGGCATAAAAAATTCTTAAGTTAAATAGGAACTAAATAATATTCATCTGACCGGATCTAAGGACCTTAGGTAAGCGCAGAATACCAGTTTATCTAGGATTTACTGGATACAGAAAACAATGAATCCGTGAATCCCTATCTACCAATCGCAAATCGAACAAAAATTTCACCAAGCTATGGAAACCAAGCTACGGAAAAGTGAAATAACTAAGCAAATCCTGATTGTTCATTAATAAAAGATAAGATCATATAAATAATTACTGGTCTTTTAGCAGAAAATAAAGTGTTGTTGCTGATGCACTTATTTTACAAATGACTGGTGTTCATGAAAGACAAAAAACTGGTTCAACGTGATAAATATATTCATAACGAAATGTTTCACGAAATTTGAAATGATTTGACAATTTTCCTTTAGCGAAAAAAGACTGAAACACTTTTAAGCTGCTAACGCTGATCTCAACTTTACAGTTTCTAAACTGACAATTACTAGATCGCGCATCTATTGTTCTAAGTAATTTAATGTACAATCTTATTCGCCATCAAATTCAATGCAGATAGAAATTACCGCCAGAGCTGTAAAATATTAATAAGTAGTTATTTTAGATAAATATTCATCTCTTGAAAAGGCGAAGCACTTAAAGTAGTTTACACATTTAAATCGTTAATGCATTGAAATTTGAAACGATGCTTGAGGATAAGCACTTTTACATCTTCAATTGAGTCTTCGCAAAATACTCATTTAGAAATTAAGCTTTCTGTTATGCATGACTTATATTGCTCATGATCGCAGAATGTTTGCCTTACCAAACGTTCATAAAATAGTCGTAGAATGTGAGGAAAAGAGAAATAGTTAAGATGACTTACTGTTCTTGGTATAAACAAATTGGAAATTTGGTCTGAAAAGTACGGTACGGAAAGAAAGAACAAAATATTAAAAGTAAACTTCCATTGAAACGTTATTTTTTATTTTTGGCAGTAAATTTCTACCTTCAAAAAAAGGTGAAAATTTTTCACTTCATTTTTATATGGAAGAAAATGGAAAAATCAAGTTTTTTTATATGAAATACTTTCTATTCGAAGCTTAACAATAGTTTTCATCAAATAAATAAGTAAATAAAAGAATGAATGAATAAATTAAGACGGAATGAAGCAATAAATGAATAAATAAATAAGTTAATGCAAGGAAAAAAGTAAATAAATGAATAAAATAGTGAATTAATAAGAAAATAAAGGAATGAAAGGAAATTATTAAATGGAGGAACGTAAATGAACTAACTAATAATTGAATGCGTAAGTGATTTGATAAAGAATGGAATAAGAAAATGAAATGAGCTATTTCTTTTTGCCCATTCGCTTTGGCCCATATGCACTTGGCGAATTGAACAAAATATTTAAAATACAAATAAGCTTAATATTAAACTAATAAATAGTGCACCGAGTATTAGTAGGTCTCAAATAAGACATAACAAGAACTGGATCATTTTATAATGCCAAAAACAGTTTTTGACTTCCGACAAAATGTTACAATCTGAGCATATCATTTTTTAAAAATTGCTTGCGTTACTATATTTTTTGATTTTTAGAGTATTTTTTTTATAGACTGGAATAGACTACACGTGTTTCTACATAGCTAAAATATTACTAGTTAGGTGACGCTAAAAGCATATACATTTCACAATTTCACATTGTCCGCTATTTCACTTTACCCCACATTTCTCTACTTTCACGGCGGCATATGGTCCACCTATTTATTTTTGTTAACCCTTGTCATTCTCAAGGAAAAATACTTAAAGATTAACATTTGAAAATAATGGAGTTTACCCACAATACTGCTTTAGGTTTTTACATAATACTACTAAAGATTTATTTTTTTAATTCACATCAATAGAACCTTACATCATTTGTTTCCCCTAAGATGTGAAGCGAGGAAAAGTTTATGAGGTCAAAACTTAACAGAACCCTTAGTTTTAAGACAAATCACTCATCCTAATACTGTATTTAAAAAAAAAATTAAGTAACATAAAATATGTCAAAACCAATTCCTGCTTCTAGAAGGTATATCATAGCTGCCCATGTAGTTTTCCTATAGCTTTTACATATGAACTTACACGTTGACAAACTTGCATCAGGAGAGCCTAGTCAATTATTACATTGATTTTTTGACCGTAAAATGAAGTTGTGCCGAATAAAAATTCGAATTCTACTTCCCTTTCCTAAAACTTTTGGAAATAATTTCTCTCACGCTTTGTTTTCCCCATTCAAGATAAATTCTATTTCATGTTAGGTTACTTAACAATCGGAAACTTGTATATCATATCCTGAGAAATATCTCTATGAATTATTTTGATATGAAACCACCTCTAATTTTGCAAGTAAAAGTACTCTTATTTTAAACTGATAAATGCATTTTGATTTAACCAACAATCAAGTATTTTAAAACTCATAAAATGTCCTCTAATTGTCAACTCGCACACAAACCTGGATACTCAAATGTTTGAAAATATGGTATAACTTCAAAACTACTTAGCAAAGTAAAGGAAAAGAAAATATTACAACGTTCGCACCTGCAAATTTGTGCAATTAAATGTTGTATTTTTTTTTTTTTTTTTTTTTTTTTAACTTTTCTGTGCAAAAGGACTTATGTATGACCAAAAATTTTGATAGTAAGGCAATCATGCAAAAACTAATACTTCTACTTTAAAAAATCTTGCACGCAAAATTAAGAGTATTTCCTGAAATGTAAAATTATTCGAAAGATAATAAGGTAACGCATTGTATTCTCTTTTATCTTATTTTTCGTTTCGTTTCGTTTATTACAATGTAGAAAAAGTTACATTTTCATGTTGCTATCTTCAAATTTTAGTATAGAGATAAAAATTCAAACAAGTTTTGTAAAAAAAAAAGAGTTTTTCAACCGTAAATGAAGAAACACTATCAGACAAACACATATTTTCTCCAAGCTACTGTGTTTAATACAAATTTAAAAACTGCACCAAGATTTCAAGTGAAATCTTGGAATCAGACTGTCTTATGTTTTCTATTTTTACACCAATATTTGATGGTCAGATAAAATGCCGTTATCCATTTGGCATCGCAACTCATATTTTATCCATCATGACACATGCAATAATATTCTGGTACGCAACATAGAAATATTCGTTCTGACGCAAAGAAGCCTTGGGCAACCACATGAACTGAAATACAGAATTGGATATTGTTGTGGAGCTCAGCATGATATCAAAGTCCTGACAAACAGCATTTTTAGATTCAACAGAAATGCGAAATTTGCAACCTAAGGTTGCATGGTTTGATATTAAATATTTTTACTCGTTTCAAAACTGATAAATTTTAAATATATGAGACATTCAGCAACTATTACAGTACTTTCCTTCAAAAAAAGGGAAGCGTAGAAATTTTATTTACCTGACTGTAGATACACTGTAGAAAAATGATAAAAGTTTTATAAAATGAAAAAAATGTATCACTCATTTTTAATTAACGCATTTATGAATTACATTCAGCAACTATTACAGTACTTTCCTTCAAAAGTGAAGCGTAGAAATTTTATTTACCTGATTGTAGATGCACTGTAGGAAAACGATAAAAGTTTTATAAAATGAAAAAATAAATGTATCACTCATTTCTAATTAACGCATTTATGAATTACATTTTAAGATGTAAGCAGTGGGGGATCTAGGAAGTGTCGCCTGAGGCAGTAATTTGTGGTGTTGGGGGAGAGGGGCATAAAATATTTTTAAAACGCTCTCAAATACATTTTGGGTGTCACCTCTAGAAAGAGTCATTCAGTGCCCCCCCCCCCCCCCCCCTCCCTTCCACCTACCAATGGTGATTCTACTGCGTTTGCTAGGTTCTATATACATCTAAATATTGGTAATTTTTTTTCAAGACAGGAAAGGGGTATATTTTTCCAAAGTTCCAAGATACGTTTTGAATTTCAACCCCCGGAAGGGTGTTACCTGATGTGCCCCTCCCCCCTTTAGTAATACCACTGCATTTGATACATTCTGTATAATTTAAAATATTATGGGAGTAATTCAAGAAAAGAAATTTATCTTTTGTCATAAACCCTTAAACACATTTCAAATGTCACCCTGGGAGGATCCTCTCCCCCCCCCCCCCCCCGTAATGATACTGCTGGTGTAAGGTACCAATTTTATGATCGCATGTATTTAAAGTAATGTTTGAGAACACTTTGAATATTATTAGATATAAGAGACCAAATATAAATGTTTGGAATGTTAGCAGGCTTTACTAGACTAATTTACATAGCGATTCTCACAACGTAATGCATTGATAAAGGCGTTCCTTGCAACGCTGACTTTTTTTTTTTTGTCTATTTGGGCTAAAAATGTTGCTTTTCTCGCTAATGGTCACTTAGTTTTAATGTTTCAGATTATATTTATTCATTTCATTTTGTTACAACCAATCAGAAAACGAATATAAAGAACTACACGAACAAACATTAAAGTGCATTAAAATTTTGTACGCAAAAAGTTCAAGTTACAATAATTTCTGAGACAGCATCAGGCCTTTCAAAATTATTTTAAGTAGAAAAATAACTGTTTTTTATTCCTTTATTCTTTTTCAGTTTTATTTAAGGTTAAAGAAATAAATCTTTACGTATCCCTCTCCTGAGACTGAAAAGGGTACGGAGAATCTTTAAATAAATACAAATGAAATAATTTTTGTAAAAAAAAAATGCAGAAGAGATAAATCTGCTTCTTTCAAATGCAATGAATTTCGAGGCTCTCTTTACAGCAGCTATGCATCACCGTAGACGGCCAGGTGTGTGACTTCCTCAAACAATATATATCATCTTCTCGAATTAGCATCATTACAAGTACAGCTTTAGTGAGCAGCTCGAATATCTCCTCAGCTTTACTACACCCTAGCCACTCATAAAAAGAACAGCGCAAAATATGATCTCTTTTTTTCTCTCTCTCCCAAAGGTTTCCGAAGCTGAACCACATGATAGCTAATGCTGCAAGGGAAATTATGGGACCGTTAGGAGCCCCCCTTTTATCTGCGTGTTTATGGGCCACATATGCTCCCCTCGCCCGCAGTCGTATTTTTATGCAGAAAACGAAAAATGGAAACAAAGGCGCTCTTTTTTCTATTATTTACCGCCTTTTTGTATTCATAGAAAGCTTTGTTTTTGCGATCAGGATGAATGGATTATGGCTCGGGAAATAATGTGTTAATGCAGGGCACGTTCGTAAAAAAAGATACATTTCGGAAATGTTTTGAAATTAAATGATGAGGAGAAGTAACGCCTTTAAATGGTGAAGTAAATTAAAATGTTCATAAGGTTTTGAAAATATTTTTTCTGCTGCATTTTGGTGTTTCAAAATAAATCTTCATTTGTTTTGGATATATTTATTCAGTATGTTTTCGAAAAGTTTAATGGTATATTCACGTGTTTTTCTTTTTTTTTCCCTAAACTTGCTGCTCTTTTTGGCATTTAGGTTAAAAAAAATTACAATTAGAAGAGAAAGTTTATGTTTCAGAAGTAATTTATTTAATATCAGTTTAATTATTATGAACTATATTTAAATAGTGAATAAGGCTTTAGTAATATTTCAGGATATTACTTTATATTTTTATTTTGGATACAGGAATCTTTAGAAAAAATATAGTTAATGTATTTGGTACAAATACCGGCATCCACGTGGTTGACGTTCAGTTCTCTCACGACCTGGCTACGTGGTGAGTTTTTTGCACTGATGAAGGGTATCTTGAGGTACCTTGAAATAGGTATATGCTGTATTTTCTTAAGAATTTGTGCTTTATATACGGTGGTTTTTCACTTTAATCATATTTAATGCACTTTTAAAAACTTTACCCTCTATTTAATAGCAAAATAAATAAAAATAAGTAGACGTTATTTGTAAATGATTAACAATTATTGCTGGAGAAATGTGGTGAACAATTGCACGTTCCTTAAAAGGATGTATTTTGTGCATGCTTCACACCGATATTACAGAGGAAGAACAGCATCATCTTAATGTAATTTCTAAGTATTACAAATTCAAATTTTAGGATATTCCACAAATGTATTATTACTTTCTACAGATGATGTAGTTGTATTATAAAAAATAAATTAACTTATTTAAGTAATGATTTTATAACCAAAAATAAAGAATTCTAATTTTTCCTCATTCAGAAAAGTTGCTACTTCTGTTTTTTGAATTGCTTAGTGTTTCAATTAATATCGCAGAACAACTTCAATATCATCTAAATTTTTGTTTTTAACTATGAAATTTTCCTCATTTATGTTTCATGCCTTTTTCGTCTTTAAAGAAAAAACTTTTTTGCTACTTACAAGTACAAGGAATTTAAGAGTTTTATTTAAAAAATTACTCATTTTACAAATGAGTACTGAGTAATGAGAAAGTTATGAATTAGTAATCAAAAAGAAAAAATGGGGGAATGGCTTGAAAAAATTATTACAGCTCTCCCAAGAAATTTACAAATCTTTTGATAATACAAAACATATGTTGTAAATATTGTACACTAGCAGTGCCCGTACGACGATGCCCGTGCTATGAAGTTAAAGGAAGTCCGTTAAACAAAAAAAAGCGAAGCCCCCCCCCCCCACCCCTTCTGATGTTAATTGATCATTTTCCTTCGAACAAAATGCGCACACACCTTTTCAAAGGACCTATTAAAGTCTCTTTGGAATTTAAAACTATTCGCCGAAACACATAAAAATATTAACAGTAGCTTTAAAACTCAAAATAATCCTTCACCTACATAGTTCATCGCTTAACGCGCCAAGTAACCACGCTACCGTAACCCTGCCCTTTAGCGAGGGAAGCGGTTTTTTCCTTGCAATTTAAAGTGTTTCGCTAAATAAACTATTCTATAATAAAAACGTTATAAAGAACAATCACAATTGAATAATACGGCAAATCAAATTATTTACTTAGATATGTAACTATCTTCAACTATAAGAACAAAAATAAACGTTGAAGAAATAAGGAAAACAAAACCCAAAGAAAAAGTCTACAAAAGCAAATTATGTACCTGAACATCGAAAAAAAACGAATTCAAAAATATGTTCGCTGATCACAACAGCGTAGCATAGGCATGGTTCCTCGCAGCTATCGACACTGTCGGCCAGCACCTTCTCGAAGAGTTAACTTACCCCACTATCTATTAGAAACTCATAGAACTAAACTTACCCCAACATCTTTTTGGAAGTCATAGAGCTAAACAATTAATTAAAGCTTCAATTTGCAATAACAAATATTTTGGTCAATCTGGTTTTAAAAAAAACAGCCTATAGCCTTTCACAGCCTATAGCCTTTCTCAATAAATGGACTATTCAACACAAAAATAATTTTTCAATTCGTACCAGTAGTTCCCGAGATTAGCACGTTAAAACAGACAAACTCTTCAGCCTTATAATATTAGCATATAAATAAATTTTCCCGTTTTCATAACATTTTTTATTGCTGCTACACTGCTATTAGTCATAGCGTAATGTTATATAGCCTAGAGCCTTTCTCAATGAATGGACTATTCAAAAAAAAATCCAACCAGTAGTTCCTAAAATATGAGCGCGTTCAAACAAACTGTTCAGATTTTTTGATTAAATAATTAATATGAAAAATGAGACAATGATACGTCATATAAACTTTTTTTACAAATCTTTTTTAGCATTTTTAGGGTGTTCTCTAAATAGTACCCTCGACATTTGCCTCATGGCTGACTCGAACATATACTCACTGGATCACGAAGCCCGCACTTTCAGGTCGAGCAACTGTGGCTACGCATGTTTATCGTTCCTAGCATTTTATATTATAATATAAAGTTTCCCGTTTTCGTAATATTTTATATTGCTGCTTCACTCCTATTAGTCACAGCGTGAGCCTATAGCTTTCCTCAATGAATGGACTATTCAACAGAAAAAGAATTTTTCAATTCGAACCAGTAGTTCCTGAGATTTGCGCGTTCAAACAAACTCTACTGCTTTATATTATTAGTATAGATGTGTTTCCATCTCATTGACGAAGAAGCAATCTGTTAAAGAAAAAATACACAAATACATTTTAAAATTAATCAGTATGATTGCGTATGAAGAAATTTTCTTATTTGTCTTCTTGAAAAAACTGAAAAATATTGCGGTAATGGAATATCAGTTCGAAAAAGAAAACGAATATAATCTCCTACGGTGGGAAATTATTAGTTTGTTTCAAGAAAGGTCAATTTATAGCTTTTGAAATAATTTTGCATTAAAAACATCGTGCATGTATTTTGGCATCAAATGTCATGAAGAAAGTTTACGACATAATTTACGAAGTCTCATAAAAGTTTACGATACTTGTTTGTGGATGTAGCATTTTCTTGATTTTTTTCCCCAATAAGGGTTCGATGGAGCCCTCTTCTTTAAACTAAAAGAACTGAACATATAATTTCTCAGGAATGAATTAAAATAGTATGTTCAATTAAAATAAAACAAGCTTTTTTAAATATCTACTAAACAAAAAAAACTTGACATGGAAAACGTAATTTAACATAATCGATTAGCATAAAAAAAAGGTTTTTTAATGAAATTTTATGCGATTTCAAATCAATTTACGATCTATTCTTCTCAAATGAATAGAAACTGTAAAAAAATTAATATGAACACGAAAGAAAAATTCGCAGACTGTATTAACAAAGTTGAAAGTTGGTGCCCTATTAATAACACAGGGATTCCCAAAATGGCTGCCACGGCACCCTATTGTGCCACAAGAAGAGGCGAGAAGTGTCCATATTTTCAATACGTATGCATAATAGACATGAAATAAGGTGCCGTGAAAAAGTTGTAATTCTTCAAAGGGTTCCACTGTCGGAAAAGTTTGGGAACCCCTGGCTTAACCAATAGCGCAAGAGAATAATAGTTAACAATTTGAGAGGAGTATTCTTTGAAACTCTGAAAATATGGAGCAAAATAGGGTTGAAGAAATTACTTCCTATTTTTTTTTAAAATAATGATCAATGCTCTGCAGCACTCTAAAGTTCCTTATTTGAGAAGTCCTTTAAATTTAAAATTTAAAGAAAAACAAAGATGTATTCGATAATATTTAATAACAAATGTTGCTTTTAAAAACTATGATTTTAAAGCAATAGGGTTGTGAAGTTTTAACGAATAAATAAAATAAGTTTTTAAGGTCTAAATGAACATTTACAACGTACAAATATCGATTTGTTGTCTGATTCTTACTTGAAGGATTTCTTCTATTGTACCTGATTAGTAAATATACTAAAAAAATTATGTTGCAAAAAAATAACTTACAAGACTCGAAACAAGAACTAGAAATGATAAATAATTCATGTATAACTGCTCAGTTGTTATTACAAAAAATGACATCCCTACCGACATCAGAATTTAAAATAGAAAAAAAATGCCGACGTATAATTTTCAGAGAAATCATTTGCATTTTCGTCGTGACTTTTGTCATCCAATCTTCTTCTCTGAAATCTTTTTGAATTAGATGCAAATTGAATTATTTTTTTTTTATGTGTAAAAGTATTGGGATTCGCTGTTAGAGTTGTGCTAATTTCATTTCATGAAATGTGAAATTATTTTTCTTCTTCAACAATCAAACAGAGGTAGCAAAATATAAGAATTTTCTGGAAAAAAGCGTAGTCTTCGTGAACATTTGATTATACTTACAAGTCAAAAAAAAATTTAATAGATGTAGTAAGAGATGCACTATTTCAACAATAAATGCATGGATTTCTTTTTTTTTTATGATTTTGAATTTTGTCTCTGGTTTATATAATGGTGAAGAAAATTGTGGCGACGGTGCGGTAACCGATTAGTGGCTAAAAAAAAGACTGCGAAAGAAAAAATGCATTTGACAACTGGATCTTTCCAATCATTAGATTCTCAACTTTTTCTTTTTTCTCAAAGATCAAGAGCTTCCGACATAAAAACCCCACACATAAGAGATTCCGATACTTATCTTTTGAATAGATGCCCTGAACTAAAACTATTCTGAATAATGTATCAAAAGTCGTCTATAGCATCAGAAATTATTTTTTACACCGAATAGTACTCTGTGATTGCACCGAACGCAAAAAGAAAAAAAAATGATTGTGAGGGGAAGATTGGCAAAATAAACCCTATTAGCAATTAAGTGCCTGATATAACAAGCATTTTAAGCTTAAACTGTCAAATCTCGGAAATGTTTCGCTATAAAAAAAAAAAAAAAAAGAAAGTTGCGTGACTGAAACTTTGCACCATTAAACTCAAAGCCTTCAACCAAATAAAAGGAATAAATGCTATGTATTCTAAAACTACAAGCGACTATAAAACTTTGGAAAGAGCACGAAATATTTTCTGTTAAACATGAATGGGTATGCATTGCACTTCTCAGAATACATGCATCGAAATAAATTTAGCAAATCTTTTATAGTAAAAATGTAAGTGGGGAAGCAGATGGATTGGATAACATGATAGCGGTGCAAATAAAGCATTTCACAGTTTGAATTCAGTACTAAATTGAATCTGTAGTTTATTTATTATGTGTACTTAGTTTGGAAAAAAAAAGTCTAAAATATATTCGCCACTAGGAACACACAAAAATTGTCCTCCAACCTGGACTGATGATCATGGGACAATGATAGTGGTGTAACTCGAGTTCCTTATAGGCACTTAGTGATCTAGCAGCCAGCCTTTCTGCTCTATTTTAATTTATAAGTCTTTGCGTTCCTTTGACAATATCTCAATAAATCCATCGTAAATGTAGAATATAAGAAGTTATGTAAGTCATTTAAAGTTACTTCAAAACAAGTTACAAGAAACTTTAGATAAAAGTTGATTTATGTTTTTTTAAATACCTAACTTTAGATGAAGCAGTTGATTCAAATTTTTTAGTACACATCTTTAAATACAAATTCGACTCATGAAGTTAAAACTTGATTAGTCTTGATTTCTTTTGCAGATATTTTTGGAAAATCTACTCAAAACTATGTCAGAATGACTATGCTGAGACAATGACTTTTACAACTCTCCTTCAAACCATGATAGATATAAACGAAAAGCAATGCTTATCAATAGTTTTACAGAAAGCATATGCAATATAAAAGCAAGTTTAATCTTTCACTCAGTACTGTTACGGTCTTTTCAAGGCAAATAAATAAATAAATAAATAACAACTTCGTACTACCCGAAATTTCCATTAAGAATAGAAAAGAAAAAGATGTGTGCTGAAATCAATCTTAAATAGGTCTGAGAACTTATCTGCCGTAGGCAGGTAAAGAGGAGTAATTGCAATTTTCATTTTTATTTTATTATTTACTAGTGTTACCCGCACGGCTTTGCCCGTAATAGAAAAATTAAAAGGTCTTTTGGTTCGCCCGTATATTTACAAATAATTTGTGGTGAAGTTTCTCGCCAATTTGCTTGTACCAATCTTATGGTTCCACGTTATGATAATTTCGTATCTCGCCAATTGGCTTGTGTCCATGTTACGGTTCCACGTAATGATAATTTCGTAATTTACTCGTCCATCTTATGATAATTTTGTTCTTAAAACTGGAATAGAAAAAGAACCACATATAATTTTCGAAAAATATTTTCGAGGTGCACACCCACATGCTACAAACTAACTTTGTGCCAAATTTCATGAAAATCGACCGAACGGTCTAGGCGCTATGTGCAACACACAGATCCTGACAGACAGAGAGGGATCCGGACAGAGAGACTTTCAGCTTTATTATTAATCAAGATTTTATTTTATTTTATTATTATTATTTTTTTTATTTTATTTTTTTTCATTAGTTTTATAGTACAAGCTCATTTATTTGGCATCCGCTGAAAAAAAGTGCCAAAAAACGTCTAATTCAAAAGTTTCCTAACTGATAATATTGAATCCAAAACGCGTTTCTTCAAATATCTGGAAAACTCGATCATTTCTGCAGACACTGCTGATAACTTTCAATAGGCATTTATGCTCTCAGTACCATTTCAATCCTTTCATTCAAAATAACTAAAACTAGTATATGTCCCCTCATTTTATTAAAATTTAATAAATGTGCCCCCAGTTGTAAAGATTATTGAATGAAGGTTGTAACTGAGTAGTTGTGATAGAGAATCCATTTAATTCTACAGATGAAAATATTATTTACATACTTCAGAATAAGCCACAAGATGACGAGGTATAACTATCGTTGAAGTTGGAAAACAATGTTTTGGGGAACACATCATTCCACAGAGTAGATGTAGACGTTTGACGGATTTTTTTTCGAGCAAAAAAGGTTAGTTTAGATAACTTATACCGACTTTAATTCAAAAAGTAAGCATTTATTTTTTGATGAAAAAAACACTCACAACTGAAATTAATTTAACACTTTAAGACAATTTATTTTTGAAGAAGAAAACATATTTCCCGGGATTGAGTGCTCTCCAGCCCTTTAGTAACACTGCCGTGGGCAGGTATAAAAGGCAGTTTTTTTTTTTTTTCTTTTTGTCATCTATAGTAAGTTAATTTCTTTTTTGTACAAGTTTGTTTAAATTTGATTGCTGCTATAAAAATAAAAAAAAAGTCATTTCCTTATTGTTTACATTGAATCCAAAACGAGTTTTTTCAAACATGTCGAAAACATATTTCTGCAAATACTGCCATTTGCCTACCCACGGCAGTACATTAGTTTCACACCAGTTTGTTTACACCAGTCTTAGAGAAAAATGATCGATAATACGAAAAGCATATTGCTAAAAAATGCGAACTATTTAACCACCAATGGTTAATAAACCCCCGAATTAAACCAATAGTTGACATTTGTTATTTTCAAATGCATTTTACTTTAAAGGTGGTTCATGAACTATTCTACCGCAGGCAAGTAAATGGCAGTATCTGTTGAAATGAGTTTTCGAGATGTTTGAAGAAATGTGTATTGGATTCAATGCTAATAATAGGGAATGGTTGGACGTAGACGTTTCTTTCGCGTGTTTTTTTTTTTTTTTTTTTTTTTCATGGGAAACCAAATTCAACTTGTATAACAAAGTCAACGTACAATGACTAAAATGCAAAAAAAAAAAAAAAAATTGAATTTTGACTTCTTAAATTTAAATTACGTTTTTCGCTATCACGAGTGTATGTGTGTGTATTTAGGCGTGTGTGTTTGTGTGTGGGGGCATGTGTATATGTGTGTGTAGCGTATGTGTGTGTGGGTATATGTGTGTATGAGTGAGGACAGTATGAGTATGTGTGGGTAGCTGTGTGTATGTGTAGGTGTGTGTATGTGTTTGTGTCTGTATGTAGGCGTATGTGTATGTGTTTGTGTGTGTTTGTGTGTGTATGTGTGTGTAGGTGTATGTGTAAGCGTATGTGTGTGTGTAGGTGTATGTGTAGGCAAATAAGTGATGCAAACTGGAGACGGTTTTCGCTAGAGGAACAGCATCGTGAGGAGCCGGCCGGCGGTGATGCTGCAGAGGGAGGCGGGCGGGGGAATGAAATCAAAGGACATCAAAACAGTCAAGTGAGAACAATTAGCAATCGTGATTGCTCAAAAAAAATTAAATTAAAAATTTGCAGTTACTGCCGTTTAGCTGCCCACGGCAGTATTGCGTTAGTGTGTCCCGCATGCAAAAAATTACGCATGCTGAAAAAATACTTTTTTGTTACTTTAAAAAAAATCTATTTTTTTCCGCAAAAGAAAGAAAAACTTCCCAAAATGAAAAGAAACAAGATAAAGGTAATTTACTGCAATGGTGTAATAACGCAAGCTCGGCACTGGGTAGAAAATATCAAAATGACACTGTCAGAAAAATATTAGTTAGAATATTACTAAAAACTAAACCCATTTTTCAAAAACAGAAAGAAAAACGGAAAAGAAATTGGAATCGATATCTTCGGGAAATCTTTTCTTAAGCCATCTGTCGCAACGGAAATCCATTATTTCCTCATCTTAGGTGACGAAAAAGAATAAAAATGCCCGTTATCGTAATTTGGCGGGAAGGAGTAATTAGATTAGCAATAACGCGTGAGAGCTTCATTATTTTAATTTTCTGAAGCCAGCTTTTGCTGGGTCTCATCTTTCATCCATAATATGACATCTCGCTTGCACATTCGGACTTATTTCTCTGCCTCATTAATTTGCCCGCCGATTTCCCACCCACGGTGATTTTTTTCCCTTCAAATTTCCCCCTTTTCTTTCTCACTAATCTTTGATTTAATTGCGAATTTATCCCTACGCCCCTGTTGCAAAAAAAGGCTGTTTAATTAACCTAATGTTTTATTACAGCTACGAATTGCAGGAGAGGTTTTTTTTTTTGCCTAGAATTAACAAAGTTTTTTTTTTGGGGGGGGGGGGGGTAGAAAACAACTTTTTTTTCTGAAAATTTCGATTTTTATAACACTTTGAATGAGGACGGGAGAAAAGTAGGAAATGCATATGTTAATCATATTTGACATTTCAATGGGTTTTTTTATCAAGAAAATAAATATGGAGGGTATTTTTTTTTATATATATATTTTTTATTTTTGGCCGATCTCTATTGTGTTTCTCTGAGATTTTTAAAATAATAGTTTTAACACTTTCATGATATGTCTCACTGACTATTTTATTTTCCATTTAAAGAAATGTTGGTCAACTTGCAAAATATTGTGAGAATTTGCATTGATTTAAGTTTCCTCTTTGACGTATTATGGACCTACTTTGAGTTGAAATTATTTTCTATACCATCTGACATTCAAGCTTTTATCATGAGAGAAAAGATAATCTACATCTAATGTAAAACAAATGCACATTCTTAATTACTTTATTGAATGGTGAATAAAGAATTACAAGATGCGTTGAGTGACTGAATGAGTAAATTATGGATTACTTAAAGGAAAAAAGTGCATTAATTATAGATTGAGTAATTGAATGAGTGACTACGCGACTCAAAGCATGTTCAAAGAATGAATAAATACAGAGTTGAATTCATGAAAATATGTTCAAGAAGAAAACAAATTACTCATTAAGTGAATGACAAATAAATGAAATGAATAAATAATGAAATTCTGATTAAAACGAATGAACAGAAAAAAAATAAAATAATTGAATGGGTGAATGATTGGGTAAACGATTCAATGAACAAAAAACTAAATCACTGAAAAAATGACTTGGTGAACAAAAAAATAAATGAATAAATAAGTGACTTGATGAATAAAAATATAATTAATAAATGAATAATTGACTAATTGATAAAATGAATGCATAAATTGTGGGCTGAGTACTACAAATAGAAAAGTTTAGGGTTAACAAAGTAAAATGTTTCGTTATGATCAAAATTTTGTTTGAAAAAACAAAAAGAAATACTTCTAACCTGAGCCCTATAGAAATCGTAGTTCAATAACGATTGAATCAAGTGTTCACATTCTTCGAAAATCATGAGAAAGCAATTTGTTAAGGTTTGTTCGAAGTAGTAAAAATTGAAATTCAATTTCCCACTTGTGATATTCACCCCACGAAATGGATAAATAAAAGATGGGTTACTTGATTGATAAAAGAAAGGAATTAAAATTTGACTGAATTAATAAATAAATAATAAATTGATGGAATGAATGAATAAAACAAATATTCAAATGGAAATTATGAAATTATTAAATAATTAATTAATTGAATGATAAATGATGAACTAGTGCTGATAACATTAAATGCAAGAATGAATTAGTGAGTAAAGATGTACATGCTGGAATGCAAAATAAATAAATGAAAAGTTGACCGATTTAAAAAATGACTTGTTGAATAAAAATATATATAATTGAATAAGTAAATTAAATGATGGACTATTGACTAAATGAATAAATATTAAAATGGATTAAAGAATTACTGATTATCTGATCATTAAAATCAATGTACGAACGAAATGGTTAATTCTAATTTAATGGCTTGAATGAAATAATAAAAATAAAAATATATGATTGAATATGCGATTTGAGGAATGAAAAATTAACTGAGATAATTAATGTGTCAGTTAAAAATTTTTAAATAATCGGTTAAACGACTAAATGACAAAATAAATGAATGAATTAAGAACTAAGTACTTTAATTAGGTACAGATTTAGCAAAATATTATTTCACTTGGATGACATTTTTTTTCCTGAAAACAGAAACATTACTTCTTATTTGAAAATTTACCAAAGGTTATTCAATAACGTTTAACTCAAGTCTTTACATTCTCCAAAATCCATAAAAAGGCAATTTTTTCTTGTTTTTTCTTGGGTTTTTTTTTTTTTTTTTTTTTTTTTTTTTTTTTTTTTGAAGTAGTAAACTGAATTGTAGTTACCTACTTGTGATAGGTACTCTACGAAATGAATAATTAGTTGAACGGTTAAATGATTGAATGAATGAATAATGAATAAATGATGAATTGATGGAATGAATGATTGAATAAGTATACACAAATGAAAAAATATATGAAAAGATTAATTATTGACTTATGATTGATTTTATTGATTTAATGAATGAAGATACCATATTATGATGAGTTAAGGAATTAATGATTGACTGATGATTAAAATAAGTGTTAAAAAAAGATTTAGCTTCTTAGGTGAAGGAATGATTACATAAAAAACTAAATGATTGAATAATTGCCTTGATGAATGAAAAATTAAATTAGTAAACAAATGACTTGATAAATGAAAACATGACTGATGGATTCAAGACTGAATAATTGACTAATTGAGAAATGATTAAATCAATTGTGGACTGACTACTACAACTCGGTAACTACAAATTTAGTGTAAAGTATAATGTTTAATTTTAATGTCATGTTTATTTCTTTTAAGAAAGAAATACTACTTCTAGTTTTAAAAAAAAATAGAAATGATTGTTCAATAACGGTTAAATCAAGTCATAACATTCTCCGAAAATTATGAAGAAGCATTGATTTGTTGAGCTCTCTCCGAAGTGGTATGCTAAAAACTGAATTAATTATAGTTATATTTTTGTGATGTTTATCCCAAGAAAAGGATTTATGATTGAAAGGGTTAATTGATTAAATGATGAAACGATTGAAAATTGATTCATATAACGGAAAAATGATAAATTAATTTAATGAATGAAGATTAATTATACAAATGGAATAATGTATGGTATGATAAAATTATTAAATAACTGATTTATTGATTGAATGAATAAATGATACAATGATAAACTAAGTAATTAATATGAAAAAAAATGGTTTCGAGAATGAAGAATTAAATGGTAAACAAAATACTTGATGAATGAAAATATAAATGACGGATTAAATGCTTGAATGAGTGACTGATTGATAAAATGAGTGAAAAAATTGTGGACTGAGTACAACTAAGTAACAACAAATTTTTCAAAATGAAATGTTTCACTTTGATGACAATTTTAGTTCGAAAAAAGAAAGAATTGCATAAAGAAAGTTTAGAAATCGTAAATGAATAACATTTAAGTCAAACTTTTACATTCCCCAAACATGAAAAATAAAATTTCTTGAGCTTTCTTTGAAGTAGTAGTTTGATGAACGCTGAATTGTTGTTGCCTATATATGCTTTTTTCCCCACGAGATAGATGAGTGGTTAAGAGTTAAATGAATAAATGAAGAAGGGAAATAAATATTGATTAATTTAATGAAAAAAGTAATGAATTGGTGGAATGAATGAATAATAATTATGCAAATGAGTTTTTAAATGAAAAAATTAAATGATTAAGCAATGTATTGATTGAATGCTAAATGATAAATTGATGAACCAAAAATTTCATGATTGAATAATTATTCAATTAAATGTATGTAAGAATTAGTTAAGATTTTATTGCTTGAATGAAGAAATGAATAAATGAAGAAATGAATAAACAAAAAATTAAATGATTGAATAAAAGGCTTGATTTATGAAATATTAAATGAGTGAATAAATGACTTCATGAATGAAAAATTAAATGAGTAAATAAATGACTTGATAAATGAAAATATAAAAGATGGATTAAATGACTAAAGGATTAACTGATTGATAAACTGATTGAATAAATAGTTAGCTGAGTACAACAACTAGGTAACAATAAATTTACCAAATTAGAATGCTTCAATTTGTTGACATTTTTTACTCGAAAAAAAAGAAATAACTTTTTCTAATTTGAAAATTTAAAATATGGTTGTTCAATAACGTTTAAATCCTAGTGTTTTCAGTCTCCTAAAATCATGAAAAAGCAATAAATTGTTAAGTTTTCTTCAAAAGTGTGCATAAAACAGAATTGCATTCATTAACTTCTCATATTCACCCCCATGAAATAGATTACTGATTGAAGCGTTAACTTATTGAATGAAGATTTTAAAAAGTTGATGAATTCAATGAATAAATGATGAGTTAATGGAAATACAAAGTAAAAATTTTGAACAAATAAATTAATGAAATGAAATTGTTAATCGTTTCTGCTTTTTTGAGAAACCACGATTGCTAATTGTTTTCATTTGACCGTTTTTGAGGTCCGGTTCCTTTTTCAACCCCACCATCCTCTGCAGGCTCAACTCCTCTGGTTCTGAGCACTGTCCCCGAGAAGCCGCTTCTCCTGGTTGGTGGCGTCCATGTCCTGCACACACGCACGCTCATACACATTCACACACATATACACACGCCAACGTGCATACACACAGGTCTACGCACACACACAAGCCTACACATACACAACTATGCACACGTAACCGCCCAAGAGGAGGGGCAGGCTTGGAGAGACAGGAGCCGTTTCTAGAAACAATAACTCCAATAAGTAGGGTTCTGTCGCAACTCGTGACTGCGAATAACATAATTTGAATTCAAAATTTCAGAATTCAAATTAATATTTTTTATTTATTTTTATTTTATTTATTTATTGTTTTTTTTAAATAAATGAATGAATAATAAATGATGTATTAATGGAATTGAAGATTGGCCAATGATTGAATTATACGAGCGAATGAATTAATTCACAAAAATTTAATGAATTGAATAAAGAAATGAATGAATGAAGAGTTGGTTGATTGAATAACTTTTGAAGAATTAAAAATTAAATGATGAATTAAAGAAGTGAACAATTAACTGATTGATAAAATGAATGAATAAATTGTGGGTTGAGTGCTACAACTAGGTAACTACAAATATAGCGAAGTAGAGTTTTGTTTCATAAAAGAAAAAAGTACTTCTAATTTAAGAAAAAATAGATTTCTTTTTAAATAACGTTTGATTAAAAGTCTTTTCGTTCCCCAAAAATCATGAAAAAGCACTAATTTTTTGAGTTTTCATCGAAGTAGTAGGATAAAAACTGATAGTTAAGAACTTCTGGTATTCATCTCAGAAAACAGATTAATTATTAGAGTGTTAATCGATTGAATGAGAATATGATTGAATAAAAAACGAATTGATAGACTGATAAATAGTAATTAAACAAATGAATGAAGGCATTAAATATTAAAAATTATAATTGATTGATGTATTCATTGTATGAATACATGACAAAATGTTGCATAGTGAAGAAAAATTACTGACTGATGATTAAATCAAACTTACGCATACAGGCCCATTAATTAATAAAGTCTCAGTTGCTTAAATGAGGAAATAAAATAATGAATAGGTGATTGGTTAAATGAATGAATAAATAATAAAGTGAACGCATCAATAGTTTAATATTGGATTAAAAAATGAATAAATAATTCTGTAAATGAAACATGGAAAATTTAATTCATTGATTGAGGGAAAAATTAACTAATTATTAACGGATTGAATGAATAAGTGTTTGCTTAAACAATTGATTGCTGTACTAGTTCACCAATGAACTAAATAGTTTATTTTCGAATAAATGATTCATCGAAAGAATGATTGAATGAATGAACAAAGAATAGTTTAATGAATACGATTCACTGATTAATTGAACCAGTAAATGAATAATTTATTTACAGATTGAATAGGATAGGGCAATTCTCCACTGGTTATCCAATAGGAGATAGAAGGGAAATAAATTACCTTTCGAAGACCAACAGGTTGAAATCCAACCTTTCGTGGCAATGACAACTTACTCAATGACAAGTGCCCGGCTGGATCCGGGCCACCTCTTCAACTGATTCGAACCGCTTCCAAATTAACTCCCACTGCTGCAAGGACACCCTTTATATGGATTAAGCCGAAGATGTAACCAAGGCTGTGTTCCATGCTTTTGACAAAACCGACTCCCCCCCCCCCTTTGCACTTCTCACACGACAAAAGCAGCTGATAGAATCAATTGATAGAAAATAAACAATCATTCCTTCATTCACTTAAACATACAATAATCTAATAATTTCATTTCTTGGAACACTTAGTTCAATCAATCTTTCAGTTCTCTTATAAGTCTTAACTAAATTTAATCCGAATGAATCAATTTATTGGGGGTGTTCAAATGAAAAGGTACCAAATGTCGCCATAACGTAACCGTTAGCAAATTTGCATCTGCCGCTATGGGGAGAACGTTACAAGACATCTAGGGATGCAATTGGACTTTCCAGCGTGGATCAGAGCTCGCGCTGTCGCTTGCATGTGCATGAGAAATCAGAAGCTCGTACACAAGCGCCGTCCAATTGACCGTAATTTTTAACGTACGAGTTCCGCTACTTGTTGAATTCCTTGGGCACAGGAGAATCATTAATCCCGATGTTGTAATGTGAGGCACTGGAAAGCCTACGCAGGTTCACCAAGACCAGGGTTGCTCACGAAGAGTGGTTCTGCTCCGTGATGACGCGCGTCCACACGTCTCCAGGGTCACACTAAAGCCCTTATATATACGAGCCGATGCATCAGCTTAAGATTAGCCTCTTTGGATCGGAGCGCGTGTTTGAGTGGGTGTCTTTTCTGGGGAGCTATCGCGTTCCGTGATTGTTCACTGCCGGCGATCATTAGCAGCACGTGAATTGTTTATTAAATCAAATATTATTTTCGGCAATTTTGGCAAAACCTGAAACTTAGCTGTGGTAATCCTAATAGTGCAACAATGAAAAATCCGATCCAAAATGGCTAAACTTAAGCTGATGCGCCAGCCTATCTATATAGCGGCTCTAAGGTCACTCAGGAGGCAACGACCAAGTTCAAGTGGATGCAGCTTGACCATCTGCCTTACATCCTGGACATGTAGCCCTGCGATTTCCATGAGTTTAATCCCTTGAAAAAGCATTTGAAAGGGAAGAGCATCAACTCGAAGAATTCAAGGACACTCTGAAGGATTGGGTATCGTTACGACCACAGAAATTCTGGAAACGAGGAATCCTTCGGTTAGTTAATCAGTGGGATTGTGGCGCTCAGGCCTATGGTGCATATTTTGAATAAAGTCTTCATTTCGTTTCGTACCTTTTCATTTGAACACCCTTTATAGATAATTTTCAATTTGTTTAAATTTGGTCTGATTACTTTTAATCTGATTAAAATGGGTTTGATTAGTTTGGTCTGCACAGTATCACTCAGAACTAAACTACTCTTATCTGACGACTAACCTACCAAGTTTTTTTTTAAACTATTTTTTGTGTCTGCAATTTAATTTAATTAGAAGGCTACTAATTTGAAATGAGTGGAAGAAAAACTTTATTCAGCAAATAAATTGATCTCAGTTTCAGTTATTTTTTTCTGTTAATGTGCCCAACGAAGCGTCCTAGCTCTCCTCTGTAAGTTATTTCCTTTATATGGGTAAATCGGGTTAGGTGTAGTAAAATTTGCAAAATGTAATATTTTTTACTCGATTCTAAAAGTTAAGCAAAATCATTTTTTCTTAAATGCTACTTGCTAGTTTTGCATTATCACAACTACTCAAGCAGCATCACAACTACTGAGATCATCCTAACTGTATTTTCAATACTGATCATCCTGTATTATCAACGAATTCAATGTCGAGGGATTACTTGAAACTTGCAAGTGGGAAAACGATGTACACATTGTTTTACGACATCTCTCCATGTCCCCTATAACTGTTTCTAAATGAAAGAATTTGTGTTACACATGCTCAAAAGATATCTTGGTGGGGCATTAAATGTAATTTTATTCAAAAATTAAGTTAAATTTAAATTTAAAAATGACACTCAATGCATTACTTAATTTATCTCACTGCATAGTGTGAAACAGATCAAAAACAATCAAGTTTAAAATTGTCTTATCAGTACCAATTTCATGATGTGTGTTTGATGTTGCTTTTATTGTGTCTTATGAAAAACTCAGTTGTATACTGTATGGTGTTTTTAATATGATGACAAAAATACGGTAAAGCTTTTACCAAAACAATCATTTTATCCAATGCATGACTAAACGAGAAAAAAAAAATTTAGTGTCACCACAATTTTTCAGCTCTAAGTGATAAAATTTTTAGTTGATTGATTTATTCATTAAATGAGTAAATGATCATAAAGGTAGATTAAGGGAATTAATTAGTGACTGATGATTAAATTAAACGTAAGATTGAGTTAGTTAATAAAGATTTAATTGCTTGAAAGAAGAAATGGAATAATGAAGAGCTGATTGAATGAATGAATGAGGCACTAATTGAATGAATTAAAATAATGATGGATGGAACGCATGAATAATTGAATAATGGATTTAAAATGATGAAATGAGGCAGTGAGAAGCAAAGGAATACAAGTGGCAAAAGTAAAAAATTGGAGAAAACCAATACAAATGGTGGGTGAACCTGTCTTCTATCTTAGGGCAAGAGTCCTGATAGGTTCTGTTCTACAGCATGATTTAGAAAAAAAATCAATTAAAGTCTACTTAGGACGTAATCTTCATGCGCGTTTTACTCAAAACTTGAAAATGTCCACTTACATACCTTTGTTTCTCACTGCCTCAAATAATACTGTGAATGAAATATGTAAAATTTAATTCATTGATTGAGGGAGCAAATTAATTAATGATCCACTGATTTAATGAAAGCAAAAGCAAGAAATTATAATAATGGAGACACATTTTTCAAAATTCAAAATGCAGAGTCACTTTACAAGTAATCCTGCCATTTTGATATTAGACTGAATTCTATGACAAATGCTTTACGAATTTAAGCTACTAAGTGCAAAATATCAATCTTCATTAAAGTTGAATTTATAGTTCTGTGTTGTCAAAGCAGCATCTCATTTTAAGCAATGTTAGCTAAATTATAGCTCGTCATTCATTTTGAGATTAATGTACCGGTTATACCAAAGTTTGCTGAGTTGATTCAAAATTTTCTGCAGTTTTGCAAGTCCTTTATGGAACTCAAGTGATATTCTGCCATAATTTAAATGACTGTATATAGTTTTCATAGAACGAACACAGTTTTGATATTGTTTAGTGGTGGAAATACGACACACGTGCGTATATTATTGCTATATTATTGGAATTGTTTTATTTCTATTGATTTGTGTTAAGGCACATTTCTTATAATCCCAAGTAATTAAAAATAGTTAACAAATGTTCATTTACTTGGAAATAATCAGTTGCAGTAGTTGTAGTTAATGCACTTTTTCGCAAAATTTATGGTGAGTTTATCGCTTTCCGGTAGAATATTTTGTTGATCGAAGAAATGAAATTTTATCGAACTAACTAAAAGAGTATATTTTTGTGAAAATTGGAAAACACGCAAAAGCTTTTATAATTAATGTGGTCATCTAGTACTTTCTCGGTAGAAAGCAAAGTTTTAGGCTGACGAAAACAGCGACATATTTTATCTAGCTTGATTTACATTTAAAGATAAATAATGTAATCTACAGTTGTAACTGAAAAGTTATATATATACACTAGAGGACCCGACAGACGTTGTTCTGTTCAAACTTTATAAATTGAAAAGTTAAAAAATTTCAATGAACTATCAAGTGTTTGAATGTTTAAAAAAAAATCAGTAAAAAGAAATTGATTTAAGCTGCTTGGTGTCAGAATACGTATATTTATTACAACGTGATTTATCTAATGCCCACTGAGCAGTTGTTTTATTAACCATTTTTTCTCCCGTACTTGATGGCTTGTTCCTTCAGCCATACTCAAAGGATAAAAAGCGTGCTCCGATATTAAATGTAAAAAAATAACTACCCATTTAAACAAACGAGAAATCCCGCTGCAACATCCCCTATATGAAAAAGAATAAAACAATCGAAAGGATATCGTTTCAAAAAATGATAAAGATAAAAACAGTTCTCTGAATAAGCGAAAATCACTCATCCGCCCCCCCCCCCCCCTCTCGATGTAAAATAAACACATTCTTCAACTTAAATGACTAAACACTCTTTAAAAACGAAAAACAGTTCTTTGCAATTTGAAATATTTCGTAAAAAAAAACAAAAAATGCAATAAATTACATTAACAGTAGCTTTAAAATGTAAACAAATGATCACGCAACTCCATTGTTTATAGCCAAAGTCGCCGAACCACCTCGTTACTGTAATCCAGCCGATCAGTGAGCAAAGCCAACTCCGACGATTAGCAGTCCGATCTTTTGAACAAAAACTTTTAAAACTTCATATATTGCCTAATGTGTTCTTTCCACCAAAGATGAAGAACTTCCACTGCACTGATCTTTTGTGTACAGAACTACCCTGCTGTAATTTATCGGGAAGAAAATAAAATTTGTTTCGTCTTTAACTTTCATCCTCTTTTCCTTTAATAATGTACTGATTAGTTAGATAATCCTTAAAGTATTCTTGACATTAGTGCCAAAACTCAGATGGATTTCAGCCGAGAATAAAATGTTGCTAGGTACGGTACTTTCTGATCATTTGTATAGGAAAACCTAAAATCGTTGCTTTCAAGAAATGAAGGCTTCACTCTCTCTCTCTCTCTCTCTCTAACGTTTTATCTTTTCTCAATTGACATACCACAGAAAATTTCATTACAAAAAGCAGAGCTGGCATTCTTATTGTCCTTTGGCAACGGGTTAAATATTTAATTAAGTTCTCGCTCAACAATAGGTAAAAATAAATATTAATCATTTGTAATCATTTGGGAAATATCACCATCCAATGTTTAAATGAATTAATTAATAAACAAAAACGTTTCCGATTTGATCCATTGCGCTTCGAAACCACGCTTGCCACAACTTAAGCAGACACAAAAAATTTGATCAAAATCGATTCAGCCGTTTAAAAACCTTATGGTGACAAACGTCCGCACAGAAGATTATATATATATATATATATATATATATATATATATATATATATATATATATATATATATATATATATATATATATATATATATATATAAACAATTATATATATATACATATATGTTACATGTGTGTGTGTGTGTTTATGTGCAACTTTTAAGTGATAGTACTTACAATTAGTAAATAAACGAATACTAATTTGTTAGGGTAAAGTAACGTTTTCTGCTCTTTCATACTGTTTCTTCAGCTGAAAAAAAATAGATAAATAACCTATAAATTTAAATTCGTAAGAATACGTCTATTCAAAAACATTGACAAGACCTATTATAAAAGATCAGAAAAAAATTAAATTACAATCAAAAATAAATTAATTGGCGTTATGAGTGTTATCAAAACCGGAATGTGTTCAATATATTTTTAACAGTTCCCTTGCTTCAAAACTATCATAAAAGTAAAATTGTTTCCTAATTTTAAAAAGGTTAAAATTGACGGACAGTGAGATCAGAGCCAAATATGTTAAGAAGTATATTTTTACTATCGATTGCTTGTTAAAAAAGGCAGTAGTCCTAAGGATTTTCTTTGTTTTCTCCCTATACAAGTAAGTCCAGAAATGTTAAGAGCTAAACGCCATTTCTACGCTAAAATTCATTTATCGTGAAATGTATGGATCATGATCGTATATGCTCAAGTTTTAAGCATGTTTTAAGCCTTGAAAATCATTCCGAAAAGTATGTCTCAATGAAAAAGTCAGTATTGATAAAACTAAACCTGCTTGTGATCAAGAAACAAGCGAGCATTGATGATTTTAGTAAGTGTGTAGATCAACGAAGAGAAAACATAATTTTCCACTTTTAGAAAAGTATGACCAAGGATTTTCTTTCAACTCAACTGGAGAACTGCGGCTGACTTTAACAGCTCATACAAATGATACACTTAATAAATAGTTTATTATTAAATCTTTATTTTTCCATTCTCACATCATAGATGAAATAGGAAGGACATAACTCCCGCAATTTATCCAACCCGTACTCCGTTTTTTTTTTTTTTTTTTTTTTTGATGTTTTATGCACTGCAAGATAGAAATTTCGTAAGATACAATTATTTTCAAGTATCTTCAGAAATACTTTTCATTTAAATTAAAATATTGTCGATATTCTACCAGATGTAATTCTTTGGGATGTAGGGGAGAGTGTTAATGATTGGGCCATGGGGATGAATGGACCACTAACAAAATATGAAAAAGTATTTGCATAAAATTATTTTCAATGCGATCAATAGATGGAGCTATTTGTTCTACTAAACTCATTCAATTTTCAATTGTTTGGGAGAAGTCATTTTTCCACTAGATTAGGATGGTCAAGAATCTGAATGAAAAGTAATTTTTTTACTTTTCAGAAAAATAAATATTATCTAAAAAGTATCTATTGTTGCACTGCATAAAAGTGTATTAGCGAGTCTTTCCATATATATCAGCAAGTTTTAAGATGTACTTTGATGTTATTTGAATGTTATATATTAAAAAAACTTGAATATATTACAGAAGTATCGGTGGGGCTGAATGGATCACTATATCATGGTTATGGATGGGCCATCAAAATATGGTTTTCTCCTCTTTTTTCTGATTTTTCTTTAATATGAAACATAACTGGCTGTCATAGATTTCGATTACTGCCTTGTTAGAAAAAATTTATAGTAATTTCTAAATTTTTGCACATTTTAACCCTAAGAAATATTAACTATTTATTGGAAACATGAGTGACTTGATAGAAGAGATTAAAATGAACAGTCTAATTATTGACCACACCTACCAGTATTTCACCATTGGGATTTGATATGAGTGGTTCCATCCAGTATTTAATAAATAGGTTTGAATAGAATAGTGTAATTTTGCTTTGTTGAGTTTATATGAATTTTTGAAAATGTCCTATTGTTTCCTTTTATAGGCTGGTGTATATTTAAATAATACCTTTCTTTTAAAAAACTACTTGTCCGTTTGAAAATCTTAATTATTATTTATTATTAACTTTGTCAATGATAATATGGAATTTTACCAAAAGCAATTATCATTTTAATTATTAAAAACAATTAACAAAATTTTAAAGTAATTTTAACGAAATTGATAAATATTTTGGCTTGTATTTTTATTTATTGATGAGAATCTTTTAAAAGTTTAATTATACACGTTTTCATTGAATTCATTTAGTTGCCCATTCATTACCTTCAATGGCCCATTCAGCCCTTTATGTGGTGATGAATGGGCCGAATTTCTATATTTTTATTTTCTATTATCATTCATTACAGACATTTTCTAATCCAATTTTTATGACTTTTTTATGTAGCCAAATAGGTAAAATAACTGAAGAGCCAATTCTGAACAAAAAAAAAAATCATTAGAAAAAATTTCATGAATTAAAAACCGCAAATTGGCCCATTCATTACCACTCTCCCCTACACAGCTTCAGTTTCGAACAAATATTTAAAAATTACCGAAAATATTCTGAAAATAATAAAGGTTTATATTTGATTCACTTACACAACTACAGATCGAAGCATTTGTTTAAACTTACCCTCTGGAAAATGGAAAAACTATTTAAAAAATCAAATTTTCTTTTATATTAAGCATGCAAACTACAAAAATGAATAAATGCAAGTTATTGGCTTACTTTTTCAATTTTTATAGATGTGAAAATTACAGTTCTGGAAAAACACAAAAGTTAAAACAGTGTGTTTAAAATGTGTAGTTTTTTTTTTTTTTTTTTTTTAATTATCTATTAATACCACATCTTTATTATCACTTTTCAACAGTTTTGATAACAAAATGAGTGTTTTCCTTTCAAAAACTAAACTATCCTTTGTTAGATACTAGAACTTAATATTGTTCTAGTATGTAACAAAAGATAAATACCTTATGGAAATTCTTTGCCTTGCTCGTTGTAAAAAATGCTTAGCGTTTGAAAAATTGCAAAACACAACATTTCTAAACATGAGCCAAATTCCTTCAAAACAAAAAACAAACTGCATGGCTTAAGATACTTGAAAAAACAGACGTTTTCTTATATGATACTTTGCATGCCCAATTTAGCATATGCTTCCTCTGCTAACTGGAAACTAAAAAATGAATCAAACGAAAATGCTGATTTAGCTTTCTCTGAAAATACAATGAGAAGGGCTAACAGAAAATTCCCTATCTCGCACAAAGATCTAAAAACAGGAAGATGAAAAAAAGGGGGGAGAAAGAGGGAAAATTCTTCTCATTGCATAAACATTAAGTTCTTAACAGTAAGAAGATTGTTCTTCACTTGATGGGGAAAAAAGGAATCCCGGTGTTTTTCCCTCCGAGTATTTTTCTCTTTGAGGGTCTTTTGTGGTGAAAGTTTTGCTTCGAGATTACGTAAATTGATTTTGAATTTCTATGGGTCTGAAAATAGCTGCTTCAGCAAGCGGTAATTTACCACAGGACAGCTAGTTAACGAGCCACATTACGTGGAATTTCCGAAAAGAAATATCAAAAACATTTTGCTTTCTTTATCAAGGTAAATAAGCAAAAATAGTGAAAGATATTTTTTTTTTCTTGGAGGAAGGGAAGCAAAGCAGCTGAAGGACTTGGATAGCAAAATGAAAGAAAAACCACTTTAATCTTATTCGTAATATCAAGGAAAAAATGAATAAACAATTGAAAGGAAAAAAGAAAAGAACAATTCTTTCGTGGGAAATGAGTATGCGTGCAGATTTGTGTGTGCGTGGTCAAACAGAGTCAATTTTTTTTACAGTATGGTGAAAGAGAAATAACCTAAAGAATATTATTATGACGCAATTAAACAGATTACAATAGAAAATATATAGTACTAAATGCACGATAATAAAACTCTAACATAATCTTTACAAAATGATCTACCTCTGTTAACCTTTAATTTCGGCAGTTTTTTAATATTACGTTAAAGCTTTAATTGAAATCCAGAGAGGGAGTTACCCCACGTGTTACTGTTTTCACAAGTCGTTGATGAACCAAACAAGCAATTTGTTTCTTCATTCGTTCATGTCGTTTTTTAATATTTATTTATTTTTATGAAATGGAGTTCGTTTACTGAAATAAAAACACCAGCAATTTTCTGTTGAATTAATTGACACTAATCAAGATTCTTTACTTAGTCCTAATATTTTGATATTTTCATTACTTTCATTTTTCTTCTTAAATCAGCTTTTTTGAGCAATCACGATTGCTTATTGTTCTATTTGACTGTTTTTGATGTTACGCTGATTTTATTTTCCCGCCAGCACCCACTGCAGCATCACCGTCGACCGGCCGCCTCACGATGCTGCTCCTCTTGCGAAAATCGTCTCCAGGTTGCGTCCATATCCTACACACACACACGCATACACACACACGCCTACACACACACGCCTACACACTCATGCCTGCGCACAGACACAAACACACACTCCTACACACACACATACACACACTCATGCCTGCACACAGACACAAACACATATGCCAACATACACACAAACGAGCGCCTACACACACAGCACTGCATACACAACACGCACACACATGCATACATACACACATATACACGCACCCACATACATGCGTCTACACAAACACACACGCGCATTCATACACACACACGCTCGTGATTGCGAAAAACATAATTTGAATTCAAGATGCCAAAAATTCAAATTAATATAATTTTTTTATTTAATTTCCTATGTTCGTTCAATTTTCATGTAATTGTTGCTCATTCCTTGACAGAAAAGTGTCGTATTTGTGAAAAAGTTCCATTCAAATTCAAACTTTCATTTTTCTTTTAAGCAACCTTGAATGAATCTTGACTATTTTTTTCGCAAGCAATTGAATTATCCATTTTAATCATAACGATTCCATTGTAACGATCGCGATATTTAATAAGTGCTTTTACCTCACATAAATGAAAAACAAAAGGTTTCAATTTTGTTGTGTAGGCTCTGTGTAGCATCTGCTTATGCACCTCAATTTTTTTTTCTGCAATCGGATGCTCTAAAAGGTACCTTTACACGCTTATTGCGAGAAAATCACTTTGATTCTAAATTGTAACATCGAATATTTTTCACTTAAGTAACGTTAATTTTGCGACGTTTGGTAACAGCCCAATTTTGCTATTTTATTTCCGTCTCAATATTGGAAGTACATCAGGCATGTTTGCACCAGAAAAAGCATACAGAATCCAGTGTCGTTTTGCGATGTTTACCGTTCATACAGAATCAATGCTAAATATAGATTTTTTTTATTATGAATTCAGGTCTATTATTAACTGTGATTAAGAGGGAAGCAATTGATCTCCCCAGTTTTGAGAAATTAATGCATCTGTACGCATATTCAGGAGCGTTTTCGTTGCTTCTCTACTGTAAAAAAACAATGCGTAAGGTTACCAGTATTAATGGGTGAAACGTTGCACGAATTCTGAAGAGTGTAGCATTTATTGTTTCAAAAACTCAAATTGTTGGAGGAACCTTGCACTACGGTTTCAGTGAAATTCAAAGCGCATGCGTAAATATCAGAATCGACGCAGGGCAGGTAAACTCTTATTAGCGGAACGTAAACCGACCTTGGTAGCCGAGCGGTAAAAGCTTTTGATGTGCGAGATTTGCGTTTTGTGTTCGACTCGTTTCGTTTTGTGAAACTGACTCTGGTCGTTTCCACGCTTAGTGCAATAAAAATGTCTTGTTTGTATATTAAAATAAATAAATATTGTATAGTAAAATAATTGGTGTACATTGTTTGTTAAAAAGCATGAACTTGATAAATAGTTCAAGAAAGTCAGTTGAAAGCTTAATTTTTTGTAATGTGTAACCTTTCAGCCAATTTCTTCATAAGGATGCAGAAAACTCTGATGTAACCTTACACAAAAAAGTGTGAGACGTTATGCTGTAGTTACATTACCATAGTGCAACCTTCCACAAGCGATGAATAATTTTACGCCCGATATTTCAGTTAAGTTACTCAAGAGCAGTGGAGACAGCTAAGCTGCCGCTGATTTTATGGAGCAAGGTCACCCAAATTTGTTTACAGTGTCAAAACAATATAAATTAAATAAGGTAAACCGGGGCACGTTTACGCGGATTTTTTTCAATGAATTTTCTAAATTTTATGTTTTAACTTAGGAAATTTTAGGACATTGTGGTTTTATGAAGCAGATTATGGAGTCAAAATTGGTGTATTCAGTTGTTGCTCAGTTTGTGTTTTTAACCGTTAAAAAAATATTTTTTGAGTCCAAGTCGGTTGCGTAAACTTGCCTCGGACAACACGCTTACGCATATTTATTTTGACGCCTAACGTGGTTCTGTTAGTGTTTTGAACATAATGTCTTACCATCGTTAAAATAAAGCAAATTTATTGCAGACTGAATAGTGTATAAAGTAAAAGCTGAACGGGCATGAAGACAGCACTACATGATTGTAAGCTATATGATACGAATTTGTGATTCAATTAAAAATTAAATGATGATTTTAAAAACTAAATAACATGAAAATACTAAAATGTTTTGAGACAGTTAGGAGCAAAAAAAGTGTCAGGGCTAGTTTACAACACAGCAGAAACGTGTGTAAAGGTGCTCAGATGTCAACGCGTGAACTTGCCCCGTCCACAAGTTTGGATTTATTTTTAACGTGCAAAAAAATTTAATAACATTTCGGTTCATTGAAATACAATTCTCAAAAAAGGATAAAATTCTGATCATTTTTATATATTTGTTCTTCCTTAACTAAGCATTATTTATTCACAATAAGCTTCAAAACGTTCAACACAAAATTTACTCATCTTAGTAAAAAAACAGATTATTTTTTCTGTGTGCTAGACCGAAGTTCGAATGATGCTCAAAAATTTGAAAGAATATTTGCTAGGGAGCAGCATCAATCTGTTAGGACTGTCGGCTCTCCAGTTATGATTCATTTCGAAAAAAGAGCACTGCGTAAACGTGCCCATGCGTAAACGTGCCCCGGTCTACCCTACATACCTTTCAGCCCAACCTCCTAAAAGAACATAAAATAATGGATCTGTGTGAATCTCTGTAAAATGATCTTTCCTACATCAGTTTACAACAAAATAAATTGATAAGTACTCGAAATAATCCGCTCACTCTACAAATTTCACCCCGAGAGGATTTTGAATAATTAAAGTCAGGCTTTCCTAGACAACTTTGAAAGTTTTTTTTATTTTTCCCTTTAACATTTTTAGTTCATCATGCGACACGAGTGTGCTGGTAACAGCATTTTCTTTCAAAATCGATGCATTTTTGTCTAATTGGCTTTTTTATTCTTTGTAAATGATCTTTTAAGCCTTCATTTTTTTTTACTCGTTATGCTTTAGTTTCCATTAGCTCTTTGGTTTAATGTTAAATTTTGATGATTGTTATTTTGATTGCATTACGTTTTAAGAAACCGCATAGCAGTTTCATCAAGACTCTTAATCACAGAAAACTCATAATTACTTTCATACGAGTTATAACTATTTTCTTTTTCGGGAGTACATTTTTTCTCGTTTTCCTCACTGCTAAACGCAAGACGCATGACAATTAATCTACGCTTAAAACCAGTGGCATTTATAATGAACAATATAAGACTCTTGTATAAAACACAATATTACTCAAAACAAACTACACCTTTCATAGTGCCTAGCACCCTGCTTAGAAGGTAGAAATTCAAAAAATCCATCATCCACTTCAGTTCTACAAATTTACCCCCTTTGTCAAATGATAAACCACCTCATTACTAAAATCACAGACCATAATTTTCTTCTTCAATTTTCATTAGCATATTTTAAAACACGAAGTCACCGCGAACACAGCATGGGAAGTCAATTCTCATCTTCGCCTTCAAGATGGCGCCGAGTTCAAAAGCGCAACTCCTGCAGCAATTTTTCACCTCCGCATAAAATGCTTCATTTAAATTTAATTGCCATTTGGGGAGCTCTACATTTTCCGAGTCATTTAGCCCAGCCCACTAATCAGGGCTGATTCATAAATTTGGAGAGTTATGCCCTGTCTTGCCTGTAACCGTAACTCTCCGCTGACTTCGGTTTCGCTCATTTAGAACCTAGAACTCCCGATGCTTGAAATACGGTCTGAGGAGTTTGATTTAAGGGCTGGGAGAAAGTGATACATTATTGAAAGGCCTGAAACTAGTGAGCTCATTGATTTAGCTTTCAGAGACTTCTTTTATTTACCGATATCGTTGAAAGTTCTTTGACGTAAATATCACCTATGAAGTCATTTTCAATTAGAAAATGGAGGGTTGATAGAGCATGTAAAATTTTCAAACGCGCGTTTCAGTCTAAAGATAATTGGTGGTATTGCATTGCTTATAATTGTATTTGTTTATAAATGCATACTACCGTCTTCTCTACCTGTTCTAAACCGATGAGCGTCCATTGTCAATGAGTCTAATTCCTGGATAATAAAGTCTATGTATCTTTTTTTCTTCCAATATACCTGTATAATAAGTAATGAACCTCATTTTCTCCTGATATTATTGTACTTTTCAAGTGCGGAAAAACTGGTTAGGTCTGAAGTGGGGGCTACTGGTGGGACTTACTCCGGTCCGCAGTCGGCTGGGAGTCTTTGTACGAGCAGCACCGTCGTTATAGTGTACCTCCGTTGCGATCGCCGGTTCCTGCTCCAAAATGCAGAGAACATTTGAGCAGCGTTACGAGATGGAGTTTTGTGTGGAACTTGGTAAATCGGCCTCAGAGACTAGAGAGATGTGTAATCAAGTTTTCGGAGATAATTGTCTGGTAAATTCGCATGTGTTTCAAATGTGGAACGTGTCCGTGTTGTGCTAAATTTGGACCCCCGGTTAAGAGTGAGAATGATTGCACATGAAGTTGGACTTGATAAAATGACAGTTCACAGCACCATCGATGAAAACTTGGGAAATGCTGGAAACACCTGCTTCATCCTCCAAGACCTCCTGGTCAATAATGGTATCTCTACGCTTCCCCAGCCAGCCTACAGCCACTATTTAGCTTCAGCAGACTTCTTTCTATTCTCGAAGATGAAAACATCACTAAAAAAGCATCACCATGGAACTCTGGATGCCGTGAAAGCGCTAGTACAAGACTTTTGAAGGGCATTCTGGAAGCAGACTACAAAGTAGCCTTCGAAGTTTAGAAGACTGGCTGGGATAAGTGTGTGTTAGGCCAAGGGTCTTATTTTGAAGAATTTTAGGTGTGAGTATTAATATCTGCAATAAATTCTTAGAACGCAGCTCATTCTCATTACTTTTTATACACACCCTGTATAGGTTTCAAATGAGTTAAAGTGGTGAAAAGGTCTTGTAATTACTCACTATGCACTCATACAGGGTGGGGCTCGGGAACTTCCTCTTTTAAAAAGGAAATAAGAAATTTTACAGTATGTTTAAATCTTATTTATTTATTTTTTTTTGCTTAAAAACAGTTTTATAAGCAGGAATACCCCCGCCCCTCTCCTAAGAGCAATGGCGCAGACTACCAAAATACCAATGACCTCCCCCTCCAAGAGTGAGACCCCCCCCCCCCCCTCAGAAGAGAAAAATACCTCTGAATCCCCTCCCATAAACATTTCAAAGGCCCAGTCTGCGCCATGACCCCCTTAGGTGCCCCTCCCCCTAGTTTGAGAAGCTAAAGAGCACATCTAAACGGTGAATGAAATTTATCACCAGATAAGGAGTTAAATTAGCACTTAAATGCTGAAGATGTTACTGCACAATAGAAAAGTCTCCAAATGTTCAAACAGTTGAGTTTCAAGAACATTCCAACATATCATCATCAAGCAATTTACCTTCAACGGAAAAACAATCAATGAGTATAATACATCCTTTTTGTTTCTTTGCCATATTTTTATTTTTATTTTCGTTTTAAAAAAAATGAAGCACCAAATAACTTTAAAAAAATAATGAAAAAAAAAGTATTGTTTAACACGAAGTGTCTAAAATAAACATACACACGCACAAACTTCTTATTTTTTTAGTACAAAATTAGTAGAATAAAATAATTCATCCCCCTCAAAAACATAACTTAAGATAAAAATTACATTTAATTATCAATTGTATTTCTATATCTAACGATTATATTTTCCTCATATTTCAGCCTGATTATTGTAACATGTCTCGTTTACTTTTAAACTAAAACATTAAGCAGCGTATTTTTTTAACGTATGATATAAATTTGCCCAGTTCTTTGGAAACATAATTAAAGATCAAAACTCCTGTGTATTTTCATAGAGCAAATATTAAGCAGCTCATTAGATCAGGTATCTTTTACAATTTCTTTCTTTTCAGAAATGAAATACAATAGTGAAATGGTCTTGACTGTTTTTGTATTTTATTTCCTTCAAAAGGAAATGAAATCCAAACCACAATTAAATAAAAGAGAAATTATATTTCATTACGCGTATTTGAGTAAAGTTTCGAATAAATCAAGTTACAAATACGTATAAATAAAGCTAAAAAAAAACTTAACTCCCTTTATGATTATACATAATTAGATTTGAAAGAAAATTTGGATGAATACTGTCAGGATATCATTGCTATTTTCTCTTAATATAATTAGATAGAAAAAAACTTGCAACGCAGCTTTGCTATAATAAAGTAACTACTGGAAATTTAAACAAATATTGAATAAATGCAAACTATTCTTTGCTCAGTGTTTTTTTTTTTTTTTTTTTTTTTTGCTATTCGATCCAATTAATGACTTTTCAGTTTAACTGAAACAAAAATTAATATGATAACTCAATTTCCTAAGTTAAAAAACAAATCAAATTACGAACAGACCGACTTTTAATACATCAATAATTTAAAACATAAATATTGGCTTAGACATTTTTTGGATAAAAAATCAATCCTTTCTAATGATAAAAATTTCAGAGAAAAATCCTTTCAGTAGAGAGCAGAAATTTAGTGATGCCTTCTTAGTGGATATCAGCATTTTTTTTTTTTTTTTCTTCCTTGGCTTCTTTTTCTTAACGCAAAAAGAAGGAGTTTTTGCTGGAATTCTTTCATCTTGGAGGAGTAATCAAACAAAACAAACGACAAGCAATCGACAACTGGTGACATTACAACCAACAAAAAACCAAACGCTACTCCTAAGCTCACAGAATCTAGAACTTGGGCCTGCGATTAACAGACAGAGCTCTTTTTTTTTTTCCAAAGCAACTAGAGTATCTCGTATTCCTTAGAAGGTTTTTGTCTTTAACTCGATTTACGGAGCTGGTAATAGGATTAGGTTTATCCGGGAACTCTTCTAGCTCTGAATTGAAGCCTTTTAAAGAACTCTTGGTAGGGACTAACAACCCGTAAAGAGTGATATCTTCAAATGGCGAGCAGCGGGGAAGTTTCAGCAGCACAAAAGCTCTGTTGGATTGCGTAAACCCTAATGAAAACAGGGTGGAGACTGTATGCATATTCTAAATGATAGAGTCCGTTTCTTTTCCTCTGCTGAAGGTATTGTTTCGCGCTTGGTTCTTCAAGCGAGGGGTTTTTATCTAGTTTGGAGCTTCTTTGTATTTCCTTCTGGGTTTGAGACGTTAATCTTCTTCGGGAGCTCTTCTTTCGCTTCCGAGGAGAAAATAATGTGTATCTTAAGCCTAAGCGAAATTAGTGCTGAGGAAATTCCTTTCTGTTCTTGAAATATTTTGACTGAGGGATGAGCAAAGAACTGCTTTTAGAGATAGATTTTTTACGTAAGTGATCATTAACCCATATTGGACCACTCATAGAACGCGACATCAATTTTTTTTTAATTGTAACTACGTTATTACTAGGATGTGTTTAGACATATAAAACAAAAATTTTGGAAATATCTTTTATATTTAAAAAAATACAAGCTGTCCTATAAATAGGACAACGATCCAAAGCACTACAAAAATCTCAAATTTTTATCTTACCTTCTGAGGAAAAAAAATACTGATGAAACTTTGGAAAACATACTATACAAAGTCCAACATTGCATTTTTGGCATATAGTTGTTGGTTTTCTCTTGCAATTTTTCAAATGGCATCTTCTTTGGCGACCATCGGTATGTTTTACCAGTATATTCTCATTGTTGACATGAAGGAGTTCTTTGTTATTTTGTAACAAACTGCGCTGTCTTATTTTATTCCTTGGAATTGATTCACCTAAGTAACTGATAGTTACTGATCTTCGGAAGGTTAATATATCTTGTGCTTCACGCGGACAAAATAATTTAGAATACTTCCAGACTGCAACAAGAGCTGTTTCAAAGCAGTTCAAGAAAAGTGACCAATACCACTTTTTTCCTTGGATTGAAGCAAAATAAACTTCAGCATGACTGTCAAAAAGGTCTACTCCATTTTTATATTTGTTATAGGTGGTGACACAATATGGCACATTGACTTCTTTTTTGCCTCCCTTGACCCGGCTTTCTACTTTGTTTTTTACTTTTGTATCTTCAAAATTGCTCAAAGAAACGACCCGATTATCATTCCAGCGTACATCAGCAATTTTGTTGGCAGCGTCAAATGCTGCGTCGGAAGTACCTCTTTCTGTCTTAGACAAATCTTTCACACACTTCAATGGACATTTTGCCATCCTATTGACTCTTACAGTCCCAGTTGCACAAAATTCCCTTTGCTTCAATCGAATAAGTAAACCATTGGAGGTAAAAAAGTTATCCATGTATGAAATGCAGGATTTTTCACAACAGATAGTAAATTTTCAACAACGCGTTGGGAAAGTGGTTCGTTACATTTTTCATGAGCTCCTTGGTAGGGAATGATATTGAAAGGGTATCCATGGTAAGGTGTTTCATGAACATCTTACAGCCATGTTTACCAAAATAACTCACCATTCTTTAATCAATTGTTAGATTCTCTGAAAAAAAAAAACTCCAAACTGCTGCAAAGCAACATTAAGTTTTTCAAACAATGGTCGAATTTTGTAATAACGATCTTGTTTGTCGATTGTGGAATTGTCATTGAAATGAAGATAATGTTTGATGTCACTGTATTTTTTCTTGATATAGCATTACTAACTAATGTTGTGCCTATATCGGGAGCATTTTCCCAATACATTTTTTCACGAGGTAAAATGTGATAACCGCTATAAAACATAACACCTAGGAACAGCTTGAATTCACTCTCAGAGATACTGAAAAAATGATCATTCTTTTGGGAAACATATCGGTTCGTCTCTCTAACGGTGTGTGATATCATGTCTTCAGCCATCATATGAAAATGTTCAATAGGACTTTTACCAGAAACAATATCTGTTATATTTTGGTGTTTTTGAAAAGGTTGATTTAGAGCTGAGATCGAATTTTGTTCACATTTTTTCCACTTCACATCCTTCATTTCGAAAATAGGCACATCACATTTGTTTTTCGTAAAAATTTCTACAGTCCAGCAGCATCTTGTACATCAGATTTGTCATTCAATGCTGGTGTATGACAATTTGTGAAAGAGTCATCTCTTTCTTCGTCACTAACTAAATCAGGTTCGGGAGGAATAATAATCACTTCTGGCTCATCAATGTCATCAGAGAGAGAATTCATATAATCAAGAGCTTCCTCAACTGTCAGAAATTTTTTCACCATTTTATAAAAATCTCATTATTTCACATATCATCTAAGAAACACCATGCACTGCAAAGCGAACCAAAAAGCAATTGGTACTATGCTCTAAAAGGAATCCTAAATTTCAGAATGGTTTCTCTAAAGAGAAGAAGGTGTACACATACAAAAGATCTCGTTTCAAGGAATGTAAATCTTTACATATCTTGTATATACAAAAAAATAATTAGTGGGGGAAGGGGAAGCTTCTGTCAATCAATTGGACACTCTTCCGCCTTAAAACTCCACCCACTTGACCTTGGTTTTTTATTGTATGAATACAGCTTGTTTCAGGATTATTTTTGTAGGTAATGTGAATCAGAAGAAAATGAGGGTCGGTATTGGACTGTTGTCCTGTTTTTAGGACATCCGAATATTTCGCTAAATAAACCTTTAAAATATAATTGTTTTCTTGGATTTTATTATTTATAGCAAAAGCACTGTTCTTCTACTTCAAAAATAAATCCATAAATTTCTTTTTAAAATGAATGTATAATTTTTAATTAATCATAAAATAATACATGTTTATTAAGTTTTAAGTTTTATGGTTATTTCCCAATTTAAATTAAATTTATTTGTCAAACTTTTGCTTGTATATTATACATATCTACGTCAGAAAAAGTCTGTGACAAAGTTTATATAAATCGGTCTATTTACTTGTGATTTATACTTGTCTATTTCAGCTGTCCTATTTATAGGACAGCGGTCCAATATGGGTTAAAGTAGTCCGTGTGGGAAGGTAAAGAGCAATATCTGCAGAAATGATATTTTTGAGATAATTGAAGAAACGCGTTAAGGATTTTAGTATAACATTAGGGAAATGATGGAAATTGGCATTTTTTTCATGCTTTATTTTCATCGGAAACCAACTAAGCAAATTTTCATAAAATAGCTAAAGAGCGATGGATGAAAAAAACTCCACGAATCTTTAATTATATCTACTAAAAAAGGCAATATCCATTCAAAATATTGTTTTAAGTTTTCAATGAGAAAACAAAACCAATGAAAGAGAGTCGTAACGCAAAAAAAAGTGCAATTAACAGTAACCTCGGAATTAGATGTGGTCCGAGCAGTTGATCTCCAAGTACTAAGAGTATATCTGTGTTAGCATAACTTTTTAAACTGTTTGAGACGATTCATAGATAAAATTTAACAAAATTACAAAACTAAAGTTAAAAATATTAATATCTATACAAACTTACATAACCAAAAGAGTAATTCAACCTCGTATGAAAATTAATTTAAATAGCTTTTGTTACCATGGTTGAAATTTTCCAATACCTCTTGCAAGAACCTGAAAGGTTTTAATTTGCATTGGGAAGCGATATGAAAAATTTGTTTAACCCTTTAAAATATTTCATGTAAATTTTTATTAAGTTTCTATAGCAAAATAAAAGCACACTTAAAAAGTATTTCAAAACTTTGTAATGAATCTACTTTTATAATACTAGAGTATATTTTACAGCATTAGATTTATACAGAAATTACCAATAAAGCGCAAAGCGTAATATTTTGTTACAAATTCAAACATAAACACATGAAAATATGCAAAAGAAAATATAAAACAAAATGAAAGATACAGCAAAAATTTTGAATTATGACCAGCTATCACGAAAAAAAAATTAAAAGTTTGTAAATAAAAAGAGAGAGAAATATCTACTGCCTTCCATCGCATCAAAGATTTTAAAAAAGGTAAACTAGGCAATTAAATGTATTCATTTACAGTTGTGAAATAAGACAAGAGTAGATTTCTTTTGGAAACCTTGCCATATTCAACGCAAAACAGAAACATTGATGGAAATTTAAAATGTCCCCTAACGTTAAGTCCATTGGGTTTTTTTTTTTTTTTTTTTGGACGTTAGAGCATCTTAAGAAAGTTTTATGTAAATTTTAGATGAGCAACAAAAGACAAATGTATGAGAGAAAACAATAGCCTTGCAGCCTAAAAATGTGTTTTTACTCCAGAAATGTCGAGAAGTGACAAAATAATTTAAAGAATCCATATCAGTTGCAGTTAAAGAATAGAATAAATCTTTTGGGATAATGTACGGCTCGTAGATTTTTCCGAAGCATAAACTTCGCCAAGCAATCCTATTTCTGTTCCCGGGTGAGCTGCATTTCAATCTATCTCTCCAAAGACGATGGCAGCCAAAACAAACTCAGAAGCAATACACAAATGCACAAATGGAAAAGTAGATTCGAAAAAAGAATGTTTAGAGCACCGAAGGAAAAAGCAAACAAATGACTTTTTCAGTGCTCTTCCTTAATACCATTGGAATATAAAAAATGAAATAGATCTGCAACGTCTGTAGAAGTATCCGAAATTACGAAGCAAGAAGCGAGATATTCTATAATAAGAATAAAACATCAATGTAAGTAGGAATGGATGTTATTAAATGCTTTTTTCGGAGAACAGCAATTTCGAGTCAATTTAGTATAAAAATCCGATTATCGCGAGAAATACAGAGGATTCCATGTGAACCATTTTGCTCGCCTCGCTAATAGAAATCTCTTTTTTTCCTAAACAAAAAGAGACGATTATCCTAAATTCTAACGCTTCTTTAGAAACATCGATCGATTAATCGTTAGACTATCGTGAGAGAGTTGTGAAAAATAACGAGGTGGCAGGTCTCGCACAGACAACTAGCATAAGTCATCTGCGGAGTTAAGAGAAATGATAAAAGGGAGGAAATATATTAATTAGTTTTTTTTTTTCCTTCGGTGGAGCCTCCAGGCATAGCGTGCGATGTAAATAATTTAAGATTTCGCTTTCTGCATCTTTTGCGTGTTCGTTAAAAATATTTGAAGCAGAGACGAGTAAATGGAAAATGAATTCTTGCTGTCAGCATCTAAAATTTATCGTCGCATAAAAAATCATGGGCTTTTCTCCCTTAATTAACAATTCATTCTTTGAATTATTAAGTATATTTTTCGAGTGCTTTTATGCTCAAATTTGAGATTCTTACGATCCAGAATCAATAACAAGAAAAGGACTCGAGGACATAGATACTATAACTAAATTTTTAAAATTGAGTAGTATTTTGGGAAAATACTACTAAAAAATAAACAGTTAGGAACAAAACGTTAGCTTTCAGCAGAAGAAATAGATGATACCAAACGCATATCATTTAACAGAAAATTGTAAAAATCTCTACTAATAATTAAGCTGAAAGTCTGTCTGGATCTCTGTGACGCGCATAGCGCCTAGACCGTGCGGCCGATTTTTACGAAATTTGGTACAAAGTTAGTTTGTAGCATATGGGTGTGCACTTTGAAGCAATCTTTTGAAAATTCGATTTTGTTCCTTTTCTATACCAATTTTAAGAAAATTTTTCCGAGCAAATTATCACAATGTGGAATAGTAAATTACGAAACCATCATAACGTGGAACCGTAACATGGACGAGTCATTAAACATAGCCAATTGGCGAGAAATTCATCATCCATTATTTGTTAATATACAGGCAAACCAAATGGCCTTTTAATTTTCTACAACGGGCAAAGCCGTGCGGGTGCCACTAGTAATGTATAAACGCGTTTTGAGTTGCAAAGGGAACAATCTCACGGCGTCGAATATGTTTTTTGATGATTATTCGAGCCTTTAAAAACTGTTGTGAACATTTGAAAAATACTACTAACAAAATCGCATTTTTCTAGGGAAAAAATGCATATTTATTCAAACTGCATTGTTCACTTAAGATTTATTAAATAAGAAGAAATTTCTCTAATATAATGTAAGTAAATCAATTTCCTCTTCTTTCCCTTAACATGCTCCGTTTCATTAGCATGCTACTAGTTGTTACTTCGGTATATGTTGCTATATTCAGTTTATAATTTTAGAATTTTAATCTATTTTGAAACAATCCATACTCCTTTATTTTAGTTATTTATCTGAACTAGTTATCTTTCAACTAAGCAATCAAATAATCTAGAACGAAAAGTATGTTACTCTCCCCCAAATTAAGAAAAAAACAGCTGATGTGTGCATCACATGACTTCCTTTTACTCCAATTTAGAGATATTAGTGCCTCGGAATGAGCAAAAAAACACTTTAAATACTTTCATTCCAAATTTGTTGCGAATCGAACCAAAGAAACGTTTTATACAAATAAATTTTCCCAACATTGGCAGTTTTAATGTGATTCAATGGTTAACTCTCTAAATATGGCCAAATTGAAATGAAATTTGAAAAAAAAAAACGCCATATTCGTCGCCAAGTTGGCGACAAAACTTGGCGATATATTTCCTAGTGTTTGCCAAATTATAGCACCGCTTGAGTTTACTTTGAAATTAACAATGATTTTACCCCAAAAAGATGTAAAAGACCCCCTTTGGAACATCTGAATGCAACCAAAAGAGAAAGTGCACAACTAGACTCCACTTGGAGTCTGTGTGCCAAATTTCAACTTTCTAGGACATACTGTTCTTGAGTTATGCGAGATGCATTCACACATACGCACATACATACGGACATCACGAGAAAACTCGTTGTAATTAACTCGAGGATCGTAAAATTGGATTCTTTAGGTGTCTATACATTATTAGGCATGTATCCACGTGTGGTCGAGTTGAAAAAAAAAATCAATATTCATTCGGGGGCGAGCAAAATGGAAATTAAGGTCGATTTTCGAGCGAAAATTTTTTCGAGAATACAATACTTCCTTTTTTGTAAAAGGAAGTAAAAAGAAATATTCATATAAATACTTTCGAGTCGTTTCGGCATCACTTATAATAACGTGTGTTATATTTTACACAAATCCGCCGTTGCTGTAAAAAGTAGTTAAAACTAAAACCATTATTCATGAAATATTTCATATAAACTAATTTTTTCAAAGTAAAGATGTGATTTCTTTGATTCTGGGAAATTCTCGAATTTTAATAAAAATTTCATACTTGCTACAAAGCTTGAGGAAGTTCATAAAAAGTTCCATAATGCTGTTCACTAATACACAATTTACTCAAAATTTAAACTCGTTTGAATTTTAGTGAGAAGACTTTTGCGATTAATGCAACGCTCTATTTTATCATGAGCTACTATTCATTTTGATAGTAAGCGGAACTAGTAAAAATGCGTTTCGGAAACAAATACACCATTTTTATTTCATGCTTTCGTGCTTATTTTCGTTACTAAAGCATACGCGAGACGAAAAGAAATACTTTAAGGCCGCTTAAACGATTTATTGAATTTGTAGTTAAAACGTATTTCGAATCAATTTACTACCAACCAATTGCATTTAAAGCCTTTCGAAATAAACATTTCTAGATTTCTTTTTCTAAAGCAGTTGATACGAAGAAATGTAAAGTGAAAACAAAAGCCTCTTTCAGATTGTGTACATTTTATTTCACTAAAAAGTATTTATTTTATTATAAAGCAAAATGAGTGCATTATGGCTAAAAGGTTTTTCTTTTTTGCGACTTTTGAAAATACCACTTAATCTGCAGGAATGAAAAATATATTTTTGCAAAAATTTTATCCAAAATAAGTATTTTTGTTTTCCAGTAAAACATAAAAGCTGCACATTTTATTTAAAAAAACATCAGAACAACAGTTGATAAAAATTGTCACTTCTACCTCATAAGCGTTGTTTTAATTTAACACATTTTTAATTGCATAGTTGTATGTGCAAAAATATTAATAATTTTATTCAATCATTCCGAAATTTATCTACTATTGTTAATGTTGACGAGACTATATATTTACTACCCAAATAAAAAAGCAAATGCGGAGTATTTTACAACGTTCAGTCAATATATTGGTAATGCAATTCTTAAAACTTACAGCAGAGGGGGGGAGGCATAAGTTTTATATACCATGTTTTATTGCTTTCTGCTCTATTACTGTTTAAGTGCAAATATGTACCACAGTTTTTTTTTTTTTTTAGTCATTTTAATATTTTAATATATAAGACCATATTTCCACAAGAAAGCAATTTTTTTGCACTTGCTCAAACTACCTTTATGTGTTATGAGAAAAACCAATCATCCCTAATTTTGCATTTAGGTGTTTTTCTCATTTACGTATTTCATTGTTGCCCACAATTCAAGCCAAAATTTTTTCTCAACTGATCTTACTTTGGTACAACCATTTTTTCTGAGGTCAAGGCTTATAACGATTTTCCCTGTGTATTTAGTGCATTTACATGCGAAGATTTGCAACAGGACGAGAGGCCAACAGTACCTTCACTGTTGAAAATTCAGTAAAATTTTAAGGTCAATATGATTGTAAAATATAGTACAAAGAAAATTTCCAGTAAGTGTGCCGGAAAAAATAAGCGATTACAACTCCAATTGGTGACCATGAGACTTAAGTCGCTGAGCGTATAATTCATGATTACCGCTCTCTTGTCGAGCCCCATTCAGTATAGGCGATAGCGCACAGTGCTGTCGGAATGAGAAGGCAGGTTCTAACCCCCCACTCATTGGATATCATTCTTTTCTCAGCGCAACTTACCACAACGGTGTCGATATTTCTACAATACTATAGGGTTTTACTGTAAAAAGTACTGGCAACATGGTTTCCAGTAATTGTTACAGTATAATTTCAAGGATTTTTTTTCACCACGGTTGGATCTTATTCCAAAATACCCTCTAAAGTTACCCTCCCAGTTTAATCTTTCTGAGTCCCTAAAAGCTTTACATTGCTGCCAAAAAAAAATACTGATACTTTTGTACGCATTAAAACTCGAAGTTTATTTATAAAAATCATGTGCAGAAACATATATTAGTACATTTTAGTAGCTTTGAACAACTACAAAAAATAACTGTTTCAGTTGATAGTATCAATTATCTTTCATTGTTTTGCAGCTGACTTTTCAATGTTTTCGTTATACTGCTAAACGTCTTTCAAAAAGCTAACTTCAAAATACCTCCAACTAATTACATCAATCTCCACTTCACTGTAAAGATTTTTTTTTTCAAACTCTTATAAGAAAGCTGGTAACGCTCCAATTTTAATTACTTCTACTATACTTTGATCTGCAAACGTCTTTGTCTGTATGCTGCTCTGTAGGCACCTAGGTGGTCAAACCTTTTACCAAGCTTTATTATTACTGTTATTTTGTTATTGTAATTATTATTTTATTATTGATATTATCCTTTCTTACTTTTTTTATTGATTTATTTTTCCTCTTTTTTTTTTAAATTTAGTTCTCTCCCACGTTTCTGTTTTATGTAGGATCTCATGCATTTCTATTTAATTCTTTTTTTTTATTTTCTTACTTAATGCGTGTTTCGAGGGAAAAAAACATTCCTTGGGTTGCTTTTGTAAATTTACCTCCCTACCCCGAAAAGAAAAATAGTTTTTGTAAACTAAATGTGCGCACAAAATTTTACCTAAGATCAAAGCGTATTCACTGAAGTAATAAGAAATCCTGTTGAAATAACTACAACTCTCTCTCAAAACTCCCTGCCCCGAAGTGACAATTATTTTATTAAAATACACTTTAAAAATAGAACAAAACAACTACCTCTCTGCTCTGGAGAAAAATAGATGGAAAAAATGGGCAATACAATTAGAAAAAAAAAACAAAAAGCAGTTTTCAATGAAGAAAACGGTAATAAGAAAACACCTCACAATTTTTGTTCAAAACGAAAAGACAAATCCCTTGAAATATTTTTGGCAGAAGGCATTCGTAAGTTAGATATGATATAAAAAACCACCATTTATACCTGCGGTATATACCATATCTCAGGCCTGGATATAGAATCCACTTACATTGCTGTCTGCCAATCACAAAGCGTACAATGGATCCTATGACTTGCTTTCTACCAATCACGAAGACAATAGATTGACAAACGGCAACACTCGGTAAGTGACAGCAATAAACAATTTCGACTGCTCAACAAAGTTTAGCTGAAAAATATGTTCTGTATTCGACTCGTAAAGTCAACACAGAATAAAATTGCACTTTGAAACTGAATATAATACTGCTTAACATTTCGTGGACATGCATTTTAACTTTATCCTTTTATTCAAGAAACATACATTGTTTCATTTTCTTTATGGAAATTCTTTTCTTTAAGACCTTTTATAGAGTACAGGAGAACAAGAACATTAAAGCCGTTATCTAAGCAAAATAATGGGCACATGAAAACACGCTTTGCTTGCGTTACCTCCTTATATTATTTTTTTATTCTTCCGTGCTTCAAGCTCGGTTTGTCAGTACTCAGTTCGCGTATTTTTCGTTTTATAAATTTTATTTAAAAAATTGGAATTTGTTGCCGTAGTTATAGAAACCTTTGCTTCGACTGTACATTTCTGGAAAACACATTAAAAAAAATAATTTGCAATAGAGAAACACAAAATTGCATATTTATGCTTTAAAACTGCATGAACCTCTTTTTTTCAAAGAAAAAAGAGTAAAAGGACATCATCACAATAAAGTAAAAATACCTGAAACTGAATATTTGAGGAATGCATTGCTCAGAATTGTAATCTGAATACTTTTTTTTTCTTTTAATGTTACGAAAAATCTTAGAAACTCAAAATAAATCACAAAGCAAAAAAAAAACTTCGGTCTCCTACACACGAGTTTTATTAAATTTTGAACGGGTGATTATTAGAAGTGTAACCTGGTAGAAAAATGGAAGAATTGCACGGCATCCTTCACACACGCAGTCAACTCATAAGACCCGCCAGGCTCAAATTCCACCACTATTCTCATTCCAATTAGTGAAATAATGACTTTTTAACTCATTAAACTCATCAGGACATTGCCAAGTGTTCGCTTTACACACGAATAAACTAGTCGAGTCAACTTGGTTTAGTTTTAACAAGGTTGTGGAGCAGATTCTCGAATAAATTCAGTTTATTCGATAAAAATTTGATTCAACTAAGTTGACCCGTGTCAACGCAACGAAAAATGCCACTCAACTAGTTGACAAACAATTTTTTTTTGAAAAGTTAATTCAACTAACCGTCCGGTTTGTAGGAGATCTTATGGAGGGTAATTTTCTCTGCTGGAATGAAAAAATTCAAGCAGTCGACAGAAACTGCAGGGCTTAAATGAAAATGACATTTTCGTACATGAGTTCAGTGGCGAAAATGTCTCTTAGATAATCCTAACCCCAAGTTCAATTTAAATATTAGAAAAACCAATGAATAACGCTTTATTTAGAGCAATGAGAATACATAATTAAGGTTGCTATTAAATACATAGCATGCTTTTGGCACAGAAACCTTCTCGCGTTTGCTTCTGTTGCATTGACATTTCTAATTTGAACGATATTTGTCTACCAGAGGCAATTTTTCTCCCTGGAAAAAAAGTAACGGTAACAATAAAAATCGTCATTGAAACGATTCCCAAAGTTTTATCCAACTACATATGGAGTATTAATAAGTAAATTGAATGTTTCTCGACTATTTCAGGTGACTTAAGTGTAGAATATTCGCAGTATTTCACACTCGTTGTCCAAAAAAGGGAAATATTCTCGATTTGTAGTCGGAAATAAATATTTTTTTTTGCGATTCAAAGGTTAAAGCATCGAGTACCTGCAGTAAAAATGCGCCTTTCAAAAAAAAGAATGAAAAAGTTACAGAAGTCTATTGTTCGTAAAATTTACTTGAAAGGTATTCTAAATTCTAATCGAAACACAAATGAGGAGAAGCAATCGATGGAAGTACTCCAAGAAACGGTTGTACGACTTTCAGTAAGGACAACCCTCCGATTTCAACCACGCTGTAGAGCAGTTGTGTCCAACCAACGGCCCGCGGGGCATATGTAGCCAGCGAAACTGATACATGTGGCTTGTTCTTGTGTTCAATGTTAGGAATCGAAAAATATACTCTAAAACCTTCCAAAATGACCGATCTTCTTCATTCGGTGTTGCGAGTGATTGTTTGAAATTTGAAGTCACATAGTCAGAAATTTGTTTCGAAAAAAACAGATGGAAGCTTTGTATCAATAACTAAATCCACATATAAATAATTGTCGGTAATCGAGTAACCCGCTTATTTGCCCAATAAAACTCGCGCCACGGCATGATAATTTGATAATGTGTTTTGGTAATGTTTAACATGCAGAGAAAGGCTTTATTGTGACAAGGCTGAACTCGATCCTGTCACTTAACTGTTTTACTGGTAAAACTGTCATTTCAGGAGAATAAAGAAACTAAAAATATGGTCAACATTGAACGCTACCTACTGGAGTTTAAGGTTAATCCACTGGTGTTAGGGTTAATATTTCAACTATCAAAGTATCATCAAACAGGCAATTGCTTTGTTCAAATGTAGAAACAAGTTTTACCAGTCATACCATGACGGGCGCCTTTCTAGTGAGCATATATAACAACAGTTTTTGATCAGTGTCATTTCTTTTTCGAGCTTTTCCTATATTATATAAAAATATTTAAATATATTTTACTTTTTTGTGTTCTGCCCAGCGAGATTTATCTTAGCATGAAGTGTGGTCCTCGGGTGAAAAAAAAAGTTGGGCACCACTGCTATAGAGCATTTAAATCAAAGTCTTTTTTACTCACAGCTGGTACGTGTCAGATTAATTATAACTAAAGAAGTACGTAAAAGAAAGAGAGCAAAGTAGACGTTTTATAAATTCTTAATGAACCCAAAATGCCTACCATTTTTTATAATTATTCAATTCTGAGTTCTATCTCTTCTAGGGTACTTGAAGTGCATTATTTCAGTTTAGTGAGACCTAATTATTAATTATACGGTACAAATGTGGGAAGAATGCTAACACTTCTGTTACATCTATACGGATGACATCAAAAGACTACTTTAGTTTAGCAACAGGAAGTTGAAAAATATTTTTATGCATAAGCAAAATTATTCTCCAAATTGCTCGAGACAGAATATAAGAAAAAACAACAATGCATCAGTAACCCAACTGTCAGTTGCGCATTTTTCGTAGAAAGCTTAGTTTCAATTTCCCAAGGAAAGGAGCATTTTCAGCAAAGGCAAAGAAGAAAGCAAAACAAACCTGAGCCTATTCTTCCCTTCTTCAATGCATTCCCAAATCATTTTCGAAGATTTTTTTTTCCCTTTACGCTGATATTCCTTCATCCCATGAAATACATCCAAACGTATTTACCCTTTTCTCTCTTTTTTATGACAAATGCGAAGGCTTTCTTTCAAAAATGGAAAAGACGATCTGAGAGGATTCAATGCGAATTTCAGACAACCACAAATGTTCCCTCTTTCTTCAACATTTTAAAAATAAATCGAAGCATATAATAAATTATGTCCAATGTATAGAATCGTATTACAATTTAACAGAGTTCAATTTCCGGTGAAATTACTTAAAATAAAACATCCATCCTTAAAGTACTTATGAGTTTTTATATGAGTTATAATTGGGTGTAAAAAAAAATCTCTTCTCCAACCATCTTAACTTTTTTTCCCTTAGTTTCAAGTTACAACACTAACATGTAATATTACAACTTTATTAAGAGGTAATTATATTGCAAATGTTTACAAAAACATTGCACTGTATTTAAGGCTTTCGATTGGGGCCTCCGTGTCTCTAGTACAATCTTCGTTTTCTGGGTAGAATTTTCGTGGGTTCGACTCCCACCCATACCCCGAGTGTAATATCCTTTCTTTTCCCTAAATCTCTCCTGTGTCTTCCACGTCAATCAACTTTGAAAAACTTGTTATACTCTTACTGCCCAAATAGAAGTCACTCTGCAAGGTTAGGCATAAATCCTCAAAATCTTCACAAACAAAAAAAAAAAAAATTTCTAAGTTTTCGATTAAAATCTCGTCCACCGCGGTACTGTATTAAGTTGTAATTATACTATTAAGAATTCCACTGGATCAGTAATACATAAATGTTCTTTTGTGTGTGTGCATGCGTGTGTGTAATTTTTGCTTTAAAAGAGTGTTCTGTACTGGAAACACAAAAACAATGTAGAATAAAAAGTTTCCATATTTCTATGATTGATTGAAGTAACGCATACATTGAAAAAAATTGTGTTTCTAACGCAACTAAGAAATAAAGTAAATGCCTCTGCGGAAAGTAAGGACATTGAAATTAATCAAAGTTTGATTGAATTTCAGGGAAGGAGAAGAACAAAATTTCTACTGCTTGGCGGAAAATCCTTATAAACCAAGTCAGCGGAGTCGGAACAGGGGCATTGAGACATTCTCTTGTCACAAGAGATGGTACTAGTTGCCCTGGTAGTTGCTGCTATACAGCATGGTTTAGAAAAACTTTTCAATGAAAGTCCACCAAGAATCCTATCTTGAAACGAATTTTACTCATAACTTGAAAATGTCCACTTACATCCCTTTGCTTCTCATTGCCTCACACGGAGTTCCATTATTCTCACTTCAATTCTCATAGCATATATTTTGGTAAAGATATGAACCAGCGTAAAATTTTGCTCATGAAAATAATTACAGAGGTGAAGGAGATATTCAATATTCTGATTACTCTGTCTAAGCCAATAAAAGAAAACGAATGCATTTGTCAGTAAAATATTTTGTTAAGCTTACTATTTTGGTGATTTTTCAATAGTTCCCTATTGATACCTCTTTTTAATCGCATTAATTATAAATTTATATAATATGTAAATTTTAAATTTCTCACAAATATGTGACTAAAATAATAAAAAAAGAAAGAATAGTTTTTTTTTTCAAATGTCTGTTGTAGTATTTTATGTGCTTTCAGAATTGCTTTCATAAAAATTATACTGAAAAATAAACTTCCTGAGTAGACAAAAAGTTTTTTTTTTAATTCATTTAAAAAATGAATAACTTGATTGAAATTTAAAATTAAAAACTTATTGTAAATTTTAATCAAGTTATTTCTTTTTTAAATGCACCTCTGACATCTTTATTTTTTAAATTAATTCCTTTTTTAAACGGAAAAATATATAAGTCGTACATTAAGATTTCTTTTACTTCATACCCCGTAAAGTACTCAGATTAAACAATTAAGTTTTATATGGAGCATATATATTTTATTACGAACATCAAAACCTCTTTCGTCTGAGAAAATAAATTGCGCTGTAAATTAACAACAGCCATGATTCTAAATCATAGCCATTTAAAATTCGACACGATTATTACAAGCCCGTGCTTTTCACCGCATCTGGAGGCAATAAAGTTATACCATAATAAAAATCGTCTGAAATCAGAAATAAATGTGCCCATTTTTCCTTCTCCTTCCAACAACTCAGAGGGATACATTTTAGAAAAACCGGAAAAAAAATTCTATTTTTAGGTCGTTAAGCTCAGAGTGATAAATTGAGAGGTATTCCAGCAGATTTAATTCAATAACCATTGTTGGTGGGAAGATTGCTTAGCATTTGCCTCAAAAAGTGTGAAGCAACATTTACATAATGAAGCATTGCTGAATATTTATCTTCATTGGTTTTCTGTGCAGTTAAGGGGCACCATTCATCTTGCATTAGAGTAAGGAGCTCGCTTCACTTCTATTTATAATGCTCTCGCTGTATTTTAAATGAAACCAGCTGTAATCTTAGATCTAGTAAAGTGTTAAATGGAGAAAATAGTACTTCAGAGGTTTTTTTGAAAAGATTTCGGTAATGAAAACTGGCAACAGTTGCAAAAGAAGCAAACACATTTTCTTGGGAGTTTTCACCCGGTGGAAAAAAAAAGGAAGAAAGTTTGATATTATTTTCATGTAGGGTATCAGATGAAATGTGTTTTATGTATCAAAAGAAGCATCGTTGTAGACTTTTTTCGCAAGTAGTTAGTAGTTGAATTACGGAGGTTTTTAAAAGTGATAGTGGTTTGAATATGGTGCAAGATTACAACTGAATGGGTAGTTGCACTTCAGTTTAAAGCGCAGTGTTCGGGTTTACTTTTACATCATCTTTAAATTTAATGAATAAATAGGACCAAAGCAATATGCAGTTTGCAGTTCAACTTTGTGGTACTATTTCAAATAGCACTTTTTTTTTTTTCAGTCTGGACGATTAAAAAAAAAACAAGTTGCAAACATACAAGTGCAATGTTCCTTTTTCTTGCATAAGCCGACGAAAAATACATTATTTCTCAACAGTTAGGTTTACTGTGTTAATATCAGTCTCTTAAGCAACAGTCTTTATACAATGTGCTTCCTAACGATACAAAGCAAAATGAGGTAAAATACACAAACTATGTAATAGTAAACCTTCCCTTGCAGAGTCGCAATGCTGTGCTAAGGATCTGTGTAGCCTTCCCAATACTGCTAGCTTAGGTTTGACCCAACTATTAGCATAAAAATAAAAGAAATGAAAAACCACTGATTGGTTTTGAACGTAATAGTTTTCTCTCACAAACACCAAAACACACTCACAACTAATGTTCCAATTTTCAATATTCCCTTGCATTGAAAACGAAAATAATTAATGAAAACGCACCGGTAGAGAGCAATGTTTCAGAATGTTTCAGTAGTGGCCACTCCAAGGTCTTTAATATTTGAAAAATTGGATTCCAGGTTTCCCAATAGTACAAACATAACTCCTGCACGTTTGATGCTATTTTAAAGCCATTGGGAGACCTGGAATCCTATTTTTTCAAATATAAACCTTAAAGTGGCCAGTACTGAAGCACTGGCCATTATTGGTGTGTTTACCTCACTTATTGAATTTTCTGATTGCTTTGTAATATTTTATAATAACTTTAGTTGGTGTATAGCTTTCCGAATAATTATCATTTTTAAAGAACTAGATGGTATAAAGCATTTATAAATTTTAGAAAAAAAAAACGTTTTTTATGATTACAGAAGAAACAAGTGCTCCTTTAAAAAGAAAAATAAATATTTAATCATAAATTATTGCAGGATGTCCGGTTATGATTTGAAACTTTACTCAAAATTTAAAAACCTTGGTTTCTTTTCAAATAACAGCGGAAAAAGAATCGCACAGCAACCTTTTTGAAATCTAAGCTGCTGTTCAAAGTTATTGGAATGCGCAGCGTATCAGCGAACTAGTTACACTATCACGCCTCAAAGCGATTTGAAACGAATACCTCTCAATCCGGCCGAAAACCGCTGGTAATAAGCAGTTTTACTTCAAAACCAGCTCTAGCTGTGCTTTTAATATATGGCCAGCTTAAATACATACAGTAACAACAGTTTTTGAAAAATGTCTTAACTCACATTTCTGACTGTACAGGATAGTAAAATTACAAAATTGAAATGAATTTAATTGGAAACTGAAAGGAATTTTTTCTTTGAAAAAGGTCAGTTTGCTTAAAATCTGCTCAATCAACATTATTTACTCTATAAATAATTAGGAATTCTGCTTACTTGAAAGAAAAAAAAAGGTCAGTTGTACATCAAATGTTTTTCAAATTGAAACGGATGTTTTGGGGGTAAACTAAATGGATAGAGTTTTACATGATATTTTTCACTCCTGTAAATTTATTTTGCGAAGGATTGAGCTGGTCTTGATACTAAACGTCTGAAATATACTGTTAGCATTCTCAAACTCTAAAACCAAAAATAAGATTAGTAGTACGTTACTGCCCTTAAGATAGTGTTAAAACAGAACTACGTCCAAAATACTGACAGCCCGGTTATGACATCCTCGTATTTTTCATACAAAAGTAAGACACTTTCTTTTGATAAAAAGGCAATGCAAGTGGACCCAAAAGCTAAGGCAATACATTTTAAAATATTTTAAAGAATTGTTGAAAAACAATTCTAATTATTTCTTTATTATATTAACTTTAATCATTTATTTATTTATTTTTGTAAAATATTAATGTGTTAAGATTTATTTACTATCGACAAAACACATAATTTTCATAAAGTTGCGGCTTATTTCACAAAAAAGAAGGAAGAAAGAAGGAAAGGAGGAAGAAAAAAAAGATGATCACAAATATTTTCTCATTAAAGTATCTGAGATATTTTTAACGGAATATACTCACAATCTTAAAAGCTGATACGATATAAATTGCCATCAATTTTCTCTCGAAAAGCATGTAACGACAAAAAAAATCTCTCAAAACGAAAACTTAGATAAAAATAAGCTCTTAACATAAAAGTTATTTCCTTGAAAAAGAAAAGAAGAAAATATTCTTTCGATATTATTTTTAAATGATCGACGGCCATCTTTTAATAATGTTAATGTTAATGATAGTTCTGGCGTTGTTGCCAATCAGCGAAAGAAAATATTTTCTAATAACTTGCAAAATCGTGGCGTCTAGAAGTCACGCTTCGTTTCTTCATAATTCAAAGGCACTTCGCATAGACTCTGAAACCAATCTGTACGTGAAAGGATTGCTGGAAAAATATAACAGAATATGGCTGACGTAAAACTCCGCCAAAAAGTTTCTAGAAAGATATGTTCGGAAAATAAAAGCAAAGAAAAAGAACTGATAGCGGATGGTGATGTTCTTTATTTTTTCTTTATTTTACTTACTTCGTGATGTAGCAGCAGCTGCTTGGTAGCAACAAAATATTATCAAACATGATGTTTGGAAGTAGGTTACATTTGGGTAGAATCTTCAGAAGCATCAGGGAAAAAATTCTAATGTAGATTTTAACCACCAAACATGTAATTCGTTTCCAAAGATAGTTTTAAAGCTCATGATATAGTTGGGATACTTTTTATGTTTTCAGATAGTTTGATTCATATCTGAAAATTTATGAAATAACTCATTTATTCGAGTTATGTCAAACATTTTATTAAAAATCAAATCAGATTTGTTCTGTTTGAAATAGTTATATGTTTTCCAAAGATTTCTTAGCAGCATTTTGCTTTTTTTTTTATTGATTGATCACTCTTGCACAGCCCTACACAAGGATAGAGCTTACATATCAATTTTCTTTTTCAAGTTAAAGTACTTCTATTATGTACACTAACTCAGATTCTCAACTGATGGTCCGGCGGATCGGCACCGGTCCGCAGAAAAATTGAACCGGTCCTCGGATATGTTTGCTCCTTCACGTAAAAAAATTTCCTTGCAAAAAGAAAAAAAAAGAAAGAAAACACCATAATAATCCTATTAAACAACTTTTAAATCAATGTTGTGATTATTTTTAGTAGTTTTTTATGATTTTTCAGCAATGCTTACTATTTATGTATAATTATAATACTTACCTTATTCTTAACATTTAAATACTTTTGTAGCAGTTCTTTAACAACTAGTAAAGTTTTATTTATATTTTTAAAAATTCATTTATTATTATTATTACTTTGTAAAAAAGGAAAAACTCCTAATCCTTCCGCTAATTTTTTTCACAAGTGTCTAACGGTCCCCGAGAAGAATTTTTTTTTCGTAGGGAGGGGTGGATGTGGGGGAGGAGGGAAAATCGAACCGGTTCGTAAAAAATCATATGTTTCTAACCGTCCGCAAGTTTTTTTTTTTTTTTTAAAAAACGAAAAAAGAAGGAAAATAAAAGAAAAAAGTATCGCCGGTCCACGAGTTTTATTTTAAGGCTCTTGCCGGTCCGCGGATCAAAAAAGGTTGAGAAACGCTGGCCTAACCAATGTTAGGTTAGCGTTTCTCAGCATTTAGGTGTATTAAAATGAACTTGGGTCGTGTTGGCCTGATCTGTAAGGCATCGGACTGGTGACCGGAGGGTCCCTTGTTCGATCCTAGTCGATCGAAGATCCACTGTCTTCATTAAGGGTGACTGGGGGACTTTGAATATGCTCGTAGTCAAAGTCCTCCAAGTGAAACGATACCACTGGGGGGTGCTAGCCCAGAAGTTATTCGCCTTCTGGTCTGGTTCTAAATTATCGAACTGTCCATAGATGGTGCTGCCATCTATCGTGTTGTCTGAGCCAAATCGGACTTCCACCTAGAAACAGGCGCTCAATTAAACGGAAGCCGTACCCCTCTGCTTAAATTTGAGTAGCATTGCTACTCGGGATAGGGTTCCCGAGTGGCACAAGTAACAACAACAAAATGAACTTTTCTGTTCGAAACTGACAATGTTAACAACTCCATATAACATAGGAGTTGAAAGCTATAATGAAGAAAAAATAGTACCAGATGCGCTTTATGTACTTCAAATGTAAATAGTTTCTTTTTTCAAAAAAAAAAAAAAAAGCAAACTTTGGAAATGTTACTTTTCCATCTAGAATTCCAATTTATATACCACACAAATAAAATGGTACATCCTTTGCTTTTAATGAAAAAAAAACTAAATTGCAATGACTGAAAAAAAAGCAATTCCAGCAAAATTTAACCTAACACGTAGTGCAAATTATTCAATCACTAACTAATTTTACTACAACTGCACATAGCTACTCCAAACCTAAAAGGATAGCTACATGTCTAAACTGAAATTCAGTAAATAGAAAGTCAGTAGGTAGTCAACAACAACAAAAAAAAAAAAAAAAAAAAAACGAGTTTGCACTGCACTAATTCAAGCACAAAAGGCGACTTATAGAGCCAAAATACTTTTCATTATATCAACAAAGAACAGCATCAAAAAATTAGAGACTAATAAAATCATGCTTCTGACATTCAAAAAATAGCAGATGAGAAGGTGGATTTTCTGCAAAAGAGGCGTAAAACATGAATCTTACCTAAAATCAACACCAAGGTTGCGTATTTCTAAGTCATTTCTTCCTTTATCAACAAAATGAAATTTAATCTCAGATATAACAGCATATTTTTACACAAAATTTGCAGATTTCTGCAGTCAGTGTTTCGGGGTTTCAAGGAACCCCTTTTTCAATGCAATGAAGTGTGAGCTTTAGAATGAAACCTTAAATTTTGGTCACACGAGTCAATTAAAATTTAAAATAAGATAAATGCTATCAGATACTGATCTACATTAAGCAGAATCCGCATTTCCCTTGCGTTGAGCTTTAAGCGATATTCCACTGTTGATTGCGATCGACTGTTTCTTGAATTTTCTTGCAAAGCAATTCTTGCAGGAATGTTAATAATTGCCACGAACTTTGTTACTCGTAACAATAACAAGACTAATTTAGGCCGGGGATGAACCGCATTTTTTCCATTACTAAATTGTTCTCTACTTTTAACTCCGTATTTTCTGCTAAATATACTAGCCCGTTTCTGCGTTAAAATTTGACTTTACAACTCAAGTTCGTCTTGTGCGGAGGATGTTCTTGCAAAAAGGTCCGTTAATAGCCTACTTTTCCGTATAAGTGAAAGAAGACAGACAAAAGTTTAAAAGAAGGCTTAAAGCATCTTTAAAATATCGCTAAAAACAAAATAATTAATTTAAAAAATTCAGTAAATATTAAAAAGCACAAAAATTGGAAAGTAGGGGTTTGAGATGAAAAAAATGGATGTCCGCTGTTCTCTTTGTCTGCCCTCCCTCAAATAACGTTTGAGGGAATAGTTCATTTTGAATAAACGTTTTTTGTTTGAAAGATCTGGGCGAGAACATTTGATTCTCATTTTTCTTTCAACAAATTTTTCGTTCAATTTTGAACAGCTCAACATTTTTTTAAACATTCGCGCCTAAGAGAAAATTTAATACAAATATAGATCCCAAACTTTAAGGCAGATTTGTGCCAAACTTAAAAAGGAAAATCTCTTGACTAAGAACATGTTTAAGGACGAGCGTTCAAAATAAATTTAAACCAAAAAAGTTTAACATTAACGCCTTGGCGGAAATTTAGGACAAATATTGATTCCGAACGTAAAGGCGAATTCGCTTGAAACAAACTTCATTGGAAAAAACTCCTGACGAAAAACATGTTTATAAACCAACGTTGAAAATGAACAATTCAGAAGTTTTATATGAATGCTTATGAGGAAATTTGAGGTTAATACAGATTCCCCATCAAAAGGCGGATTTGCTTGGAAAGAAATTTCTTGGAAAAGCTCTTGACAAAGGACATGTTCAAAAACGAACGTTAAAAATGAACAATTCAAAATCTTTTTACATTACTGCCTAAGGGAGAATTTCAATTTTTTTATTTAAGAAAATCAACAGACCATTTAAAATGAAATTTTGAATGAATTCATTTATTTATTTATTTTTACCTGAGAAAAATGAAAAGATGAAATGCGTGCCCACATTTTTGAACAAAACCCATGTCCAACCCATTATTAGGAATGAAGTTCTGATTATGGGAATCTTATCTTGATATGTAGGGGAACATGGGGCAAAGTGAAATAGCGAGTCAAAATGAAATGGTGAAATATTTACTCTGCTTTTAACTCCACCTGTCTGGTGTCATTTCAGTATGTAGTACCATATGTAGTCTGTTACAGTCAGGAAAAAAATACCACCGAAGATTAAAGCATATGATAATACAGGCTATTTTCAAAAACAGATACTCGTATTTTAATATTTTGCCGTAAGTCAAAAATTATTTTTGTTACTAACATTATTTTTGTTATTAACGTTTTAAATATTAATTGAGGCCTCCTAATATTCAAAGCAATATCAATTTAGTTAATGTTAAGCTTATTTGTATTTTGAATAAATTGAACAATTAGTCAAGTACATGCGGGGCAAAGTGTATAGGGCAAAGTGAAATATTTTGTTTCATTTACTCAATCAATCATTCACGAATGTAAATCATTTACGTTTTCATTTCTTAATTAATTCATTTACATTCCTTCATTTATTAATTCACTTATTTATTCATTTATTCACTTATTTTCGTATTCATACATTCTTTTACTCGCTCATTTACATTTTCTTTTTTAAAATTGATTTATTTATTTAATTATTCGTTTATTGTATCATTATCTTTTCATTTATTCATTTAATCTTTTATTTACTCATTATTTTGATCAAAAAATGTTTTATAATCGAATGAAAAATATTTCATTAGAAAAATATTTTATTTTTTACTTTGCCCCATGAAAAAAACAAGTGAAAAATTTCCACTTCTTTTCAAATTTGCTGCCTAAAATAAAAAATATTTTTTCAACGCAAGTTTTATTATAAAATACAATGTTCTTTCTTTATGTATTGTTATTTTAAAAACACAATTCCTTCATTTTGAAAAAAAAACTCAGCCATCTTAGCCATTTCACTTTATCCCACACTCCCCTATATTAGCTATGATGTAGTTCGGAATTGAATTGCTAACATGTTAGAAATCGTATAAATAAGTCAAGCTCAGTTTGCTCTTGATTTATTCGGAACTAATATATTTTTCCTAGTTACGTTTTATTAACATTTCGAAATACAACTGAAACTGTTCAGAATCCAATATAAATTACTAAATTGGAACATTAAAGGGGAGATTTTCGGAAATTTTGATTTTTTACGCAATTTAAAATGATTCCAATATCACGGTACGATATTGTTATTTAACAACCCTGTCTGAATTTTACTAGATGCTATTAATTACTCTGTGGAAAATGTATTTAATTTTATTTACCTGGATTATTGTTCTATTCGTTACGTTTTTTTCACCACAGTTTGTAACTTTTTAATAATCTTATGCTTAATTTAACGATACGTGAATCAGACATTAGTTTTTCTACTTCGTTTATAAAGTGACTACAGCAGGAAAGGACTCGTAGGTAATATCTTTTAAATTTTTGTCACGGCAACACCGGGGTAAAGTTTGACATAATTTGAAGCCTGCGTTAAATAAGAAAGAGCTAATGTTGAAATATCGATCGTGGTATGCTGGTAAGTAGGCTTGTTTAGCTCTGGGTGCATATTTTGTTTCTTGTGCTACGAGTAAATTACCAAATATCTTCAAAAATAAAGTTGCATTTCCTCAAATCTATTTTTTTTCCTTCTTTATTATCTTTATCTTTACTAATAATAAAGCTGAAAGTCTGGATCTCTGTTTGACTGGATGTCTGGATCTCTGTGCCGCGCATAGCGCCTAGATCGTTCGGCCGATTTTCATGAAATTTGGCACAAAGTTAGTTTGTAACATGGTGGTGCACCTCGAAGCGATTTTTCGAAAATTCGATTTCGTTCTTTTTCTATTCCAATTTTAAGAACATTTTCCCGAGCAAAATTATCATAAGATGGACGAGCAAATTACCAAGTTACCATAACGTGAAACAGTAACATGGGCAAGCCAATTGGCGAGAAATTCACCATACATTATTTGTAATTATACAGGCGAACCAAAAGACCTCTTAATTTTCTACAACGGGCAAAGCCGTGCGGGTACCACTAGCAAAAAATAAAAGTTGTTACATTGCGCGAGTTTTTAAGCAGTTGTTCAATTTATCGTCGTAAATAAGCGGGAATCAAAATTCATCAATCTTATGACTACAAGAGCGGATGAGAATTAAGCAATAAGTCATCTGTAAAAGCAGTTAAGAATCCATTCCGAAACATTATGTATGCAACCTCATTGCTCTAATGAGTCCAGTTCTTGGATTCCTTCCAAAAAGAAGCATGTCAGTAAGTTCCAAATATAACAGATAAAGCAACAAAGAAACAGTGAGCTTTCGCAAATAGCATATTTTAATGGAACGCATTTTCAGAAAACATTTAGCGCAACGCATTTTCAGTGATTCTTGGGTTTTAACATCACGTAAAATGATAGGAAAACATAAAAATAATTTGAAGTGCGATGCTCTGTTAGAAGAATAATTTTCTCAGTCATAAGTTTGATGCCTGGATATCTATATAAATAAAACAGAATATATATGTGTGTGTGTGTATGTTCCCAATACAAATCCACAGTTTACGTCGGATCTCGACCAAATTTGGCAGGGAGGTACTTGGACATACGAGAAGGAATGTAAGCGGGGGGGGGGGGGGAGTTTTCGAACGCCAAAATAGAACCCAACGGCTCGAACTTTAATTTTACGACCGAAAAATGCCATTAAATGGATCTTTCTGCCCGATCAGTTTGATTTTTGCACCATTCGAAAGCGCGCGAAAAACACCTATAGAGTTCACTCATTTCCTTCGAATTCCAAAAAATAAAAAGGCTGTAAAATCACCGGAAAAAACTAAATAGCACTGCTAAGCCTGATGGAACAGAAATTTTAAATCGGAAAATTATGGTTTGCGCGATCTCATTTTAAATTAGTGTGAATAAAGTTCCAAAAGGTTTGTCTCTTTTTTACTCGACTGCGAGGAAATAAAATTTTGCTTTTGCTTAGAGGTATTTAGTGTTTTTTTTTTTTTTTTTTTTTTTTTGTACCGCCAGCAGAAGAAAATTGGGAATTTTGCGTTTATAATTTGTTTGGGAATTTTTGATTTGACGTTTTCTTTCTTTCAGAATGATTGTTTGGGCGGGATACCTTTAGTTCCTCCCCCCCCCCTCTAATTTAAGCTTGATTGTTGAACATGCGTCACTTAACATAACTTTTATTTTCGAGGTGGACCATGCAAAGCCGAGGAATGCAGCTAGCAATTACTGAAATGAAAAATTCGGGAAAATGTTTTGAAATCTAATTTAAATTTTTACCCAGAAAAAAACAACTTTAATTTTAACCGCTTATGTTGTTACGAACACAGAGAGCTCATTGTTACTGCTATTTGTAAAATCATCGTCTGCTATGTTACCAGTTTATTCTCAGTTCCTGAGTTTGAATACGCTATCTTGCGGTGATTCACGAAATTATCTAAAGAAGTAAAACATTAATTCTGCTCGGATTAAGCAGATGTTTCGGTGCACAGGTCATATCCTACCTAAGTAGGTAGCTCTCGGGTTTTTTTTTTCTTTCAGCATCCAGCGGCTTCTATAGTTTTTTTGAACTGTCAATTACGGTCTGCAATGATAGATTTTTCTCCATTATTTAATTAAATAATATTCTGCTAATTTTATTTGGAGTCTTCGTTTTTTTGAATGGCAACACTAAAAATAATTGAAAGAGTTAATGTTTCGCTGGAAGTTAAGGTTGTTTTTATCTCCGGTTGTTCGAAAAGGACATTTCATGTAAGTGAAAAATTGAATTTTATTTTCTAGAGAAAAAAAATCATTTTGAAATGTTTTAAGAAGTGGAATAGAAGAAACAATTTTTCGAAACGAGCTGCATATTGTACAATTAAATCACTTACGCATCGTTTGTGAAATACCTTTTCTCGAATTAAATCGAATACATTTAGTTCATTAAAGAGTTTTATCACTGAGAAATTCGATTCAACGTAACTTTTGAAGCAAATTACCAAAAGTGGCGTAGTTAAACATAATTTTTCTGATCAATAATTTCAAATTAACTCATTCGTGTAGTGATTACGTCGAGTACGTTTGTTGAAATTATTCATTATTAATGTAGTGTTTCTGTTTATTTTTCGTTTCCAGAAATACACAAAGCATTTGATAAAATATCATCGGAAATTTAAAAAAAAAAATAAGTTAGTTCAAAATACATGATGAAAAAATGTATATTTCATCACTTAACTTGGAAATGAAAATATTATTTTAATGACTTAAACTAAAATATTTTCCTTCGAATTGATGCACAAATACTGCCAAATAACGTAAAAGAAGTTCATTGGAAATTCAAAATTGCCTTTCAGTATGTGAATTCTATGTAAAACCTCAGCGTTCTATTTTACTTGCTTTCTTGACTCTCCACTAAAAATCACGTCAATGCATATCCAAAAATCATAAAAGTTATCTTTATTATATCTTCCAATATTATTTCATTTTTAAGGAAGAATAGAAACGCACGCTTAAGTATGTATTCCTTACGAGTTCAAAAGAATATAAGAATGTGATCAACTCCATGTAAAATCAACCAAAAAAAATCTTCTCAACCTGACTAACTCAGATTTTCATGTAACTATCACCCCTCCCCCCCCCCCCGTCTTTGAACTCTTCGCATTAAATTATGTCTTCAACCCTAACGTTATTTTACAATCGCGGAGTGAACGCTACAAATAGGTACCAGCAACTCTTTTGTCACGCTGTTTCGATTCAAACTAAATCCTTTTTACACATTTTTGGGGGGAATGTCAAATCTTTATTTAAGTATAAAACTGCCATATCTTAATTTTATTTAATTAAAAGGATTTATGTCTTCTTTCGAACAAAAATTTTCAACAATATTGAAACAGTTCATTTCATCCGAATCTGAAATCTACCTAGTTTTATACGTGTAAGGTTTTTTTAACAACAACACGAGCCCCCCGCGCTCTCCCCATTAACTGAAAAATTAAGTTCTGGCTACGCTAGTAGTGTCTACTTGTGCAGTCAATGTTTTTGATTTTGTGTTATAACATTGCTAAGAGGATATTAAAAAGATTACTGTTTCAAACGTTGTACAAGTTAGGTCACACGTAATTTTTCTGAAAGATTTGCCTAAAAGCATTCAAGAACTTTAAATTTAAAAAACATGCATTATACGCTAAAATGATTATCCTTATTTGGTTTTGAATAATTATTTTGTTTTAATTCGGTTGCGTAATATTTGTCGAAATAATTACCGCAAATAATTCCAACCAAACATGCATTCTCAAATCAATGTAACAAGCGCATGCTATATTTAAAACACACTAACTCGCCTCGTAAAAAAAAAAAACTATAGCGAAAGGAAATATTAACGCAGGTCATGCCAGCAGTCACATATACATAATTTCACGAAAATCGGCACCATTGGTACTGACAAAGCTACAAAAATTCATCTGCTTCAAAAACTTTCCTTTTGTAGCTTTGAGCCTTTAATAAAAATAAAACGAGTGAAGAAAGTGTATAATGAAGTCCCAGGTCTTAATTAAAAGGTAAACCACCGTGTTTTACACTGAATGCGTCCTTGCTTTAAGCAAACTCACTTTAGAATCCTATTCACGCAGCTGTAAAACTTTTTTTAAAGCTTTTTTGCCGTGATTTGGAGAACCTGGCTTTCGTTTTAAATTTAAGAGAAAATTGCCTTCTTTGGTTGCGCTTAAAATACTTGGATTTTTCTTTCTTTCTGAAAAACAAGAATGTTAAGAGGAAACTTAGTTTACTGGGGTTAATCTTTTTTAAGTTTGATTTTATTTTAGTACTTTATATAATTAAACGTAGATGGTGTTTTCCGTTTATATAAAATTCTATTAAAACGCAATATCTTCTGGTTTTCATAAAACCCCAGAAATAAATTTATTGGCATTGATCATGGCCAAGACAGTTTCGATGCGTGATTTATTTTTTTACTAAAAAGCTATGAATGTGTTATTCATAGATAGAAATGAATAAATGTGTGTGCAGAGATACTGCTGTTTTTTTTTTTTTTTTTTTTCAAGACATTTTTAGAGGAGTGAAATTCCTTTTGGGGCGGGAAATTTACAAAAACAGTAAAGGACCATAACAGTAATGCACACATTAAAAAGAGCTTTCTAAGAAATGGAGTATAAAACAGCAGGAAAAGAAGCGGTCTACCTTTTTGATTTTCAACATTGACATTTTGAATTTGAAAAAACAAAAACTAAAAACAGTCTTATGCAATATATTTTAAATTCCAATTAGGTTTCTTTACCAATTTCTTCAATTTTAAGTGTAATATTTAAAATACAAAGCATACAAATACGATAGTTATATTTTTACATAAAAACCATCAATGTGTGATTCATAAATAGAAATGAATAATGCTGAAATAAAATGTGCATGCAGAAATATAACTAGAGTTTTTTTCAAGGCGTCAAAATACTCCTTGAAATTTTTTAGGAGTGATATTCATTTTGGAGGAGTGAAATCTACGAAAACAGTAAAAGACCTTAACAGTGACTTATACCAGTAATCTTCAGCCATTACACTCAGGAGAACCACTTGGTAGCCTTCCGAATCCTAAGCGAACAACATACGATAGAAATAATATTTTCGCAACAATTAATATTAGGCGGCATGAGATGAGTCAATTTTTTTTTTCAATCAATTTAATTACAACTATAAAAATGATATGGATTATTTTACATTAGCTGTTCGCGGACCACATGAAAATTGCTCAGGGACCATCAGTGGTCCGTGGATCATAGGTTGAGAGCACTGATTTATGCAAAAACAAGAAAAAAATTGCTTTCTAAGGAAGATACCAGGAATAGAAGATCCGTCTAACTTTTCACTTTTCAACATTGACGCTTATAATTTGAAAACAATTAAAAAAAACAATCAAATACAATATTTTTAAAATTCAAATTGCTTTTCTTTACGAATTTTTACAATGCCAAATGATTTATTTAAAATACAAAGCATGAAAATATGCTTGACTTAACTTTTGTGGCGTATTTTTGATTTTCATTCTGTGAAATAGGCTTGTAGGGGGGTCTCTGTGTATAGATATGTTGCTAACAGTAATTCCTTTTAGTTATTAGAACAGTCTAATTAAAATTACATTTGCACTCAATTTATAAATTTTCAACTGTATCAATGAAAGTCAAACAATCATTTGCAGCGTTCGGAAACAAACTTAGAAGATCTATCCACTCCTTCTTCATTTCAATGAAATGAATAGCTTTATTTCATCTTAAATGCAATTTCAACGCAATTCATTTATGACCAACATGCACTATTTGAATACAAACTTATGAAAATATATAACCAGTACCGTTTTGGTCAAAGGCACTGAATGATTGGTTGAGGCGAGATTCGTTAGTATAATTGCCTTCATTCAGTTGTTGCACGTAATTCAGAATTAAATTACGGCATGTATTATTATGAGACTTACTCTTTGTAAATATATCTTAAACAAGTTTGATTCAAAATACATATTTCATACCAGAAATAAAGAAGCTTCAGCAGGATTTACTACATTAATAGAATTTACTACGGATTTATTCCCTTTTTAATGAAAGAATAGGGAAACAGTAATATATTCACAACATATATCCGGACGAAGATAGATTGTCCTTCCAGAACTCACTGGATGAATCTCCATGTTTTAGTCAACAAACAAAATACACGGGGACAGACTGAAAAAATAATAATTCCCTATTTCTATATTTTTTTCAATGTTGATTCTAAAATGTAATAATTTATAAATATTTTGAGCAACAGCTGTTGCTATTAGCATCTAAATATTTGCTTTAAAAAACAAGTAAGATGCTAAATATAGCTCAATTTTATTATTTTGTATTTGTTTATTCAGACTTTTAAAGTCTTGATCGAATCAACGTCACACCAAAGCTATCATAAATCACACTTCAACAGCATCCATAGACAAACAAAATGAAATTTAGTCTCTTAAATAAAATAGAATGTCAGTAATAAGCTTACCTAACTGAAAAAAATAAATGTTCTCAAACCTTTTTTTAACAAGACACAAAATTTAATGTAATAACTTGCAAACTGAAACGTTGTTTCGCTCTTTCTTTTTTTACAATTGCCACCTCAAAAAGTAAAAAATAGTGTCAAACGCATTTAAAAATCCACTTTCTACAAAATTTTATTCGTACAGACGAACTTACTTATAACATGCCTTGGTATAACGAGAGCCTGGATTTAACGAAAAATTAGAAATACTTGGTACAATTTAAAATCTACGGTATCACACAGTTGGCATCTTCATTCAAGTTCAAACTGAGAAATTGCTACTCAAAGTTTTGCGCTGCCATATATTTGATTCAGATGGAACTTTCTCAGAAGTTATTTTAAATATTCCCCAATGTTACATGAATATAGAGCATTGTATGCAGGCAAAATAAGCACAAAAGCAATCTAGTGACAATAATTCAATTTTGTGAAAACGTCTTAGCACGGCAGTACGAGAGTATAATTGGGGCACTCGTAACTAAGCAAATTCAAGTTAAAGAAAGCAACATTTTTGAGATTCATAAAATTAGTTTTGCCTTCCTGTTCAGCTTATCCTTTCTTGGAAAAAATTCTTTAACATTCTGAGGTTGAACAAAAGTGAATGATGAGTCCTCAATCCTGAGAACTAGTGATGATACCCCTTTTTTTAGTTTGTGGAGTAGAAAAATAGGTGTTAAAATATATATATATATATATATATATATATATATATATATATATATATATATATATATATATATATATATATATATATGTTGACGCAAATATTATTACTTATGCGGAAAATTCCGGTGGCGGATATTGTAGCTCAATCTCAAATTAAAGCATAGGGAAAAAATGGGTACGACGACGATAACGCAAGTGTGAAGAAATTTAATCTGAACAACCGTCAACCTAATTGCTTTTGATGTGCAGAAGCACTTCCAACATTTTAGAAATCAGTGGTGCAAATGCAAGGACGGATACAAAATATGAGCGATGAGCGCGATTGTCCCTCCCTTGAGGGACCTTGCATCGGCAATATTTCGGAATGGAAATCCTAAAAACGCAAGTGTATGCCGTCTTTGATAATGACGGGGGAAGGGACGAGTATAGGGACTTTCCTTCGATATCTTTTTCAAAATTGAAGTTCCAGAAAAATGAAAAATTTGACGACCTTTGCTGATGCGTTACGGTATGTTCGACATTGGAATTATTACAAAGTTGAAGTCCTAAAATGCAATTTTTGAATACCTCTGGAAACGGAAAAGAAAAAAAAAGCACGTTCGGGATCAGATAAGTAGTAAGAGATAAGTAAAAAATCAATCGCTCCCTCTTTGAAAAATTTCTAGATCCGTTCGTGCGCAAATGTTGATGTTTTCCGAGCCATGAGTATTCCTTGAAAAACAATAATGCATGAAAAATACAATTAGTTAAAAGAAAATTAATGAATTTCTTAAATACTGTATATAAATAAAACTAGCAAGACGGCTTTATTAATTTTTATGACTTTTTCAGAATTCGTCCTTTACCACAACTCTGTTATAAAGAATAAATGTTCACGGTCCCTTTGATATCGCTACAAGTGACTAAGATTGATCTTTGTCCCACTTAGTGATTGCAATACCGGTATACAGGTATTTCGAACACCGGTATTTCGAGCAATTTTGCAATTTCGAAATACCGGTATTTGCTGAGGTAAAATACCAGAATTTTCGGTATTAGCTGAAAATAAAAAAAAAATAGTTTCTATTAAAGAGTTTTCAATTTAACTTATTAGATATCTACTTTTATTTTAAACTAGTGATACCTGCACGGCTTTACTCGTAATAGAAAATTAAACGGTCTTTTGGTTCGCCTGTATATTTACAAATAATGTGTGGTGAATTTTCTCGCCAATTGGCTTGTGCCCATGTTACGGTTCCACGTTATGATAATTTCGTAATTTACTCGTCCATCTTATGATAATTTTGTTCTTAAAATTCGAATAGAAAAATAACCACATCGAATTTTTGAAAAATCGCTTCGAGGTTTCAATGTTACAAACTAACTTTGTGCTAAATTTCATGAAAATCGGGCGAACGGTCTAGACGCGATGCGCGTCACAGAGATCCTGACAGACAGAGAGAGAGAGAGAGAGAGAGATCCGGACAGAGGGACTTTCAGCTTTATTATTAGTACGTATATTCCTTTTACCATGATACAGTACCGGAATCGATCTATTGATGTAAAAATTTTGCTTCAAAAGCATGAACTAATAGAATATCATTAAACAAAAGTAGCGGAAAGATTGTAAAATGATATCGTCATATATAGTGAGATGCATCGCATTTTCGTGCGATTTTGTGCACCATGTAATTATTTCTTCCACATCCCTGATCCCCCATTTTCCCTTTTGTGAAAATTAATTTCGAGTGTAATTTTGAATGCACTTGTCCTTTGAACAATTGATTCCAACCATTAATTGCAGTAATACTTTAACTTATTTTTTAATTTTTTGTTTCAACTGTACTAAATTGACAAAAACTTTTTCTTGTTAGCCTAACAAATGTTGTCACCAATATTGGTTTGTTGTACTGTCTCGCTATTTAGCTTTGTACTTGGCAAGGTAATATTTAGAAATTCTACAGTGCCTTTAGAAATTGCATAGGGGTAAAGCATAATCAATTGAAACATATTTTCAGGTATTTACATAAATATAATTGTAAAGAATTTTGAAAAGAAAACGAAAATGAATAAAAGAAACTAACAAGATCAAATTAGTCTATCGTAAATTTCAAAACAAAGGACTGATAAAAAGCAAACACAAACCTCTTCTGCTCAAGAGAAAATGATAAAAAGGTGTTATTATATTGGAAATGTATCGACTCTTGTAAAGAAATTACAACTAGCTATATTTTTTTTTAAATTATTATAATACACACAATACAAAAGAAACACACACATACAAAAGAATTAATCCAAAAATAACGCGCAAGGGAGTATTTGAAGATGAAGGACATCTAGACAATTAGAGGAGGTGTATCGCGTATTGTTAACAGTACCGCCGACCTGCGTGAATTCAGTAAGAGTATTTGAGCTCTAAAATGAGTTCTAGACTTAGAGACAGTTCACATATTTCATTACGTTTTTTACTATTATTAATTTTTTATTATGATATTTATTCCTTCGTTTTATATTTGTTCACAATACGTTTTCATAAATAACACAATTTTTGTACAAAAATATGAAATGTGGCAATAAAACAATGTTTTGAAGCATTTTTTTGAGAAATTTCAAATACCGTTATTAATTCCGGTATTCCGGTATCACGTTTTAGAAATACCGAATACCGGTATGGAATTTTTTTGCCGGTATTGCAATCCCTAGTCCCACTTGATAGTAAGTTAAAACATTAATGAAAAAAAAATTGACGCACGCGTCGGCTCACCTCTTTAGGTAGACTGGTATTCATTTTACCCAAATTGGCCTCCAAGTTGAGAAACGTCGCTTTTTTTTTTTTTTTTTTTTTTTTTTCAGCGTTTAAATTTGCTTTTATAAATGAAAATACTTGAGAATGAAATCTTAGAGATTGACGATTCAGATGAATCTCGTCTCGGCTATTTTAATCTTCTCAAGATAGCAGTAATAGTGACAATGAAAATGAACAAAAAGAAGCTGATGAAAATATTTCAAACTATTTATGCATCATTTTCATTAAATGACATCATGACAAATTTACGCGCCATTAGCCTGTTAACAGGGCAACACCGAAATAAAAATAATATTTGCCGTTAGAATGTGTGTTTCTCAAACTTAAATAAAGTTTCATAGAACCAAATCACTTAAAACTCCATTCATACCTGTAGGCGGCAATAATAATAGCTACTTCGAAAACAAATGAATTGATAAAACTGCATAATACTTATCTCGTTAGAAGTATTATCAATACGTTAGAAGTATAGTCAATGAGCTTTTATTGGAAGGCTTGACAATATTTTTTTCTTTTTTCAAAGCATAAATGCTCAGGCTTTTAAAGTTTTGGACATTTACCCGAACATTTTATCATTACTTATATTATTATCATAAACTTAAAAGTAATTTAAATGGAAAAAAATAATTTCATTGAAACGTGAAAAATCTTACCTTAGTATGTTAACAGAGCATAGTTACTTGAAATAAAAGCATACGAGTATCCAAAGAGCACAAATATCACGTACACACACAAAAATGCACTGTACATTACATACGGAAATACGCGGCAAAATGCGAGCGGCCAAACGAGGAAAAGTATGTCAACAACGACAGGTTGCCACTATAAATCGAAGAAAAACAAACTTAAATGGCGTGCCCTTTTTTACTGGAGTGATACTTTGACGGATATTACTTTATTTTAAAAAAAATTTTAATATAATCCAAAACCTTAATGAATTCATTACAATGAAGTGGTTAAAATAATAGTAGTTATTATAAGAGCTATGAATTAAGGCGTCTTTAAAACAAACTTTAATTCAAAGCGTAATTTACTGCAAAATACCCAGCTTTGCCTGCAATCTTTGAGTTGAACCGCAACATTGCTGCGGTCACTCGTCTGGTGGACTAATTCTACATTAGTTACCAGTTTGTTTGGCTCTCTTGGCACCTTTAAGAGGTTTTCCGCCTCAAGCTCAGTTACTTCCTATTCCCGGCTGATGAGTGCTAAAAAGCACGAAACTGCAGTCTTCGGATGGAATGACTGAGCAGGCGTCGTATTTTATGTATTTCTGCCTTAGCCCTGGCTTAGGACAGTAACTTACTGCAAAATACCTAGTTTTGCCTGCAATCTTTGAGTTGAACCGCACCATTGCTGCGGTCACTCGTCTGGTGAGCTAATTCTACATTAGCTACCAGTTTGTTTTATTCTCTTGGCTCCTTTAGAGGTTTTCCGCCTCCAGCTCAGTTACTTCCTATTCCGGACTAATGAGTGCTTAAATGGAATGACTGAGCTGGCGGCGTATTTTATGTAAACTTTAATTCATTCTATTTTTCCTTGTAGTTATTTTGCCAAATTCAAACATGTTATTTTGTATCGGTCTATTGTTTTTTCAGCTTGATTGTCCATCTTTTGATGTTTCTGTAAGACAAATTAATATTTTTTCTCCCGAATTTTGAAGTATTCGTGAGATACAGAACACATTTACCTCATTGCTGCACCCTAACACAAACGCACTTCAACATATAGAACAAAATTCGGTGTGCAAAAGAATCCCGGTAAGTGCGCCAATTGCTCTAAGGACGTTGGCGCAATCGAAAGTTGTTTTGTTAATAGTGTATCTCTTATAACTAGTGTGTGTCGTAAAATATTGTCAAGATTAGCATTGAAATTAATATACTGATGCACCCTGATTGGATATAAGGCTGAATAGTTTTCAGAGCAAAACACTGTAAGGGAACTGGTGCAATCATAAATTTCTCTCGGTCAAAGCAACCGTTGTATATTAAAAACTCAATCAAGAATTCGAAAAAAAGTCAATAATCAAATGGCCTTCGACTGAAACTTACACTGATTATTTTTGTACTCCAATCGCTCCAAGAGGTGCAGCAATGCAAAGTTTATAATTATAGGTTTTAAAAGTTGCACTACTTTTGATAAAATAAATTATTTCACATTTCTCACATTGTTCAGAAATTTACCAATGTATCAGGATAACTTTGCGACAAGAAAATAATGCATTTTAAATGTCTTTTTAAACAACTATATCTTAACTTTGGATAATTTCACATCACTTTAAGAATTTGGCTTAAGTTTTATGCAAACATTTGCAAACACACTATTAAATTATGCATGTAGCAGCCAAAACTAGAAAACTTGTGAATCACCCCAAGTTTCCAAAACGACTGCAAAACCATCACTTTCTGTAATACCAAAAGCTCCATTCCTCTTCGTTTTTAATTGAGAGTTTGTTTATCGCAACCTATTGCGTTGTTTTCGCCGGACTCCTTTTCTTTTCTCAGCACAGTCCCCAGACGAGTTACTCATGGTCAGTAACCCGTAGTCTGCTTGACCGCGTCCGATTTCTGCGTCATTAACGAAGGTGCGAATCCTACGTCAGTACCGAACTCCCTTGCTCAATGCTTTCTCATGCGTGTGGCTCACATTGATTGCGCGTCCAATGACTATTAGTGTAATGGTTGTGGCTCTTCATTCTGGTCATCAGAGCTCGGAGTGGAAGTTGCAGATCTCTCTCTCACTGGAAAATGATCCTTTACTTCATCAACAATGATGAACATTATGTGAGGAAGAATACGGAAACTTCAATTCAATCTAGTTTAATAACGGTCGTTAAACAAAAGGTACTAATCATTTAAATGGATTCGCTGCCATTCCAACAGCCTCGTAGAAGAGTTTATACGTGCAATACTGTTACGGTTTTTTCATTTTACCTTAGTGTGTGTTTAATTTTTCATGGTTCATTTAAACAAATCAACACAAAAATTTATTCAAAACAAAACAAATAAATAAGTAATAATAAGGTCACGTTTAAGTCATCAAAGCTAAGTTAACTATGAAGTGCAATTCCATAATTGCAGAGTATAAATACAGATGGGTGATTCTCCAAAAACCTGACATTTTCCAATCACATTTTTTTTAGATACCTAGGGGGCTCTGCTCCCTGCTCGCTAATGCTCACCAAACCCCGAAGATTGCTTCGCAATCTTATTTGATTCGCAAAAATTTAAATCGTTAGTTAAAAAGAAACAGATTAAAAACGCATTGCTCCCTTTGGATCAATAAGCACCCCTTCCCTGGGTTTCAAAATAACTTGTACAGCCGTAAGGGCTAAGAACGCCTGAGCATTGCAAAACTGCAGTTTTGTACGTTTGAAAAGTTGCTTTCATATTCGTGTCTCTAGTAATATATTTTGCTCTTTAGTTCAGGGCTTAAATTGAGTTGCGCCTAAGATTTTCCGTTAAAATCGAAACTCTTAAAGTTTGTGAATGAGAATGAAAAAAGCGAATCGAAAAGACGTAACTATGGCAACGTCAAATAAAACATCAATAATTTTAATGGATATGAGGTTATTCGAATTCGATTTGTAACGATTTGTAACTTTTTACTTTTGGAGATAGAAGCCCAGTTTTTCCACCATAGGTCGAGTTCGATCTGAAATTTAAAAAAAAGCCGCTCTTTCCAGTGGCGTCAAAAAGAAAACTGTAGGAATATTCCTTCGCTTTTTATTGATAGATTTAATGAGGAAATTAGTGCCTAAATTTTAGCTAAGCATAAAAAAGTTTGAACTAAAAACCCAAATAAGTCCCGCCGTATTTAAGTTAGAGCAATGAAATAAACTACGTAGAACATGGAAAATTCTACCCTTTCCAAAGGTATATAATATTAATGTGTGCAAGTAATTTTTTTCCCCCTTTAACAGGCATTAATAGGCAATTTAAGCGAAATTTGAGCTTAAAAAATTAACTACTAAAAAAACTAATTCGAATTTTAAAAAATAAAACCTCATGTGCGCACCCCCTGGGCTCGAAGTAATTTGGTACAAAATTTCAAGGCTGAAGGTGCTATGGATCTCTTGGACGCAGGTTCGCCACAGACTTCCTTACAGAATTTCTTTGAAAGCTTACTTTTATTTACTATAAAGAGAAAATGTTGAAAACAGTTATACTTACTCTTTTTGTTAGGAATTTATTAAAAGAAAAATAGAGGGAACTCACTTTAACTATGTTACACCCTCAAAAGAGGGGGTCAAATTTTCATACAGTAAGAGACTGAATGACAAGCAGCACCAAGAGAGATACAAAATGAATTTTTTCATGGGTAATAAATGTAACTATAGTAATGAAAGAAATAACTGAAGCCTAAATCAAAAAGCATGGTTATTGAAAGATACAACAAAATTTATGTAAAACCTCCTTTAACGGACGCCCCCAATTTCTTCGAGTACAAATCCCACATAGGTTTTTCCATATTATTCACTATGAATAGCTTACACTTCGAATAACAGATATTCATTTCAACGAAAAAAAAAAGTGATTGCTACATTAAATTTTTCTTTGAGTTAGCCATATACAGTATGATAAAATTTACAAAAAGAAAAGTTACCTTCTCATTACCTGCGAATTGTTTTATGGTTCAAGAAATGCAAACATAAAAAAACTAAAAGGAAATCAGGAATATTGATAACAAATATTTTACTTTTAATTTAAAGCAACTACGAAATTTATAGCAACTTCACTAACATGTTCGAGCAACATTTAGATAAACAAATGTCTAACCAATAAATCTCTTTTTGAACGATTCGTCTGAACAACAACAAAAAAAATATTACATAAATTGAATTATTTCACTGATACATTTTTTTTATTTATCAAATGCCAAATTTCACTTCAATCAATCTTATTTTCCAACTAATGTATTGGAAATAAATCCTTTTATTCTGCGAGATGCTTTACCAGCGCTTGAGAAATAATGCTAAGAGACTGATTTTTTTTAGGACAGGAATATGACTTTTTTTAGGACAGGAGTATGACATTTTTCATACAATTTGCCTGTTGCGTAGGCCCAGGATTATATTTAAGGTTAATTATGTTATTTTTCTATTCTAACCTCTTAGTTCAACCACACACTATGAGTAGAGTTAAAATTTTTCGTTTATTTAAAACAAAAATATTCTCCAGGAGAATGACAGCGGAAATGTTACATACCCAATTCTTGAACTTCAAAATGTTAATGAGAACAGCAGACAGATCATAATGACAAAATACTCAAGGAATCCAACAAAATGGTGATAATAAACAGTTTTATAGTACAGTAGATTAAAAATTCCTTTTTTTAATCTATATTAATTGAACTCATTCGTAGGACAGTAGACTGACATAAAACCTGGGGTCAAAGTTTAAAACGATGTACCTTGATGATTTAAATAGCTTAATTTATTTAAAGAATGCTTTTTTACACCTTTAAGTGTGCTTAATTTTGTACTACAAATTGAATTTATGAAATGTTGATGTAAAATTTTTAAGTAATTTAAGTTCATTTGAAAAACGGAGGGAAACACGCCAAAAATATGACTTTCTGGTTACTTAAAAAAATTTTGTAGAAAAAACTAAATAGTTAGTGTTTTATTAAGAGTAGAATAACATCAGATCAGTTTTTCTAACTATTAAAAAAAACGAAAACACTTTCTGAGTTAAACAATCTTTGTGTTAGGCTACTGGGATATGATATTGTTAAGATTTTGAAGAATCACCCAGATATTCATTACAGAACTTGCAAGATAGATAAAGACCAAGATTAGCTCACTATTTAACACGTAGAGACTAACTAGTAACATTGGCGACTAAGAGTATGAGTATATTTTGCCACCTGATAATCACTTCCTCAACCTCACCTGCGCTATAAATTATAACTAACGCCATTAACCTTTGTCCAAACTGATAAGTCGAATGTTTTAATAGCAATTTAAAAACTAATTTGTTGTTCAGTTATATTTTTTGGTTTACAAAGAAGTGGAGACTCTTACATAACGGAGCGGCAACTAATGAATTTGCTTTTCCTTACAACTAGCGACCAAAAAAGAAATTCCTACATTTATCTTTAAGAATAGGAACATAGGAAAGCAATTTGTTTTCACACGGAAGTGATAGGGATGTAAAACTGTTCTATAAACAGGGCGCTGTGCGATGATTTTTTTTTTTTTTTTTTTTGGATAAAATTGAGATTCTGTCGCAATTCAATTACATTAGGAAAATATACTTCACTAATTATTTGTATTTGATAATCTATAAAAAAAATTGAACTTGGATAATGTTTCATGGTCTTTAAACGGTTCAAAGATAGCAGGAAAAATATCTAACTGTCCTTACATAATTCAACAATTAACCCTAGCGACTATTCGGGACTGGAAGGAATTTCATTCGGGAAAGCTATCTATTCATGATACACTACACTTTCATCATCATAAGCTCACATAATCAACAGCTTAAGAAAATTAGAGGAAAATTAAAAGGAGATTTTTCAAAAAAAGTGTCATGCAAAGTGAAATCGTTTCATAATGCGCAGCATGTGTTTACGTCCACATAAACATCAAAAACAAATCTCATTCATAGACAAATTTAATGTAATGCGCTCAGAAAATGCCGAACTCAAAATAAGGTGAAATGACAAACAAAAATAGTAATTTGATTCGAGTGCCTCAAAAATGTTACCAAAGTGAGAAAAATTCTTACATCGAGCCTCATAAAGAACCATTGAATAATGATGCGCTTGAGGCAGTTTTGAAAGAATAATTTAGCATTTTTCATTAAGAAATAGTTTCAGAAATACTTCGGAGATAAAGTTAAAACGATAAATATTTTGAAATCCAATTTAGCTCCGTGTGCAATTTCGGAAAATGACTACGAAAACACACTTTAAACTCAAGGTAAACTTTCATTTTCCCCGGCGACGTAAAAATTCGATTCATAAGTGAATTGTTGATGTAAATTCTTCGCTCGGCCAAAAAAGGAAATTAGCTGGCTTCTTTTTGGATTCTTCGAAGTTCTTTTCAGCCAAGTCTCTATCGCGATTATCGATGGCGGGAGCGACACTTGAGATTCTTGCGTGAAAATGGAGGAATCTTTCCGCAGATTGATTTAATTAAGTAGCCGGGAAAAATTTATGAGCTCGCCTTCATTTTTCATGGCATGGTGGAATGGTATTCACAGAGAGAGAGGGAGAAGAAATGTTGCATCGCGTGTAGCACCTTGTAAAGAAAATGGCTCGGAATGGCAACTGGGCTAGCAAGGACATTCTGTTGAGCTTATCTCTCAGTGCATTAAAAATACGGGAACTTTGGGCAGAATCGGATATGAAGCTTTCTTGATATTTTTCCACATCAGTATTCATTAAGTTCAAGTGCTTTGAATGTAATGCAAAGTGGGGCTCAACGATTTGCAAGTGTTTCTTTTTATTTCCTTTTACGAAAAAGGAAGCATTGTATTCGTGAAAAAAATTTCACTCAAAAATCAGCCTTAATTTCCATTTTGTTCACCCCTGAATGAATGTAGAGTTTTTTTTTTTTTCAACCCGACCACACTTGGATAAGTACCTATAAGAAAGTATAAACCCCCGAAATATCCATTTTGACAATTCCCGAGTTAATTACAACGCGTTTCCTCGTGACGTCCGTATGTACGTATGTATGTATGTGCGTATGTATGTCGCATCACTCAAGAACGGTATGTCCTAGAAAGTTGAAATTTGGTACGTAGACTTCTAGTGGGGTTTAGTTGTGCACCTTCCCTTTTGGTTGCGTTAGGGTGCTTCTAAAGAGGTCTTTTGCACCTTTTTTGGGGGGAAATCATTGTTAATTTCGATGCAAACTCAAGTGGTGTTATAATTTGGCGGACACTTGGCGATATATCGCCAGTCTTTAAGTCGCCAACTTGGCGAAAAATTTGGCGATTTTTTTTTTTTTTTTTTATCTTGTTTTAATCTAGCCACTGTTGGTGATATTTAAAGAGTTAACTATTGAATCACATTAAAATTGCCAATATTGGGGAAATAACATTAAATTGGTGTAAAAGGAAGTCATGTGAGGCACACATCAGCTCGATTTTTCTTGCATCTACTTTCTCTCTTGTAGATTTTTTAGATTGGGCTGGATTTGTGAAATTAGTTTCAGAAAAGTGTTTTTCTCCACCATTTGCGCAAAAGATAACAAATTAAAGAATATTATCGTCATCATAGGAATTATTGAGTGGAAAAAGTTATTCATTATATGCTATACATACTGGATGTTCCAAAAGTGAATAACCCTTTGTACGAAGTCCTGGTGGTCTATCCGAATGAGCTAATAGAGAACAATATTTCAGATGTAACTCGAGATTATAAAGACTTTAAAAAACGCAGTGCTCACTGTTACGGTTACATTGAGCGAATTTTAGAATTTTCCAATAGAAGCACGCATTTTTTTTTTCTTTCGTAAATTGTTTCACGTCATGAATAACCACAAATGGCGTTGGAACGATTGGCGAGTGATAAAAATTGCGCGTTGGCAAAATCAGGGACTAAACCGGAAAAAACACTCTTCCCAGACTGCGTTCTAAAAGCTTTCCACAAGCAGTGCTTCACACGTAATGTTTAGTGATTGGTGCTTCAACTTTTGTCTGACCCTATGAGTAATACACAGTTTGTCGAAAATCATCCTTTTTCGTGTTGTCATTAGGGACGAAAATTCTAAAACTTGCGAGAGCTTCAAAACAGCAGTTTTTGCCACATGCTAATGATTCTAACTACGCCATTTGTATCCTTTCAATGCGCAGATCTGTTTGAGCAAGGGAAAAAAGGAGAGTTGCAATTTGAAAATTTTGAAATTCGTTAATTGTAATCGTCACTGCGCCGTATAAAATGATCATAATATAGAACGCATACCTTCAGAAAACTGTCTAAAATTTTAATTCGATTAATTCAGCGTATAGGGAGCCAGGACTTCGTGTGTAAGAGAAGTTAATTTTAAAGCACCTGGTAGATCATTTCAGAAAATATTTGGGCAAGCATTTCGAACCGCCTTCCTTTAATATATCATAAAAAAAGGGGTTTTTTAAACAGCCACTTATGAAAAGTTTAAGTGGAATAGTCTCTGAGCCCCTTTTTATAATATCATAGAATAATGTGCTAAGTTTTAAGGACTTTAATTTTGAAAAACATTCCAGATCAGGGGAGAGCTCCAGAACCCCTCCTCGTAAAAATCTTCAAAGTTTTTCTGCAATTGCGTTTTTGGAACTGCAAATTCGGATAATTGGAGGGGGGAGGAGGAATTGATTTTTATAATGGCCTATAACCGTGTTTTAAGGCTTCAATTTCTACAAATTTCCGCGGAGTCCCCTGCACCCTTCTTCCCCCTAACATCACCAAAGACCGTTTTTAATCTCGTTTTTAAAACTACAAGTTTCAAAATTGAGTGATTTGATGAGCAAATCAAATCAATCAAATTGATGATTTTTTTTTTTCTATTGTGCCCCCCTCCCTCCTCCCTGCCCTTTAAAATTAGTTTCTAGTTGCGCCACTGTTATGTGTTGTGTTGTATGTACGTGTGGGCATATATCGTTACAAGATTAGTTTTTTTAATTCAAAAAATGTCTTCCCATTGTTACATAGAAATTATTACTTGCTTTAAATTACTGCTCATGTAGTTTAAGGAAAATGTGACAAGTTATCAATAATTTAAAGAAAATAAAAAGAGTTCGATTTTTTTTTCTTTGTCTGCATAAAAATTCCGAATCTGGCCCATGAGTTCCGGCAGATTCACATGTAGTACATCCGCATGTAAATTGCTAAGAATTTTTTTTACTACTTTTTTTAATTTATTAATTTTAGTTTTTTAAAATTTAGTTTACCTATTTTTAATTTATTTACTTTAAAGCGAATACTGAGATGTATTTTGATTTTGTTAAAGTTAAGTATAATTTAAATTCTTTACATATTTCTTTGATCACAATATTTTACACTTTTGTAATTTGGCCTTGCTTAAAATAAAACTAATGTTACTCATTCAAAGTAATTAGTTCTTGAAAGATTAAAAATAATATTACTATAAAAAATATTAGATTCAAATTGCTTTTTAAAATTCATTTATTTTGAAAAGCCAGGGGGTGAAATTGCCTTCCTTGCAGCCCCTTACCGGTGCTGCAAGGGAGGCGTACTGCAGCACCGGAAAGCATACTGGACATAAACGTGAGATTTATAATTTTCGTAATGCATTTTGTAGCTTTCCCCTATCTGATTAATTAATTTTTTTTTCAAAGTCAGGGGTTTAAAGTGTACCACTCTGCCGGCAATTAATGCAATTAATTTTCTTAGTAGTTTAAGTATTTAATAGGTTGTCCTGTGTTTGAAATGAATTTAATTTTATTTATTTAACTCAAATAAGATTTTAAAAGTTAGTTAAAATGTTTTTAAAATTTTTTTTTTTTAATTTTTTTTTTGGGGGGGGGAGGTGATTGCACTAATGATCTGGCCCCCTTACTTTTTCAAGGCACGAGTCGCCACTAGGAGTTGTTATAAATCACATTAGTTATTATCTCTGACGTCAGTAATTTGTATTAATTCAAGACACAAAATCAACTTCGAATCGCAAGTATTTATAGCGATGGAATTTCAGAATACCAAGTTACCACTTTGTAATTACAATATAAAATGTAAAAATTGAAAAGGAGAAGCAAACATGGTGGTGACGCAAACGTTACTTTTCCTATTTTTGCTTCGGTCGAAAATAAACAAGTTACCAAGCTTAAGTAACGCACCTAAAATGTAAAAGTAACAATTGATGATTCATGTTATTCTGATTTTAGCTCAGAGAGTTTATGATAAATATTTAAACGTATCACATTATTTCAAAGCCACATCATACAAAACTAAAAACATGCGAGCACGCAAAAGTAGAAAAGCAGGTCGCAAGTAATTCCTAACTATAAAATATCAAAATTTAATCTTTACTCTAACATTCTGCTAAAATTAGTACATTTGAAAAATCTGAGCATCCCACACATACAAGATGGGGTGGGGCGACAAGCATGTAATCACCAAAAAACTAGATCACACTACTCAACAACCACATTAGAAACAAACACTGATGTAAGATTACGAAGTCAACAATGACACAACCCCGCCCATAAACACACACTATCCCAACAATGAGATACCCTCTCTATTTCACGAGTCAACGGAATGGGGACGGAATTCACATTTCGAAACGAGTGACTTTCACTCTAGGGGAAGAAAAATAAGATGCCATTTCTTCCACAAAGGCAGAGAGAAGAAAAACTTATCGAGGTTTAGATTCCGGCTGCTCAAATATTATGACACTTCATATCCTAGAACTGTAAATAACAAGTATTTTGTTGCGGGGCAGTGGCATCACTTCATTCATTTTCCATGAGCAGACGCCCCGAGATCGTGGGGCGGAATATTTTTTTCTTCCCTTGTCGGTGTTGTTTAGGAGTAAATGACGAGATAGGGGATGAAGAAATGACACTTTCTTTGATGTTCTGATCTCTGAATGTTTTGTTTGTGGATTATGTTTGATAAAAATGGATTTGTTAGCTGTTGGTATGGATGGAAAAAGAGTGTTTCTTTTAATAAATGGAGTTTTGTGGCAAATATTCTTTTGTCGGGCTCATTTGAATTTAGAAAGATTTTTCACGTTGAGTGTGACATTTGTCATCAAATGTAATATGTCCTAATATTATTAGATGCTTGGTTGCATTTAAAATTTTTTTTGTAATAATAGTTTTACAAATTTGTTGTCCTTAAAAAGGGAAGGAGAACTTGATATCTATATCTATCTTTCTACCTATCTATTTATATATATGACGGTTTACTTTCGTATAAAAGTCTTGCTGTTTTAGTACAACAATCTGCTATCTGCTACTGTTTATATGCATGTAACTTCACAAAAAGTCCGTAATCCAACTTGAGTATGAACGATTTCAAAGACGTCTGTCACAAAGATGAGCCCAATGAGTCAAAGATAACATCTCTTATCGCAGTCAACATCTTTTCAAGTTTTAGTCCTTCCTGTATAGCAATTAAAATAGTTTATATCTTCAGTTTTAGTTCAGTTTAGTTCATTTTGTAATAGTTTCATTATTGTCGCATTCTTGTGAAATCAAGCAAAATACTCTCAACAACTTGTTGCAGTCGGAGGCCTTGGAGGGGAGAGTGGATTTTTCTGTAAGAGCTATCCAAATGAAAACTTAGAATTCAAATTGTTCAATAATCTAATCATCTTTTTCATTTCAACACTGCTAATTTTTCCAAATGCATTGAGCCTTATATTGGTCCCTCTCTTTATTTATTTTCTATTGTTGTTGACGGAAAAACTTTCTGAGTATGAGCACATACACAGTGCGTCCAATAGAAAAGGTGACTGACTTAATATTTGCGGAACTATTAGCGCTATCTATGAAAGAATGATTGCATTAAATGCACGCACATTTCAATTATTATCTGGATTAATTTCAAATCGTTGGCAACATCATTTGAAACGTGATAACGCAAATTCTAGAAGAAGTCACTTGACCTCGGTCGGGGAAAAAAAATGGAGCAGCGCGCTAACATTCAATTTTGTTTTAAATTGGGCAAAAGTGACACAGAATCTTTTGAATTGATGAAACTGTTTATGGTAGTGAAGTACTGAGTCGTAAGAATGTTTTTATGTGGTATGCAAGATTTCGTGATGGTAGAGACAGCTTAGAAGATGATCCAAGACAAGGTCATTCAGTAACAGCTCGAAATGATGAGAACATTGAAAAAGTGGTCGAAATCCTACGAAAATGATCGTTGTGCCTCTACTCGACTCATCAAAGAACTTACTGGCATACCTAAATCCACTGTCCATCTCATTTTAAAGGAAAATTTAGGCAAAAGGAAAGTCTGTGCTCGCTTTGTACCGCACACATTGACTGACGAGCAAAAACATTGCAGAATGGAACACTGCAGAGACATGCAACAAGCGGCCACTAGTGATCTAAACTTCATGGCAAACATTGTAACTGGTGATTAAACCTGGTGTTTCAAGTATGAACCACTCACAAAACGTCAGAGCGCGGAGTGGAAGAGCCCAGAAGAGGTCAAACCAAAAAATGTGCTCATGGAAAAAAGCCGAATCAAGACTCTCCTCACAGCTTTCTTTGATTCGAAGGGTATCATCCATAAGGAATTCATGCCAGAAGGTGAATCAGTTAATGCTGCTTACTACTTGAATGTTTTGATGCGTTTATGGGCGAGAATTTATCGAGTTAGACCTGAATACCAAAACCAAGGGTCATGGTCTTTTTTTTTTCATGACAATGCGCCAGCACACAAAAGCTTGGTTGTGCGTAACTTCTTGGCCAAAAAAAGTATTGTGGTGCTTGATCACCCTCCTTATTCCCCTGATTTGACTCCAGCGGATTTCTGGTTGTTCCCCAAATTGAAATTGGCAATGAAAGGCAAATATTTTGCCACAATTTCAGATATTCAGGCAGCTACGACGGCGACATTGGGGGCAATTCCAAAAGATGGGTTTGAAAAGTGCTTCTAAAAATTTCACGACCGCTTCCAGCATTGTATTGACTCCCAAGGTGTGTATTTTGAATAAATCATCTTGTAAACTAGAAAAAACTTATGTCTTGTACCTTATTTAAAATCAGTCACCTTTTCTATTGGACGCACTGTGTATGAGACAGTGAGAAGTAAAGGGATGTAAATGGCAAAATTAAAAATTTGGAGATAACCAGTAAAAATAGTAGTTGAACCTCTATTCTTTCATGAGGCAAGAGATAGTACTAGTAGCTCTGATAGGTGCTGCTACACAGCATGCTTTAGAAAAAAAAGTTCAATGAAAACCTGCTCAAAACCTTACCTTTAAACGCATTTTACCCAAAACATGAAACTGTCACCTTACATCCCTTTTGCTTCTCACTGCATCATATAGTTTTTATTTCAATAACATTTATCACTCTGATCTTGCTTTACTGTATTAAGTTATAAACAATAGGCCTAAATTAGAATTTTGAAAGTTTGTGTTCTATTTTCCGAAAAACTTCTGTAGTACCATTACTTCTGTAGTTGAGGCAAATCTAACCTGGCAGCGTAGTAATGTTGTGATTAGGATCTGCTTAACTTTCACAATGCTGCCAGTTTACGTTTGCCTCAACTACAGTTAAGTTGAGTTTGTTACAAATGAACAGTGATGCCTTTACCATGACATAAATCTCGCAACTGTGAAGGGTCCCTACGACAATAGGGGCCACGAAAGAGATCCCAAAGTGCACCTAATAAATGCGTCACATAGTTTTCGGACAGACGAAAGGAAACAAAAAAATGTGTAGCGACGGATTTCTAAACTAGTGAATCCTAGTGAATCCGTCACTGTGAATAATCAATGGTTATTTTACAGTTGCATAAATCTCATGTATATGACTCACGTGCAATCAATATTTCCAAAACTAACAGTATATGAAGCTCATGCGTGTAAAAATACGTCATAAGATTCGCGAAATCTATAAACGATGCAGAAATAATCTTGAAAATGGCATTGCTTTTTTATTCCTGTAATCAAAGAGTAATACTTGAATAAAAAGAACATGAAATAAATGGAAGGAATTAACATAAAACCTCTGTGAAAACAAAGAACGAAGTAACAATCAAGCATACGAAGAAAAAGCTAAAATAATTTACGTTTCAAAAACAACTTTTGAGATGCAGTTTTCAAAACTTTTCGTGCAAAATAAATACATAAAGTTTTTATCTACGCGGAAAAAATATTTTTCATATTTCTGTCCTCTGATAAACATTCTGCAAACTTGGAGAAAAAAATGCGTTGTAAAAAATCATCATTTGAAGACGAAATGTAAAAAAATGTTAGAAAGATTCTTAATGGAAGATGAAATTTGAGAAAAGCTTTGCGGAAATCAGAATTTTTTGCTGAAAGTTGCGGAATTACTTTTAAAGTAAAGCCCGGGTCTCCGGTTTAGTAGAAATTGTATCGTGATGCTTGTCCAAAATATGTATTTACGCACTTTAGTTTAAAGTTTTAATATTAAAATTTTAAATACGCAACATGGTGATGGGAGTGTGCATCACGTTAAACTAACACTTTAGAAATTTACATTCATTTAAAATTGTACAATTAAATGTGAAAACGTTACCATAGACGAAAGACTGTTATTTAAGTTCAATTTTTAAACAAAGATAAATTTAATTGGAACTGAAAATGAATCTTCATGTAGCCAGCTTTATTGAACGAATCATGGTGCAGAACGTGAACTAATGCACTGAAAAATTTTGTAGATTTTGCAAATAAAAAAAAAAGACACATAAAAAGTTTCTGGATGAAAAAAAAAACACAGTATGGTTGTGTTTTACTGCATTAAAATTTTTTGTAATGAATGAAATAGTTCAAGTTTCATTTTTGTTGCGATTCTCTAACTAAACAAAAGCAAAGCAAATTGGGTAATGATAACTTCCGAAAATTAAATTGTTTTACGCATGAAATCTTTTAGTGCAAGTGAAGTGTATTTTAGTGTGTCCTCCTGGCTCTGGTATACAAGCTTTGTCTTCATAGCCGGAGGAGGTGGGTTCAATACCCGCCAATGCCCAAGGTGTTATTCTGCCGCGTGCAGGCAAAAGGCAGTAGGGTAGACCGACCAGTGAGTGAACACCACCCAGTGAATGAACAGCGCATCATTTTTTAAAAAAATAAGCTTCCAAAATTTTTTTTTCTGAATAAATTCACTACAAAAGCGTTCTTTATTGATATTCTAAGCTATCTGACACCTGATTGGTTACTTTGGATACGTATTTTTTTCCTGGAAAAAATTTGAAATTTTTACTGCCGTGAATCGTTTTTTCTCTCTTTCAAAATAATAAGGCTAGTTTCGTGCTAGTAATTATTTTGATATATATTTTTTTTATCGATAAATTTTATTTTTTAACTCTACGAAAGAAAAATTAAGTATACATATTTAGGCTATGGATTTAAATTGTTTCAGTCTATGCAGAATGCGTAGATTTTCAGGTAGAGGGGTGTTCAGTCAATGGGTACGAAAAATTGCGAAAACCCAGTGAATGAACAATGGCAAAATTTCTTTTGATTTTAAAAGAAATTTGAAGTTTCTTTGAGATTTTCATTTCCGTACTTTTTTGTAATGCAGATAGTTTTATATGCTTATTTATTTATGTATTTTATTATATATTTTATAATTTCTTTATTTTTGTTTTTGCAAACAATGCACTTTTTACTGAGTTTTATCTTTTATCTATCTATATCTCTATCTGTATATTAACCTACCTACCTACATCTATCTTTCTATATCTTTATTTCTCTTGATGGATAGACAGGTAGATAGAGAGATACAGAAAGAGAAATATATATACAAAGAGAGAGAATAGATAGGTAGATATGTATGTATTTTTGTATATAGATAGATTGATAAATAGATAGAATAAGACATAGAGATAGATATATAAAAAACAAGAGGTAAATAGATATATAGATAGAGAAATATAGAGATAGAGAATAGGTAGGTAGATAGATAGATCGATAGATTTATTAATAGATAAATAGATAGGCAGTGGTTAATAGATAGATAGGTAGAAAGAGAGACTAATATAGAGATAGATAGCTAGGGTAGAGAGATTGAAATAGATAGATAGTAGATATATAGACAGGTTGATAGATAGACAGGTAAAAAAGCAGGTAGATAGATTGATAAATAGATTGATTAGGATAACAGATTGGTAGATATTTAGATGTACAGACAGATAAATAGGTAGATAGTTAGGTAGACAGACAGATAGATATAGATAGGTGAATGCATTGATAAGGAGATAGTTAGATAGGTAGATAGGTAGATAGATAGGTAAAAAAGCAGGTAGATAGATAGATAAATAGATTGATTAGGATAATAGATTGGTAGATATTTAGATGTACAGACAGATAAATAGGTAGATAGTTAGGTAGATAGAGAGATAGATAGATAGATAAGTAGATAGATAAGTATATATATATATATATATATATATATATATATATATATATATATATATATATATATATATATATATATATATATATATATATATATATATACATATACATATATATATGTACTTATCTATCTATATATATATATATATATATATATATATATATATATATATATATATATATATATATATATATATACATATACATATATATATGTACTTATCTATCTATATATATATATATATATATATATATATATATATATAGAGAGAGAGAGAGAGAGAGAGAGATTGATAGATAAGTAGATAAATTGATAGATAGATAGATGCAGATAAGTAGATAGATAGATAGAGAGATATAAAAAGATAGATAGATAGATATAGATAGTTATATAAATTGATAGGTAGATAAATAGATATAGATAGTTATATAGATAGATAGATAGATCTCAAAGAAACTTGGTTTCTTTTTGAATCAAAACTTATCATGTTCATTTTGGGGTCATTCTGGATCAATTTGTGTTCATTTACTGGTTCGAGGTGTTCATTCACTGGGTCGTTGTGCCATTTTTTCTTTAAACACCTAAAAAAGTCGGAATCGGTACCATTTAAGTGCCCGCGATTTTTTAGAGATATTTACATAGATCAATTAAAATGTTTTAACTACTACGATCTGTATAGTATAGAATTTAAAATTACAAGGATTTTTAGAAAATGAAATTGTGCTTAACTGTTCATTCACTGGTCGGTCTACCCTAACTGCATTTTTTTTTTTTTTTTTTTTTTTTTTTTGCATTTTCGTCATCTATTGTACATTATCTTTATTGTACAAACTCGTCGTACTTTGCTGAAAAAAAGGAGCGAAAAAGGGTCTAATTCCAACATTTTCCTATCGTTAGTATTGAATCCAACACATATTTCTTCAACTATCTCGAAAACTCATTTCTGCAGATACTGCCGTTTACCTGCACATGGCAGTGTTCCTTTCTCTTGGGTTGTAGATTTACCTCGTGTATTTCTAGAGGCAAGGCGCTTTGTGCGTAGTCCTCCATATACGTGAGGCTGCTAGGGCCGTTCCACGAAAAAGTTAACCCTTTGTCCTGCACGTGACGGTACATGTATTTCACTAAAAGTCAATAATTTTAATGGGAAATGACAAATGTTTTTGCTTAAGAAATCACACATAATTTTGTAATTCGTTAAGCAGAAAAAAATTGTCCATTAATATTTTTAAGTATTATTTTTAATGAAATGTATGGGGCATCACGTGCGGGACGAAATTACCGTCTTCCGTGGAATAGCCCTTTAGCTTCTGCATCTTTATTATTATTGCTAATAATAAAGCTCTGTCCGGATCTCTGTCTGTCAGGCTCTCTCGCTGTCCGGATCACTGTCTGTCAGGCTCTCTGTGACGCGCATATCGCCTAGACCGTTCGGTCGATTTTTATGAAATTTGGCACAAAGTTAGTTTGTATCAGGGGGGTGTGCACCTCGAAGCGATTTTTCGAAAATTCGATGTGGTTCTTTTTCTATTCCAATTTTAAGAACAAAATTATCATAAGACGGACGAGTAAATTACAAAATTATAACGTGGAACCGTAACATGGGCACAAGCCGATTGGCGAGATACGAAATTATCATAACGTGGAACCGTAACATGGGTACAAACCAATTCGCGAGAAAATTCCTCGAACATTATTTGTAAACATACAGGCGAACCAAAATACCTTTTTATTTTTCTATTACGGGCAAAGCCGTACGGGGACCACTAGTGAATAAATAAATAAGTAGTATTGAGTAACAATCAAAACAAAATCAAGCAACATTGAGCACTCTAAAGGGACTAACATTCCTCCGAGATTTTCTGCTTAAAATTTTTAACAATCCTCTACTCTTAATAACGCTTTTTACAAATCACTAACACTTCCAACAATCCAAGTTTCACACAAAAGATTAAAAATACTTACGAACTACAATGATCCAAGTCAAAAATGAATACGCGACAAATCCTAACAGTAAATATTCATCGTCTTTAAGAAAACATTTTTAGTAAAAATCCTTCACCAGCAGCGTTACACCTGAAAGTATGTTTACCTCAATTCTTTCTTAGCAAATTGACTCTGGGACGAGACATAATTATGGATCGACTCTCTGAAGTGCTTAACAAGACTCGCTGCAATAACGTAAATAATAAAATAATTCAACCCGAAAGCGCACATGTGTTTGAAAACTGAACTTTAAATACTGCTTGATGAATACGGATTTCGGGTCGATTCTGAGATGAATGCTAAATATAAATTCTTTCAAGCTCTTGTTTTTCATTCTCTCTGGCTCATAATATTTATTGAGCGCTTAATTTGGGGCATTTCTCACCTGGGGTTAATTAAAATTGGGGGAGTTAATTAATTTTCCGGCGCATGAGGATGAGATGCCTGTTAATATTTCTTTTGAATTGTTTTGAAAGTGTATTTAGCCTAGAATATGTCTATTGACTGTCTTTTTAAAAATGAAGCAAAAATAATTTTCTGCAGCCAATTTAACAACAAAGGCTCGGTTTTACGAAGTTTTTGCATTGTAATATTTCTTTCAACGAAGGATTGTTTCATGAAATGAGAAAATCTATTTATGGTTCCATATTTCTACTTCTTTCTTTTTCAAGCAATATTTATACGTGTTTTGCTGAAGTTAATTGATCAACTATACAATTGGATCATCTATAATATATATATAAATGAATGTTCGTCTGTATGTCATCCATGAACTCAAAAACTACCCGGCAGATTTGGCTGAAACTTTCACCGTTTGTTATTTTTGGTACTGGGAATGTTTATAGACCAGTTCGAAAACATCCGATCGATAGTTCCTTTTTTATTCCAATTTAAGTCACAATCCATTGGATAAATACGAATAAAATTATGGGCTGCAGAAATTAATTCGCGTGAAAGATCTCATTGATAAGAAGTTAGCTGTTGCCATTTTTCTTGAGTTTGAACAAATAAATTCTTTCTTTATTGTTTTATGGCTTTTCATGCAACGGGGGATTTAAAACTTTTTCTATTTGATATTTTTAGCGATTGATTGATCTTGCAAACTGCGTGAGTACAAAATTTGAGTATAGTCACGGCTTCACTTGATACCTGGACCGATTATTATGAAAATTGCTATATATATGTATTTTTTCACGGAGAAGGTGCATAATATGCTCATTGAAGCCACTCGCCACCAGGTGGCACTGCAGAGTAGCAACTTCTGCCCCGTTCAAACGATTGTCATGAAAATCAGTATAATGATGTATTTTTTGTTGGCGTAGCAACGCGCGTCGGGTATAGCTAGTAGCAAATAAAATTATAAAGTCATTTGTGACTATTTCAGTCCAACAAATACTTTTAAGAAAGTCACTGTAGAGTCTTCCGTTACATTTACACCATGAGATACGTGCTGAACTTGAATACGTGCGGCGTATTTTAATCATTTTAAAAACGCAATTTTTGCAATGATGATATTTTAAATTCTGTTAAAAGGTCTGCGCTGGAGTTTTGTCAGGAATATTACACTAAAATCTTTTTTAACGATTTATTTATTTTTATTATTATTATTTTTTTGACTGATCCACTTTTCTTTGAAGTTTTCGATAGTTCATTAAAGTACTTTAAGACACACTTATTTTAAAATTGAACCACTTTAAACGCAGTGTCTTGGGAACACTTTTCGCACATAAAAATTAAATACAGTTTGATCTAAAGAATGAGCTGGAGGTGGAAAACATCTTAAGGAAGCCAAGGTCTTCGAGTTGAACCAAACCATTACTTTCGGTCCCCCGTCTGGTCAATGTTAATTCTATATTAGCAACCAGTTTGTTTGGCACTCTTGGCTTCCTTAAGAGGTTTTCCACCTCCAGTTCAGTCACTTCCTATTCAGGGCTGATGAGTGCTAATAAGCACGAAATTGCAGTCCTCGGATGAAATGACTGAGCTGGTGGTGTATTTTATGTATTTCTGCCTTAGCCTTGGCTTTAGGGCGATAAATTCGACTGATTTTTAATGATGGAAAATAGCCACACGTAATATTTTTCAATTTTTACTTCGGACAATGTCGTGGCAGAAACACGTTTTCTGTATACAGTGCATGCTTATTAATTAGCACTGGCGGCTGGTTTTAAATTGTATTCAATCACTTTGCAAGATTTGTTTAAGTAGGGTTGGAATATTAGAATAGGACAAACTTGACATGAGAAAATTGAAAAGTATTACAACAAAGAATAGAATGACACAAGACTCGAAGCATAAATGACATTTTCTGAATGACATTTCAGTACTTAAGAGCGAAAATGACAAATAATGAGTTTTTCAAATATGATATGGGGGGATTTCATACAATATTTTAAATTTAATACAAAATTTTAATCTTTTAAATGCATTTTTTTTTTTTTTTTTGCAATTGATAATTTACGAGTGATTTTTCTAAGGCAGCATTGTAAAATATCCGGCAAATAAATTTAGGTGAATTATTATTATTACTAGAAAGTTGGTCGTCAAGGTATGACGGGTGAAAATTGCTACTACATTTGAATGAAGCAATTGCCTGTTTGGGGATATTTTGATAGTTGAAATTTTAAAATTAATACTAGTGATTTACCCTAAACTCTAGTAGATAGCGTTCATTTTTTTCGTTTCTTCATTCCCCTGAAATGACACAGTCAAACACATTATCAAATTATCATGTCGTGGCGCGAGTTTCATTATTGAAACTCACGGGTTATTCGATCACTGGCTTTTATTCATATGAGGGGTTTTTTTTTCGTGTGTGTGTGTGTGTGTGAAAAAAGATAAAAGTAACTTCCGCATGAAGCATTCCAATACAAAATAATATGTTTAGTTTATGCTTCATAAACTACTCTGGCAGAAAATTTGGAAACAAGAAATTAAGAAGAAAGGCATCTGCATTTTTAAAACTTTCAAAACTCAAAAGAAAAGGGAAATGACATTTCAGAAATTCATGTTTAAAGATTTCATCATGATATTCAGTATTATTTTATCCTTAGTTTCAGAAATCAATTTTATTGAGACTTTAATAAAAGAATGTCCCCAATGTATAATTTATTATCATGCAAGGGAGCTCTATTAGTGTCAAAAAGAGGAGTTGCTCCCTTTTTGCACTAAGAATACAAATGATGCATTTGGCGCATCTTTCTACCGCGTTTCCACGTTATGATTATTAAGAAGCGAATTAAATATTACGCTCTACGCTTGCTATCCACCATAATGTTGCCAATACACGTGAGTAAAGATGCGAATCAAATATTTTGCTCTGTGAATGGCAACAGTGAATGGCATTTCATCATTTGTGATGTCATGGGCAGAAGCGTAAACAATGAAAACGCACCGATTAAAGTAACTTTTTAAAAATATTAAACTTTGTCAAATTATTTAAAAAATAGTCAGATCTAATGTTTTTAAGAATGCTCTTTTAGAAAAAAATACTTTTAAAATTTTGGAAACTACCCCATTCCGATAATTTCCTGTTGTTAGTATGGAATCTAAAACGTCTTTCTTTCAACTATCTCAAGAACTCATTTCTGCAGATAATGCGCTTCACCTTCCCACGGCAGTTAAAGTGACAGTAATTGTATCCTTTCTGTTTAGCCAAGTTTGTCCTATTTTTTAACCAAACTGTTGATGGTCCTTCTAATTGATTTTCACGATTCGAAGACTCGTTTTCGAGGGGGGAAAGCTCGCTATACCTGCAAGACGCTTCTGCCCGACGGCAGCCTCCTTCGGCGGCAGCTTTGTATTTCCCAATTGGCCTTGACAACCAACTAACCACAATTTGGAGATACTCGCAGAGTTTGGCGTATATAAGTTTCAGATTGGAGACATTTCAGACAGACGTCTCATAAAAACCCAGATGTCCATTTTCTGTTCGAAAGCTTATAAAAGTCCCAAATTTCAGCTTGTGAAAATCCCAAATGTCCCATTTCGTGTCAGAAAGCTCATAAAAGTCCGGGATTTTTGCGTATAAAAATCCCAGACATTCATTTTTAATCAGACGACCCGGATTTAAACCCGACGACAATACCCAGATTTAAACCCACAAAAATTCCAGATGTCAGGTTCCGGGTAGACAACCCATAAAGGTCCCTGGTGTTCGGAAGAACAGAGACAGAGATATGTTTAAACAGTTTATATTATTTTAATTACGTTTCTTAATCACAAATAGATGTCATCGTTTCACGAACACCAGCAATCCTACCAGCAACAGAAGTATCAAGAAGCAGTCCAGCAAAACTTCGCTTAAAGCACTCTAAACAATTGAAATTTTTTTCGGCTTTGTTCGTTCACTCCTTACATTAGCCTCGAAAAATTCATATTTCTGTATTGATGTTAAACTGAACCGCTTTTCGCATGCATTCTCCGTAAACTGTGCATCGTTGTTTGACACAATCAATAAAGCGTGACTTTTAGAATGACAACATTTCTGTGTCAACAGAGAAACAGACTGCTGCCTAAAAATGGTTTTCACTTATGTAAACATGACGTGAATCAAAAATTACTGTTTACTGATTGCAGCTACAGCAAAATTGATGGTTTTCGATCAAGAAAAATGTCATTCACTTTGGCATTTCTGTTTTATGCTTGCGGCTAGGCAAAATAAGTAATCTAAAGCAAGATTATTTTTGTTTATTTTTATGCCAGTTCAAGCTCGAGTTAATAAAGACGGGACTATTTTTTCAAAACATTACGTTCATTTTTATGTATTTACATAATAATATTATATATTTACATAGATTACATCAAAAGCAGCAGGACTAGATACTTGTAAATCCATTATGTGTAGATTTTTTTTTTAACTTTAAAAGAAATCGCAGTTAAATATATTATATTCAAGAGCCTACATCAATTTTAAAGGCTTTCCTTCGGCTGATCTAAAACCGCTATATATATATATATATATATATATATATATATATATATATATATATATATATATATATATATATATATATATATAGGCCGACGCATCAGCTTAAGCTTAGCCATTTTGAATCGGATATTTTTCATAGTTGCGGAGCTAGGGTTACCAAAGTAAAGTTTCGGGTTTTGCCAAATTGGCCAAAAATAATATAATATTTTATTTAATAAACAATACACGCCGTCGCTGATAATTGCTCGCATTGAAAAATCACCAAACGAGATAAACTTGCCAGAAAAGACAACCACTCGAACACGCGCTCTGATCCAAAATGGTTGACCTTAAGCTGATGCGTCGACTCGTTTATAGGGTCCTTAGACTGATCTATCCGCAGCACAAAACTTTTTCTGAAAAATAATATCAATTACATTTTGACCACGGATTATATGTAATTTGGCAATCGACCAAGTTGAGACGATTCCATCTGAATGAATGTAGCAGGCGAGGAAGCAGTATAGCTATGCGATTTTGGATGCACACGTTTTATAATGTCACTAGCGCCTTATTAATTTACTGCATTCTCTAAAATAAAATGAGAGAAAACAAAAAGAGTTTCCATGAAAACAATAAAAAGAAAATAAAATGCTTTAATGTCGTCTGGAACTGTGAAAACGAAATGGTAAGATCAAAATTATGTTCTAAAATTATGAATCAATTAATTTTCGTAGTAGAATAAAGATCGAATATAGTTTAGATTTTAAAAAAATATATTGCCGTGAACAAATTGCCATTTTTACAAAACTGCATCTAAATAATTAAGAGGCAAAATCGCACATCTGCAACGAACAAACTACAACCACTGTAAACTAATAGATGCGTCCATTTCCGCCAATAAACCGGATGTTTGCCTTTCCATATTATTGGTGGTCAGATAGTGCTCATACTTTTTCTGTTAATATTTCCTCTACCTCAGTTTGGAAGATTTTTCTGTATCAGCTGCGTTAACTACGTAAAACGTTCCTTTACTTAAAGCTAGTGGTACCCGCACGGCTTTGTCCGTAGTAGAAAGTAAAAAGGTCATTTGGTTCGCCTGTGTATTTACAAATAATAAATATCTCGCTAATTTGCTATATTCATTTGCTTGCGCATGTTACGGTTCCATGATAATTTCGTAATTTATTTGTCAACGTTGTGGTAATTTGCTCGGTAAAATGCTCTTAAAATTGGAATAAAAAAAGAAAAAAATCGAATTTTCGAAAACTCGCTTCGAAGTGCACACTCCAATACTACAAACTAATTTTGTGCCAAATTTCATGAAAATCGGCCGAAGTCTAGGCGCTATGCGCGTCACAGAGATCCTGACAAAGAGAGATTCAGATATCCAGACAGAGAGAGATCCAGACACACTTTCAGCTTTATTATTAGTAAAGAAAACGATGCATTTGCACATAATCGTTTCTTTAAAAATCATGTCAATCATCCATAGCTTTCCTTTTCGCGCTGAAACTCTTATATAAATATTGCGTTTAGAAGCTCTATTGGTAACTTATAGCTTTCTGTAAACTTCAATATCAGTGCTTTGCTACTTTTCTTTCAGAGCTTTTATAGAAAATAGAGCTTCTAAATTGTTTTCCTTTCATTGATTGTACGATTTTGTCCTCAACATAAAAAACTTTCCGAATATCGATTTACTTCCGGAAAGTTTACGGACATTTTTTTTAAAGGAATAGTAAAATTCAGACATTTCAGATTTTAACCCGCGGCACTAAAAGAAAGATAGTTGAATGTTTGCCGTTTCTGCGCATTTGTGTGCGTGTGTCTGTCTGTGCCATTTTAGATCCTAAACGAATGAACGTACTTTGATAATTCTTTTTTTTTTTTTTTTTTAGTAATGTTATTTCATCGAGAATGTTCTTAGCTATGTCTCATCTGTGAAGGAAGTTATTTAACGAAGAAATTAGTTATAAAAAATTAGCACTTTTCGCAATTGTGGTTATGAAAATTTACTTCCGCATTTAAAACAATCGAAAGGACAAATTTTTATGCATCTGATGAAATTTCTTTAAAACTTCCAAAATAAATAAAATCTAAATTGTCCCCTTATTTTAGGACATTTTCAAATACAATTCTATGCCTTAATTGACGGAGTTGGTAACGAATTCACTGTTGGCACACAATCTAAAAAACCCCAATGATTTAAATTTTTTATCCATTGTCACTGTCTTTGTGTTAACAAATGAAATGCAGTTGAGTCTCGCCTTAGGTGAGAGATGCGTTTCAAGATCCCTTGCGTAAGTCATAGTTTCGTGTTGTGAAAAAGGTTATGTCTGCCAAATTTTTTATAAAGATAGTTAATTAATTTAGTCATTTGTAAATACTTCTCCAACTGTTTTCTACCATTTCGAAACTATATATAATCATTTCTAACATAAACAAGTAAATATTTAATGTACTTTAAAAAATCTGTATTATTTAAAACAAAGAATTGCTACAATGCACAAAATCAATGATCAATGGGAGAGAGAGAGAGAGAGAGAGAGAAATGAAATAAATAGTAAGGTACGTAATGTATACAGTAACAATAAAATTCAGCACTATACAGTAGATACAGTAAATATATTTATAACTTAAAAAATGAAGAACGTGATTGTTCATTCTGCGCAATTAGTTTGTCTCCCCCCCCCCTCTGACTAGGGATTGCAATACCGGACCAAAAATTCAATACCGGTATTCCGTATTTATTAAAACGTAATACCGGAATACCGGTATCAATACCGGTATTTGAAAATTCTTAAAAAATGCTTGAAAACATATTAATTCTTTGCCACATTTTGAAATTTTGTAAAAAAAAAATGGTATTATTCATGAAAAGTTATTTTGAACAAATGTAAAATGAAGGAACAAATGTCATAATAAAAAATTAATAAGAGTAAAATCATAATGCATCTATTGAATTGTTTCTGAGCCTAGAATTCATTTCGTGCTCAACTTTCTAACAGTTCTTTAGAAAATACTCTTTTTGAATTCACGCAGGTCGGTGGTACTGTTAACAATGCGCGGTACACATCCTCTAATTGTCTAGAAGTTCTTCTTCTTCAAATAAGTCGGTCTCTTGCGTGCTATTTTTGGATAAATCCTTTTGTGTGTATGTGTGTGTTTCTTTTGTATTGTGTGTATTATTATTACTTTTTTTTTAATTTACAGCTAGCTGTAATTTCTTTCCGAGAACCCATATTTTTAGAATATTAACATCATTTTCTCTTGAGCAGGAGAGGTTTGAGTTTGATTTTTATTATTAGTCCTCTGGTTTTAATTTTACGATAAGCCTGACTAAATTTAATCTTGTTTGTTTCTCTTATTCGTTTTCGTGTACTTTTCAAAATTCTTTACAATTATAATGATGTAAATACCTGAAAATAGGTTTTAAATGAATATGCTTAACCTCTATGCAAATTTTCAAGGCACTATATAATTTCTAAATGTTATATTGCCAAGTATAAAGCTACATATGACAACAAAACAATACCAGTGACAAAAAATGACATTTGTTTTACTAACAAGAAAAAGATTTTTGCCGAAATTCCGAACAGTTGAGACAAATATTTAAAGAAAATATCATGAAGTATTACTGTAATTGATGGTTGGAATAAATTTTTCGTAGAACAAATACATTCTAAATTACACTCGAAAAAATGAAAACATGGTGCACAAAAATGCGATTCATCTCACTGTCTAATAATGAAACTATAATTTTGCAATCTTTCCGCATTCTTTGCTTTATGATATTTTATTAGTTCGTGATTTTGAAGCCAAATTTCAACATCAATAAACTGATTTTGGTTTTGTATCATGGAAAAAGAAATGTACATTGAAAATATAAGTAGATATTTAATGAGTTAAATTGAAAATTATTTAATTAAAACTATTTGTTATTTTCAAATTGCAATACCGGTATTTTACCTCAGAAAATACCGGTATTGCAATCACTACCCCTGACAAATCATGCACAACAGGCATCGCGCTCTAAGAAGAAGAGCAAGAAAGAATGATGAATCGATATTGTGCTTTCTGCCAAAATTATCCTGGTAAAAATTTTCGTGTTGTGCTTGAGGAATTCGCGTTAGCTCAAAAATTCGTTACTCATAAAAAAAACCTCGCTTTTTAGCCATTTCACGTTAGTCAAATCGCGTTGCAGCGCGATTCGACTGTACTTGTGATTGACTTTAGTTAGCAAAGCTTTGAACTTTGAGTAAAACTTAGTAGTTGTGATTATCTTTCCTTTTCCGTATTTCCCCATGTTATCTAGAAAACATTTTAATATTGTTACGAGTACAGCCACTTCAAGAAATTATTTAATGACGACACAGTTCTTGAGAAAACACAGGAGATTTATTTACAACTCTGTACACGAAATATCGTAAGTAACTGCTAAATTAACCATAGCAATTAATCAAATATCAATTAACACCGTGAACTCAATGGTCACACGCGTATTTACATCAAAATACGCAAAAACACAGCGCAAAGGCTAATACACACTTTCCAGAGCAACGACTGAAACGAGACTGACTCATTCCGCCGCCGGCCGTGGCTATTTATAAATCCTAGAAAAATTTCCGCAATATTCCATTCAGAAATTTTTACGAAGTTCTAACAATTTCTCATATTTTCTTTTTATTCCATTCACAAATCGTATCATTCAGAAATGGCGTGACCATATACTTCATTCGAATGTAAGGGGGATTGTATATTCATTACAAGAAACTATTTACAGGTTACTTTACTAAGATAATTTTAGATGAAAGAAAATGGAATAAACGCCAAAATTAGCCAGATTACAACAAATTAATCATAAAAATAGTTAGTATTTACAGAACTTGTAACAATATATTCAAATTTTATCTATGGTCTGACAAAAGTAGTAAGTTTGCTGAAAATCTTTCTCTCACAAAAAAAAACTTCCACGTGAGCTTTCTATTTGTAACATATCCTCAAAATGTTTTTTACATTCAATGACAAAGAAACAATAACTTGTTTGCATTCTAATAAGTTAAAAACGCGTGTATTTAACAATTTTTCAAACTTTTCTTACAGATTCCACAAATTCGAACAAATTTATAAACTGTTACAGAAATAGTTTTGAAAATCCTAGTTTACCGTTAAAGTTTAGTAAAAATACAACAAAAAATTTCATTACAATGTTTCTCAACACAGTTTATTTACAAAATAGTGCTCCGAACGTGTCCGAATACCTTAATTTCAGCTTTGCTGCTGACGACGTAGAGGATAGAGGACATTTTTTCGCACGTTGTTTTTCTTCTTTCTCTTTCTCTCTGTCTCTTCTGTTCTTCGGTGTTGTTTTCCTCGTCACGAAGAGTAAAGAAACAATTTTGGACATAGAGGCGTGTTTTGTCACAGCGGTCACGGTAATACGGATGAATATTTTCGAGTGCAGTAAACTCTCGATTATCCGCGAGCGGATTATCCGCGAATCAATCAACAGTTAAGAACATGTATTTTCGCAGTAAAAAACAAATACCATTGGCTGTTGTTGTTGTTGTTTTTTTTGTCGAAAATTGTAAATTTAAACACAGCGTTATTTGTTTTATTTATTAATTTATTTATTGTACTTTCTGCATCTTACATACACTAGTTCTTTATTGATGTTCAGTTCTGTTGAGCAAAAATACACCTACATTTTTACTATATCTCTACATAGTATAAAATGAAGTCTCCAAAAAGCGTCTGTGTGTTTGAACTCGCAAAGCTCGAGAACTACCCGACCGATTTGACTGAAATTTTCATAGTTTGTTCTTTTAAGTCCTGAAAAGGTTTGCAGACTGGTTCGAAAAAATGCGATGAATAGTTCTTTTTTTTATTCCAATTTAGGCCCAATTTTCACTTAAATTCCCGAATATGGGGGTGAAAAATTACTTACACATACAGTGGCTCCCAAAAGTCTTCGTACACCTACGACTTTCAACGAAATAGGCCCCAATCCATTGGTTAGAATTAATATTTCGGAATAGGTATTTAATTATAAGATCTATAATCAATTTTTAACAAAACTACATGAAAAGTTTTTAAAAAATATTAAAACTTAATTTTTTAAAAATCAAAAACCAAAAAGTGCCAGAAATTTTATCTCACAAAAGTCTTCGTACATTTTATAAAATGTCTATATATTATTGAATAATCTAACTTTTGATTAAGTTATTAATTAGTAGAATATCATACAGTATTCATAACACCTTTTAAACGTCTGGGAATAGATTTCATTCTTTTTCTTTCTTTTTTTTGCGTAATTTCTGAGTAAGTGTTCTACCACACTTCGAGTCTTAAGGTTTCTAGCTCTATTTTCGTTTTAAAGCCCTATTTTTGTAATCTAGCATCCAGATATCTCTAAATATGTTACATTAAGTTCAAATTTGGAGATTGAAGATGTATTTTCTACACTTTGGGACAATTTTTGAGGCACTAGACGCAAACGTTGAAAACCGTGCGCTTCTTCTCGTTATCTTGATAAAAAACAAAGTTGTTTCCAATAACCAAATTTTTGGCTAAGAGTTCATAATTGGTTTTTAAAATAACCAAAGGAACAGCATGATTCATTATTTCATCAAAAAATTACAAACTACCAAGTCCTGATGCTGATATGCACCCTCACACTAGAACACCTCCACCGTCCTGATTAACTGATCCAAATTAGTTCTTAAGATTAAGTTCCTAATTTTTTCTTCTACTTACAGTTATACAACAATTTAACCAAAAATGCCGAATTAATTTTTATCTGTAAGTAAGACGTGATTCTAAAACGTTTTTACCTTATTTATAATTGATTTTGCGACGAAAATGGTAAGCTTTCTGTTTTTCGCACGACCAAGAAAATTTCTGCGGGAAGAGGTCCCATTTAATCCAGCTAATCAGAGAACTTGGCGAACACTTTTAGGTGAAAATTAAATGTAATATGTTTCATTTAACTCTGCAGAAACTTTTACAGCACTCAAAAGTGCATTTTTCATAAATTTTTTAACTTTAAATCTCCGATCACGTTTTGTCAACTTTGCCGGTTGACCTTTTCTTACCTTGTTTTCGGTCCGATTCCTTTCTTTAAAGCATTTTATCAAGCACTTTACTATACAAACAAATAAATTAACTAATTTAGAGACATTTCAAACCAATTTACCACTACTGTGGGGGAAAAAATCAAGTTTTGAATGGTGTTTGCGGTTTTTTACGAATAGCAGCCATTTTACACTAATAAGCACGATATTAAGGAATAAATAAACAGAAAATTAAAGCCAAATGACTTATAAGGGTCAACACAATGCAAGAATATTAATAAAACAGCATATGATAATTTTAATCATGAATTTATTCGAAAATATTTGAGTGTACGATGACTTTTGTGGCGTGTTATTTCTCTATCTCTTCGTTTTCTGACCCATTTCAAAAAGAAGATCCGTCAATATTTTGGAAAATAACCAATGAATTGTATTTAGAATGATATAGGAATGATGTGGAAAAATAATGGACTTCATATTCGAATTCAGTTTTGAGTTATTTTGGTTTTACTAAAAAATTTCAAAGTGTACGAACACTTTTGGGAGCCACTGTATTAATATTATGTATCGTTGGAAAGAGTCGACATTCCGCGTTCTATGTAATTTGTTTCAACGCTCTAACTTAATTACGGCGGGAGTTATTTGCTTTTTTAGCTTGAATTTTTTTAGGCTTAGTTGAAATTTAGGCACTACTTTCTTCATTAAATCCACCAATAAAAAGTGAAGGAATTATCCCACAGTTTTCTTTTTAACACTATTGGAAAGAGCTGCCTTTTTTACTCCAGATCTAACTCGACTTAAGGTCGAAAGTTTAACCCTCTATCTCCATTAGAAAAAAAAATTTACAAGCGAATTAAATTAAGTTCAAAAACCTGTTCTCTATTCAAGTTGTTAACCATTTTATATTGCGTTTCCACGGTAACGCTTTTTGAATCCATTGTTTTTATTTCCATCTTTCTCATTTTCAATTCTTAAATTTATTTTATTTTGTGTTACCATGGTTACGCCTTTTAAATCCATCTTTCTCATTTTATTTTAATTTCTTAAAAGTATTTTAGTATCTGTCGTCATTGTTAGCGGGGAAATTTTGCATGATGGTTCTTTTTTTCTTTCATTTAATCCTGGTTATTGAAAATACTTCACTTGACACAATGGTTTTTTTCAAGGTAGCCCGGGCAAAGCCGGGCAACGCAGCTAGTTTTATATATTTTCACTGTTGGAAGAAAGTATTATGTATCAATACAGCTAAGTTTTTGAGGAAGGACAATTTTTACTTTATTTGTCCCTCATTCTAGCCTTTTTGCGGTTAATTCGCGACTTTTCTTATCCGCAGCACTTGTTGTGCCATCCAATTCTGCGGATAATCGGGAGTGTACTGTATGATAGATAATGGAAAACAGAATCTTTTGTATGATCGGTTTTTTTTCCCCCTTTCTTTGGTTCAGTTAGTCTCAAAAAATGAGAAATTTCTAATGAACACTTGTCCTTTATTTAACATTATTTTTAGTTGCATAAGTTAGACAGACCAGTGGATGAACACTTAAGCACAAAATGAGGTAGTGAGAAGCAAAGAGATGCAAGTACCGAAATTAAAAATTTGGAGATAACTAGTCCGATTGGTAGAAGAAACTATCTTCTGTTTTGGGACAACAGATTGTACAAAGAGTCCTGGTTAGTACTGTTGTGTAGTATGATTTATAAAAAAAAAATCAATGGAAGTCTACTTAGGATCTAAACTTTAAACTCGTTTTACTTAACATTTTAAAATGTCTGTTTACATCCCTTTGTTTCTCACCGTCTCCCTTTTATTTTCAAAAAAAATTTTCAGTTTTTAACATCATTAAAAACTGAATCATTTGGCACATGACAATGAATACATTTTGATTGATGTATTTAGTCTCTGTCTGTGTATGTTTTTTTTTTTTTTTGTTTTGAAAAAATTACGGAACTTTTACGGTTCCGCTTCAGGTAGTTGAGGGGTTGAAATGAAAAAAAAAAGGGGGCATCAATCCAGGCGATGAGCAACCCCAACTAGTGGACCAATTACTAAACTTGTTGAAAGCACAACAGTACTTTCTTGTCGTTTTCATTTTGGAAAGGTAAAGAATGAAGTCATGACGGCCTTAGACGTAGAAAAGGTTTGGAACCCTTGATGAGAGTCGGAACCCTGTATACGCGTAATGTTAAATTGCAATACTTTGTGTACCTTTTTCTCAAAAAGTTTAAATGATAGAAATTTACTATTTTTACAGTGTTTTCAAGAAATGTCTAACATTCTACTGAAGTGACCTTTTATTTCAATTCTGTTTATTTCATTACTTAGTAAATTTTAACCAACTGTCACTTTTTAAATGAAAAAAAAAAACCGACCGTTTCTGACTTTAAAAGCAGCTGTTTAGGAAAAAGTAGATTTTTTTTCAGCTCGCTGTTTTTTGATTACAGACTTCGCAGACCATTGAATTTAAGAAACAGCAGTCTGTTGCAATAGATGTGAGTTACTCATAAAGCCGCTAATTTTTAATTGGAATAATAACAAAACTTAACGACATTTAAAGCCGTAGATCTACGGCACTTAAAATTTTAAAAAACCGAAATGTTTAACCCCTTTTATTAATTTACCATAAGCAAAACGTAAGGCTTATATATATAAAGCATAATATATGTAAGGTATTATAAGAAGACATCATTGGAAAAACGAGGACAAAATCATTTGTTTCGCAAAAAGCCCCTGATTTACTCTAAAATCGAATACTCCTTTCAAATTTGTACCTAAAAAAACGTGGTCAAAACACCTTCACTGCCTTTAAACACAACCTGTTGCAAAAAAAGAAAAAAAAACAGCGAAAAACCATTAAAATAGCTAATTCCAAATTAAATAAACAGAGATGACCCCCGCCCCCAAGGAGTGTTGGCATACTCCTCTGAAATGCTACGGAGTACTCCTGCTGCCCTAAAAAGTTTCAATTCGCGCCATCTATCCCCCCCCCCCCTAAATTCCTCATGAACATCCCTGGAATAATAATAAAAGATAAATAAAGCCATGGATTTACGGGAGTTAAAATCTTAAAAAGCTGAAGTATTAAGCCCCTTTCATCATTTCCAGAAAACAAAACGTAAGTGCTAAAGAACCGTAAAATGACATCATCGAAGAATTAAAAACAAAAACACTTATTACGCAAAACGCCTGTGAATTTCTCCAAAAGCGAATTATCCTTTCCAATTTATCGAAGTCTCGACCCCCCAAGAAAAAGAGGTAAAAACACTTTCATCGCTTCCAAACACAACCTGTTGCAAAAGAAGCGAAAAATAATTAAAATAGCCAATTCCGAATTAAAATGATCAAGAAAGACACCCCCCCCCCCCAAGGAGCGACGACGCACACTCCTATAGTGTGCAACGAAGTACCTCCTCCCTCCCCCCCCCCCGCAAAAAAATAAGAGAAAAAGACTTAAAACATCCCTCCCCCTAAAAATTTCAGTGTGCGCCTTCGACCCCCCCCCCCCCCTCTCCTCATGGACATCCCTGAAATGAGAGCAAAAATTTTTTATGCGGTTAATCTACGGCACTTAAAATTTTAAAATGCCGAAATCTTAAGCCCCTTTTATCAATTCCCTGTAAGCAAAACTTAAGTGCGTAATTACCGTAAAGAGACATCATTGGAGAATCGAAGACGAAACCGTTTATTACGCAAAAAGCCCGTGATTTACTCCAAAAGCGAATCCTCCTTTCCAATTTACCGAAGTCACGACCCGAAAAGAAAAAAAAAAGAATGGCAAAAACACCTTCACTGCTTCCGAAGACAACCGAAACCTTTTTCGCCGAAAGCCGGCGCGCGCCTGCCTAGTTCCCCTGTCGGCCAAGAGAGGGCGTTACGGCCGGGGCAAGCGGCAGACGATCGCCGATTGACGAACGAAACCCTTCTTCAGTCGGAGTATTGGTGAGAAGAGCAACGGAGAGCGCGGAAATACGAAAATTGGAGAACTTGCGGAAGAGATTATTACTTGGATGTGTTTGACGTTACAGAGCGAAAGAAAGGGAATTTATTGCTGCAAATTAATGCTTGATTATGAGTGACGGCACGAAGAAGATTTAAACCGATTGGTGGAAAGTTGGCATTGATTTTTAATTTGGTTATTGTTTTATTTTCTGTGACTTTCACTGATTTCTAAGATGATGACATCGTTGCGGAGGATAGATATCATTGTTTTGATTATATCAGGTAGGAAAAAATTTTTAAATAGTTTTTCCTTGTTTTATTGCATATTTGAAATTTAGACATTTAAATAACAATGGTGCCTGAAATGAAGTTTAAATTTTTTTGGACAAACAAGTGGGAGCGTGTGGTACATCGTATTTTAGTTTGCAATCAGCTCTTATATATTAAGAGATTTATGATACTTAGTCATTTTCTTGGTATTAAGAGAAATTGTTGATTTTTTTGTAGTGCATTGCAGATCCGTCATTTAGGTGGAATCAGGGGAATACCCCCCCCCCCCCCTGCCGGCTTTTGAAAATCAATGTATTTTGCCTATATGCAGGTGCGGCTTTTTTGATTTTCAAGGCTGTGCATTGAATATATATACCCTTTGATTCCTCCCTCCCCCCCCCCCAACATACACCTTCTGAAAGAATCTGAAATGAAAGACCTGATGTGTAGTAATTACATGTTTAAAATAAGATTTTAATGTTTTGTCTACAACTTACTGCACAAAAATATCTAGTAATGTCAGTTATTTCTTCCCACATGAAAGAGTTTCACTTCCTTTCCTCAATCAGTTACTTAAACTAAATCAAATAACGTTATCAGTTGAGTAGTATTCGTATCGTAGATGCATGCCACTGATGTGTTATCAGTGGTGCTAATTTGCAGATTGCTTCCTTTTTTCTTACAATCGATGAAAAACTAATTGTGTTGCAACATGCTGCAATTTTGTGTATTATAGAAAGTGAACTAAACACTGGAACTGAATAGTGGCAAAAGATTTTATTTTATGCACTTGAATTTGTTTTTTACATTTCAATCCTGCGACATGCATATAATGTTTTCAATGTTAATGACAAAAGTGCGATGTACTTGCTTTGTTTCAGAGGTTTTTTTCATTATTTTACTACATAAAATTTTTGGAAATAATGCAACTGATATTTTGAAATGCCACAAGAGCTGAAAATTTCACTATGTGTAATTTTGCTAAGAAAAAGACTGGTTTTCTAAGTTAGTGAGAGACAGAGTAGCAGCAATGGATATTGCACCCTTTGTTTGTTTTAAAATTGGGGGGGGGGGGGTTATTAACTGCGTCTATCCTTATTCACGGTAAAATTCGTTAAAAAACGTGACGTTTTTCTTTACATATTTTTTTTAAACAAATCCTCTTTTGAATAGTAATGTAAGCTCAAGACAATTAGCTCTCAAAGATAATTCTTTGAACTCCGGCGTTTGTGAACCGAAATTTACGATTGCCGTTTCCGAAAATTTTGGTCAACAACATTCTAAAACTGAAATTTTATCGAAAAAAAATTTTGAAAGTTTTTTGTTATTATTATTTTATATGCATATTTGAAGAGCTTTTACGGGAGGGGCTGAAATTTTCACACTGTCTTCAGAAAATTTAACTTGAGTCCACTTGCACCCCTGCGTTTGAACAGAGAATCCTGAAAACTATAAAAAGGGACACGTGTCTATTATATTTGGCGGCGAAGGATCTGTATATTCAAAGAGTTTCATATCACATTACTAACATTTACGACATATGATTTTATGGTTTTAATTGTTGCATGAATCCGTTGTGGCTCCATTCTATAAATTTAATTTTAGTTTCTAAATTTAGCCCTTAGCAATTTAGAAGTTTTGACATCTGACATGTGCGATGAAATTGATTCATTTTCTTATTAGTGCTGTGCCGTATCTTCAGATTTTTCCGAATTCGGGCAAATCGAATCTTCCGTATCTTACATATCTTCCTTCAAATTTTTATACCGGTTTCCAACGAAAAAAAATGCAGAAAAAAAAATAAATTTTTGTCTCCCTAGAAGTTGCCGCCCGGAGCAAGGGTACCCGGCTTGTTGCTCCTTTGATCCGGTATTGAATAAGGATCATAAGACAATGCTTTGATGTAAAACGCCTTTTTTTTTTCATATTATATCGTTGTAGCTTCCATGTGATATTTCTTACCCGAATTCTAAGTTTCAAATATTTTGTGCTTGTGAGGATGAACATTGTAATGGAAGTTTTGTGATGCAATCTACGGGGCTTTAGTCACCATTGTAAAATTTTGTTATTGAAATACGATTTTGATAACAAAAAGATTTTAACCAAATGTTATTGGAACCAAATAGTTCCAATAACGTTTAAAATTTTGTGTATACATAAAATCATCAAAGCTAGTCTTGAGCTAAGTGGGAATTTATACCATGAATTGAGCATTGAAAATTAGATTAATTCGTCGCTTTAAGCATCGATAACATTTTAACCTGCATGGTTGTATTTTTACACATCAAGTACAAAACGTTTTCCACCAGCTCTACATCAGTCTTTTAAAAGCCGCCAATGTCAGATTAGATCTATGTTAGATTAGAAATAGTCTGAAAACAAAACTTTGAGTACTAGTTATTTCACATGAAATAAGTTTTTCATTTCTAACACCATAAATTTAACTATGGTTTTATATACTCCGGGATATTTAATTAACATCACCCGCCTTCCCTGATCATTAATGAGGAATAGTTAAGAACCTGGATTTAAAATTTAAAAAAAAAATGTTAGAAAAAATGCTTAGCAAGAGAAAGTTTATTCTTTTTTTTAACTGCAGGTCACACTTAACGATATTGTCTAAAGCGCAAAAAGTTTCTGGTACTTTTAATATGTCATGGCCTACGTGAATTATGCTATCATTACAAAAGCCGCGTTTTCCTTTCTATTGACTGTTTATCAACGTTATTCTTTGAGAAACATCCACACAATGAAGGAAAACTTCCGAAAAGGCTTTCGTCCTTGCAGCAATGAAAAGGTTTTATTTCATTTTCTAACAAGAGAACAAGAAACTGACCATGGATTGACTATGTCAGACAATTGAACCTTCGATTTCACCTGATGCAACTGCTGCCTTTCGATATTTTGGGAAGACATTAACATATAAAATAATAACAGAGGAGCTAGTAAAAGTGGATTTTTCGATACTTTGAAAGTGGACGTTACTTTTTCTAGTTGTCTTTCTCTTTCTTGTTTTTTTTTTTTTTTTTTTTTTTCTGAATCAAACTTAGCTAGACGTTTTTTAGAAAATGTAAAACGTGTAGAAACATAAAAAAATCAGAAGGTGCTAACGGATGTATCTCTTGCGCTCCATTAGCGAATTTCAGGCATTAAAAGTCGGAAATGCGCTTAAAAAAATTAATTTAGCATATTTTTACGCTTTATTTTTAAACTAGTGGTACCCACACGGCTTTGGCCGTAGATGAAAAATTAAAAGGTCATTCGGTTCGCCTGTATATTTAGAAATAATGGATGACGAACTTCTCGCCAATTGGCCATATTCATTCCCATTCCACGTCATGATAATTTTGTAATTTACTCGTCTATCTTATGATAATTTTGCTCCGGAAAATGTTCTTAAAATTGAAATAGAAATAGAATAAAATCGAATTTTCGAAAAATCCCTTTGAGGTGCACACCCCCATGCTACAAACTGACTTTGAGCCAAATTTTCATGAAAATCGGCCGAACGGTCTAGGCGCTACGCGCGTCACAGACTACCAGACAGAGAGACTTTCCGTTTTATTATTAGTAAAGATAAGGATGAAACTTTAGGATTCTGGAAAATGAGGGGAATAAGACAACTGAAGCTTTTCAAACATTAATTTCAATAAGATAATATAAAAAAACGCATTAATGCACAATTTAGCAAGAAATATTCAAAATAATATTAATATGTTTTATTTTAAATGCATTTCAATGTTCTGTTATTTAAATTCAAGATGCCAAGCTTTCTACAAAAATCATATTTCGTCTATCTTCCTTCCATACCATCTTCCATTTCATCTCTTGAATTAGAAGATTTTTTAAGGATCTGTTACTATTATGATTTTTTTGGTATCGTATATGCTAGTTCACCCGTACAAAATGAATTTCACTACTTCAAAAAATGCCAAGAAGTAGTTTTACGCCATGAAAAAAAAATCCAGTTATACAACTGGAAGCTCGTTTAAAACATTAAGTTAACATTAAAATGAAACTTCAAGAACGCGAATTTTTGTGTTATACTAACAAGCGGAGCCTAGTAAATTTCTTAATTGAAAAATTTTGATAACTGATGCAACATTTGCGGATCTGTTTTTTAAAACTATGTTACTACCAAACTCGTTTTTTTTTAAGCATACTTTCCTCAAACATTTTAAACCTATTGCAATTTGGTAGCGTAAAATCAAAGCTGTTTCTTAACAATTCTTTTAGTTTTGATTTTAAAACTAATTAACTTTTATAGGGGATTGATAGCTTTTTAATGTCAAAATCTTGCTCGTGCGTATCGTGTATTGTTCCGAATAATCATTCATAAAGCAACCAGTGGTATTTTCCCCCCTCTTACGCGTTTTTCATGTATTGAAAATCGAAAATACGCCTCAGAAATTTAGTCGAGTGTATTTTCACGCTTTGTATTTTAGATAAAAATTTAGCATCGTAGAAAATAGAGAAAAAACAATTTCCAATAATACTTTGAATGTTCTCGTGGTTTTTAAATACACAATGTGCAAGATTTTAAAGGGTTGAAAATCAAAATAATGTGCAATACAATCTCGTTTATCCGGACTAACGGGGAGCAAAGACAATCTGGATAAACGGAAATCCGGATAATACAAAAAATATGGGTTATAAGTAAAACACATTCGTAAATAAGTAGACTTATCTTATATATCAGCAAAACACGATGTCTTGTAGCAAACTCGCGAACACTTCATCATTTATAGTTCAGCTACATTGCTGTCGAACTTTCGCTCCAAATACATCATGTTGTTCATTAGGCGACTAGAATTTATTGTACGACCTGTGTAGGAGTTGTGTATTTAACCAAAATAAAGAGCAAATATTTGACACATTTAATGCTTACGGTCTTGCTTTAATAATTTATAATTAATTTTTAAGTGAATTAAATTTGTTTTAACTGTACAAATTTCATCCGAATAAACCGTAGATCCGGATAACCGGGGACGGATTAACGATGTCATGCTGTGCTTTTTTTTTTTCCCCTTCAACTTTTATTTCATCCTTGGAAGTTTTTTTTTTTTTTTTTTTTTTTTAGCAATAATCACGATTACTTATTGTTCTCTTATTTGACTGTTTTGAATTCCTGTAATTTTATTTTCCCGCCAGCACCCTCTGCCAGCACAACCGTCGGGTCGACCGGCCTCACGATGCTGCTCCTCTTACGAAAACTGTCTCTAGGTTGCGTCCATATCCTACACACACATACACACGCCTACACACACATACACACACTCATTCCTGCGCACAAACACACATACACACACTCATGCCTGCACACAGACACAAACACACATACACACACACACACGAACGCTTACACACACAGCACTGCATACACAACACGTACACACATACATACACCCACACGCGTGCACCCACACACATACACCTACACAAACACACGCGCATTCATACACACACACGCTCGCGATTGCGAAAAACATAATTTGAATTCAAGATGCCAAAAATCCAAATTAAGATCTTTTTTTTTTTTTTTCAGAGGGGGCGGGGGGACTGATCATTATTAGAGCAATCATTCTTTTCGTATATTTTACTCCTCCAAAATGAGTTTCACTCCCCTAAAAAATGAGGCGGAGTGTTTTCACACTTTGAAAAAAAACCAGCTATATTTGCGAAAACAACCAATTTAACTTCGTTATTTGTAGAAACAAAATTGATCGTGATTTTTAGGTGATTTTGATTTTAAATAATAAAGATTTTCCAAGTTTCGACTCTTCAAATTCTATTTCAAAAGAAAAGTTCAGTTTTCAAACTTCTAAACTTATTTATTCTTCTCATAGCATCTCTTCCACGCTTATCAATTAAACGCTATTAATTTCATGCCGATGATTGAAAATGTATTCATTAAAATCTTCATTTATAATTCGGATATTGTGAACACACTTGAAAAGAGTAAACTGCATTCGTTAATGATCAAGTGTAAATCGCTATTATTGGCGGTTTTATTGAAGGATGATTGATACCTTGTGGTTAATCTTTACAGAATATCTGTTCTAAATAATGCGACGAAAAGTTTTCGAAAGGTATTCATCTGAAAACCGCTTAGACGATACTTAGATAAAGATCGATGAATACTTTGAACGGAGTTTATTCCAAAGGCTATGCATCATTATTCGATATCAATGCATAATTTATTGAATTCTGGCCGTAGTTCAGGTAATTTATTTTCGGTCTTTTTGAATGAAAAAAACATTTTGTTTCGTTAAAGTTTTAAACGACGATAGAATTTTTGAGAGAGTAATAACAGTTTGATGACAGAGAATTTTATTCATTTTTCAGAATATGATATTAGTTTAAAAGTGTTGGTAAAATTTTGAAAGCAAATTATCGTCCATTCCTTTCTTACTTTTTGTTTTCCGGTACAAGTAACCTCCAAAGAACATGAATAATTGGTTCCATGGTGTTTGAAATCGTGTTGTTTGAGGCTACAAAGACCGAGACTCCGTTTCCAGTGTGAAGCTTTATTTTATTTAGTATACATATTTATTTTCGTTAAAAATTAAACTATCAAAAATGTGAAATAATTTTCTTGCATACAATTACGTATTTTATTTTTATTTTTCAAATGAGTTATTTGAAAATCGTGTTGTTTGGAACCGTGTAATTTGGGGGAAGGTATCCGTGTTTTCTCAATTTGTGTTCTTCTAAGGTTATTTGTAGGACCATTTTTGAAAAAAGATTTAGTAAAACAAATTGAAATATTCGCCCAAGAAATCGTCTGAAATGGGACGTAAAGTAGTCGGTTAAAAAAATAATTGCTTAAGACCGAGACCATACTTTTTAAATAAATATACCATAGTCAATATGCGCATAATCGTACTGTTTTTGTAACAAAACCAGGCCTCACCAAAACAGCCCATACAAAACTGCAGTTTAGGCCAGATTTCTAAAAATTTAAATAAAACTATTACTCTCAGTGATAAAAGAAATACCTTGTGTAAGCTTTCCAAATGCGTCTTCTTATTTGAAAACAACATATAGTTCTATTAATATGGTCTAGTAAAAACGGTTAGTAAAGCAAAATAAAATTTCATTTGATTGCTAGCACATGTTTCGATTCTACAATTTTGTGCTCAATTAACAGTGTTTTATTTTTTATATTTTTACCTAAACTAATAATTTTTGTTCCTCCGATTGCTCATCTGTGGGGAAACAAGTTGTTATAGACTTCAAATTAAGGCATCAACATTAAATAGGAAACGCGTTTATTAGCTGGTCTGCTGGCAAGCTTTGCTATTATAGAAAGTGGATTTGCTGAAACTTTCGTTTTTAGTCCTGATTTCTGATGCACATTGGTGAAAAAAATATAGACAGTCCTTTTTTGAAAAAGGTAAAGTTCGCACTAATCACTTGTCACTGAGTCAAATGTATTGAGCAAATGAGAATAGTTTTGAAAGAAGGACTCTTCAATGAACTTATTTGTTATTTAAGTACCTCACCCCCCCCCCCCAAAAAAAAAATATTTTTTTGGGGGGGTGAGGTTTTTTTTTTATCCTGATGAGCATTTTCAAAAAATAGCATTTAGTTCTCAAATTTCACATGAAAATATTCACTAAATATACTAATCATAAGATAACCGCTCATCACGTAAATATTCTGATCATAAGATAACCGCTCATCACGTAAATATTCTATTGTGTTTAAACAAGTAGTCAATGATTTTTCTTGTACTGGGGAACAATCGCTCGAAGATACTGCTATTGCTACATGATTTTTCTTTGAATTTATCTAACTCCTTCGCTTTATTCTGATAACTTCATGAGCATGACGTTGAACGATTGCCCAAAGCGTTCCAGTTTCTCATAATTGATTTTTTTTCTTCATAAGATACAATCTTGGTAGATTAAACTGTATGAATGTTACAAAAACTTGCTAATAGAAATGGGAAAAAAAGTTTTACCGCTGAAACTCAGAAGCTGGGAGGGGAAGTAAAACACCCAGAACATTGGTTTAAAACCATCCTATTGTAGTATTTTTGTGGCTCCTTTGTCTTACAAATAGCTGTGCCTCTGCTAGTCGTACCCCCCCCCCCCCCATTGCAACAGTTGCGACATAGTATCTACTCCACTATCGAGGCAAATAGTGTTTTTTATTTCCAATGTCACTAGCGATCGAATGATGATTATCCTTCCGCCAAGAATCAAAAAGAATTATTATTTTAAATAGCGTGAAGAGCTGTCGTTGTTAATGTAAAACTGTTTTGGGCCTGCTCCCACGCCCTCTGAAGAAAACTCGAATTGACGCTAGTTCCAGCGTAAATCGAAAAAATTCCAATTCGTATAGCCGATTCCTTACTCTCTTCGTAAAATCAGAGATACATATTGTTAAAAGGTCATATGTTTTCTTTTTCCTTGCTTGTTTTCTTTCTTCTTTTTTAAGAGTAAAATTTTAATTCTTATGTGTGTCAAACATTTCAAATTTAAATCGCCTAGTTTGTAATAAGAATTCCCCTCCCCCCCCCCTTTTTGATAAAAAAGTGATAGATATAATCAAGTTAATCCGTCTTATGGAGTACTTTTTTGTCAACTCTCGTTGTCTGAAACTATTATACAAAATTTAATCAATTTTTTGCTGTCGCGGATGAGGAAGTCAAATTTAGCAATTTTTTACAGGGAAAATAAATTTTACACTGAAAAGAAATGAAATATTTACGGTAGGATTATTTTACTTTAAAAAACCGAAAATATACCTTAAATTTGAATCGCAGTACTGGTACAAATGCTGAATTGTTCTTGGTACATAGATCTTACTGCGTTTCGCTTTTTTCTGTATGAACTAAATTATTCATTACTAATTTTTAAGGATTTTTCCTTTCACAAGTTATGAAATCTTGTCGTATTTGTGTGGAAAAACTTTACTCTTTAAACATAATGTACTACTAGAAAATTTCTTTACTAAAGCACTTAAACTTATGATTACAAAAAAAAAAAAAAATTATTGTGGAATAAAACTAACTTTTACAGTGCATAATATGAGTTCTAGGCACTGTTAATTTTATCTTTTGTAGTTTAGCTTTCTATTACAACAAAATGAATAGAACAGCGGTGCGTTTATTGTTTCATATGTTTTGTATTCCCTAGGCTTTGAATAGTCGGAGAAAAATAATTGTGGAATAATTGCTGCTTTTTGTATCAAAATTCAGAAATATTTCTTTTTACACTCATGTTTTCGATACAAAACTTTTATCTTTAAAGACACATAAAGGGCAATGTCATATTTCCTTATCTGAATGTTGGGAAGACGTTTTCCTGTACTCTACCATTCCTTGAACACCCTCTCTACTTTAAATTCCACATCGTATCCATAGACTTCTTTTTTCCTCAGACAGTGTCCTTTTTAAGCAGATACAGGGATTTGTGCCGCAGTTGCATTGTCCTGCTTGAAGTCCCCAAGGGAAAACCCAGATCCCTGTCACTTTAATGGAACTCCAATCATTTCCGTGAATCCATCGGGGCAGCCAGCTGACTCCGCAGTAGCGCAACGTTAATTCTTCAGCAGGATTGCCTCAGTAGTTGATTCATCATTAAGGAGTTGAGTTGCCGGAAGCTGCTTTACAAGATTGGTTATTTTTATTCAAATGAATTGGATAGTTTGTCTACAGATGGAGAGTTTGCTGTTAATGTTAATATTATATGACTTTTTTTAGTTTTGCATATTTTTATAGTTCTATTCTTTGATATATAAGTAGTAACCTAATATACCTGATTTGCTTTTATTTGCAAATGTACAGAAAACTTTATTTTATTCTTTTTATAAATTTTGATAAATGAATAAAAAACTTGAAATATATACTGCACTAGTTTCAGCTCCACACATAAGCTAACGAAATATATCGCACGAAATTTCCAGAAAGAAGGACGATTTCAAATCTCTAAAAAAAAAAATAATATGGAAAAGGATGGTTGAAATTGTGCGTTTCGAGTCCTTTTATCGTACTAAAATCCAAATTTAGCTTCTCTTGAATTCCGAAATAAACGACATAGAATAAAATAAGAAGGGTGGATTTTTCTAATGGTCACAATCATTTTGTAATACACATGGTAATGAAACAAACTATGAGAATAGCATTGCCATTTGTATTCCTTTCTACTTTTATGATAAATATTTAAGGATAAAATTTTAAAATGTAATATTAAAGGCTACTGTGTTTCAAAAATGTCTTCAATTTTGCATTTATTTTTTCTTTTTGTGTTAGAATTCTCACTGTGATAGTTATACACTCGTACGTTGAGAGAAAATCTTCAATTCGATTAATATTTTTTGAATCAACAAGCCATTCTTGAACACATCAACAGCGATTTCAAACCTTTACCCTTGTAACGATTAATTGTTATGATCTATTTGTTTCAGAATGGTTCATTTTTACAAGTACCTATTGTCGTTCTCATTTCAGGAATGAATTTTATTCAAATGCTGAGTAGCTCTCCAGCAACTCTATGAATATTTAACACCTCGTTGTATGACCCAGCTAGAAATTTCATTCGTTCTTGAAAACTTTAATGCGCGTTACATTTTTAGTTTCATTCTTTATAAATTATTTGTAGTTGAACAACTAGAGTCTGGCTCTAAATAGGTTAACTCGAACATTAAGGGAATTCATTTCTCTCCGGAGGAAACAAGCTGTAAGAGTACGCTTCCACAGAGTTGAGTTACCTTCGTAGTGTAGTTATTGGTAAAGAAATTTGCGAAGTTTACTTTTTCTTCGTTGAATCCTCTATAAGTCTCCGATAGTACAATATGTCAAGCCGAAGTTACTGGGAGGACGTCATTGCGAGTCACAGTTTTAGCAGTCACAAAGCGACTGAATTGTGACGTTTCTCATGAGTCACGCTGTGACATTTGCAACAAGTTTCATGTGACTTCACTGCTACGTCTTTGCAACACGTAATTTGTGACCGTTCACTGATGGACATACTTGAAACGTCACTTTGTGACGCCGCCTAGAACTGACAATCGTGATTTTCTGCATTTGTGAATGACTTTACAGAGTGCGTCATGACTACACAAGGGCTCATTTTAGTCTCCTTTTTTGTTCTTTTGTGTTTTTTGAGCAATCACGATTGCTTATTGTTTTCATTTAACCGTCTTTGGGGTCCTGTTCCTTTTTCAGCTTGGATCCGCGGCCACTGCAGCACCGCCGCCCACAGGCCTCTGCAGGCGCGCCTCCTCTGGTCCTGAGCACTGTCTCCCGGTGGAGGCGTCCATGTCCTACACACACGCACGCTCAACACTCGCACACATACACACACGCCTACGTGCATACCCACAGGTCTACGAACACACACACACACACAACTATACACACGTAACCGCTCAGGAGGAGGGGCAGTCTAAGGGGGGACAGGAGCCTTTTCTAGAAACAATAACCCCAATGAGTAGGGTCCTGTCGCAACTCGTGATTGCAAAACACATAATTTAAACTCAAAATTTCAGAATTCAAATTAATTTTTTTTTCTTTTTCTGAGCAATCACGATTGCCTATTTTTTTTTTTTTCACCTGGCCGTTGGTACTCCTTTAACTTAATTTTTCAAAAATTGTTTAACTCTTCAATCATCTGAAACCATCTAATTCGAGCCAAATTATAACACCATACTTTTCCCACAAAATGGCCAATTCTCCAAATCAGCCCTTTCTTGAACGAATTGCCTCCATCATTTTTTTTACCTCGGACACCGAATCCATCACGGCTACATCATGGCGCATCCCTGGAGATGATATAAGTAAAGCATTAAAACAAAATTTATTTCCGAAATTTCAATCGGATTGAAAACAAATCTGCCCATCGAGTGCACCGGCGATTCGATTTCCGGATTCGAGGTCATAAAATTCCGCCCCGAAGCTCCCACGAGAATATTGGACTTCGGGATCTTCCGCGCAATAACAAATCATGTTGACCGTCAGAGGACACGGCAGGAATTGCGATTTTTATCAGTGTGACTGCATTGAAGAGGGGAGGCGATATTCTCTTTGGATATTGATATTTAGTCACGTCAGGGTCCTTCTGGGGGTGTTCCAAATGTCATACTTATGACGCGTTATTCGGTTCCTAAACTTCAGCCTGGTGTTGGGTTCATGTGTTTCCATATCAAACTCTCGAGTTTTGCTTTGGGTATGAATACAGTGTTTTTTCGTATGTTTTATCAAGCTGCAGGGTGGGTAAAATAGAGTTAAAGAAGCTTCCTGAAATAAAACATGAGTTTGTTTTTGTTGGAATTGTGAAATGAGTAACAGAAAGATGTTACATTAGTTTTCTGTTCGGTTTTCCTGCATTCGTTTACTATAGTTTCCAAAGTCTTTCAATCAGCTAGTTAAGTCATAAACAAGAACTGTATTTGAAAAATATAGCAGATTGATGTAAGACAACCGAACAAAGAAAGTTTAAATTATTTTTTATTATTATTGTTTACATTTTCAAAAGAGACAACGTGAACAAAAATACAAATTAAAGTAATAAATAGGAGTGTTAAAGAAACTTTTACTAGCCATTTTAGATTTTAAAAGCAAAATAAGAGTGATAAATTGGCAATGTACGATTTTTCAACTTTCATTTGATCACTTTTATTTTTTCTGTAATTCAAGTTGTCTCATTTTATTACTTTTATTTTAGTTGAAGCGTTCGCCCGTTTTAATAAACTTGTTTTTTAAATAGTTAATAGATTTGTTTCTAAGGGATAAGTTTTGTTGAAACAGTGCGTATTATTATGAACAAACCGGGACACTACTCTTCATAATTTTTGGAATAGTGTAAAAAATCCCAAGATCTGAGCGATCAACTTTTCTTCAATACTAAAAACCTTTCAATGCTTCACCCTTTAATTTCTGTAACAGGTGTTTTTGAACAATAGTGTTAAAAAGAATACAATTTAGGCTGTTTTTGAAATCAAATGTTTTAAATTTGTATTTGATAAAGATATTTTTAACGCTCCTGCGAGTGATTTTCACACATTGGAAATCGGAAATACGTCTCAAAAAAAAAAGGCCAGCCTATTTTCGAGTTTTTATCTTACATAAAAATTTTGCATCGAAAATAGGGGAAAGAAGCAATATTTTATAATTATTAAATCTGCATTGTTTTTGTAACTGTTTCGTAGTTAAAAAGTGACACATTCTAAAGGTTATAAAACCAACTCTGTGCAGATATTTTCATTCCCTTACATCGTCCAACTCATTCTTAGAAAGTTTTGTCGTGAAAATTAATCACTATCATCTTTTCTGCTTTGGTATATTTCATTCATCTAACATGAAATTCAGTCCTCTAAAAAATGTCTAGGAGTAATTTCACACCTAGAAAAAGAAGAATGTAGTCTAGCTTAACTTTGGCTGAAACTGAAATATAACTCAATAATTTTAAGCATTTTTTAAAATAAAACCATCCACTTAAGATGATGTAATGCAAAATGTTTTCCACTTCAGATGAATGTGACTTGAAATTAAAACTAGATTCTATGTTGTGGCTATATAAGTTTGCAATGCCTCATCTGAAAAACTAATTGTGAAACTCTTACATTAGTAATGCAATCTATCCAGTTTATACAATTTAATTTCTTAATACAAAAGATGAGAAAATGACGCTTTTAAAAAAGGTGGAAGCAATTCCTTGGAAAAGATTTATAAAACGTAACGTCATATACAATCATAATTTTTATTTTCAGAAAGTGAACTTTTGATATATTTTTCCCTTCTTGTATTTAGCATTCTATTTTAACTGTAAATTGTTTTATCTATAAATAAAAAGTTCTTACTGATAAAATAGCATTTTATGCGTAAGTGTTCCGCTGAATAAGTATTTTTATTCGTTAAATTTTTAAAACTTATTTCAAGCAGTAATATATTTCAATTCTCATGTTTAAAAAGTTAATGTATTCCTTGAATTAAATCCCTTGAAATTATTAATGTCTCAGGTAAGAAAAAATATTTCTGAAAAAATAATCCTTCGACATTAATTACACACTTTTGTCTCCTATTGCCTAATTAGCATTAACCGCTTCTGTCTTTTTTAAGGAAAACTTAATTTAGTTAATGACGTAAGCAATCAAGGATTAAACAGCTTTGTGGCTACGTTTGATGCCGATTTTTTTAATCTTCAGCATCGCTGATGATTTATTAGAAGTAGCAACTAACTTTCGTTTCGGTTATGCTTTTAAATTCCAATTTTTGAAAATTGTTTCCTCATTTTGCAAACAAAGATTTCATTTTTTCGAGATTTGCAAAAAATGATTAATTATCCCCGGCGTTTTGAGTGATGCTGCAATTACTTTCGTTTTAATTAATTTTTCGTTTTTTTTTCCTTGATCCCTTTCTAAGGAACTAAGTCTTGGTAAGGGATTTCTTATTGGAATTTTGCATTGTTCTCACTGAACTTTTCAAATTTAATGTTTGGTTTTTTGTTCCAAGATGCATTACTTTAATCTCCAAAAGCTTTTTTTTCTTCAATAAGCATTTGTTTCTAATGACTGCTTTTAATTATAATTTTATTTCATTGAAAAAAACGTAATTAATTTGTTTATTATACTGTAATTTAAAGATCAATATTTTCAAAAAGGTAGTTTCATCGTTTCTGTTAAGTTTTGAATTAAAAAAGAGGTCTCTATTTTAACCCTAATTGCATAAACTCGGATATGTGGATCAACAGGCTGTCACGACTGGAATATATTTTGATACCCTTCAGTAGCGGACACTCATTTCGACGACGCTTTTACGTCAGGCGTGAAACATATTAAATGCGACTGCATTTAACTGTAATTTCATTTCATTCAAAAAAAAATTAAATTTTGTTTATTATACTGTACTTATGAGATCAACATTTTCAAAAAGGTATTTTCATCGTTTTTGTGAAGTTTTGCATTAAAAAAAAAGTTTCCTTTTAATCCTAATTACATTAACATAGCTATGTGGATCAACAGGTTGTCATGACTGGAATATGTTTGATACCCCTCAGAAGCGGACACTCATTTCGACGACGCTTTTACGTCAGGCGTGAAACAGATTAATTGCTTTAATTTGAGATTTATTTTAAAAAATTTACGAAAAAAAAAGGGAAAAGAAGAAAGCAGAGAGCTTTTTACACCTAATGTTAACGATATTTTAAAATCGTCAAGCTAAAGTTAAAAGTATTTAGAAAGCTATATACAGTCGAGCCCGCTTGGCGGAATAGCTAATTTGTTGCAAAAAACTATTCCAATAAGCGGGATATTCCATTATCCGGGATCGAAATGGCGCACCTCAACGGTTTGATACGCTGAACCTTTATTACAATAAAAGAGTTTATTCTTTTAACCGATATTTCAAAAAACGGGCTCTAGTGTAATTAAAAAAAAATAACCATAAAAACATTAAATTTACCTATGAAAAAGCTTTTGAATGACCCAAAACCGTCAAAACACGCAACACGGAGTGCACCCTTAGAAATGTGGCATAAGTGAATTTACATCCTTATCGCATTCCACTCTGATTTTGCATACTTGAAATTTGCAGATCTGCAATCTTGAACAATTAATTGAGTATTGCCGGTAGTTTTCTATTCAATTAAGGAAATACATTGAAATATTCTAAAATCTTTATTCAAGCTTTTTAATGGAATTTTTACTTTGTTTTTAGATTTTGGGGAATAAGTACATAATTAAAGAATAAAAGAGATCTAAGATATTGCTAAAATTTCTCTTCTTAATTTCCTTTTAAAGATAATAAACACATTTGAGAATTTAATTGAGTCAAACAACATTTAGGATTTATAAAGGCTTAAGGACAAGAAAAATGGGAAATTCGGCCAGGTTTGAAAGCATCAGGGAGGTCCGGAAAGTAGGATTTATTTGACAATGGCGTCTACTTTTATGTCTCTTATCTCTTGTCGGGGAACCGCAAATTTCCTCTATGTTTGAATTCTAGGTATTTATCTGTCGCTGTAGATGTACGTAATGCCACATGGAGGCTTATCTTGCCTGTCTAGAAAGAACAAAGGTTACACATTAGAACAATCGAATGAGCTCGTTGAACTGCTTTTCTAAGACGGAACACGGAGAAATTTTCATTTCTTAATGTCGGAAAATATTTCATGATGAGACCTTTGAGTAATCTTCGGTGTCTTTTCAAGTGATTGTTTGAAACTGTAAAATATTGCATGATTTTTTGCGAAGAAGTAGTGTAGTTTCTACTGAGATAGTTCTAAGATTTTGGGAGAAACATTTAGCTTAATGTAAAATGCAAAGATTATGCTCATTTTTTGAAATTTTGTAACTGCTTGATAAGGAATACTTCAGTTATCTATCTTTTTTAATGGAACTACATTCTTAAAAATGTTTCGTGGGTTATTGTTGTATAAATTGACAAACTATAATTACTTCAAATTTACAATAATATCCTTTCAGCAAAAAAACAAATGTTGTCCTTTATCTGTAAAAAGATGTAATTGTAACAGAAAAGGGCACATGACACATTTCAATTCAAGCACATTCAAGATTATAATTAGTACTGAAGTCAATTTATTTAATCTTTGAATTCTAAAGGAAAAAATATTAATTTGAAACATTTCGAATCAAGCACTTTCAAGGTTATAATTAGTAGTAAGCAAATAAAGTTTCAAAGATACCGGTCAAAACGTAAGAATACGCAATCTTCCTCCACCTTGAGGTTTACAAAGGCTGTATTAAAACACTTCCATACACATTGCAAACTTCTAAATGTAATCGAGATACAAAGTTTGTAAACTTCTAAATATAATCAAGATACAAAGTTGTAGGTAAGATCGTAGATTGTTAATATTTTCTTTCCGGGTAAAATTTTTGAAAATATTATTTACGTACTAAATAGTTTTAAGGGTCCTTTCACTATATATTTTTTAACTTAATACTGTAACTAACGTATAGAATGAAGAGTTTTCTGTTTCCTTTTAAGTTATACAAAGGATAGCAGATGATTTCTTTTAGATAAAACTCGTGAAAATATCATTGCTATATACTCTCAGTTTTATAATGTTATGATATTCCTGTTTATTTCATTGTCCTAAAAACAAAGATATTCTATTATTCCCAGCGTGTAATGAATGACCAATTTTTTACCAACATTGAGCAGCGAAGTAAGACCAAGACATCAAAAACAAGCCTTCAACTTCAAATAAGTAAATACATTCCTGATGTGTGAATATAAAATATATTCAGTATAGACGACATATGAGGAAAGACGAAACTGAAATTTCAATTCGCAAAATCGATTCTTCGGCAAAAATCTACGCAAAAAAGTTCCAAAGAAGATGGATGGACTTCTCTTTTGACGCGGGAAAAGAGTTTTTTGCCGAACATCAGAATATTTTTCCCATCTGAGTAATGCTGTGACACTAAAGTAGGCGGACTTTTGCTGTAACATGGCGTAGAGGGGCATTTTGTTTCGTGCTTTTGCTTTTTGTTTGCTTTATTATCGGGCAGCAATTCGCTAAACATTTGAGCTTGGCGTGCCAAACGGACGTTTAGCCATCGTAAATTGTTTTCTTGCATGCTGCATTTTTCATATAAAAGTAAATGATTGTAGGTGAGAATGAGTTGAAGTTTTTATGGATATTCGAAAATGATTCTGTTGAGAGAGGAGGAATTTTATATGTACTCGTGTGATTCTTTTATTTTCTTTGCAGTTTTTCATCTTTTTGCAAAAGAAAACATTCAGATAAGTGAAATAAAGTAAAACCTATTTTCGGAAAGCTGTATCTAAAGAAAGATTCTTTTTGTAGGTAATTTTGTGAAACAGTACGTTGTTTTGACGAAATGTGACTTAAAAGCGATGCCTTTAAATGTATTTGCTCTCATGATTAGTAGTATACTATGTTACTTAAATAGCCAATAACATTTCCATGAAAATGCATGTATTTTAACTTCTTTATTGAAAATTTACTATAATTGCAGATAAAATTAATAAAAATGAAACAGCATGCAAATGACGTTTGAAATAAATAATTACATCTAAGAGCTATAACAACTGGAGAATAGCTAAACATATAATGTAATTAGTAAATAGCACAATGTTTTTTAGTTGATGAAAAAATCTTAAGATTCTGAGAATAAATTAATTCAAAAATTCCAAAAAAAGAAGCGTTCCACCAGTTCTTTTCTCTTTTCGATAAATTTCAGTCAATGTTCTCTGGAATTTAATGTGGATTTGTTCTGATAAATGCTCCATATCAGTTTGACTAATTAGCCGAAAATTGATTAATTAAAAGAGGAAAAGAAAATTTCATCTGTTAAAACCTGAGTAAATCTTGGAGTAAAGATTTGTTATTGTCATTATTCGTATTCCTTAAATCAAATATGTATAAAAAAATTTGAAAAAAAATAGAACCGACTTCAAAATTGCTCTAAAAAGGGAAAAATAATTTTATTCTTTAAACACCATCGATAATACTTTTAAACATAGTTTTTGAAGTTGGCGCAAAAACAAAAAGTAAAATCCATTGTAACCATGCTTCGTTCATATTGTTATCAAAAAATCATCCAAAGTTAGGAACGAGACATTTATATCGTTACTCAAATATGCTGTCATCAATGCGTAATGCATGTGGTAGTGAAGAAACTGGACCTGATTTAATTTATAGTTGTAACTGAGTTATGGCTGTGAATGATTTTATCGATCGTTTTTGCGCCAACTTCAAAAATTATGTTTAAAAGTATTATCGATGGTGTTTAAAGAATAAAATTATTTTTCACTTTTTAGAGCAATTTTGAAGTCGGTTCTATTTTTTTTTTTTTTTTTTTTCTTTTTTTCCCCCAAATTTTTTTTATTTTATTCTTTTTAGTGTAAATGTATTTCAGAAATATTAAGAAGTTACTGTAACGAAACTTTACCTTATTTTTTTCATAAAAATGCTCCATACTAAAAAAATAAAAACACGCCTTAAACTTTAAGCGATTGACAATAAAAATTTATCTTTGTTCCTCGCTGGAATTCATTTGTGTGTTAATTTAATTATAACCATTTAAATATTACGTTTTCCCTAACTAATTTACATTTCACAGCATAGTTGCTTTTTGTGCAATCCTGTATCTCCTTACTCAGCCCAAATCATCTGTTATTGGCATACTTGATAACGATAAAAATACTACTATAGTTGAAGCAAACCTAACCTAGTAGCATTGTGAAGGCTAAGCAGATCCTAATCACTGCATAAACCTCGCTTCTACGTTAGGTTTACCCCCACTATAAAGCAATGACACTGAAGAAACTTGATGCTTGCTTCAGAGAAGCCTCCATTCAAAATTATCACCACAATTACTATTAATATTATTGTTGTATGGCACCAAATTGTTGAAACAATGGGTTTTATGTTTAATCATTTAATAGGGAAATTGCATGAAATTTACTGTTTTTTGACCATAACTTTTTTTCTAACGAACAAATATGGTCAAACAAAGTAATGGGACCTAAGTTGAGCCATCCCCTATCCATTAAAAGAAGAATCATCAAAATCGGTCCACTAGTGGAGACGCTGTGAGTGGACAAACAAAAAAAAAACATACATACGGTATGAACTAATAACCGCCTCCTTTTTGAAGTCGGTTAAAAATAGTGCAAAATGATTGCTCTCAGGGATGACAGAAAAAGGGGGGACAAAAGAAAAAGTATCCGAATTCAAATGAGAACACGCTTACAAAGTTAAGTAGAAATTTAACAGTGCAGTCAAGTTGTTTATATAAACATTTTATAAATGATAAAACGTTTTACAAAATGATATAAACATTTTATAAATGATATGTGATTTTCGTCAATTATTCAATTTTTCTTCAGCGATAATAAATGTCCAAATATGCTGCATTCAGTTGTTTTCTTAGCTTGAAAAAACTCAAAAGAATCCCAAAGAGTTGACTCATCAATAAAATGATTAAAGATTTCAAAAAGAGATACTTTGTCAGACTTTACCTGAAACATATACCGACATGTCCACAATCATTCAATTCTGCCAATTTTGGTCATTTGACTGCTCTGTTAACCAACCAGTCAAGCCATTCCGTAAGCGAAGGTGGCCGTAACAGTGGTTAAAAATACACTAAATGATTAGATGCGCTCGATTATTTTGCGTACCAGCCCGACCTTTCTACACTTCGGATGGAACAAGCTCATAATTAGCTTCACGCAACATTTGGCGTCCTCGGCAGGGAAAGAAGCCGCAAGCCAAATGGCGAATTGCTGCACTTTAATTGTCGAGTTCTTGGGCAAAATTGCATTTAGATGTTCACTTCGGGGCCCACTTTCGCATTTTCTTCTTCCCAGGGCGTTCTCCAGGCAGAAGGCTGCGTGCGTGTGGGGCGTCCGCCTGGATAATCCATGATTGCGCCCTGAGGGCTCATTTTTCCAGCAAGCCATATTGCCGATCGAGGCTTTGCGAAGATATCGGCGGAATTGCTTTTGCATAGGCAATAATGTTTAATTTCGTAGCCAATTACCTAGATTGTAATTAAATATTGTTTCATTGACATAAAGGGTTGTGTTCATTCTTTTGACGAAATTCACTTCGGGTAATCTCCGAAATAGGAACTGAGTTTAAGTATTTTGCATGGTAACGAGAACCAATTAAGAAAGTAGTATGCAACTTCTTTTAATGCAGATTCCATTTATGAGCTGCTTTTAACGGCTATTTACATCAAGCACTTATTGCAAGCCCTTTTTTTTATATAGTAACTTAGATCTGAATTACGCTTAAGTTAATTAGCATTATCAGTGTTTGAACAGATATTTATAAGGTTGGTCTTGTGGGTATTTGTAGTTATTTTGCAGGAAGATTAAATTTATAAAGTCTTAATTGTTTCTATCTGTTATTTTGATGCATTTTCCTTATTTTTTGAAAATATAGCCACACTCTCGTTAAAAAATGAAATGCTTCTTTCTTATCTGTTTTCGGTGTGTTTAACGGTTAAAGAGTCCGAAGGCGCAATACAAGGCGAAACAAATTGTGTCAATTCAGAACACATTTTTGAAAAAAAAAAACGTACCTATGATTTGCGTGTTGAACAGTGGATAAACTCCTTTCAGACTCAGCTCGAAAATGATTTTATCAGCTCCGTAAGTAAGCTGGTGAATTGCATTCTGGAGTAAACTTGGAAAAGCACCAGTTGAGCACCAGAAAAGCACCACATTGTACCGGTAAAAGAAAGATTGCGGTGAAAAGTGAGTGTTCTAAGCAGGTTGCAAGAACTTCATCTGAATTCTGCTATCAAGTCCGTTTCGTTACCGTCACGCGACTTTCAAATAATAGTCTCATTTTAGCCACTGTGCTTTTAAGACGTTACCGTTGCCCACGAGTTGGTTAAAAAAAAATCGAAATGCTTGGTTAATATGAAAATATATCAATGACACAATTTTTATGATTATGCTCTAACTTAAAGAGGCAGTCAATCATATTTAATAACTCGTTCGAAATTTTGAAAAATAATAATAGAATTTTCCGTATGCACTTATCTTGCTTTAACAGCAATGGTACTTGCTTCTTTTAGTTATCTTTCTCGCTCGAGTGGCTGAAACAACTTTTATGCGATTAAATCATCAGGCAAAAATGTTTCCTAAATTACGTTTAACACCATTAGATTAAACTACAATATATCTTTCGCTTCGCTAGTGATGATCCAATGACCTGTTAAACGGATTATTCTTTTTTCACAAAGTAAACTACACATGCTGAGCAGGACATTTAATAAACGATGTGTGATCTAATTATTTTTGAGTAGCCATCCAAAGAAATAAAAATAATCTGAAACGTGTGCTTAATGAAGAAGTAATAACCCGTTTGCTAATTAAAGATCGTTCAAAAGATCACTAATTTGATGCTTTCATAAAGACTTTTTTTTATTAATTTCGTATTTTTGGAAGTTGATAATGAATGGCTTTTAATAAAAGTGGCTTCTTTTTGTTTTGTTCGGTAAATTTTAAAGAAAATTATGTATTAATTATAAAAGACAATATCGGCTTTTGTTGACTTTTTTTTAAACTTTTTTCTGTGCAAAGAGTGGGCATAGAATTCCTTTTATTTCTTCTTTATTGAAGTTTTACGCATGGTAATTTCTATGAAATTCTCATTTAAGTGTACTTAGCATTAAAAAAAATTATGAATATTCAGTCTTTTTTCTTATTATGGTGTAAACCATAGCCATTTTATCCTTCTTGTCAGATTAATATATTTAGAAAATGTCAGATCAATGTTTGTTACCTCAAAAGAGTATTTGACAACAATTTACACTTTTAAGTCGAAATATATCCGAATGAGAAACGCAAATGAAGTTTCAAAACGGCTCTTTTTGCAATTTCTTGCAAGTGCTAAGTATAATAAACGATAACATTACCTTATGTAGAAACCATAAGCAGTAAAAGCAACATTATTGAAACCAAATTGTACAAAGTATAGCGTAGATGTGTTGCGAAGCTTCAAGAAACACCTTTTTTAATGTGGAAAATATTTTGAAGTTCTTACAATGATCAATAAAACCTTTCAATGCAACATTCATGGCTTTTCAATACTGAAACAATGCCTAGTGATTTCTACCTCAAGTCAGAAACACAAACTATTTTTTTTTTCATTATAAAGGAGCTCGAAAGCTCGTGTATGCAATATTTTTCAAAAATTTCAATATTTTTTCAATTAATAGGGCTAATTTTCTTTATTAACTGCTCTCTTAAAATGAAGATTATTAGTAAAAAATATTTTCGTGAAAATTTGTGAAGTTACTTTTAGTGTCAAAACACGGGTTTGAACTTCCTGACAGCACTGATGAAGTTTCAAGCTACAACAGCCCAATAACGTGAAAGAAAAGCAAATTCTTAAGAGTTTAGGTTTCATCTTATCTCTTGTATCTATGTTAACAGGAGTGGAGTCCATTCTTACTTTTAATTATGCGTCAAAGGTTTTATGAAAGAGCAGAACAAGTCATCCGTTCTGTCACCAACAAATTCCGTTTTGCCACAGTGTCTCTGGAAGCTTATCTTTCGATCTCAAATAAGCTGAACCAGAAAAAAAAAACTTTCTAGATCCGCTGTCAGGCTGATGTTCACGACATAATCCGATGTCCGATAAAATCTGTAAGCTTCATGGATCCTTCTAAACAAGAGCAGATCTTCCGATAAAATACGTTTGCCGTAAATCGAATTTCGAGTATTCCTTGTACGGCAGAAGATTTTATCCAATGTTTTATACTTTTCGTAGCTTAATATTCATCAATCTAATAGGGTTTTGAGGGTAATTCCTCTGATGGCTTTAATTGGTAAGATTATTTTGTGATTTGTCGATTTACATATCATTTGATACTTCTAGCTAAGTTGTGCATAAATTAATTTGCTGGAAATAGCTTCAAATTCGGTCTAATTATTTTTTGCATAAAAAGAGAGCAAACCCACAAATGATTTATCTTTAAAATCTTATCGTTGGATTGAGGTTTTCAGAACGTCGTCCAAATGAATCATTTTAAAAAAAGCGGATATTTTTAGCTGGTTTTTATGCTAAGACGATTTTTAGGTCATTTTCTACAAAAAGTTAATTTAATTTTTAAAATTTAAGTGCATTCTTTGGCTTTGGCTTACGAGTAAAAATCCTTACGCATAAAATTATCTTTTTTTAGCATCTACCATAGAAGTAGAAAGATACCTCAGATTCATAAAAGGTAATAATAAAAACATTTATTAGGGGTAATTACATGTGCCATGAACCAATGTTTCTGAAAGATCAAATTATGCTCGCAATAGCCGAGTGCTCCGCATGAAACGTATAAATACAACGTAAAAAAAAGCCCTTGTTTCACTAATATATTTTTACCTAAACCTGCAAGTACTTACTGTAATCATAATTACGATTTCAACTAAACAACAAGGCAGTATCTTTTGTTTGATCCTTAAAAGTACTATGTGATGATTTCTTTTACTTAGCTGGCAAAATTGCTTTTAAAGATTACTTTTTAGCTTCTTCGTAAAGAGTTTTTGATATCTTCTGGTGTTTTTATTCAGAAAGCATGTTGACCAGTTTAAATCTCTTATTGCTTGTGGCTTACTTTCTACCAAAGCAAACAAACCAAATATTGACTGCCACATGATCAATTTGAATGACTAATCAAGATTGTTCTGTCACTAGCCAAATTTATACAATGTCCTACAAACAATAGATTTCGTGCCTGCTCAGAAGCATTAAGTTCACATGTAGCTTGAGTTATAGATGCCTTTGAATATCTTTCGTTCTAGTGATATCTGAGCTATTGATAGTAGGCAACCATGGATAATGCAATGATAATGCAGTGTTTAGCAGATGAGATTTCATATGCTATTTGAGCAATGAGCTTCTTTCAGTGACATCTAATGTCGTGTCCAATTGATCCCCCCCCTCCCCCCTTGACTGACTCAATAACTGAAAGAATTCTCATATGACTAACAAACATTAAATAGTCAAGCAGCCCGACTTATTGAAAAGACCTGTTGATATTTTCCAGTATCTCTCATCCAGCGGATATCTCGACCATTTAAAATCTCGTATTGCTCGTGCTTTTCTCGCCGCCGCTCCACCGCCGAAACAAACAAAGCCCAATCTCGACTGCCACATGATCGATTCCTGTCAGTAGCCATGATGGATGGACCTTGATGGAACGGAAGAAAGTCGCGTGTTCTTGTAGAAATTGCTTTTTCGGACCAGCCTATTGATTCTAGACCCCCTCTTTCTAAACTTTTCTTTCTGGTTTTTTTGTGTCTGAAACTGGAGCCAAGTTTCCTGTTTACCGTGAGAGATTTCCTTTTGCTAGGTTTTTTTTTTTTTTTTCTTTTCAACTTTTTCAATTAAACGGCGTAGCGTGATGTTGTCCAGAAGTTACGTTTCAGTTTCTGAAATAATTTTTTAATTCGGCAAACAACATCTGGAAGAAAACCTGAATTGTTATTGAAATATTAATGTTTTGTTCAGTTTAGTTGGTTTCAATTACTTATTTCAAAATGAATTATTTGGACTGTTATCATTCTTCTTTTGAATTTAGTTTTAAAACAGCCTGTTTAGTTTCAATGTTTATTGTGCTTTTAGAGTGATAGTCTAAACGCAATATTTTCTGTAGGATTTGCATTATGTCGTGAACAAATGTTGAGGAGGTTATTTTTTTTAATTTATTTATTTTATTTATTTTTTTAAACATTTGGTTAGTTGCCTGAAGGGTACAAATTAGGTCTGGTGAAAATGAACCACAGGTCACCTAACTGAGCTCCAAAATAAAGTACAATGCATGCAATAACTTCTAAAAATGAAACAAAACACTTTTATTTGGTAATAAGTATGCAAAGACTCACATTTCTAATTTTTTCTTCTTTTCTTTTTAAATTTATTTATTATTCTTGTTATTTTAAATGCATCTTAATTTCAAGGATTAGGTGAAAATTATATACACGACAACAACATCAGCAACATGATAAGTATCAAACATTTATCAATCACAACCACAACTTAATTGAGTTTTTCGTATCATAATCGGTACATTTTCAGAATTTTTCTCCGGAACGAACGGATCATCGAGAAAATGCTCCATGCTTCAAAAACTCGTTTTGCTTGGATGTTTTGATCACTTCTCATTTGGGTTTTTCTTTGGTACAATAAGGCGTGGTTTCTTTGTTAGAAGAAAACAAGAATCAGCATTAACAATCTCAAGAAATTGAGATTGTTAATGCTGAAAAATATTCAAACTTAAAGACGAAGTGTAACCATGAAAAAGTATTTATAATGTTAATCAGAAAGTTCAAATCACGAATTGAAAGCAGGCTACCCGAATATTGATGTCTCAAAACGAAAATTACAAAATGTTTTCGCGTACACATAATACAATTACTTTTCTCAAACAGCTCACTGGTCTGTTCATTGTTTGAATGTTATCCCCCAGCTCAGTGTTTTATCATTAAAATAGAGGCTTCCTACAAAAACTCCACCTCCACGAAATTCAGTTAAGGTTCATGTACGTTCCACACCACCTGAGATTTATCGTGAAGAACTGGCGAAATAAAATACCCGAAGGAAACGAAAAAAAACTCTTCAATGCATACCGTGCTTCGCTGAAGAAGTTTAAAATCACTAATGAATTCCTTTTTAAGTTTTCTCTTTAACTTGCACTACTTTTTTTTTCTCTCTATCTCTCTCCTTTTAAAAGGAAATGAAAGCACTTTTTTTTTGTACTTCGAGCTGTTGACGCGTTTCAATTGTCAGTGAACCTGTTTTGTCTACACTAAAGTCAACTCTTTTTTCATTTGTTTGGATTTAAAGCTTTATTTAGCATTTGTAACTTGATATTTTTTCGCGGCACTTTTTTTCATTTCTTCAACTAAGGACGAAAATCCAGAAACTGCGACATTTTTGATGTAATTGTTTCTGTAGCTTTTGAATAATACAATTACCCAAAGGATGGAAAAATACAACAATGAAAAAGAATCTTAAGAGCTTGGTATTCAGATGTTCTTAGATTAAATCTTTAGTAAAATATCTTTGGTGATTTTTTTTTGTTAGTACATACAACTAATAATTTATTAAATAACAAATTTATTTTTGAAAATTTTAATAATTAGTTCACAGAATTTTGGTTGTTATTTTTTAAAATAATTTGTGTGTTTACTAAAGCATTTAGCACTTTTCACGAACTTTTTTTTAAACAACAAACAACGTGCTCACTTTTGGAATACATTATCTTAATATAAAGTTATATTTTTCATTATTTTTTTTTTTTTTGCCATTTTCATCAGGGGTTCTTTATAGATAATTCTAGTGTCTCTTTGTAATTTATTTTGAAACCGTATAAATCAAAATCTAAATACAGAGGGGATGAAATTATTACGTTCGGGGGGCAATCTTCTAATATTTTCAAATTACCGTTGCTTTTCACTTACAGTGGTCGAGACCAGAAAGGAAGTTCGAAGTAGTAGGTGTCCAGTGCCTGGACTTTCGCAGACTGCGTCGGATCAAACTCTTCTGTGTGGTTGGCGGGAAAGTTGCCTTCCCTGGTCGATTTCCGCTAGTACGTACCACGTATTTTACAGAAGAAAAACTAAGAAGGCTATCGTGAAACGCTAAGACACCAGATAACAAATCACAACAATCTATTAGAGCAGCGACTTTTAACTTATGATCTAATCCCCGCGGATCAAGTCCAATTCAAACTGGAGAGACTATTTCAACTGGTACAGGCAAAAAGTATTCTCTGTGAGTTGCAAAAATGACCGTAAGCAATAAGTTCGTATATCATGGCTGATTTAGAGAAAACCCGGAAATTCGATTTTAAGATTTGGAAGTTCATATACGAACTACATCATTTCGGTTTGCAAAGAAACGTTTTAGTCATGGGATTGGAACATGACCTTGAGGCAAATGAAGTGCCACTGGACTGTTTAAAAGTTGACTCATTCTTTTATTTCGAAAAATCAATTACTGAGTTCATCTGAAAACAAAAATATTGGATTAATATAAATTAAGATAATTACATTGGAATTAATTCCAACATGATGAGACAATAGACAAAATATTTTCAGTTTCCGAAGCAGAAACTATTAATCGTATCTAACATACTTCTGCCGTGGGAAAGTAAAGTGTGGTATCTGCAGAAATGAGTTTTTGAGTTATTTAACATAACGCGTTTTGGATTCCATACTAACAATGCGCAAACGCCAGAATTTGACGTTTATTTCGCATTTATTTTCCGTGGGGACAAAAAAATCAGGCTTCTGCAGTAAAACTAGAGCACAATAGATGCCAAAAATTAAAACAAATTGGAAAACAAACCATTTGCAGATACTACGCTTTACCTTCTCTCGGCAAACTTGCGTAATTTATTATCTAGATTTTGATTAGAGAGTAGAAATAAAATCGAAACTACTTACACTAGGTACTCTAATAGCGTCAATTTTCCATTCAATTATTTCAAACTGCAGCTAAATTGCTTAAAGCAGCTAAACCTAAACTAACTTAATGGAATTTTTCAGCTCATTTCCTAAAACTAAAAAAATATAAAAAAAATCAATTCTATCATCTCTGAAACCACCGGCGAAAGATAGACCGGCAAACTTTTAAAAGTTCCTGAGTTTGCGTAAGTGTCACTTTTTGACAGTTTGTGCTCGCGAGAGCAGAAAACCTCCCGCTTGTTTTCTTGTCAAACAAGACACAATGTCACCTAGGTCTTTATTTTTTGCTCGCTACACTTTCTCTTTCGCACATATACCCAGGCTATTTGCTTTAAGAAGGTTCACTTTTATTTGGTTATTCCCCGACCGGGGTAGGTTGTCAATAAAATCCGGCATCTCCCTCCGCTGTCATATTCTTCTCTCCCCGCCGGAGTTTCAATAAAAGATATTTAAGATGTAAGTTTCGGTAAAGAGAAGGAGATTGCTAAAGAAAGATGTCACTTCGTTGCTGAAACTGGTTCTCGGTGATGGAAGATAGCGCTCGCCAACACACTGTTCTGGGTTTACTTCATTTTAAAAAAAGGGGGAGGCATAACTGTTTTACAGAGGTTGCTTTCCAATTTTGATTCTACGTACACAAATATGTGAATCAATAAATATTTTAATATGTATGAATAGATGTATAGCTTATTGCATGAACAGAACAACTTAAAATTTTGAAAACGATGGTTATTCAATGAAAAAGCATGTATCTGTACCATCAATTATTAGTAATTATTCGATTTACATATCATAAAATTGATGTACGTAAACTCCAGTGCAGTTAAAGTATGCATATGTATGAGCAAACGTACTTGACCGTAGATGCATCTTGCTTTGCATCTGCTGTCATCTTCTTCTCTTCCCGCGGAGTTTCAATAAAAGATATTTAAGATGTAAGTTTCGGTAAAAAGAGAAGGAGATGTTAAGGAAAGATGTCACTTTGTTGCTGAAACTGGTGCTAGGTGATGGAAGACAGAGCTCGCCAACACGCTGTTCGTGGTTTACTTCATTTTCAGAAGGGGGGAGGCATAACTGTTTTACAGAGGTTGCTTTCCAATTTTGATTCTACGTACACAAATATGTGAATCAATAAATATTTTAATATGTATGAATAGATGTATAGCTTATAATATGAGCAGAAGAACAACTTTAAGTTTCGAAATCGATAGTTATTTAAGGAAAAGACATGTATCTAGACAATCAACTATTACTAATTAACCCGTCAAGGTTTGACGGGTGAAAATTGCTTCTACATTTCAACGAAGCCATTGCCTATTTGGTGATTTTTTGATAGTTGAAATTGTAACCTTTACTCTAGTGGATTAACCCTTAAACTCCAGTAGGTATCGTTCATTGTTGACCATTTTATCGTTTCTTCATTCCCCTGAAATGAGTCTTACCAGTAAAACGGTTAAATTACCGGATCGAGTTCAGCCTTGTCACAATAAAGCCTGTCCCTGCGTGTTAAACCGTATCAAAACATATTATCAAATTATCATGCCGTGGCACGAGTTTCATTGTTGAAGCACGAGGGTTACCCGATCATCGGCTATTATTAATATGAGGATTCTTAGATTTATGTATCATAAAATTGTAACTGTAAACTCAAATGTAATAAAAGTATGCGTAAGTATAAAGAAGAGTACTTGATCCTGGATGCATTTTACTCCGCATTTGGGGACGATCTTGAAGGTCAGTTGATAACAACTTGGTGATATCAAACCGGTATAAGTCCGTAACAGAAGAGGTACATTTAAGAGTGCCAGTGTTGTCATTACAAAGTTAGTACTCAGAGTGGCAAAACGATCCAGACGAGTTTCTCTGCTTGTGAATTATATACAACTGTAGGCATCCTCTTTACTATTATTTTTTTATTCAACATTTTTAGCAATCTGTTAATGACTTGAGAACTATGCACTTTTGTGATTAAACAGAAAAATTAACTTTTTCAGAAACAAATCGGGTGATAGCGGTAAAGTTTGAATAAGGATGCCAAGGTGAGACTCTTCTTGTATGAAAAAAATAGTTTGCGGCTGGATTTAGATTTTTACTGTATGAACAACCTCGGTTTTAAAGAGAATGAGTCATGGCTGCAAGAAATCATGAGAGACATAAAATGGAAAATTCTTAATGGATCACTTTTTTAAATCATAGCTTTGAAAAAAAGCCCTCAAACCTTTAACCAACATTTTGTCATTTTCCTCTATAGAACTAACTGAATCATCAGTAGTACAATTAATCCTTGATTGAATGCAATTTGCCATGTAGAAGGAAAAATAATTAAACGATTACATAGATAGAAAACTGATACCTTTCTTGAAAAGGAATCGTTAATTAAATCTGTAACCTCAGATCCAGAAGGACGTAAATCCAAAAATTGAGATTTTCTGTTTATTAATGCATTGGATGTAGGAGCATATCACGCATCAAGCCATGTAAACGTCATTCTTTTTTAAAAAATTTTTAGTTTTTTTATCAGGGTTAAAAGAGCGCGTCCCATCCTTTGCATGCTTCAGAAGAAAAGTTTTTTCTCTCTACTGCAACGTCCCTCTGGCTCTGAGATACAGAAATATTGATATGTGAAAAAGAAGTCTCGCGTTACACTAATTTAGAATCTTTTCGAAATCCAAAAAAAAGCAGTTAAAGAGACAGTTAAGTAGAACTAAATTGATAACTTAAGAAGAGATAAATATGTTTAAAAAACTCAAAGGACACTATTTAACTTAAAACAATCATTAAATTTTTTTGAGAAACAAGGTTGAATATAAATGACTTAATATGTAAGGTGCGTAGCAAAAACAAAGACATGACAAATTCAGTCTCATGCAATAATTTTCAAGGAAATGCGATAGAAGTAACTCATAATCATGTGATGCAAAGGCACACTGATTATAAAGAATACGGCATGAATTACAGCTGAAATTCTAAGAAAATCTAATCTTTCTTAAATTCCTTCAACACCGGAAATAATACGTTGAAATATTTTAATGTATTCAATTCGAATTCCTCGGCCATGAGTCTTTTGCTGACTATCCAAGTATTGCATCTATGCACTCAACTCACAACGGTCATCCTGAGAAAAAGCGCTTTAATCTATTTTCAACGTTGATAAGGCTGTTTTCTGAAGTGATTTTCATTTGGTGTTTTGCGTTTTTTATCTCATACTTGAAGCACTAAGTCCGTTTTGAACTGCTATCAGCCCCACCTGTGCGTTATCGAAAATGGCACAGAAATGGGAACTTCTTCTACCTTGAATATTTTGGGATAAAATTTGAATACTAAATATATTCTCAAAGTTTTTGGACTTATACTGAGTAATTGTACCGCTTTTTAGATATTTTGACATTATAAAATGGTTCTGAACATTTATGTTTATATTTAAAGTGTTAAAGTGGAAAAAAAGTGACAAAATGTTGTGCTTCACTGGGGAGGCATTGTACTGTCCTGAAGAAAAAGAAAAAAATATAATAATTGACTCATAAATATCTATAAAATATTAAATAGTTTTATGAAAGGGCGTAATTGGTTACAAATTAATAGGATTAGTTAGTTTGATAACTGTCCTCCACTAAAAAAATAGCAACTAAAAATATCTCAATTCCTAGCTTTTCTTATTAAAAATCTGTAACTTTTTGATATCGTTACTTTTTTTTTTTTTTTTTTTTTTTACAATTTTCAAATATTTTACTTGTTTTAAATTCTGTTTTTTTTTTTTTTTTTTTTTAATTTTATTTTAGACATTTGTTTTTTTTTTCCCTAATGACCACTATAATTTTAGCGACTAATAATATTTTAATTCGTAACTTTCCGTTTGAAGAAATCCATAAGTTTCCCTGCACTTTGATATTGTTGCTTTTTTAAAGATTTTTTTAAATTCAATTTTCAACTATCTTTTATCACCAATAATGGCAACAATCATAATCAACATCATCGCCGCTGGATAAGATCATTAACGTGCTTTGCTATGTATCAAAAGTTCTATGTAGATCCCCGCCTCCATTTTGATTTTTCATTCGCTCACCAGAGGAAGATACGCATCACTTCTAGAGCCAGCACTCCATTCCCTTAAAAATGCTTTCAAATATTGTAGACTTAATAGGAGTATTTTACAAAAGTGCGGTGCCATTTTCATGCGATGTGCAATGAAAGATAGATAAATGATGCGAGATTTTGTATTTAAAATGAAAAGGGATATGAATAAGAAAGCTTTAAAAAATACATTTGCTTTCAAAATAGCGCGCATTCTTACATTTCTCCCCGAAGAGCCTCTTAAAAATCCATCCTTCATAAATTTTCCCACCTGCCCAATTCCAATAGCGCCCAGAATATAGTTGGCGTTTGTGACGACAAACACGAGATTCATCCCTACTCGAAGCTATTGAAAATGGGACACACAATACCAATTGAGAGACGTATTCTTCGCCAGCAATTTGAATGCTGCAACTAGAAAGGGGTGTCCACAAAAGCCCTCCCCCCTTCGATAGCTTTTCTGTTTTTCTCCTACATTGAGATACATTAAATTCGCGCTTCGGTTCGAACTAAATGGTTGGAAACAGATAACAACGGGAGTCCGACATTTTTGAGCCTGCCGCCATGGAAGATTCGGCGTTGTAAAGATTGTAGTTGTTTTGAGGAGGTTCTATCATCGTTCAGTGGAGAATAAAATTCTGCTGAAATTGAATAGAAAACAAGAAATGGGAAACTATGAAAAATATTTATAAAATAAATTGTTAGTTTCCACACAGAACGGCGGCCATTTATTTTCAAAGTGTTCTCGATATTATGTTAGACTGTATAATGATATTAAAAATACTCAAAAATGCTAAAAGAGTAGTGTATGCGTTTTTAAAAACAGAAAAAAAGGGACATATTACTTCCTGTATTTCGCTTTTTTTTTTTACCCCGACAGATTTTGTTTATGCGAAATTCCAAACGATTTTTTTATAAATATTTGACTGTATTTTATTACTTTTTAATCTCCGAAAAAATCTAGTAATTCAAAACTAAAACTTTTATTTTTTCATTCAATTGTATACGTAAAAGTTTATTTTTTACTGCACATGGATTATTATTTCTGATCAGTTTAGCGATTTCTTACTTACAATTTTGTAATTGTATTTTGTTGTGGTTATAGATTTATTGATTGAGAATCTAAAGGTTAGCTTAAATGAAATGAAGTATTTAGAGTGAAATAACTAACTCCACGTATAATGTAACGATTTATAACGGAGACTCCAGGAAAAATTTAGCTTAAAAGCGTACGTCTTCCTTTGTGGTTTCTGATAGGAATGGGATAGATAAATTCTGAGAGAACGAAATACAATTCAACTTTGGTACGCTCAACTGGATTTATGTTTTACATAAGTGTATACTTATATATTCACATATAAGATTTCTTATTTTTTCTAATTCTTAGAGTAATCAAGTAGATTAAGTTAAACAAGAGTTGATAGTGTTACTCACAAGGTTTACTAACTAAATAGTATTTTTAACGAAGTAATTATATTATTGTTTTATGCTGGCTTCATTTTTTTTAAAATGTAAGATATTTTGACTACATCACTTTATAATTGTACGACTGTTCGATCCCATTGTGTTTGAAGATTGAAAAGAGTTATCATTAGACCTAAGCTTTGACGTAAAGCAAAAAATGAAGAAACTAGTTCCTTAAAATCAATCATACAATAAAACTAACTGATCAGACAATGATGTTTTGGTTCAGACATAACTTCTATCGATGGCATTAAAGTGAGCCACGCCCTATTTTTCTCAAATGTAACTTTTAAAAACTGAAACAAATTGCTTTTCATGTTGGTGTAAACGAAATTGGGAGGTTTGAAAACTCGTTTGACAAGCAATATATCCCGAAAAATTGGCTCGATTTGTGATGAAGTTATTAGTCTAAAAAAAAAAGCGTTTTATCGCTTCAAAATTTTTCATTCTTGGAAATCATCGTGGTTTTGTTTTTGCTGGAGAAATTTTAACGCGGAGTAACGGTACGGTAATTCATAAGATTATAAAATAATATTTTAAAGTATTAATGGAACGAAATTTTCTATTTCCAAAGATGCGCATGGTTTTGTTACTTAAGAAATTTGAAATCCCTTGAGAATTTTCAGAATAATAATAATAGTATTTCAGAACTTTGAAAATTTCTACGCTTAGAAATGGTCATTACTTTATTATAATTGAAGCATTGCAAACACAGCGAACTGGTATGGGAAAGAACACTCTTATTTTGTAGAAATTTTTCAATTTCGAAAGATGCTCACAATTTTATATTTTCCTAAAAATTTGGAAATCGCGTTGGACAAACTATTTAACTCAAAATCAGGTGCAAATTTTTCTGCGATTATAAAGCAGTTAGGTAAATAAACTCTTTATTAAGTCTGTTTCCGTCTTCAAAGGTGCCTATGATTTCATTGTTAGAGAATTAAATCAAACTTTCTTATACACTTGCGAAATGCAATATTTTTTTTTTTTTCTGTAGTCGAACAATGCTTGCTCACATCATCGTCGTTCAACTAATATCTGCTACGTGCACGTATGTCACATAGCAGTTTTTGTTTGATAATACTCTGTCTAGCGCACTATGGCTAGCATTTTTGCTATGCGACTTAAAGCACTATTTGGTAATCTTTGTTACGGAAATTTGGTGAGTAAACTAGTTATACTGCCGTGGGCAGGTAAACGGCAATTAGACAATTTTTTCGCGCTTTTTTAAGCGGAAACCAAATAAGCAAGTTTGTACCATAAAGCTAACAATAGATGACAAAAAAGTGAAACATTTGCAGTTATAGCCTTTTACTTGAAGACCAGTGTTTACTTATAGGTGGCAGTATAGTAGTCAAAATCTGGAAACCTCCAAACAGTGCACATGTAGCAGATCCTGGATTGACAAGGATGATAAATTTTCAATCACCAGCTCTGTGCCCAAAGATGTCGGAGGAAGAAACTGATTTCCATGCACCTTCTCTTAAGCTTCCCGCACCTTAGAATTCCCATTAGAGATTTAACAAAAGGATCCCAGGTGCTCGAATGCTGACAGCCAATCTGTCTTCATTGGCGTTATTTCATCCATTTATTCGAGGGCTCTCCGGCATTCAGATGCACCCCTCCCTTGCCCGGATTGGGGTGTATTTTCCGCGTTTAGCACTCCTGGATAGATCCTTGTATCGGGGCTCGTTGCCGCGGAAGGAATAGTGACTTATTTACCTGGGAGGCGGAGGGTTTGCATCGTTGCCGCCCGACTTCACTTTGCCTGTCATCGGGCCCAGGGTTATTGGTGCCTAATGAAGTATTGCTAATCTGTGAGGCACACGTCCTGCTTCTGATTCTGCTCGGGAAGATCGAATAAATTCGTCCGTGGGAGATCGGGAAAACATCTGCTATTCACTCAGTCCCAATCTGTAAATATAATGCTCTTATTGGTGGATCTGTGAACAGTCTCCCGTCCCAATTCTTTAAAAACTGTATGTTATTAACATTTAAGAACTTTTATCGAAATAGTGTTCAGTTTTTTCAATGGGAGCAGTGGAAATAAGAAAAATAATAGTTGGTTTTAGCCGATGTTAGTAAAATCCCTCAAAGATTACTGAATTAAGGGGATTACATTGTGCGCAAATGAAAACAAGCTCTAAAAGAGTGCTGTAATTTGGTTCTCATCTTCGCTCGTTCATTCGTATCTCGTAATCTCGTTCATCATCGATATAAATGGTATGCGTAAGAGCAACTCTGAAAGGTCGAATGAATTCGACTACTGCGACTCAAATCTGAAACAAAAAATTCTCTTATTGATGGCTCATTGGGACATTCTACTGTTCCAATTCTTAAAAATGTATATCATTAATGTTTAGCAAGAGAAGAACTTTTACCAAATTATTGTTCAATTTTTCTAAGTGAAAATTACTACAAATAGTTGGTTTTCGCCAATGTTTATAAAATCCCTCAAAGATACTGAAACGGATTAAAAGGATTGCATTGTGCGCAAATGAAAACAAGTTCTAAAAGAGTGCTACAATTCGTTTCACATCATGACGTAAATAGTATGGGTTAGAGCAGCTTTGGGAGGTCGAATAAATTCGCCCGTGGGAGATAAGGAAAATATCTGCTATTCACTGCGGCCCAAATTCATAAATATAATGCTCTTATTGGTAGCTCTTAGGACTGTATACCGTCCCAATTCCGAAAAATTTGTCATTAATATTAGTTTGCTTTGGTTAGATTAAAACCTTTATCATGTTATTGTTCAACTTCTTTAGTAGGACTAGTGGTAAGTACTACATAAATAGTTGGTTTTTGCCAATGCTCCTAAAATCCCTCAAAAGATTACTGAAACAAATAAAATACGTTATACTAAACTGAAAGCAAGCTATTCAATAGTGTTATAGTGCGTATCTCATAATGACATAAAAGGTATGCATTAAAGCTAAACAAAATACTATTCCACATAAATCTTATAGGATGTTAATATGATGATGGAATTGCTAGAATGTCTAAGTGCTTAACAAACTAGACAAAATATTTTATCATGTATTTATGAGTTGTAATCTTATTATGGTGTAAAGGTGGTAATTATATTCCAATCTTAAGATGCGACTAGGATATTGCATTATACGAAAACATTCTTCATTCAAAACACGCAGCTGTAGCATGAAAAAAAAACGCAGATTCAAAAACTAACATTCTTCTTTTTTTTTTTTTTTTTTTTTTTTTTTGTAGTTTGAATCTTTTTATGGAACATCTGGGAGACACCTTTGTACCTTGAAATCACCGCTTTTCAATGCATAGAATCAAGGCAACTGACTTAATTAAGAGCATGAGGTTGTTATTCACGCATAGTTGTGCTAATTAAAATACGATTGGGATTAGTATGAAAGCTTATGAATTCACAAACACAAGGGTAGGTATAAGATATCAATTTATTCGTAAACCAATAACTTGTTTAGATAACATACTTAGTACACGCCTTAAAAGCTAAAGGGACTACGGGAATTTTAGAGCCCTCGACTCCGACTCCTTTACCCCAAATCAGTTCGACTCAGATTTCACAAGCACTGGCAGAGTTGCAGATTTGGATGGAAAATGACCGACTCCGACTCTTAGAATTTTAAAACTTCAACTCGAGATTCCGACTACTTTTCCCCAAAATCTACTCTACTCTGACTCTGCAGCCGTGGTAAATAGTGATTAGCAAAGGAGTGCGTAACAGGTTTACTCGTTGAATTTTGTACAAAAAAAACAATTTAAAACTCACAACAAAATTTTAAATCGCTCCTAAAAATAACTTATTTCTAGAATCAAGTAATATGGGCAACTTTTGCAACGCTGCATAGCACTTATCGGCAACACAAATCCGACTTGGATGCTCCAGATCTTCGGATGGATTTTCAGCCCCATAGAAAGTTCACTTCTTCCGACGGTTGAATAGATGGCACGAAAAAGCGTTACCTGATTGTATCGCAGTCAGTATGCTCTATTTTCATGTTTACCGAGTTCAGAATTTAAACGTACGAAGTGATAACATTTAAAAACTATTCGCTAGATTATTATTACGTTTTACGGAAGAAGAACTCCGTGATTTTTGTTATGACAGTGATTTTTCGTGACGGTTAATGAAGAATGTTTACTTTTATGCAGAATGCTTACTTTTTCATCCTTTCAAGCGAAAAGAAATCTGAATAGAGCTGGCAGTTGGCAAGATTTACCGTCTAAAGATCTATTTAAAAAGTTATTATTTCTTTTAGTTGCGCATGAACCTTGTAAATAACCTGGCGTAATTTTTAAATGAATAATTGGTGTGCTTATGTAAATGAACTGTACTTCAAAAATTATTACTTCTTATACTGTTCGGCCGTGGAAAAGTAAAACGTAGTAGCTGCATTTTTTTTTTTTTTTTTTTTTTTTTTTGTTATTTATTGTACTTTAGTTTTGTTGTAATCTGCAGAAAATAAAGCACGGAAAAAACGTCGAATTCCAAAATTTCCCTATTGTTCATTCGGAATCCAAAACGCGTTTCTTCAAATATCTCATTTCTGCAGATACCACGCTTCACCTTCCCACGGCAGTGTTACACTTCGTGATCGGTAGTAATGTGGATAACTAAATAGTTAAAAAAAGTTTTTCTTCGATGACAAATTCATTATTCACCTCAACTCACTTGTGACTACTGTATGAAACTTTCCCGACTTCATCATAATACAACATTATGTTTTAAAATTGAGACATGAACTTCATCTATAAAATTCATCTCTCAGAGCCGCAAAATTTATGAACTCAAAGTTCTAAAGAATAGAATTCTCAAACGCTTACAAAAGTAACCGAATTGTTGTGGCATAACAAACGTTTTTTTTTTCCTAAAAACAATATTCTTTATTCATACCAAATCAAATGTGTGCTACCCCAAACACTTTCCTATGTTTCTAAATTTTGAACAAAAGTGAATGAGTACTCAGCAATTGCATTTCCTTTCCTGTAAATAGATCCTGAAGCGCTTAAAAACATTTTTAATGAAAATAATATCTCATTTAAGAAATTATAGCTAAATTATGTACGTAAAAACTACCTTAAGGATATAAAAGAGACATTGTCAAAACACGAAAAAAGTTCACGAGGAATTAGTTTAGCTTTTTCATTTGAATAAGAAGTTATGTTGTTGAAACAAGTTCTAGAGGGTTTGATAAAAAATTTAATCAGCATTTTATTGTGCTTTATTGTAGTAAGGATTCAATAGTTTGCAATTTCTAAAACATATTTTCGATGCGACTGTTTGTTTTCCTAATAGCTTACATGTTTTCCTTACATCTTGTCATTGTTCCTTTATGTCGGCGAATATTTCCTTCCTGTGTAAAGGTATACTCATATTATCTAGACAAATGTTCCAAAGAGACAGCTAAAAGGAACGTTACCCGATTCTATCTACCCTGACCGCTTGTTCTAATTTCTGGATCGCAAGTTCAATGAATCCTCCTCCAGCGCATACCACTTACAAGATTCATTTTCTTCATCTCATTATTTCCCTCCACCCCTTTGTTTGCATATTCCTTATGGTCAAGGTTGTTGCGCGTTCTGCCTGAAGTAAATGTACGCGAGTGTGAAATACGTTCCAACAAGAGACAGAAGATTGTTTCTACCGCACATTGTCAGACACCGCCACCACCACCCAATTTATTCATGGGTGGTCCTTGGAATGAATTTGTAGTTTCAAGGATGTTTTTTGAAAGGAAGGTAGTCTGTTTTTAATTATGGATGAAATTGGATTTTGCAGACGTTTTTGCAATTATGAATCTCGGTAGTTTCAATACGCAACTAAACCTTCACTTGGCGTTGTATTCTATGAAGTGTTTTGCTGCTGCCTCCCACAACTCTAAAGTTTTGATTTAAAACGAAAAGATTTTCACAGAAATATTTTAATTAGTAACTGACTGAAGCTCTTAGAATTGCTTTCCTTCATAAAAGGTGGTTGAGGGTTTCAAATTTGGGTCAAATGTTTATTTTATAGAATTTATTTTTTTAAGATTCTGTACGGTAACGACACATTTCGTGTTTCTCTTGTTTCAATCAAAAGAAAAAAAAATCACAGTGAAAACACAGAACTACTGCGCGTTAAAGAATTGTTATAATTTTTCATCTATAAAATTAAAACAAAGAATATTTATGTGTGTGTATGTTAATTATACAAATCCACAGTTTACGTAGGATCTCGACCAAATTTGGCAGAGAGGTACTGTCACACCCGAGAAGGAACGTAGGGGGGGAGGGGCGGTTTCGAAAGCCAAAAAAGAACCGAACCGTTAGAATTTTAATTTTAGTGTCCGAAAATGGCATTAATAGGCTCTTTCTACTCAAAATAGTTATCCAATCAGTTTGAATTTGGCACCATTCGAAAGCCCGCAAATAATACCCATAGAGTTCAATCATTTCCTTCGAATTTCAAAAATAAAACCACTAGGAAAAATTTAAAAGCACTTTTAAGTCTAATGGAACTCTATTTTCATATCCGAAAACTATCGTTTGCGCGATCTCATTTTAAATTAGCATTCAAAAAATTGCCTTTTTTTTTTTTTTTTGGCAGTGGCTAAATAAAATTTTGTTTTTGTTTCGAGGTAAAAATTGCCCCCTTTGATTATTATTTGGCGATTAATCGTTTTTCTTTTTTAATTTTTTTATAGGATTTTAGTTGTATTTATGGAGGGTTGCATTTAATTTATTCGGGAATTTTTGATTTGCTGTTTCCTTTCTTTAAGAATGATTATTTCGACGGGAACATTTACAGCATTTTGTTTTCCTATAATTGAAGCCCGATTGTTAAATATGCGTCACTTGACATAACTTTTATTTTCGAGGTAGACCGTGCAAAGCCGGGCAATGCAGCTAGTAAATAATAAATTTAAACAATCATGATGCAGGTTTCATCGTGTATTGAGAGCATACGAGAATTATAGAGAAAGGAATTTTATTGGAGATCATCTTCAAGAAAAACTTAAAGCTTAAGAAATAAACAAATAACATTGTGCTAAAAAGTAAGTATGTGTACAACAGCGTTACAAAGAAAGAACAAAAATTAGTAGACATTTTTCGGATACTTAATTTGGGGTTACAAGGAACCTCTCTTTCAATGAATAGAAAGTCGACTGGGACCGAAAAAGGTAGTTTAATAAATTCTTAAAAGCATACTTTTATCGTTGCGATATTTTGCCTTTTTTAAAATTAGTTATCGATACTTGATGATTTAATAGCTCTAAATCCGTAATTTCGACGAAATATTTTTATTTTTCTTCGAGATATATTACAAATAATTGATGCACTTTTCTGTCTACTTCTGAAAAGTATGTTTTCGTCATTCTTTATTTGTACCTTAAATACTAATTTTCATGTTCCGAGAAATGCAAAAAAAGTATCCATTACATTAGCTTCAAGGTATTACTCTCAATATTTTCATTACTATGGAGGAAATATCTCGTCACATTGCAGCTTTCCAAGGAAGAAAACTCGTCCTCCACACAATTAATACTTTTCAACATAGTATTTTGCGTCGTGTTCAGTAACTTATGTACAGGGTTCGTATGAGTCATGGAAATCCTGGAAAGTCATGGAAAAAAATAAGCAAATTTCAGACCTGGAAAAGTCATGGAAAATTGAAATTTTTATTAAAAGTCATGGAAATTTATTTAAAGTCATGGAAAAAGGTCCTGGACTAAGAGAAAGTAACAGTAACTAAAAGAGCATTAGAAATCTTGAGTGATTTAACAGTATTGCATATATAAAAGCTATTAAAACTGAAAAATTGAACAATCCCAAAAACAACTCTAAATTTTGAAATCTCATTACATCCACTTCTGTATCAGCTGCTCATCTTTTTTTCCAATGTGATTTTGTTGCTTGGATATCACTCATTTCGTATTTACCATTATTTTAAACACTTTTTATATTTTATATTCTATAATAGAGAACTTGCACGTTCTTGATTTTACCACGCCCACTCAAAAAACGCAACTCAATTGCATCCGAGTTTGTTTCCATCATTCTTAAAAACTTAATTACTAAATTTATCAGTTTATCTCAATTTGTGGAAATTTTTAGAAAATGAAGATCTTTAGTCAGATATAATACAAAAATAGGGGAATTCTAATACTGTAAAACAGTAGTGCCCAATATACGGCCTGCAAAACTAATCCATGCGACCCACTACCAAGTTCAGGGTTCAGTGTCAGGAATCCAACACTATGTTCTGGAATTTCTCAATTTATTAATTTATATGCATTTGAAAATGTGCAAATAAACAAACAAGTACATTTGAATCAGACGATTTATTCGCTACTGAATGTTTTTTTAACTTACCGGTGGTTTTGCACGTCTTATCACGCCGTAGCAAGATCACGTCGCTAGCGTTTTACACGTATTTTTCTGACACTAAATTTTCGTTGTCAAACGGTCCAAGGCGTAGAATCCTGCGTTTCCTTTCCCCTCTCCTGAGAGCGGCACCCCGGAGCGCAGGGGCCCACCTTCTGTATTCACACATGCAAACAATACCCTTTCATCAGGTTGGGGTTTCAAGGTTCAGTGCATCCTTCTTATCAACGCAAAGATTTCTAAGCAAACCTCTTTGCTATTTATTGTAAGCATCTGCTAAAAGCAAAACTTGATTCTAAGAATGAAATATCCACTTCTCTTTCTTCTAAGCTGAAAATTTACATTTAATTAATGATTGTGCTGTAAATGGATGCAACATAATTTAATCGACGACAATGACATTCAATTACATTTCAAATAAATTAATAAATAAAAGCCGTGAGATTTCAAATTGAACGAAAACAAACTAAGTATCCTTTTGGAAATAAATTTATAGCTACGGCTTTATTCGCTACTAACATATAATTTAGGAACTTTAAGTGTTATAAAATCACAATGCTGTAAAGAAAACCAAAGAGTACACGTAAAAGATCAATTTTCAACTTTTATGTGAACTTACGTCGCGTTTTACGCACATTTAGGCAGATGTTGTACTCAAAACACATTATAAAAAATATAAAAAAAGGGATATTTTTTCAAATTTATTTACTCTAACTGATTGGCCTTGGGTTTTGGTCGCAAATTTCAATCATTAATATCAGAAACATTTTAAATTCACCGAATCTGTCTAATACTTCAGCTTATAATTATTTTAATCACAAAGAAAAACAAACATTTATCTCTTAGCATACAATTTCAATTCTGTATAAGTAAAAAAAAAACTAAATAAACAATATATAGTAAGAGCAAAAATTTTGCACAACACCAGGCAGCTATTGTGTTAACATTTATACAAAAAAAAAAAACCTTTAGTTGTTAGCAAAGAACAATAATAATATTTTTTTTTTGTTATTAAAAATGGAAAAGTATATGAAAATGAATAGTTTTCAAAAAAAAAAAAAAAATCAAAAATTGAATCGTTTAGCTTTTTCTTTTCAATAAAAAATAAAGAGCCTCGGAATTTTTTTCATTGAGAGGGGGAAGAAATTCAGAAGAATGGGACCTGACTCTTAGTAAAGGAAATTTCTATGGAGTTGCTTAAGATCTACAGTATTTTGTAGGAAGATGGAAATGGGGAAATGGTTAAGTGAGAATTTATAACTATTCTTTTATGTAAAAAAAGGAATAATAATAAATAGAGAAATATAAATAAAAGTTTAAACCGTTTTATAATTAAAATAAAACTTCAGCAGAGCTTAACTATTTGTACTTTATTAAGCAACAAATCCAGAATTTTCATTGATCTCAATTTGCCCAAAGCCTGATATTTATCTCAAATCACTATTTAATCTGTGCGATTGCTTGATACAAGTCATATGATCTTTCAATTCCTTGGAACAACTTAAGCAAAAATAATTATAAAACCTTGATTTTTATAGAAAAATCATCATAATTCATGCCTCATACTAATTAATAAACCTTTTACGGGGATGAAAATTCGTAAAATTATTTTAACAACTTTTTTGCTGCGACTTTTTTTTTACCACTATAATTTAAAAGTATTTCGTTGTTTACTATTTTTTGCTTTAATTGTGTTTTCATAACTTTGATTTGATACCTAGCTCGGTCACTTAGGTCTTAACTACTAGCAGGGGCACTCCGAAATAAAATGAGAGAGGGGCGGGGGGGGGGGGGGGAGAGGTGGATTCTCAAAATTTCGAATGAAGTTCTACTTTTTCCAAATGATAAACATGAGCATGCACATTATATCATACTTACATAACATCTAATGAGAAGCAACATTATGCATCATTAAAAACAATTTTTAAAATTTGAAAGAAGAATCTCAATGTTGCAATAGTGTTTCCACATTTTTCAAATGAGAATTTTTTGGGGAGGTTACACTGTCCTTCTGAGACCTCTCATCGAGGCGCCCCATACTAGATCCCATGTGATTGTCAGTGTTTCTTTAATAATAGCTTTGTTAAATACGCCATAATTCAGTGAATGTTGGATATAGTATTTGTTTTCCGATTTTCAAACGGGATCCTAGACAGTCCCGATTTTCATTCAAAAATCCAGTGTCCCTTCCAGTTTACTTCACGTCTCGGTAAAATATAAGTTTCATTACAGATGACCAAAAAAATATAAAAATAGTTAACCGTGAAGGATTATTTAAAATAATAAATTTTTTATTTCTGTACCTCGTAGCCAGACTGACGTAAGTCCAAAAATTTGAATTTTCTTTTTATTACTGCTAGGGTTCGCCGATATATATCCGATATTTGTTCTGAAAATATCATGATATTTTGATATTTTCGATATTTATTTTTCCAACTACGGTATTTTCAGTATAAAAATTATATTAATCATAGTAATATAGCTCATTTATTATTAAAAATACCCAAAAAGTTATGCACTATAGTTTTATGATGTATTATTACACATTAATATAACAAAATAATGTATTTTTTTTATTCATAAAATTATTAGTAATGTAACAATTTTAATGCATATTAAAAGTACCTAATTAAATGTTAACCATTGGTTGGAACAAAAGAAAATGTCTTATGACTGTGCCCCTGACTGTTGCATATTGTTTTTTTCTGAATCATATAACTGTGTAAAAGTAGCTAACAGAAGACAAATGAGTAGAACAGCTAACGCTATATTAACTCTATTAAAATTGACTAAAATGTAAAATGGAATATTAGATATGAATAATTAAAGAAACCTTAATTTTAAGTCTGCATATTATAATAATAAATAAAGAGTGATTTGAGGATGCATTTACTATTTTGAAGACATTAGTTTGCGTTGATTGAAAATATCGGATATTTTACATATTTTCGAAAATTGCACTCACATGACATATTTTTTTCTCTCCTGTAAAGTAGCGTATGTGAATCACGTTAGTTTAGCTCTAAGGTACAGATTTGTAATTTATGACCTGTAAAATTACTATCGGATTAGCTTGTAAGGAATTTTACAAAAAGATTTAAAACAAAAAAGACTTTCTAAAAAAGTCCTAGCCAATGCAATAAACAAGTAAATATTGTTCAAAATTCAATTCCTCATTTCTTGCTGAAGTAACTTCAAAAGATTAACGTTTACAAAATAAATTGTTTAAATGTATCTGCTTAAGTCATGTATCATTTATTATTCCTGGTTTAGGCTGATAATTAGTAATCATTTATCCATAGCATTGGGAATAAACTACCTTCTAAAACACTCTGAAAACCAGCCGGGGTGTGTACCTTTTGAAATACCCACGGTGGGGGGGGGGGGGGTCCTGGTTGAACATTTCGGAAATAAGGCAAGCCTAGGTATACCGCTATTACGATCACTTAGTCTCAAATATGGCGAGATTCGAAACATAAAAATGCACAAATAAAGAAAAAAATATACATATACAAACATAGTATGTAAAAAGTATGCATAGATGTATAAATTTGCAGTGCTTTTTTCCCCCAGCGTTAAAAGAGAAACAACGAATTGCTATTGCGCGGAAGGGGGGAGGGAATTCCTTTATTGCTTTTTATTATTACGTATCATTTCAGGTTATGCAAAACATTACAATCATAACTAAATGCATTTAGCTATTTCATATTGAAATAACTTGTTCCAAATATTGTTTTATAAATGTTGAATATGAGTAGTTAAATTCAATAATAAAATATGTGAATAGTAATTTAAAGCAGTAGTAGGAGATAGCAATTCCAGAGATTTAAAATCTAGATTATTACTTCATAAATATTACAGAAAGTTGTGATTAGTAAAACACGACTGGCTGAAAGGAATTCAACTCGTTTGCTACACGTGTTGAGGGGAGAAATGGGCGGGACGGACCTTGGCAGCATGTCTGGAGGAGTTCCACTCTTCCCTGCGACACGCGTTGAAAAGAAAGGGGTTGAGCTTTGACAGCACGTCCTGGTCAAAAGGGATTAAGTGCTTTTTATCTCCTTCCGAAAGGGGGAGGAAATTTCAAGATAAAAAGTATTGACCATTTCGAGCAGATAGCCATGTTCCCAAGGTGACCTTTTCCAGGTGAAATTCCTCTCGTATGTCAAACCGCCAGTGAGTTAAAAATAAATATCTGGTTTAAAAACATAAGTTTACTGAAGAATGTGGATTTGCTTAAAAGAAAAAGGACGAAAATACTGTCAAATTATATGGATGATTAAATGCACTGTTGACACTAAAATGCAACTTTTGAAGCAAATTTATTGAAACTTTAGTAATGACTCATTTAACCTTTCTCCCATTCATTATCAATCATCATTGTATTGCTTTCACTGTATTTTTACTTTACTTAAATTTATATGATAAAGACATAATAATAGTTCAGATTTTTAAGTGTACACTGATATTTTTTCAATCATGAGTGAGTACTTCGATGAGGTAGTGGCATTCAAATAGAAGTTTAGCTAATGCTCATTGTCAAAAGTTGGCAAGTTTGATATCAAATAGTGTAATATTTCTCCATGTAAAAAGGTCATGAACATTTTTATGCAGTCATGAAAAAGTCTTGGAAAAGTCATGGAATTTTTTCATCCAAATAGAGTATGAACTCTGTATGTATTAACAGCGCATCCCAGTCGTAACTACTATTATGTTTTCAGAAATTTCTAAATGATGGAGGACTGACGGGTCGTAATGAAAGCTTTATGGCATAAAAGAAAATTCTCAGCTTAAAATCTAGGCTTACCCTTGTTTTCAAGCAGCACTCAGTTTGTTAAAAACCGTTCCTTTTGTCAACTTTTTTTTCCCCCCCATACATGCTACAAAAAAATAAAATTGCAGTAATGTAAAGTTTCAGTAATCAACCAAAAACGTGCCATAAAAATATAGACGAAATACTGGACAAAGGCAGTTTACACCATCCTTTAAAGTTTTTTCCTTTTGTGTGTTTGTGTATTTAATGGCACAAAAGCTTCAAGCAGACAATTTATGTTCCAAGTTGGTGACAATTTCTGTGCATATTACCTTGAGGAAAAGCAGCTGTCATATTTAAAACAATAATTATCTTATCCTGTTTGGGAAAACAGCGACTTGAAAATCGAACTTCAACCTAAGGCCTACTGGTTTCTTGACAAATACGTTGCCTTTAGGATATGAGTCCAGTTGTAAAACATATTTTCAAAACAAATGCGTAAACATGAAATTTCTGCGGAATTAGTTCAAAACATTGACTTTGTGAATTATGATCTTTTTTTGAATTTTTAGACTCAAATAAAATAGAAAATCATCCTAATAACTTTCAGTCTGATGCTTCAAATTTTTACACAAGTGTAACTAACCTGCAATCATTTTTGTTTACTAAATCTAGACAATTTTCTCAGAAAACCAATATTTATTTGGAAACTATTTGATAACAATTTAGGAATCTTAGGTTCAATATATAAACAGCAAAAATATTTTCATTAAAATTCTGCAGTGAATGTTAAACACCAAAGTCTAAAGAAAAAGTAAATAATATACAGTAGTTTCTTTAGAAAATACTATTGTTTGTTTAGAAATGAAAGTCACCGTCAAAAATGCAAGTTCACGTAGAAAAGTGATCGAAGAATAGTTGTTCAAACAATAACACGAAAAGCCAAACATTTCGAGTGTTTCAATATTGATATCTTGTATTGTCTTTCCCAGAAGTATTTCTTTCTTGGAAAAGTATATTCCAAAATATAATAATAAAATACAACAATAGGTGAATCTATGAAATTGCAGAGAACGAAATCGAAAAAGGTATGCAAATAAGGTTTTTCACTTAAATAACTTCACGGTCGAATGAATTTATATACTCTGCAAAAAAAAAAAAAAAATATCCATCAGAGAGCAGGTTTTAGTTTTTCTGACAAGTTTCAAAATAAATTTAAAGTGTTTTTTGGTTTAAATGAGGTTTTTGCTCCGAAATTACTTTTTATAATTGCGCATAATTATCCTTTTCATTCCTATGATTATTCTCATTTCTCTTTCTTTTCTTATGTAGTGATTTTCATTTGCTTAAGGTTTTGCTTTGAAAAATTCTATACCCTCTTTTTTTTTCTTTTGCGAACTCTTCATTTCAGATTTCCTGTTTTCATTCACGTTCTTCTTATTTTGAGTTAAATGTATTCAATGGAAAAGAAAATAGGCTTGAAATAATCTAATCTGTGGAATGCTTTTAAACGTTCAAAATATTTATTTCGTTTCACAAATGATTATAAGCACCATAATACTCTAACATTACCATAAAGTACGTATTATATCTGAGTGTACAATAATGGTTCAGTACTATGGTGCCCAACCTACGGCCCGTTGGCCAGATGTGGCCCGGCTAGCCGATTCATGTTGCCCGTTGGAATGTCCAATGTTACCAATCGAAAAATATATTCTGGAACCTTCCAAAACTGCAGATAGTCTTCATTCGGTATAACGAATGATGGTTTCAAATTTGAAGCCAAATAGTTCGAAATATGTTTAAAAAATAGAGAACTAAAATTCTTGGTTTATATTTTTTCTTTTTATTTTTCTGTACTTTCTCATGCTAACTATTGAAAAAAATCTAAATATATTTTAAGTTTATATGCGTTCTGGCCCGCGAGATTCGTCTTGGAATCAGATGTGGCCCTCGGGTAAAAAAAGGTTGGGCACCGCTGGTTTAGTGCTTGTTGCACTGAGCTAAATAATGTAACTGAAGTGACATCTGCCAAAAAATTTACAAATGGGGGCAAATCAGAAAAGTGCTATGCCCCCCCCCCTCAAATAAAAAAGTGAATTTCGCTCAACACATTGCATCCGCAAATCATAAATGTAAAATAATATGAAATTTTAATAATTTTTTGCTGTAACTTAATCATGGGGAAATCTTGTATCTCCTTATGATTGCTTCAGTCGTTGTACATAATAAAACTTGCAACTTTTCAACTAGGGTATTCAATATATTTAGCTGAAGACGTAGTGTGGTTCTGATAAATTGAGCTGTGACCTTGACAACATTTACTTATTTTTCGAGATCTCCGTGAAAAGGGGTGGTGTTATTGCACCAGATTTGAGCTGAAATACTTTCGAAAAACTACTGCGAAAGTTACTCAGCTCAACTAGCAACAATAACTCGTTCCTATTATCCTAAAAAAGAGGTAAACATTGTTAATGTCAAAAGCTCAACTTTTCAGAGTCACACTGTACTTGTTGCTCCATCCCCAATCGAAGCTTGATGCAAGAGGTATATGAAAAGCTCTTTATGCTTCACAACATAGACACTAATCTTGTTTGTAACTCTTTTAGTCATTTTCATTCGAATATATTGGTATCAGTATGTATTTTGTATAGTTCCAAAAGACAAAACGAAAAAAAAATGATATCCCGTGTAAATTAAAAAGATATATACAGGGTGTTTCAGTTAAACGTTTCAGAACTCCTAAAAAGTGTTGGATGCATCCTGAAGACTCGAAATCATTCCGCAATGCTTTCCTGAAGCGGTGATGTACACAAGCATCATAAAGAAAGAGACCGTAATTGAAAAATCTTTTGATTTTACATGTAAAAAAGCAAACTGTAAATGGGTCAAATTTTGTGTATGAAGTTTTTTCCACCTACTGCAATGCACACCTCACATCTTCGGTGCATGGAATTCGGAACAGTCTGAAATACTCCCGGGTAACTCAAATTTCTCTGGTCAGGAAATCATTTGTGATCCCCCTTGCTATATGATTTCGAGTCATCAAGAAGCATCCTACCCCCTCTCAAGATTTTAAAACAATTAACTGAGGCACTCAGTATACATAATTATTTACTCTTAACCCCGGCCCACTCCCCTTAAAAAAAAATCAATGACACACTCTGCGCCGTGGACCCCCCTCTCATGGGCCCGCCTGTATTAGCTGAACTGAAAATCCAAACCAACATATTGGTATCCAACCATCTAAGCACAAGTTACTGTAACACATATAAACCATCCCATAGAAAGTAAACAGCCTCTTATTACTGCAATAAAAAGATAATCATTGCATTATTCAATAAGAAACTGCGCATTGTAGTTCTTCCAAGGCGGTCCACAAAAGTTCATCTCAGTTTCTCAAAATCCGGTTCGCATCAAGCGCGGCACCTGTTGCGCTTTTCTTCTGCTCTTTTCTTTACGAGCCTACCTCAATATATCTGACACAACGCCTTGTGGAAACCTAATTAAAACTCTCCTCCTTTTGCAGACCATAGTTCGCTTACCTCCACCCTAAAAGCAATTTCAAAAGAAACGAGAAATTATATGGCGAAAACTCATTCTTCTTTGTGGGTGGGGCATTCCTCGTCTTAAGTTATATATCTGAGGGGGCGGTGGAAATTTATTGACCGCTCTTCTTCACTGTACGTGTTAAATATCTGCTAGTGGTTGAAAATGACAGATACCATTTCTTGAACTTAAAGAATGAGAGAATACTTTCAGGGGGCTCGCTTGAACTCCTCATGACCTTTCTTTTTTCTATGTGAGGGGCCTTCTACGTATTCAGGGATAATTGAAAAAGTTTTTAATTGCATGATAAAATGTCAATGCATTGTTGATAAATTACAGAAATGAAGTTTTATGTGTCACGATATAGCTAATAAACAAGGCGGAGATCAATTTTATTCCGAACTTGAATTTAATTGATTTGTGGGTTGCTTCTAACCAGAGAATATCACGAATGGTGTAATAATGGAAAAAAAATAAATAGGTAGTGAATATACAGGGGCTATTGGGACGATTTTTGTGCAAGAATTAACTGTCCTCGTGCCCCGTAATCCAGACATAAGGTCTTAGATCCAGTCGAAATTTTTATAAAAGCGCCAAATTTAACAACCTGGCGAGAAAACAAACCTCCAAAAGTAGAATAAGAAATGACACGTCAAAAATCATAAATTGCAGATTACTGCAGATGAGATTTTCGGCGTTACAAGAAACTTTTCTGGCTGCACTAGTGCTAAGATTATGACTCATTTCAATCGTAGCTTACAAGGAACCAAAAATCGATTTATTTGTATCTCCTTACATAAAACTACAATTTAATTTTATAATTCAATAAAGCGGTATGGTTGAAATCTTAAGGTGAACTATAGAGAATCTTGTAATTCCTGGGATGTCTTCTTTCCGAATAACATCTGCCCTTTCCACAGCACTCCGCTTGTATACAAGTGGAACAATAGACGCATCCCTACCCGCCATTAAATATCCAAGGGGAGTCATAATACATTAAATCACAGTTCGCTGAACTTGTCAACTAGGAGCGCATTCCGCCTTATTTGACGCTGAAGATGCTGCCTCACTGATCTAATCCTTTATGCGGTACCGGGAAAGCACCACTGAACCTTGTACTGAGCCTATTCATTGAAATCGGAAGCAGAAAAAAATAATGCTTAAAATCAAAAGTAATCCGTCTTCTTTTCTCTCCATTATTTTCATTTAAATTCGTGAAAGTTGTACGTATTTTATTTAAAGATATTACATAGTGACTTTTTGAAATTAATTTATTTTCTAGGGGAATTAAATTCAATGATGTATGTACAATATTAACCGGGAGGGTAGGAAAAACAGCTGAGTGAATTTTTGAACTTAAATTATGCGAGCGTATAATTTAAGTTGAAATATTCACTTAGCATGGAATCCAAAATATTTTTTTTAAAAAATCATGCTTTTTTTTTTCTGTTGAGCACTGTAGTTAATTACAAGCAATGCGTCTTTTTGGCAACTCTTAGATTTTTCTTGCATCTGAGGAAATAGTAGAAAATATTTGCAGCATATTGGTCCTCATTATTATTCATATATTTTTTTTCATACATCCAACACATAGTTGATCCATGGTTTACTGACAGAAAGGAGTCGTACGTTTAACTATAAAAGTACAGTTAGTATGCATAACTGTGGTTATTTGACAGAGTACATTTTCTATTTGTATTTTCATTTTCTTAAATTTAATACAATTTATTTTAATTTCTTGACTTCTAGCCATGTTTCCATTCTAATTGTATTTCCATTTTAATTAAATTTTCACTGTAATGTGCAATATCTTTTAAACTGCACATTGGAAAAAAATCGGTCAATACAAGGAATCGATTTGAAAAGCGAGTCAGCAAATATGGTCTAACACTATTCGCTCATTACTTTGCAAACGTTCGTCTGGTTTCAATTTTACGTTCTGAAACCTTTTTTAAAATAGCTAAAATAACATCGTTTTCGTTGATCATGTTTTTAAAACTATTCCGTTAACTATTTGTGTGAAGTAGTTTTCGTAACTTCTCTCCACTATACACATTTTTTTTTAAACTGTAGTATGAAACGTGGTAAATTTCCTTACTTTCTCTTTTTTTTTTTTTTTGGATTTACGCGCTTTTAGTTTTTATTTCATACTCCTTTTAAAATTTCCAGTCTGACGTTTGATGGATTTCAGCTGGAAAGTTTTACACAAATAATTTTCAATTGCCCCGTTCTGTTAATCCGTTATTCAAAATAGTTTTGCACGCTGTTTTTTATCCATTAAACTCATGTACGTGTAATGTATAACCGTAATTAAAAACATTCGTTTACATTGCCTAAATTTAATCGCAGCTTCATTTTATATTAAGTATCTGTAAATTAGTTACGGTTGTTCTGATTCAAATAAAGGTAATTGCGATAGAAACTTTTTTTTTTCTGATTTCTCAAATAATGGGAATATTTTGATAACTTTTAACACAGTTCTTTTTTTCTTCGCACAAGTTTAATTTAAATAATATAAAGTGCTTTGAAAAATTAAACTATCGCGAAGACCAGCATATGATATCGTTATTTTTATGCATAGAAAAATTATGCCTTTATTTAGTATGTAAAAAATATTTATATAATGTGCATTAAAATCCACAAAAATTGGCAATAGATTATTTCATTATAATTTCGTAGTTTTCTGACTTGAGCTGTGTTTCTTGTCCATTTTTGAGTGAAATTTTTATGATGGGTAATTTTGCTGCAATTATTTTTGTTGAATCTTGTTATAGTGTGGAATGTTTATTTTATGGTCAATTTGCAAGAATCTGATCGATTTTAACAGCTGATTTTTGGTTTAAAGTTATAAATGTTTTAAACTGTAAAGTGTTTCGCATAGTATCTGATTCAATTATCACCGTAAATAGATAAATGTCTCTCAGATTGCCCTTAAGCATTATGTACAACAGTTGGGGAAGCATAACCTGGCAACGTTGTAATGCTGAAATTAGGAGCTGCGTAGCCTTCACAATGATGCCAGGTTAGATCTGCCCCAACTAAGGGAAAACTTAACCTGGCAGCGTCGTAATGCTGAAATCAGGACCTTCATAATGCTGCCAGGTTATATCTGCCCCAACTAAGGGCAAACCTAACCTGGCAACGTCGTAATGCTGAAATCAGGACCTTCATAATGCTGCCAGGTTATATCTGCCCCAACTAAGGGCAAACCTAACCTGGGCAACGTCGTAATACTGAAATTTGTAACTTTCACAATGCTGCCAGGTTAAATTTGTCCCAACTATAGATTTGTATCTTAATGAATTATTTGATTTCTATTGCTTAGTTTCGGTTATTAGTTCTTAACTATATTCTGATTCGATTACATTTCTTAAGTATAAAAAAAATTAAAGGTCTGTTAAGTTTTAACACCAGCTTCATTGATAACCATAAATGTACCATTCGCGCTCAAACTGCCATAAAGCTTTATGTACCGTCTTAGGTCTTGGTGCCTCTTCGGACTTCTGCTACGCCGCTGGAATTTCAAGCATGAGGCACAGTACTATTGATGCATTGCCCCTATTACTTCACTTACAGGAAGCACAGCAGCAGTCCCCCGTTACCCATACCCCAACGATTCTTACGACAAAATGAATTGCTCCCTCGTAGTTCACACTCCCGATTTCCACAAAAAAGTGATCGAAAATTATGAGTCGTATAAATCTTGGCTAATCCCTGGGCGGGCCCGCGGTACCTCATCTCGAGGAGGCTACCGGCCTTCTATCCGACCTTGTCTCCACCCTGCAACAGGTGTGGCCCGGCCTCGCAGGTCGCACGTTCCTTGTCTTTGGATGTGGACTCGTGCCCTCCTGATGCTATCCTCCCTCGCTGTTTTATTTAACAGTCAAGAAGCCTTAGGCTGTTAGGTAGAAACATTCATCTGACCAAGTCATGGGCAAAACAGGATGTTCAAGCTGCATCGAGTGGAATAAGGAAAGGATGCGTTATTAACAACAGCTTAGCCTATTATCTGCCTTCTGGAGTCTTGATACGATTTACACGCATAAAACTACAATGAGTTAGTTGAATAATTAATTAGCTAGAGTTTCAGCTCCTGTTTTCAGGATATCCAACGAAGACTTCGGCCGTTGAAAAGCATGATTGTTAATTTCGCAAACCGGCTATGCTCTTTTTGTAAATTCTTTTACTTTGATTCGATCAGGAATGAAAATTTTGTAATTTCAATTTCTCTTTAATTTTGAATGAATGTGTTCAATTAGTAGCTTTAAAGTATTCAAAAGATAGCAACTATACTTGTACAGTCCGAAAGGGCGGAAAATCTTTTGAGTCGAAATTTAAGCAAGTTCAATTGATTTTTGCAATTATGATCTTATGAATCTTATAACATTATCTCCCATTTATGCATAAAACAAAATGAGTTTTTTTCCCCTCAAGCGGTTTGGAAAGCATTTTTAAAAAATACTTGAAACATGTTCATAAATTAGACAATAGGGTGTGGTTATGATTTGCAGGTGGTGTTATTAGAGCGATTTGACTAGAATAGTGTACGTTTTTTAAAATTATTTTATTTTCTTTTGTTCAACTCAACAGGCAAGCAGTTAACAGAAACATGTCAAATTTCCATGAATAAACAATTAAGACGCATTAAGCTTTTAACAATGTTTGTCTGTCCTGCATGTAAAGGTTGTAGAATTCCTCCTACATGGACTTAATGGTATTAATTTTCTGGTTGGTAAAAACCAAAAAGGAAAGCTACTAAGCAAAAAACATAAAAGTAATTTTCGTACGAAGCGCAATTCATTTTTTTAATAAGGGGGTTCATAATTCATTTCCAAGTGTTTTTATAAAGCTTAAGGACGTATAATGCATTAGGATATTCCGAACATTGAATGAACACAGCCCAGTCACTGAGCTGTTTGTATTTATTGTTAATATTATTTATTTATAAAGTCAAATTTTTAAAAAAAGGCTTTTAATTTTTTTCTTAGATAAATTGACATAAATAATTAACTTATATTCAATTACAGATGTGTAACGACTAAAATTTTTCGTGTTACCACTGATTAAACGTTTTCCTTTACAGAATTGCTCCAACACTTCCCATTTAACCCATTCATTTAATTTTAAATACTTTATGAAAATAACTTGTAAATTGTATTTCCTGATTTTTATTTTTATTTTCAAGCAGCTATTTCGCCGTCTTTGATGTTATAATTTACATCTGTTTAAAAAAAAAGTAACATCACGTTTTTAAAGTATAAAGTTACCATTGCTCTAGTGGCACGTGTTGCGTCATTTGCTGAAATTCCTTTCTTAAATTACTGACATTTACTCAAAATAATTCAAATCTTATTGTTCCCTATAAGCAATTTGATTTCATCTTGGGCTACGTGGTCTCAAAATTGCAGGGGTTTTATTTTTCTTCAAGCAACCGTCTTATGGCCATTTCTTTGTGTAACGCAGAATAAAGTCTATTGCAAGAGAGCATTCCGGTTGCCAGATTACTGTTAGATACGGAGAACGCCAGCTATAATCGAGTCTTAAAAGCGTGAGATGGTTATAATCATTTCGTTTTGGGGTGGCAACAATCCCGCTCCGCTCTATAATGTAACATATACTTCGCATAAAGTGAGGAGGATGTGTAGAAGCAAAATAAGAAAAAAAAAACGACTCGCCCTTATTATGTTAGAACGCAAACCCCAGTCTTTATCCAAACTCTGGAAAGGTGTGTTTTTCTTTTTATTTTATTTAGCTTTCTTTAGCTTCAAGAGAAAATAGAAACGCACGGATATTTTTTCAATGGTACAAAATGAAAAATAACGATTTACGAGCATTGTGTTCCAGCATCATCTGAGATGCGCTTTTTGATACTGGGAGAAAATGGCTGACTCCTCTGAAAATGTCTAAATGGCGTTTTAGAGGGAGAGTCCTTCTGTTGCTACTGCGCCTTCCTTTTTTCTAATCTCGAGGAAAGGCAATGAGCTTATATTTTAAAATAACACATTCTTCGAAGCGCGTGTCAAAACCATATGCTGTAATTTATTTTTTCGACTGTTGTGCCTTGCGAAATGTCGGATTGGAGATAAAAGAAAGTGAAAAATATTTACAATGATCTATAGAAATTGAGTTTGTTTCCAGAAGCTAATATTACTTTTCGCACATTGTTCTTCGCCTGGAGAAGAAACCTTCTAAGCGCTTAGAATCTCTATTTATAAAGCTTCCTTTTAAGAAGCAATTCCATTATTTAGCAAGCCAATCATAATTAAATGGTTACAAAATCGAAACCACGTGCCCAGCCTAGTAGAAAAAAATATTACATTTAGGGAGGAAAACAAGGTTATGGAAGTAATTTAACACCATAACTCTGATAGTGCAACATGTGGTTGCAAAGTTGTTCACGTTACTGCGAATCGCAATGGTCATTCAAAAAGTGATAGAATTGTGACGACTCATTGAGTTTAAGCTGTAACACATTTGTAACATGTATCAAGTGTGTTCACTGTGTGTGTGTATCAAGTGTATCACATGTTCACTGTGGCTTCTCAGCTACAATTCATTTGTGACCGGTCACTTTGAGGCGTTGTAAAGACATCACTTAGTGATGTTGCCACGGTAGGGCATTCGTAAGTGGCTGCAACACGTTGATGACTTTGCAATAACGTTTCTTGACTGTCACGTGACGGGCCCATAAGGGTACCGTTCACTGTGGCGTCTCTCTTACAATTCATTTGTGACCGGTCACTTTGAGACGTTGTAAAACATTACTTTGTTACGTTGTCATGTGTTTGACAGACGTTGTGGGCGTTTCGTAAGTTGCTGCAACATGTTGATGACTTTTCAATTACGTTTCTTGACCGTCACACGACGGTCTCATAAATGTACCGTTTAGGTCACTGTGGTAGTAGGTTTTTATGAAGCATGTGTGTATCCGTCTGTGGAATTTTTGTGAACGTGCTAAAAATAAAACAATAATGTACGTAGTCTTCTTACATAACTTTTACTTGAAGAAATGAACATTAGTCACTGCCCGTACAGGCGAGATTACATTTTTGTTTCTTAAAAAAAGCATAACGTGTTCTTTTTTTGGAGCGCATTGGCTGAAGATCAGAACATTAAGAATACCTTTAAAGGGAACCAGGACACAAAAATCGTCAAAATTTTCAATTTTTTTTTTTTATCATTCAATTTTTTCCCGTTTTTTTCTGCTTAAAAGGACTTGAATCTTGTTTCTATCTTAATTTGAACGAAAAGTATAAATATTTTTGTTGCACGCATTTAACTAATATTATACTTACCTTTAAAACTTCAAACGCGTTTTACTCCAGGATGCAATTTTTCCCGATTTTTTGAATTCAAACTCTTATAAGTCAAGAACTGCTAAAGAGAAAGTAATGAAATTTGGAGCATATCTTCTCAAGCAGTTTAATTTAATTTTCATTTAAATGAAAAAACGTTTTTCGTATTAAAAAAATGTAATTTTTTTTAAAAAGTATCTTCGAATTTTTCGAAATTTTTTTTCAAATCTTTTCTATGTTTTTTTGAATTAATATTTTTTAAATCAACGAATAAAAATTAAAGCTTAGATACATATTCATAATTTTTTTAAAAAAATTTGAAAATTGACTTAGAATATTTTGAGCTTTAGCGATTTAAAGCAACCCTATTAAAAAGAAAAGAAAAGAAAAACAAATTAAATTTAAATAAAAAAAATTTTTTATATTTTTGTCATGATTTTGCTTATTAAATAGATGGTGAATCAGTGCAAAAAATTTCAAAACTCAACTGTTTATTTTTTTTTTAATGTATCCCCAACCCCCTTAATTAAATTATTCATTCACATTCGTACAAGTATAAAATGAAAAATATGTTCAACTCTTTTTGTCCAGTTTTAGAGAAAAAATATAACGGTGCGGTAGGAGAGAACTACACTACAGACCGAAAAGTAATGAATAAATAAGAAACAAAAGGTAAGCATACATAAGATAAATGCAAAACAAACGAATAGAGACATAGGTCTCCAAATAGATAAACATTAAACGAATAGTTACATAATTGCATACACAAATAAATCAGCCTAAGGATAATATTTCGGAACTTTTATTGCAGCTTATATGGCGTATCGATATTTAGTGTTGCCATTTATGATGTCATAAAATATTTACGCTTTAGCAAGATATCTCACCACCCAGTCGTTAATAATGAATTGATAGGAGCTTGTAAAAGCACATATAATAATTAGAAAAATAAAGAAATAGATGGATAGAATATGCGTTCGTTTTAATAAAATTTTTCGACTACACTTGTGAAAATGTACTAATCGGAAGAAGTTCTATTTTGCACCTTTGTATAAGCTTAAAACATTGACGAATTTCAATTTTAAGGATATTGTAAAGCATACGTATTGCACATAAAACGTATTTTAGGTTTATGTGCAATACGTATTAAGATTAATTTAACTTGTAAATAGAACGTGTTAGTTTTATGAATAAGGCATGTCGAAAAACATTTATTGTGACCAATTGTTGTTATTGTTTTTTATTAGCCAAATGCGAAATTACATAAAATGTTGAATTAAACTTATAAATTTTTAACGGTTATTAAAATATTTAAAGCTACTGAAAAATGATTTCATTTTTTTTTCTTCGTCATGAAAAGTTTTCGTAGAGAAAGACAAAAATTCATTTGTCTCACTTTTCTTATCAATTGTCAATCGGAACATAAGTTTTCGTGTTTGATAGATATATACTGCTAATTTCAAGCCGTCGTATAAGATAATTTAATTAATGCTGAAAATATTCTTCATGACGTCAGCGCTTAATAAAATCTTTTTAATAAGAGAGTCAAAGCGTAACATAATATTCCAAAAATGTGTTCCTGATATTGCAATGAAAGGAGAGACATTAAAATATGTATTTACTTTATCTGCAGTTCTCAGTTTGATATGCATTTGAATCGGTGTTTCATAACTGCTTCAAAACTTTAAGTTTTCACTGTAATAACAATATAATTCCGTATGTCGCTCCGAAAACATGTAAACGGAACAATATCTGAATTGCGTGAAAATTGTTGTGGTAATAGGATTATACCTGCAAAAGGGCATCTTTTAATTGAATTAATTAGAAAAAGTCTAAAATGTTTCTACTTTAGGCTGATTACTGTTGATGTCAGACTGAATTAATCGTCATTGCCTCCCACGGGCCCATACGATAGTTAGGCTATTAATGTAATGAACGAAAAATGTTTTTAAACATGTACAGTGAAACCTGTCTACAACGATACTCTTGGGACCTAAAAAAAATGTTATTGACAAGTTATCATTGTATACAGTTTGATTATTTATGCTGACGCTTTGCTGGGACCAAAGAAAATATCGCTATAGAGAGGTTTATTGTTATAGACAGTATCGTTATACACAGGTTTCACTGTACTATCTTGAAAAAAGCTTTTTGTGGCTACATCACAAAGGATACAACTATACCAAACTTACGTATTTACTCGTACAAATATGTGCGAAAAAAGTGCTATTACCCTTACTAGAATTTTCTCATGGTTGAGATTCACAAAATATACTCCAATTGTCTTAAGTTTTGCGAAATTCATTTATCAAAATACTTCTTTAAAAGTTTAATATGTTTTAAAAAGAAATGCCACCCAGTCGTGTGTAGTTTTTTTTTTTTTTTTTTAATTTTTACTATCATTATACAAACAAGGACTTATTCACAATCAAATCAGTTGACAATTATTTTTTCTACAGTTTCTAATTCAACCCGTTGAAAATTATTTGAACATTCACATTTTGTGATGACAGTAGTTATTTGTAGAATTTTTGTGAAATTAATTTATAGAAATATTACTTTAAAAGTTTAACATGTTTTTAAAAGAAATGAAATCCAATCGTGTGTGTTTTCCCCTGATGTCTTTTCAATTTTGACGATCATTTTATAAACAAGGACTTAATCACAATCAAATCAGTTGACAATGATTTTCCCAACAGTTTCTAATTCCACGCTTTGAAAATGGTTCAACATTCACCGTTTGTGATGACAGCAGTTATTTGGTTTCAGTTATAATCCTTTTGGAAGAAACTCGATATCGAATGGGCAAACCACAGCGTTGTAACACAACTCCATTCTCTTCCAACGTTACAACGGGGACTTAGGGACGTTCGAAACGCACAACGGTTCTGAAGAGGAGAATATATAATAAAAGATATTACTTTCACCCCACAAACAGATCTTCCCATAAATGGTCTCCAGTTAATCGTAATGAAATGAAAAATGAGGATGCAAAAGGGGGAACTGTTCCTCCACCCATTTTGGTATTAAGTACCACTATGGGATGCTGTGGTAACTCGAAACCGTTTTTCCCACACGCTCAGAGTTTTTTAATTGGCCGTGATGAAGTCACGTGGCCTGCTTGCATATAAAACTTGAGGGATGGAAGGGAGCTTTTTTTTTTCCTTTTCATAACCATATGCAAGGAGCGTGCCATGATTACTGGCGTCAGATCAAATTGACATTTTTATTATTTCGTCAGCACTGGCAGGATTTTGAATGACTTCTAAGAGTGCAGGATGCTTTGTATATAGAAAACTCATTTATTTTAATTCAAGACTACATTTCCAGTAACCCAAATTTCAACAACGTGCGTGAATCGGTTTTCATTTTTTTTCTTTTTTTTTTAGCTTGCTGATTTGTCATAATCGTTTAGCAGATTATTGCACTAGATTGCGTTTTCGGATAAACTTGAATTTGCTGACCATTGAAAAAAAGGTGATTTTTACTGATCTTAAGTTTTTGAATTGTTATTTTTATCAGTCAAAAAACAAGCTTTCAATTTCTGATTTAGCACTTTTCTTCTTTCTTGTAAAAATAAGTACACAATTAAAACGTTTTGTCGGATTTGCAAATTAAAAGGTTTCCTAATAGATTCAGATGAGTATGTTTGTGCGGTATTTTAAGAAACATTTTTTTAAATAATATTCAAGTAAAGCTGGTTTAAAAAATAAAATCACATGTCGATTATAGTAAATGCCTGAAAATAAAATGCAACATAAACCGGTGCATGATTGCAATAAATTGTAGATCATGTTGTGGCTACACTATATATATAAGTATCATACGTAGAAAAACGTTTCGGGAATTCGATTCATTTTTTGCCTTGTTGGAAAGGACTGAGAAATATATTTTTACGTGACTTTTTTTAATATTTCACTGTCACACACGAACATTTTATTTTATCACAGAGGCAAGAGTTTACGATATTTAGGAACCAGGAACTCTGCCGAAACATTATGGATAATTTATAAGTTACAGATTTTACTACGATACGCTAATAACTAAAAATATCGCAAAACTAGTACAAAAAAATAAGTAAATAAATAAATAAATAAACCATCGCAAGCTTGCATAACAAGTTTAATAAAAAACGCATCGGAGATGAATGATTCTTTCCCTAAATATCTTATTTATACCTTGCATTTAAGTCTCCTACATCGTGTCATCATTATCCCCAAATTTACTACCAAAAATGCAATTTGTGGCAACACCACGGACAAGAAAAGTCATAAAAAGAACCATGTCCTTTCAGAAACAAGGTTGGCAAGGCAGTAAAAATCGAGAAATATTTGCCTTTTATTGGTTGGGTCTTTTAATATTGACATTTTCACAAAACTGTGTGTCTTCCCAAACGCTACAGTAACTTCCCACGGCAGCCGCCTATAAACGTACCGTTTAGTGTTTATTTTGTGCTCGCAGTGTGGCCCTCTGCCAACGCTGGTGTTACAGAAAATAAAAGCATATGGCCGGAGAGGGAGCCTTATTTTTCATCTCTTATCGGCCGTATAATTCTTAAACAAGTGGGAAGGGGAAAAAAACGAAATCCGGACCCAAAGAAGGAAAACATTTCGAGTAGCTCTAGTTTGTGTGGTGTGAAAATGAAAAACGGCCGTTTTGTTTGAGAAGCTGGGGCTGCGATCAAAAGCAAACTCTCCCCCTTTTTTTCTGGAGGGTCTCTTCCCTTTTTCTTTCCACTTCACCCGCTTTCGTGCAGTTATCGCTCTTTCGCATGGAAGGAGGGCGCTGATATTGTCTCCCCACAAACGCTTCAAAAACCGTCTGCGTAATTAAAGAGTCGAGGTGCGACTTTTCGTATCGCTTTGACGGATAAGGTATCTGTGGGGGTGGGCGGTCTCTGGCGGGGTGTGGGAAAATGAGATTTTGAAAGACGGCTTCAGTGATTTCAAAGCCAATATAAGTGCCCCTATTGCGCTGAATCGCGTTTCATAGCGTTTTTTTTTTTTTTTTTTTTTTTGTACCGTTTGAAACTAAATTAAATATCCACTTGAACAGTAGGCAAGAATTATACTTTTAAACGCTAGCGTTTTTTCTCCGATATCAATTTAAAAACTATCCAAAAATCAAGTAACTTGAAAACAATCACTTATCACTGGCCGCCTGGTGATTAAATGACACATTTCAGCAATTAAATGAAGTAGGACCGAGCACGTATTATTTTTTGCTTACTTTTACATACATATATATGTATAAAAATATTCGAACTGTAGTCTTTGGTTGCTAAAAGTGTAACGTTCATACTTTACATTTTCCACTTCAGCGCCGTGTCCAAGGGGAGGGTTTTAGGGGTTAAACCCCTCCCTTGGGGAAAAAATAAGCACTTAAATTTACTTTAATGAGAAAGTTTGCATTCAGCGTTTTTATTTTAATTTTCTCTCTGAAATTTTTTGCGATTTACAACTACTAAAGCTTTACAAACTGATGTAATATTTCGGAAAAAGTATGGCGGACGAACCGCTGAATGATCTACCAATGCAAAGAAAGAATATTGCTTATTATAAGGAGCTTATGGTGAATTTGGCATATGTTACGTCTATGAAGATGCATTAGTGATTGTGCTTGGCTATGTAATTTGCATCTGCAAAGAGCTCTTTCTTGTTTAGTTTATTAAGCATTATTTCAGAACATAACAACCTGATATACATTCTACATTATAAAAGAATTTGTGAAGAGTTTTTAATACTCATTGCAATATACTACATAGTAAACAGATTTAATTAAAAAGAAGCAAGCAAAGTGTGATTAAAGCGAATCTGTGAAACGAAGGAATACTTTGGTAACTTGTACAGCTAGAGGTATCCTTCAAGAATACAGCAGTCCTTACATGTGAATAAACGCCATACTGGGATCGGCAATTTGTCGTAAAACTAAAAGCTGTAAAGGGGTTGAATTCTCCCCCCCCCCTACTGGTAAGATTAAAACCCCTCCCTTTATGAAAATCTGGACACGGGCCTGTTCCACTTCACTAACTGATGAGAAATACCATGATTAGGTTCTGTATTGGTATAAACTACAGTTACCGCCGCTTATACGAATCACGTATATTCTAAACTGTTTCCTTTCTTTACTAACAATAAAGCTGAAAGTCTCTCTGTCCGGAGGATGTCTGGATCTCTGTGACGCGCATACCGCCTAGACCGTTCGGCCGATTTTCATGAAATTTGGTACACAGTTAGTTTGTAACATGGGGTGTGCACCTCGAAGCGATTTTTCGAAAATTCGATGTGATTTTTTTTTCTATTTCAATTTAAGAACAAAAATATCATAAGATGGACGAGTAAATTACGAAATTATCATAACGTGGAACCGTAACATGGGCGCAAGCCAACTGGCGAGATACGAAATTATCATAACGTGGAACCGTAACATGGGTACAAGCCAATTGGCGAGAAAATTCACCATACATTATTTGTAAATATACAGGCGAACCAAAAGACCTTTTAATTTTTCTATTACGGGCAAAGCCGTGTGGGTACCACTAGTGTTTCCATAACGCGGCTGATTCAGTAAAGCGGTTAATTCAATAAAGCTGGATTTTGTTCCGTTTTTGATAATTTAATTCATTAAAGCGGCTGATTCGATTCCCACTGATTCAATTATCCGGCGTCCACTGTAAAAGCCATGATTGGTTAAAAGATCAGAAGTTTTAAATTGTCTGCAGATGTTTGCTTGCTGAAAGTTTTAATTTTCTAATCTTAGACTAATCAGACAATTGTAATGTAAACAAATTTTAGAATATTATTCATGCTTATGAATGCGAAATAAATGCATAGCAGTGAAACTGATCAAGAGGATCTACTTTCTTCATTGAATCCATTGATCATCATTCATCGTTGAAGATTTTATTTTCAACAACTCAGAGCTTATATACCTTTATTATACAAATCGATTGCAAACAATATGCAGATTATACAGAAAAATAACAGTACAAAACGTAACTCAAGCTCTCTAACCGTAATTTCCGAATGATGCCGTGAATTACAGGTTATCGAATTCTTTCTTGAAAATCTCATTTTATTTACAATAGTTTAATTCCAAAACTGTATCAACAATCAAGTAATCTAGAAACTTGGAGCAGGAACCGTAAGTACTTCCCACTACATATTCTGCAAGAGTTGTGAATCCCGCTACAATAAGGCGGGGTTTCCCAAACTGGGTGCCATCGTGGCACCCTAGGGTGCCGTTGGAAGATGCGAGGGGTGTCACGAAGTGTCCATGATATCCCCATAACATGCATATAATAGAGATATATTAGGGCGCCATAAGAAAATTCAAATTTTGCGAGGGGTGCCGTTAATTGGAGTAGCTTGGGAACCCCTGATCTGAGGAACTTCCTACCGTCAGTGTAAATAATCCATCAATTTCAATATTATTTCTTCATGGGAGAAAAATATCTTTTAATTCTCAAACATCGTAAAATTTGATATTTTCTAAAAAGTTTTAGTTTGTGCCTTGCGCTACTGCAACACCTTAAACGAAAAGATTTAAACACATGTTTCTTTTTTCTTTTTAATGCCGCAAAAGATTTTCTTTTAAAATACCTCTACCATTAGCTTTAGGAAGATTATTTCCCCTGTTAATCGATCATCTTTAAGTGACAGAAAATAAGTGCGATGAGTAAAAGCCTCAATTTTCACGCTTGAAATTCAGTTAGGACAAAGCTTTACTTTGCCCCAAGTTTTATAAAACACGTGCCTTTTACCATCTTAGTTGACAAAGTACTACAGGGCTTTGAAAGCAATGTTTATGCCTTGTGGCCAAAGCTCGATAGCGTGTTAGGCTCATTTTCTGGACCTATTTCCCCCTCCGGAGGAATTACATTCCACATGGATACCTGCGATCCTTTTTTGTGAAGAAAGTTCCAAATGGAAAGTGCAATGGACCGGAGTTAGTCTCGGTAGCACTTTTTTATTTTTTGTTCTCTCTCCAGGGAGATGAGAATGGCCCCTTATGTGATTTTGGGTCGTGATGTGTCACCCAGGAATATAAATGGAACGGGATGGACTGTGGTGGAAGCAGATGATGGTCGTCACTAATGGAAGTACATAGTGCATCTGGTTTATCTTCATTGAAAGTATACTTGGAATGAGAAGACCGTGATGAAATTACAACATCTGTTTTACATAAGCACTTTAGAATAAGGGTATAAATGGATTTTATTTTTTAAGAGTTAAGCGTAGAAACAGCATAAAATTGTATCATTTTGTCGAAACTCAAAACAAATTGCATACAATTTCAAGTCTAACATTCTGAAATGAAATCAAATTACGTAAGACTTTTTCTGTGTCAGTTCATAAAAATATTCAATAATAACTATTAAAAACATTATGAATACCTCATTACAGCAAACACCAATGCAACGAAATTTCCATTTCAACAAAATAAATGTTCAGTCTCGTTTTAGTTGCCATTACAATGCTTGAAATCCATTACAAAGAGATTCCCGTACAACGAACAAAATTTTTGGTTTCTTTGAAGTTCATTTGTAATGGAATTTAACTGTAATTAAATTTTCCTTTTTATAAATACTTGACATTTTGGCAACATTTAAAAAATTGTTTCTTTGATTATTTTTTCTAAAACTTAAAAATTGTTTTAAACCATCTAAATACAACAGCTGTTCTTTAACTGATACAAAGGGTTATTCAGTGCATTTAAATGATAAATAAATATCAAAATCAACGTTACGAAATGTTTTTAAATTCAAAATAGCTATGATAAAAGTTTTTAAAAGAGAAGGTTTTGGGGGAAAAAAGCATATTTGTTACTTTAAAAAATGCATTACAGTTAACTTTCAGCTTTCGTAGAACTGACCGACTGAATATTAAAATTTTCTAAGCAGAATTAGGAAAAACAATAAGGTGAAAAATTATTATGAATGTAATCTTTTTTTTTTTTATTCTGAGAAAGTTTGTAAAACTGTAAATATAAAGGAGGGTTATCTCCCTCTTTTATATCTACATTTTTATTTAGAGTGAACTTAGAACAAGTTCTAAATTGCGCTTTTGAAAAGTTATACACTGTCACACAGATTAGTTTGTTAATGTGAAGAAAAATAAAAGCCTGCAACTTTTAATAATGCATATGACGTATTAAAGCTGTTGCTTTGAATGAAGAAAACTTTAGACTTTATTAAAATGTCATACTTATTTAATGTAACTAAAATTCTTCTGCAAGCTCTGTATATGGGTGGATGCAGAAAAAAATTGTCTTTTTATTGTAATCTCATTATCCCGAACAAATCCAATATACAGATTGAAACGATAACGTCGAGTTTTATTTTATTTTCCCCGACATTGTCTCGTTTTAACAAAAGCAAAAAAAGCTTCTAACCTTAAGCTTACCTCAATCCCAGTCCTATTATTTCTCCTTTTAAAAAAAGCAACCGCAACAAAGCCATTTCATTTCATGGGCATCAAACTTCTTTCTCCGAGGAAAAACGAAAACACTGGGTTTCACTTTAACCATTAACAATCCTTTCCTCCGTATTATTTAATGCAACTATAAGCATCACTGACTGTAACCGTAGTTCCAGACATGGATTTCTCACTAGGATTACATCAGTGAGCTATGCGCTTCGTTTCCTTAATGAGCAATGTTTAGGAAATGTTCCGATCCCTAGTGTTTCTTAATCGCGGTTTCACACATTTTGGATAAAGTTGCAGTTACTGAAGCATCTTCTTCGCCATCGGCAATTATTTCTTTCTGCATCTTGAAATCGAAACTGCTCGAAGACCGCTTTTTCATGCCTTACTTTAAACTTTCTTTTTTTATCCCTCTTTCATTTTTTTAACAGAACGTTATAGGAGTGAGGTTTAAAGTAAATGGAGCATGTTACATTTCGATAAATAGTTCTGTGAAAAAACTATTCGTCTACAGCAATAAATCGATGTAAAGCGATTTGTCTTATCTTTTTTAGCTTGTGGCCTGAGAAGTTTCTATTAATTTAACACGAGGCTTCAGTGACTTTTTGGTGTGTGTCTGCTGGAAATCTCTTTGTACGATTATAGATTTCTCCTTGCTAAAATATTTTTTTCTCAAGAGTCTTCAACCATTTGTCTAGCTATTAGAGAAGCCAAAAATAATGTATTAAGGCAACTGAATTTGTCTTAACTTCCTCGAGTCATAACTTAATAAACTAAGTATTCGTCTGAAATTTTTAGCCACCTTTTGGAACGTTTAGCCGATGAGTTTAAAGCGTTTGATAATTAAATTACTTCGCCACTTCCTTTTTAAATTTAATTTCTAACCTGCTAATACATTTTTTAGCGTTTATAATATAAAAAATTTTATTATTATGAATAGCAATCAATGTTTATACATAATACCATTAAAAATGTATTTTTACCACTATTTTAAGGAGAAATAAGTTCTACCGTTATAAATTTTGATGACTAAACTTTAAAACCGCTTCCTTCCCGAAGTTTTGCAACTTTTTCCCAATGAATAATTATTTTCTCTTTCAAATTGTGAGCCACCAAGACATGATAAACTTTAATTTCACGTCATATTACTAATAGATCTGAATGTTTTTCGCCGAGAAGTAAGGAAAAGATTTCGAAAACATCAACTCTTTTGTTTCCTTTTGCTTATTTCTGTTGTAGGTATTTTTTGATATTTCGGGGTATTTTTTTTTATTCTATTTATTTGTTTATTTTATTCCATATATATTTTTTACACTTAGTGACTTTTTTATTGAAGTGGGAAATCTTTTTCGTTATTTTACGCTTCCTATTGCTATAGAAATACTCTCCCTAGTAATTTTAATGGAGCATATTCACAACGTTAAGATGGAGAAAAATATCTGTAAATATTCTAAACAAAAAACTTTCTTTCACATTTAAAAATATCAACAAGCAATCCAACGCACTTCTTCTCTTTTGTAGTTTTATAAAATAGAACATTGAAGTACATTAAAATTTATGAAAAAATTGTTAACATATCAGGTATCAAAATCATTTTGCTTTCTCATTTAGTTATTCTTATTTTAGCTTTTGACATTTTTATCGGATTTTAATAAAAATGTATCAATTTTGATGATATTTTAATACATTTTAATACTTAAGAAAAAATTCGTTTCATGTTTGTTTCTGTGAAAATATTAGATCCTTTTTACTTCTTTTAAATTTTTTTTCTAATTTTCAGGACATTTTTATCTGTATTAAGGGTATTTTAAAAATAACTTTAGGGAATTTTAGGAGTTTTTGGGTTATCAAAATCCGAACTTAAATAATATGAGAAGAAATTACACAAGACAAGCGATATTTTACTACAATATAGCAGAGAACTTGTTTATGTATAGTACATATGTAATATGTACATACGTATATGTAATTTACATGTCAATATGAAAGGTAAATATCGACGTCGAGCCGGTGAAAGCCAATATTCACACTGCAAAGATATCGATGAAAGACTGAATATATTCAATGAATGACCGGTGAATGTTGACATTGTCCATTTTGATCATATCTATATGTATATAAATGAATGTTTGTCTGTACGTCATCCATGAACTCAAAACCTACCCGGCAGATTTGGCTGAAACTTTCACCGTTTGTTATTTTTGGTACTGGGAATGTTTATAGACCAGTTCGAAAAAATTCCGATCGATAGTTCCTTTTTTTTATTCCAATTTAAGTCACAATCCATTGGATAAATACGAATAAAATTATCGGCTGCAGAAATTAATTCACGTGAAAGATCTCATTGATCAGAAGCTAGCTGTTGCCATTTTTCTTGAGTTTGAACAAATAAATTCTTTCTTTATTGTTTTATGGCTTTTCATGCAACGGGGGGATTTAAAACTTTTTCTATTTGATATTTTTAGCGATTGATTGGTCTTGCAAACTGCGTGAGTACAAAATTTGAGTATAGTCACGGCTTCACTTGATACCTGGACCGATTATTATGAAAATTGCTATATATATGTATTTTTCCACGGAGAAGGTGCATAATATGCTCATTGAAGCCACTCGCCACCAGGTGGCACTGCAGAGTAGCAACTTCTGCCCCGTTCAACCGATTGTCATGAAAATCAGTATAATGATGTATTTTTTTGTTGGCGTAGCAACGCGCGTCGGGTACAGCTAGTATATATATATATATATATGTACCATAATAAAAATTTTGCTTACAAATTTCAATCAGAATTGAATAATGAATTGTTTTTAATCATGCGGATCTGCATAAGTTGTTTTTTCCTTAATAACATTGCATTTCAATAATGTTTTTATTTTTAGTTTTTGTACTTTTTCTTTTCAAATCTAATAAATCTCTTCTCTTTTTACAGGTAAGAAAATCTAACTAAAGTTTGCCTTAATGTTTTCTGTAATGTAAGTAGTGTATATTTATGTAGTAATGAAATTTTTTTTCCGTAACTGGCTAAAAAATCAATATCGGCCAATATGTTTTTATAATCCTATTAAATATGTTCTTATAATCATCAAATTTCATAATATTTAATTTTTGTCTGCATAACTTGTGATTTGTTTATATAGTTTCAATTCTTAGGTTGAAGAAATAAAATTATTTCTTTTTAAATTATTTTCCTTATACTTCAATTATATTGCTTAGTTCTGAATGTTATCTTCAAAGAACCAACCATTGTGTATTTTTTAATTGTATAATTAATGAGCGGAGACATTTTTTCACGACCTCCTGTTGAATTTCGTAGAGAAATCCCGCTTCGTAGAAAAGTAATTTATTGCAATTCTCGCACCGGTCGAATTGCTTTCGACATCGTTTTCAACCAGCCACGTCGACAAAATCGTTTTCCATGATCCGATCAGATATAAATTTCGCCTCATAATCTAGTCGATAGCGAAGTTAAATTTAAACAATCAAACTTAATTTTACGTCAACATCACATCAGTCCATTATTAATAATTAAACTTTTCAAGTCTCCCAAAATTCTAGCTGGTATATCATTGTGCTTTTCACGGTCACATGTTTAGAATTTCAATAAATATTCCACCATTCTTACTCCTTATTAATGGTTCTAACATGTGATCTATTCCCCCTGTTCCTCTAACACCTGTTTAGAAACAAAGCATGGGAGAATGTTTTTAACACAGAATTAAGTAAATTCCTGCCATTTAAAAATAGTTGTTCACAAATTGCATAACTTTTTTTTCAAAAAGAGCACAGATACTTTTTTTATGAGATTTGAAAATATTCTACTAGTATTCCAGTCTCAATTTTTCAAAAGTTACGAGTATTTTTACAATTTATGACTCAAATGAGTAGAGAATATACATCTGCTGTACACATTTTGAAATAAGTTCTCAAGTAACGAAACTTTAAAGTGGCCATCTAATCAATTTCATTAATTGACAAGACCATTAACCTTTCACTTCGGCCGATCTTCTCAATTTTCGTTTGGTCACTGACACCTGTTCAGAAACCATGCACTTGGAATTCCTTTCTTTTAACACTCTTAAAAGGCCTTGTCACTTTCATTAGGCAGAACAACTTTTACGCAATTCAATGTTGCAGCACATACTCGTTGAGCAGCCAAGAAAAATCGAAATAAATGGTAGGCGTTGAGCTTCTTCAGCAACAACAGGAATGGAAGATTGGATCCAGGAATGCTTTAAGACTCATCGAAGCTGAAAACGTACACACACTTTCACCCTCCGGGTGCAGGTTCTAAACAAGACATTTAAAAAATGAAATAGTTAAATGGCTTCCTAAGTTTCAAATCGTATCTCTGCATTAACAAGAAAAAAAAAGAAATAAGCGTTAAAGAACTCCTTTGTTCATAGTTTTGCAATTTTTTCTTCCAAAGATTCTTGAAAGGTTTTAAATCAATTGTAGTTCCACAGTTACACGTATCAGTAATATTCTTTCTGACGAAAATGAAACCTGTAAATAAAAGTTGGGAAATTCCATATATTCTTAATTGAGTAGCTAATAATTTGAAATTTTTATTGAAATTTGAGGCTTCTAATGAGTAAGTTATGATCTCAGTGACTTGAACGGTATCTTAAGAATTCCTATCCCCGAAGTCGAAATATGAGTAATAATTTTAATTTTACTCATAACTTAATGAGTAAAATTAAAAAATTACGTAAATAAAAACACATTGTATAGGAAAGTGTTCTTGGCAAGTTGTGCTTTAATTTTTATTCGTTCATTTTGTTTTCCTTCATTTTATACTATATGTTAAGACAAAACATTTTGATATATTTTTATCACACCGTTGACTTATTTTCAAATAAAAAAAAATGTTTGAAATGAAGGGTTTTTTTTCCCGAGACTATGTAATGTAATGGCATGTATTTTCACTACGCGTTAATGAAACTTTTGAATTTATTACGCGTTCTTTATATTTGAAACACTTGTTCAAGACTTCTCGCTTTGTGTTCCCAGAGTCGCTGAGAGTCAAGGCGGGCCCCTTGTCTGTTTGGTCGCCAGACCCTTTGTTCCCATGAAACTTAAAATGCACGGCATTCGAGCAGGGCCATTCGATGGCCCGGGCTCTTAGATTTTGATTAGGCTGACACTGCCTCTCGACGGCCCTGTGTGTTTTATAGATGATGTTGCGAAAGTTAATGTTGCTGAGTTAAGGAAAATTTCAATTTAAGAAAAAAAATTTTTACCTTGGTTTGACACCTTCTACTTGCATAAATATAACAGGTGATACATTTATAGTTGCTAGCAGTATACTAAACAAGGAAGGCTCTTTTGATTCGGATGCCTTAAACTTCAGTTTAAAATTTCCGAGTCGATAGCAGCAAAATATTTTAAATACTGTATGCATTGTACTAGATATTCACATCAAGTAAAGCCTCCGGTAATTTATAATCTCGTAAGTGGAAATTGCTTTTCAGTTTTATAAATGTGTTGTCATCGCAGTTAAGGAGGTTCAAACATAAATCTCCCAAATCCAAGACGAAGGATGGTCTTAATCCTATTTGATGGCGCCAGTTCTAGTTTTGCAATGCTTTTAAGTCATCTCTCCATGAAGTCCTGCACTCTGATTTAAATAAATATTCAATGTCGCGTAATTAAATATTCTCCACTAATGCAACACTCCTAACATTTTGATCCAGAAAGAGGATTCGTAAATTCCGTAATCCCTCTCGCCAAGCGCCTCCATTAATTGCAATAACCGGATATGAGAGCTAATTAATTAGCGATAATTCGTTGCTCAACATCCGTCCGATCAGCCTTGTCATCGCTACAAGGAGCTACTCCCTGTGCAACCACCTTGCGCTATGAAGGCATAACAAATGCCATACCTTTGTTACTACAGGAGCATCGTGGAACTATAGGGAAGGGGGATGACTCCCATCGGACTAGGAAGGATAGGGAACCACCCCCCTTTCCTGTTAGTGTAATGAAGGAGACTGATTGCAATTTAGATAAGCATCAAAAAGCTAGGCGGGCTCTTCTATTTCATTAGGCGCTCCGGCCTTTTCAATGTATACCAGACCTCCCCGTGTAAAATTGCAGTTGCCTAGGTGCTTGAAGAGCCGGGGGAACTTTTGGTTTTGCCTGGGGTATTTTTAATCGTATATATCTAATAATGTCTGTAAAATTGGTGAGTAGGTGTTTTTTCCCCTCTTTTAGTGTGAGCAGTGTGAGAATTATTGAAACGTTACCCAGAAATGGGCAACAAACTTAGAGGAGGTTCCTCGTTTAACTTATATGATAAAGATCCTCCAAATAGCTGTTCATAAATACTTCGGTGCTTCCAGTGCCACTTAGTACGCATAGTAAAAAATAATTATCGCAACAATTTCACGACACGAAAAGTATGAATTCTCATAGTAAACACACTTACTTAAAAAAAAAAGTGTTATCTGGCATAGATTTGAAATTTTATCCAAAATGGCACTCTGATCCTGAATGTTGTCAATGAGGGAGGGTGGGGACGACTTCCTGAAAATATGTGCCTCAAATTTTCTACTTTTGAAGCTAATTCACAAATGATACACAAACTTGGGGTAAATCATCTTCTCAATCAAAATGGATTGCATTTTATCTTAAAGCTTGAAATTTTAAGTGCTTTATGGCAAGTTAAAAGTAACTTATTAATAGTTCTGCTTCAGTTCTATAACATAAACTCATTTGTTGAGATGTAGTGTAGAGTGGAATGATGACTTTCATTAAGTGAGCAAAACCAGAAACGGACTGAATGGATAATTTTTCAGCTTTATGATCCTTATAATTTTAAACGAGTAGATTAAGTTCTCTGAAATTATCTTTTGAGAAAAAATCATGTTATGAGATATTTTAGTTATATGCAAAAATATATTGAACTATTTACATTTTACCTTTCAAATTAAAGCCGGAAAGCTCATAACCTCGATTTAATCTTTAGCAGTTCATAAAATTACATTACATCAGTCTTTTGAAGAGATAATTGATTATTATCTTAAAATATCACTTTTCCAAATGGATTTATCAAAACCTCATCCACGAAAACACAAATTTCATAATTCATCTTATGATAAAACAAGTATTTAACTTTATACGAGATATTTACCTCCATTTTGGTTACTGAAACGCTTTCTCACTTGGACGTTTTTCTAATCAAAGTCAGCGCCTCATCATGAGTGTTAGTCTTGACACATCGGTGTTATCCAATTCCTCGAACCCAATTCCCTAGTGCGCCTCTCAAACAGAGCCACGTTTTAATTTTCTCCGCCATTGGTGAGAGGCCTAATATATCGAAAAGTCTGGGGCTTTTTAATTTTTGGCTCGTTGTCGGAGCTGTTTTTTTTTTTAAACCGAACCCTTGTTCTCACTAGTAACAACCCCGTGGCTTTTAATGTGATTGGTCCTGGGACCTCAGGAAGAGCCACGTGCATTTGTCACGTTTGAAATAGGAGGGGGTGTTCGGTTTAATTTTATCGGAAAGCGATTCTTTTTTTCTCCCGTGAAGGGGTTGTGCAGAGGGAAGGGGAATTCTTTACTGTTTAAGACGGTAAAAGCTTTCGAAAATTCAATTTTGAAACAGTTTGGCAGGGTGATGTCATTTTTCTTGGGCTCTCTGGCTTCTTTTTTGCTCCCCCCCCCCCGCTCTCAGTTGTTCTGAGAGCTGCAATGGAAATGACATTGTTATGGATGATCTGTGACTTGACTTCGAATGCAAAATATTTTACATTCCGAACGATATAAAGAAATTTTGCTACTCTTACCCCAAAATGAATTTTTTAAATAATGAGTAGCATTTGTAAATGCAACTTTATTGAGTTATTAAAAACCATATGTTGATTTCAATTATTAAACATGAGACGGATATAATGCCTCTAAATTCTTAAATACCTAATATAGCACTGAAAAGCATTGTATGTTTGGGGTTTCAGAATATTTCGTATAAATTTAGTTATTGCACTACTTTATAATAGTATTTTAAAAGATAAATTAAGAGGATTCGCTGTTGTAGTTTAGTCTACAAACTTTGAACGTGTTGACGCACTGGAGAAGCAGAAGTGACTGCAGTTTTTATGCCTTTATCCCTCTATAGAATGCTGAACACAAAATAGAACTTTATACTGGCAAATTATTTAATAACACCTGTCGTTGATGAAATTGCAGCTGAAGAAAATTAATGTTTTACTCCACTTTTTTACTAGAAAATCGCCCGTCAAGATATGACGGGCAAAAGTTGCTTCTACATTTGAACGAAGCAATTGTCTGTTTGGTGATATTTTGATAGTTGAAATTTTAACCCTAACTCCAGATGATTAACACTTAACTGCAGAAGATAGCGTTCATTGTTGACCTTTTGATTTTGTTTCTTGATTCCCCTGAAATAAGTCATACCAGTAAAACAGTTAAGTTACCGGATTCAGTTCAGCCTTGTCACGATAAAGCCTTTCCCTGCTTGTTAAACGTTACCAAAACATATTATCAAACTATCATGTCGTGGCGCGAGTTTCAATGTTGATGGCGTCAGGAGCGTTACTCGATCATTGGCAATTATATGTGAGGATTAAAGAATTTTTCGAAAGAGTGTTGTCCTTTTTTTCATGGGATTATTTATTTTGAATTTCGTCTCCGGAAAATATTTAAATTGTTTACAGTGATTGGGAAAATTTATTTTCTCAAAGCAAATTTAATTTTGTAATACCGTGAGTAGATCATAAAGTTTCCCCAAAAGAAGCGAGAAAAGCTAACATGAGTAGACTTTTTGAAGTTTTGAGTAAAACGCGTTTAAAGTTCAGATTCTAGGTAAGTTCTCGTGGATTTCTTTTCTAAATCATGCTATACAGTAGCACTTATCAGGGCTACTATTGCTATCTCTTACCCCAAAACAGAGCAGAATTTCTCCTACCAAGTTTTTACTTCCTTTTACAAAAAAGGAAGTATTGTATTTGCGAAAAAAATTTCACTCAAAAATCGGCCTTAATTTTCATTTTGCTCACCCCCAAATGAATGTTGAGTATATGTTTTCGATCCGACCACACGTACAGATGTACCTAAGAACGTATAGACGCCCGAAATATCCATTTTGAAGTTTCCCCGAGTTAATTACAACGAATTTTCTCGTGACGTCTGTATGTAAGTATGTATGTATGTATGTAGCATAACTAAAGAACGGTATGTCCTAGAAAGTTGAAATTTGGTATGTAGACTCCAACTGAGGTCTAGTTGTCCACCTCCCTTTTTGGTTGCATTCGGATGTTTCTAAAGGGGTCTTTTGCACCTTTTTAGGGGAAATTCATTGTTAATTTCGTTGCAAACTCAAGTGGTGTTATAACTTGGAGGGCACTTGGCGATTTATCACCAGTCTTTTGGTCGCTAAGTTTTGTCACCAACTTGGCGACAAATTTGGCGATTTTTTTTTTTTAAATCTGTTTTCAATGAGGCCGTTGTTGGTGATATTTAGAGAGTTAACTCTTGAATCACATTAATGTTGCAATAATGGGGAAATAACATTAAATTGGTGTAAAAGGAAGTCATGTGATGCACATGACTTCCTTTCACACATCAGCTCGTTTAATTTTTGCACTTGCACCTTATTGCTTGTCACTGAAATTTTCGAAAACTTTTATGAACACATGCAGAACCCAGATACATAACATTTAATTCTTTTAAATATGAAATAAGTTTTCAGCATTAAGGTATATATAATTTAATGAAACGTTGATGCATTAATCAAATTTCTGTTTAAAATATAATATGGAATCGTGTTTCTCGAATCAGGTTAAAATATTTCAGCAGAAATTAATTTTTGAATTGTTTTCCGAAATTGGCTTGACAAAATTTTGACTTCTAATTCACTTCTGAGTGGACAGTGGTAGGTTGTTTATAATAATAGTATGATCAATTGATAAGATAAATGAAGTAAAGATAATAAATCACAAAACAAATTTTATGTACGCCACGTGAGCACTTTCAACGAAAATAAAAATAGTAATTTCAGGCATGAAGAATCAACTTCTTCTAAATCTGAAATGTGCTACTAAAATTCAGATTTTCTAAAAATAATTACACTGACTGGCATTAGAAACCCCCTTACCTACCGAAAAATGAGAGCTTCATGGGCCACTAATGATGTTAGTACAGTGAAACCTGTGTAAGTTGACCACTTACGGTGCACTACTTTAGTGGTCAACTTATAGAGGCTGGTTTATATGACATAGGACTAATTCTGTAACTGAAAAAAACGGGGTGGATAACTTTACAGGTTTTACTGTATTGTATTTGATGGAGGAAAAATAAATAGCTTTACGAAGCAAGAGGAAGTACTTGAAGTCATACTGACAATTTTCAGTCAAATAAAGTTTCTAGCACCACTAAAGGTTCTTACCAACAAATACGATAAAAGAAAATAATAAGCTCGATGTAGAAGACAAAATGGAATTGAAACATAAGAAATGAAATGAATATATGGCATCTAACATTTCACTTATTTATACTACGTTGATATTTACAATGTTATAAGCAATACCGGTCATTTTATGTTGAAAGTTTAAGAAAATAAAAGCACACATTCTTGACATCTCACTTAAGATGAGAAAAAAAACACTTTGCCCTTTAACCTCCAAGACATTAACATTGGTACTGCGTGAGTCATTTCCCTTTCATTTGGCACCTACACGCTCTAAACAACCAAACAAACCATTAATACTATTCACTCCAACTTGCCATAAAATAACACCCCCTGCTTTCTTTTCTTAAAACTTCTCTCTTTCAACCCTTTTTTTATTATTATTCCTTCCTCCACTTAATGAATCTCTGCGCTCTTTGGGGAAAAAAAATCGTGGAAATAGTTGTTAAACCTTGACCTCCCATGGACTCATGGGGTCCGTTATGGGACCCCCAGTCAGGTGCCCCCTTTGGCGATTTATGTAACTCATTGGCTGTAAGATGTCGGTTTTGAAGTCATGTGGCGTGATTTGAAGTCTTCATCCCACGGGAGTTGAATGGCTCTGCCTGCTTCTTAATTTATTCAGAAGCAAGACGTTGGATGGTTTCTAGTCCAAGATCAACTGAATTAGAGAACGTACCTCACGCTGTGGCAGCGGATGTAAGAATTTGTGAACGTGTTCTGCTCATTTTCGGAATAAATATCTTTTATAATAGTAGAACCGTGTTTGTTTAACTTATTCTTCTTAACATTTGAACTTAGGAAACAATACAGTCCAAAGTTTGCCTTTTTCAACTTTCCATTGCAGGTTTCAAATCATATACCTATTTAACACCTTCAGGCCTTTTGTACCGGACATTAACTTTCAACGGCAGCTAGATTGAAAAAGTGATGAAATCACTTCATTTTTCTTTTTAGTTGACTTTACATTCTTCTTATTATTATCTATGCAAGAATTTTTTGTTTAGGGATTGACAATAGTAACAAATAGGGATTGAGAGTTAGGACTGGCTCATTTTTCCAAACACAGATTTTCACCACGAAGGGAGGTTTTATTCCCTGATTATTGAAAAATATATTTTCTTTTGTTGATCATTTCATATGCTTATATTATGTTTTATTATTGTTTGGAGAGCATTTTACAGTGAAGTTTGTTTGTTTTATTGTTTGTTTATCTGAAATATTTTTCTCAAAATGCACGTCCGGGGTGTGCTGGATACATCATAACTCTTTTAATTTTTCCCCTACAAGCTTCAAATTTTGTCCGCGAAATAAATCCGTGATGTGATTACTACCATTAGTTCAAAACAAATTTGGCAAAATATTAGATTTTCACCCGTGTTGAAAATGTTTATTTGGAAGAAAACACAAATACTTTCTAATGAACTATCAAGTTTTCTCACTCCCCAAAAATTGAATTGTATTCTCCTAGTTGTGTTCTCCCCACGATCCATTCGGGTACTATTAACACACACATGCAGGCCAACTTTTTTTCTTTTCTTTTTACCAGCCTGACGTAAGTCATATGGGGAGGGGTGGGGGGTATTTATTCATTTATTTGTTTATTTATTTTTTGACGTAGGATTTGGTTATAAGGCTTACGAGTTTGTTCCACCGTTATTTTTAAATAATGTAAATGAAAAAAAATAATAATAACGTTTCTTAATCGTTCCGTGGGTTTGTTTTGCTCGGGAAAAATTTTAGTTCCCTTTTAAAAAGTATTGAAATCTCCAATTCCTTCATTTGTGTTTGCTCCCTATTGTTAGTTCGTCGCAGTGATTAAGGTGAAGGTAAGAGATGAAGTCGCTTCTTAAGATTGCGTTTTGAAATTATTCCGCCTGCTTAAGAACTTCCTGGGGGAGCTTTTGCTGTGTCTGTAATAGCTCTCGCGTTTCGTTTTTCTCCAGATGCCTCCTGAATTTTTTTCCGCCCACAGAAAAAGCCGCTTAAAGCGACTTTAAAAAGCGACTACTCCTCCCCACCAAAACACCTTAAAGACACCCCAGTTGAGGGTCATAAAGAGAAATTGCCTGAGTTCCTATCGCCTACTGTGTGAAGTGATTTTAAATTTCGTTAAAGGGTTTATATTGTTATTCTGGCGCTTTTTTGTCCGGAAACCTTAAAAATGGGCCTCAAGCTATTTGAGGAAAGGGTTCATATATTAAGCTAGAAATTACAATTTTAGGTAACTTACCGTTCCCTTAAAACGCGGAAACTTATTTTACAGAGCGTGAAATTAAAAGTTAAAGCTTACGAGTTATATATTTATTACTTGTAGAAACTTTTTAATTTGTTTTACGTTCAATCATTTGGAAAAAAATAAAATGTTTTTAATGCTTCTTAGTTTTTTGTGGTTCAAAACATGGAACAATTTCTGTAAATTATCTTTACTTTACCTAGGTCCCAAATATTCAAATCCTATCAGAAGCTAAATTGCAAATAACTAAACCACTAATAAATAAAAAACTAATAATGTATTTTTTAAATATTTTTTTGATTAGTTTTGTTAAAGTTAAGTCTACAATAACAGCAAATAATGCTATACTTGAACAGCACAAGATGAATGTAATAGCGAACATTATATATTTGCAAAAGTGTTGTAACATATTTTTCCATCAAACAGTTTAACAAGAATTAAAATTAATACTGATATTACTATTTTATTTTGAGATCCAATCCTTCTCAATCCATGTCTTCTTTACTTCAATTATTCTTAGAAATAGTTTTTACACACTTTTTATAACATCACTGGTAAATTTATCAGTAACTTTTGTATCCCGCTTTAAAAATTAGTTTGGGTTTCAAATTTTGATGATTAAAAGGAGTGAGTATGATTTTTTTAATGATAAAAATGCGTTATGATATTTTGAGTTCAGTTAACACTGAAATATATAAATTTTACTGAAAATCTATAAATTAAAATGTTAGTGTTATCTTTCTGAAAATACTGCAAAGTGATTTTAAAAATCATTTCAATTAACGACTCTAGGAATAACTTTTGAGAAATCTTTTTTAATATTTTTATAAAAATCTCAAACCTAAAACACAGAAATTAAAACTATTCTTCAAGAAATAAGTGTGTCCGAATTATTCAACGTTTTGTCATTGTAAATGAATAGAAAAAATGCGATTTACAAAAGGTATAGTGATTGCGAAAGCGTAGTTTTTTTCACTAAAATCATTTTTTTATCCTTAAATATTTCCTGGACATCTTTGAAGCCGTAATTTAACTAAGCTGATTATGATGAATGGTAACATTTGATTATTTAATAAAACCAATCTTTAAACCGATATGTGTGATCGTTGAAGAGACAAAAGCCTATACACAGACGCTCCACCGCATAGAATAAATGTTGTTATTTATTTGATGTGTCTCCACTAAATTAGAATCGACATGTTTTCACATGAAAAATACGTTTAATATATTCAAATTAAATCACAAAAATAGTGGTTCACCATAAAATGACTCGAATCTGTTCATCTTTTAATTAACTACTCATCGTTTCTTCGATATTTTATAGCAAAAATTAAGGTATGAAGTAACAGGTAATAAGTAGTTGAATACCTTTTTAATTGCAATTTCTAATTAAGGTATTCAAGTCACGTTCCTGTTTCAATAAAAATTCGTTCCTGTTTTTAGCAAATGGCTGAAAACCAACTTTTAAGTCCGTTAAGCAAAGTACAAAGTAGAGACATTGGCGGGTTGTAATTTCAAATGAGTGCTCTCTAGCGCTTCAGAAGAGGGTGTTTAAACGTTATCTTATCCCTTCATGACCTTTTATGGAGCTAGAATTGGATCGTAAAGCAACATAAGTTCCGACTTTCGAAAATTCCCCCAAGATAACAAGAGGGAAGAATTTTCTTTTATCTCACAGTTCTCCTTTGCTGAAGTTCCTTACAATTTTATCTGTTTTGAAATGAGGAAGATTTGTTTTGTGTTATTTCTAACCGGTAATTACCTTTTTTTAAAGTTCGGTGAAAGAACATAACCAAGGTTTGTATTAATAAGTTCGCTGTTGAAAGTTTTATTTTATCAAATTGCCTTTGACTCTTTTTTTTCTGAAAATAATTTCTCCAATGACTGGGGTACATTACAAAAGTTTTAAAGTGTTTTTGCCCCCTAGTGATAATTTCAACGTTAGTGGGACGCGTACATCACACTATTAGTTCAAATGTTGAGCAAAAGCCCAGGGAAATATTTAAATAAAACTGTTAAGATTTTTATCATAAAAAGAAATACATGAGAAGGCTTAATACGTTATAATGATCGACACGTACTTTGAGGAGCATAGTGAAAATGCAATTTGATTCTCAGTGATTCTGAAATATACTCATTTCTAACTACCATAGCCAAAAGATTTTTTTTTATTATTGTAGGCATTATAAGCAAAACATTCTTATTTTCTAGTTTCCGTGTTTATAAAAACGATTTTTTAGTTGAATCCCTGAAAAATAAAATGTTTGAAGAATATGTTTTCGGAAATTGTAAATCAAAGTATACAGGGTGTTCCGTTTTAACGTGCAAGACTTTTATTTTCGCAACCGTTAGTCTTAGATGTATACTTCCAATTGCAAAAATGTTCAAATTCAGATGCAGAGTTAAGATATTGAAAGTTTGAAATAAAGATAAAAATTAGCAAAAATAACAAAATTTAACTTTTATACGGGCCCCGAGTCCCCTAACTTATATTTATGGAAATAATCTCCATTGAAAACTATTACTGACACACAAAAAAAAAAAACTTGACATTTGTGCGACCAAGACTCAAGGAGATATTCCAGTTCAAAATTTTAAGGGGCCGTACTGAAGATGAGATTGAAACTTTGCGCCCTTTGAAAAGAACGACAAGTCGTTAAAGTAAGAAAAGCGAGGAATTTTTATTTTTCATTGCTATTCAAAAATGTATGCAAATGTTATGCCGTGACACACAAAAACACACTACATAACTTCAAACAATTTGAAAAACCACACTCTATGCACACATAATTTTAACCGCTTGTTAACCGCTATATTTTCCCCCAAAAAGTGTTATCGACGGCGAGTGAAAAGTGGTGTCAGTCACAAAACGCTGCGTTTCATATCTCGGTGAATGTTGGTCGCACTAATTTCAAACTTTTTGTGTTGGAATTATTTTTCAATGGAGATTATTTCCACAAATATTAGTTAAGGGACTTGAGTAAAAAAGTTACATTTTGTTGTTTTCGACTTATTTTTATTTTTATTTCAAACTTTCGATATCTTAACTTCTCATCTGATTTTGAACATTTTTGCAATTGGAAGTATACATCGAAGACTAACGGTTGCGATAATAAAGGTCTTGCTGGTTAAAACGGAACACCTTTTTCTACGCATCCTTTTTCTACGCCTTATAATAATTTTTAACAAGAATCTATTGTTATTTATTGAATTCATTAAAAAAAAAACTTGCACTTTATGCGTGGTAAGTGACTAAATTTAATTAATTACGCTTTAAAAGAACCATGTCCAGGTACACCCTGTTACAACTCATTATATACATTTTTTTTAAATTTTACACATGCCACTTGGTAATTATTACTAAGTGTCCAATAGTTTTTAAATTAATAAAATGATCCAAACTGTTCTTTGATATTTGACAACTATGTAACTAAACTAAAGTAACAATACTCAAGTTATAAATTGAACAAATACTCAGAGTATTGGTTAAGAGTAACTCTTGACTTAGTGTTTACTTATTCCGTTGATTCTATTTAGGCACAACATTTGTTTCCGTAATCAAATATTCTGTGCGACTAAAGCTTGCACATTAACTTTAGTTGTAATTGCTCAATCGTTAAAAATACATTGGACATTAAAATTTGAAGAGCATTTATAACATTTTTAAAGAATGACCCATTTTCACATTAATCTTATGCTCCTAGATGCAGTGGGAAGGTAAAGCACAGTATCTGCATACTTTTATTTTTATTTTTTTATTCTTTTTGCATTTTTCTGATCTATTGTTTTTTAGCTTTATTGCACAAGCTTGCTTATTTGGTTTCCACTTAAAATAAAGCAAAAAAAGTAAAATTCCAGCGCTTCCCTATTGTTAGTGTGGAATCCAAAACACGTTTCTTCAAATGTCTAAAAAACTAATTTCTGCGGATACTGCACTTTACCTTCCCACTGCAGTTTAGCCCTGAATAGCTAAAAGACAATGTCATTGCTTTTTGTTTTCCAAGCGAAACAGAATAAAACTGTTAGATGATAATAAACAACAAACTAAGTTTTTAATCTTGTAAAACTAACATTCTTCCCAAAGTAAATAGTAACGCTGATACTATTTGCTTATTCACATACTGTGACAAAAATGAAAAGAAAAAAGTCTGTAGTTTATTTCGCTTTTAAGTTGTCACTTCTTTTTTGCAACCCTAGTTAGATCATTAAGAACGGAAGATTGGAACATCCGCAAAACACGTGTTATTTTTGGAACGTTCCGACATGTGTTTTTTTAAAAAAGAAAAAAAAATGCATCCCGCCGTTTTCTGTTTCCTCATAATTCATGCGATAATGAGGTACTGCTTTCATGTGGAAAGAGAGGTGCAAAATCAATAAGCGTGAAATATGTGTTCAGCCGTGTTCCTTTGAAAAGCAATCTGGAATTTTTCTTTATGAATAATATTAGTTGCATTCTTACTGTAAGATGGAAAAAAAAAGTCTTTCCTTTTTCTTCGACATCAATGTCAGTAGTATGTGTGAACGAATCCAGTTATAAACTCCTACATCCCTTTTCAATAGTTTTTAGCGTAGTTTAGTGTAGAAAACTTTTATTCTAATGCACGCTCTGTTAAGAAACTTGCATTTCATGTATTGATGGTTGTCGAGTTCAACACAGATTTTTTTTTTTTTTTTTCAAATATATATATATATTTTTAAGTAGTAATATCGTTTATTTGACATAGTATAAAATCGGTGTGCTTAGTTTAAAACTGCAATGATGCAAACGGCTATTAAATTTGGTTGCGCTGAAAAAAATCATTTATGATTAGCCCCATAAAGACAATAACAAAAAATGGGTGCTTCAAAATACCCTTCCCTCCCCTTAAAAAAGCAGTTAACTATTTATAAAGAATTTAGCTATTTGTGCTATTTTATAAACTTAATGCTAAATATGAAGATATAAACTTAATGGTGCTTTCAAAAATCGACACCTTGTTTTATTATCGTATCATCCGCGAAAAATGATCAAATCCCTCAAAAAGGTCTTATTTTGAATTTGTAATAAAACAGGAAATTAGATTGACATTTTAATTTTAACTTGAAGCATTGAATGTTTTTTGTAGACTATCTTATCCAGGCGTGATCAGGTCCAATTTACATACCAACTTCATATGAGAACAATGTACGTTGCCCTCATCTCTCTCAATTGACCAATAACAAAAATTGGTAAACATTTTACTTTGGCTCTCTTCAATAGGTCAAGATTTACCACCTATAGTGAATCCGTAACTGTAAAAATCTATTAATTAGTGCTTTTTTTCTCGCACTAATGTAACTCGAAAATTAACCACGACTAATAATGCATTCAGGACTAGCCTTTTTTTAATATATATATAATTATTATTCCAGTTTAATCTGCTGTGGCGAGCCAGAATGAGTTGCAAGCAGATTTTTAAATGCGACTGGGCAGTACATGTGAATATTTTTCTTACTGGGCAATGTCAAAGACCCTAAATAGCTCCCAAATTAACAGCAAATTGTAGTGCATTCGAAGATTAAACCTTGTAATCCCAGCTTAAAATGCTGGTGCTTTAATCTTTGCTCAGAAAGCAGTTGTGAGCAAGGTTTTTACTGGTGAATATTTTTACATACTGAGCAGTGACTAAGTCCCTAAATCGGTCCTTCAAACATAGTGGAGAACTTCAAAGGCTTCCTTCTTATGGATGTTATCTCTTTCAACAGCCTCAACATAAACTAAAAGGCGTCAGAGCGATGACGGTTCCCCGTCTCAGTCCAAATTGGTGATGACGTTTCCTTTTCGACAAGAGACGTCACAGTCGGCCCATCTGACATCGATAAGGTGTTGAGATCGTCTTCTTGGGCCACCCTCTCGACGGAGGAGGAACAGCTGGAGGATGGGACAGAACCCTCTGTCCAGCTGTTGTCTCGGAAAAGTGATCTGTCGGGGGTGGCGGAAAGATTCCACATCCTTTTCCGGCTGGGGTAAAATTCCAGTTGCAAACGGACGCCAGATGGCGTGTTGGATAATAACCTGAACTGAAATTTGTTTTCGGAGGGAAACAGGAAAGAATTTATCACCCTGATTCACTAAGTGGAGATGGAAAAATTGTAAAATATAATGGGGGAAGGGAAATTAAGAGACTGAGGAGCGTTTCTTCGTGTTTTTTGGTGAGAAAAAGCATTGTATTAAAAATGCGATAAATAAAAAAGAAATGTATTTCATGATATTTATGTTAAATAACTAATATTTTAGAGAAGAGTAATTGTCAAAATATCCCCTCAAAATTCATAAAAATGAGCACAAATATTTTTTCGTAATTCCTCTCCGTACTTAGGCATTAAACAAACTTGGAAGTTTTGCAAGACTTGATCCCAATGTCCTAGATTTAGTTGTCAATTTTATATTTGAAGTATTTGTTAAATGCGGTTTATTTTGCGCTTTTCAAACCTCTGCCAAACATTGTTAAATTTAAATTCGTTTAAAAATTTACGAACAACGAACACATTTAATATGGAAGGAAAGTTTTGCACTCTATTCTGAAAATTCGTTAGCTTTTTCGTTCAAACAGATGAAATAAAAGTATGTAAAACGTGATTCAATTTAGTAGAAAATCGTCTGAAACTTTAAAAGGTGCTTAATTTTCATAGATCATTTGTAACAAATGTGCTTGCATTGAGTTTGCTTATCTGTTTTAGTTGCACAGCATATGTTAGAAAAAATTTCAACACGTATAATTTTGATTAAAAAAATTTTTTTAAAGAAATATCAACAAATATCAGAATAGTGTAGGCTAACCAGTAAAGGAACAACTAAGCGCAATTTCATTTACAGGAATTCTTATTATCGTCGACTCATTTAATGCTTGACTTTTAAAATATTTTTAGAGATATGTGTAATTATTCCCAAAAAAACTGGAACCCTTCCCCCGTTCAAAACTGTGTGTTTTGAACTGGGGGGGGGGGAGCGAAGAAACAACGGAAATGAACACATCTAATCAGGGAAAAAGCAAAATTCTGTATAGTTGGGGAATGCCTAACCTAGCAGCGTCATAATGCTGTGATTACAATCTGCGTAGCCTTCACAATGCTGCCAGGTTAGGTATGCCCCAGCTATAATCGTTTTCTTTTTAGAATCGGATAGAAGAAAGTTGCCAATAAATCAAAGAAAAAAATTTGAAGTCTTATTTTAAAGAAATGCTGAGTTCGTTCACTGACCGGACTACATCACATTATTTTTAAAACAAGAAAAAGAAAAAAAACGCTGAAACTTTTTGATAAAAATGAATTTCTAGTTTGGACAGAAAAGATATTTAAATACCTAACTCTTTTTGTTGGAATCTCGTGGCAAACCAACCAGGCAAGCTACCGGAAATTATTTACATATTTATCATATTCTCTATTCGAAAGAAGAAAAATATTATTTCAATAATAGAAGTATTTGATAAGAATTCTTTATTGTAAAAACCGGTTATATTTTCTTCTCATTACTGTTTCCATTTTAGAATGGTTCGCGAAAAACATCGTCCTGTTACGAGGTTGATGCCATCGCGATATTGAAGCGCAATTAATATTTCTCATTTCCTCTAAAATTCCCCCGTCCAATTCTTTTGTTCAATTCACGTCCGAACGCTTTTGTTAAAACCTTGATCAGTTTTCCATCCGACACTTCGAACTGCTAGTCCTTTACTGCTCTACAACTGAAGGCGAAATAATTAGATTTCTAATACAGTTGTAGGAAGTACAACACTTCCGTTATTTGGCACGATAAATTTTTCGATTTTAGGACGAAGCTGAGGTTTTAATTAGGCTTAATTCCTCTTATTGTTATGGATTGAAATCATTAACGAATTTTAATTGGATGCTTGTGTTGGAAAATTTATACGCTTAGACTGAAATTATGTCAATTTATGGACTAGGTGATAGGAGCTAATTAAAGTGTCACGAGCTGTTCCTTGGTAAAAGTGGCTTTTCTGAGTTTTTTTTCTTCTAGGATTGAATGGAGTTTTAGAAAATCTTTAACTCTGAATTTCCTTTCGTTTGTTTTCAAGAAAAAAATTTCTCTTTACTCAAAATTTTAATAACATCAACGTGATTCAAGAGATTAATTAATAACATGAAAATATATCAAAAAATTCTTCTTTTGGGTTTGTTGTTAAATTCGGTAGAAGTAGATACTAAGAACAAGTACGGTAAAACCCTTCCTAACGGACATCCCTCTTATGCGGTCAATTTTCAGTTCCCCGGTTTCAATGCAAATAACATTATTAAACCCCTGTCCTGCGGACACCTCTCTATTGCGGACAAAAAAAAATTGTCCCGTTAGTGTCCGCATTGGAGGGATTTTACTGTATATGAATCAATACTGATGCACTTTGGTCACTCTTTTTTCTTGCTGTTTCTGAATGTTTTACAGATTGAAACTTGTTCCTAAAAAGGAATTTTAAAACAAACACTAAATACCACTACTTTTAAACAAAACCAGAATATTGGGAGATACGTTTTTTTTTTCTTAACTATTTTTAAAAACCGCTGAAATTACATTAAATAACGAGACTACGAAAAAATAAGTATGATATATGAATCAGAATCTGTAGATTCATATTTTGTTCAATTTGATTGAGAGCCAATCTGCTATTCACTGAATTTTTCATACAATTCAGCAAATTTAACGATTTTAAACAAGCTTTAATCAATGGGTTTTTTTAAGGAAAATGTAGCAAAAATACTTAACATTACAACTGCGTTAAAAGAAAGGTAAAAGGCAAAAGGTCTTTTGCAGTACTTCAAAATTTTTAACTTACTATTCGAACGCTCTTAAAACGGAAGAAGAAATGAAAAGAACTGGCAGTTCACGAATTCAAAGCAATTTTAAAGGGTTCAATCAAGCTTCTCTTTTTCTTCACACCATTTGCTGTTATTAAAGGAAAAAAAAAATATTTTTGAGCAATCTATGTGAGCTTATGGTGTCAAAAAATAGCAACTTCCGAAGGACAAAGGAAAGGTTTTTATGTGAAAGCAGCTCTTTTATTCTAACGTCATGCCATCAGGAAAGCGTGATGGGAGTCCAACTTATACAAACATCCTGCTTAAGAAGTCTCAGCAAAAATCCGGCCGCATCAACAACTGACGTCCAGGCTTCCACTCGTCTTTTAGCGCTGGGATTAAGACGGGCGTGCGAATCGTCTTCGAAGAAATCTCCTCTGGATTAAATCCGTCCGGCCAAATGTGGGGAGATTTCCCTGTCAGTCGCCATTAGCAAACGGAAATATCCGGCATCGTCGTGTGCCGACTTTTTTTTATTCGCCTCCCCCTGCTGTCGTCCCCAAAAGAAGACAGGACCGTCTCTAGTGACTACTTGGAGGTACAATTTCATTTGGGTGTACTTTTCCCGGTGTCAGTGGGATATTTTTTTTTTTAAACCATCCACCCTTGCTTCGGGATTTTTTTCCCCTTTCTCAGGGGAAGTTTTGTGTTTTTGTGTTGTATTTTTTTCCCTTTTACTTCAGGTGTGGGTGGGATAAGATAGAAGCGGAATCGCACTTCCGTTTAAAAATAGATCGTTGAGGGGTGGGGGATGCTGGAGACAAGGAATGGAAATGGAACTGTCTGATGTAGAGGGGGGAGGGGGGTCAAATGTGTGGGACATGTTTCTTATCCGTTAGATATCTTCGTCTGAAAAGGAGAAAAAGTAAAGAAAGCAAAATAAATTTGCCGTTGTGAAGTATAAAAGGGATGTTGAGAGCTATATGGGAATGCTTCATATTGAAAAAGGCCTTTTGATGTTTGCATTATTAAATTTGTGGGATGTGTGTGAAAAGTCTTTCAATAAAAACTATTGAGTGACAGTCTCCATAAGTTATTTACACGACGCCTTGTTTTTAAATGCATCGTTGCTGCTACGAAAAAAAATTTTTTTTTTCTTCTTTGTGAGGCACCTTCCATCTCCCAAAGCAGTACTAGATCTTATTCATATGTTAACTGTAGCTATTCTAAATGTTCCGAGTGGACCTTGTATGGATTAAAAACGTGGCACTATAAAACAGAGTATTAACCAAACAACATTGTGAGTTTTCTATACACCAGGGATTTTCGCCTGAACAGCCATAATTGAAGAAATTGATAGCCATGCAATTCAGCAACTTAGTTTTAAATTTCGTAAGTTATAGTATGCTATTTTTCCTTTGCTACAATAAAGCCAAATTAGGGTTGTGAGTATTACTACGCTTCTAAAATCTTCAGTGCCCCTCCCCCCGTTCTGGAGCCGTCCAACATTTAATGCTACATTTTACTGAAAGCATTTATAAAGCAATTTCTCTCGTTTAAGATTGTCCCAAGACTTTCGGCACCCAGCTCTGAATTAAAAATATAAATGCAAATTAATTTTCTCTCATCTTTTATGTACTTCATAAATCGGTTTTAATGTTTCATTGCATTGGTTAATATCTTTATTATTGTTGGTTTCATTAGTTTGTATAGAAATATAAATCTAGCCAAATTTAAATGGAATTTTTAAGGAAGATTAAAGCATGTGCCAAAAGTTCGAACGAGTAAGCCTAAATATAGTTTTAGAGAGGACTGACAAGCTTATAAAACTTTTAGATGTATTGAACAAGATTGTGGCAACTTTAAATTCAAAACTGATTTGTGTCAATAAGTTAATGCATTGATTCAAAGATCGTAGCAATAAAAAAGGAGTTGGTGTTTTTAGCAAAATCTGACTCATTCTCAAATTTAAACTATTGTTTGAAGAAATTCGCAAGTTTATAAGAGTATAAATACTTATGCAATTTAATCACAATATTAATACAATCATTTTTTGGCCTTTCAGAAGCCAGAGTAAATCAAATGTTCATTCCAGTGCATATTTTGTAGCTACAACTGCACCTGCACTGCGGCAGCACATCAAGACAGAGCAACGAAAGTCAGTACGTTGAACATGCTGCGTTCGGTGCTTAATTTAAAAAAAAAAAAAAAAAAAAAAAAAAAAAAAAAAAAACAGAATTTTTCGTGGTTTATGCAATTTAAGTGCGATAAAACGTATTCGACCTTAGAAAAAGAAAAATATATATGGGTTTACTTACGAGGGTTGATCCAAAAGTAAGGTAATTTTATAAATTGTCCATTTTCATTGAAATTTACATCGTTGGAAAGAAAAAACTTTTCTCTATTTTTATACATAATCGTCATCTTTTTCTGTGCGTTATTGTCGACGATGTCTTAACTTCTGTATCGAGTGTCACAGAATTCTACCGCCAGAGTGGGACATGACAGTCAACAAACCACTACGTTCTTGATTGCAGTCCGGAGCTCGAGTCTAGTGATTACCACTTGTTTCCTAAGTTTAAGAAACGCTTTGATAGTCAACGTTTCTGGAGCGACGACGAAGTTAAAAAAGGGGTGAAACGCTTTCTCAACGGGTTGGCGGTGGAATTCTGGGACATTCGATACAGAAGTTAGGGCACCGTCAACATTAATGCACAGAAAAAGATGGCGATTATGGGTCAAAATAGAGAACAGTTTTTTCTTTCCAACGATGTAAATTTCAATGAGAATAGACAGTGCTGTATATTTGTAAAATTGATGGGAACCTTACTTTTGTATCGACCTTCGTATTTCTCTAATCCACCATTAAGTTTTGCGATGAAGTGATGAATTGAGAACATTTTTCTTCGCCTTACCAGGACACTACAAAACAATGCGGCCCGGAGAATCTTTTTCTCTATAGTGAGTATGAAACTTGTTATTATTTGCGGAGGAGAAGAGATTTGGAGATCCCCGATCTCAACACTTCCAAGCACGCACTTTGCACCCTCAGAACGGCCACTTGACTGCATTCCACACCACCAAGTCCATCGGAAGTCCATCTTTGCAGCAGTCATGTGTGCCTGACTGGAAAGGAATTCATCGACCATGAGATCTGGAAGGAAGATTTTCACCAAGACACGAATGAGTGGTATGGAACAGACACTCGTAGCGGTCAGACTGGGGCAATGGCGCGTGACTCCATTGTTTTCCTCGGGTTATTGAATTTATACCGCCCTTTTGCTGGAGGCCCTTTGTCTGGAGACTGAGGAGAAAGCCGCCATCGTTTTAGCGGGTTAAAGACCATGGCTAGTTAAGTGGCAGGATAATTTTTAATTATGGTCTATCTAAAATCTATTCCTTACGTACTAATCTCAGAAATGTGAAGTAAATGATTCTGTTAGAAGTATTTGAATCAGAAAGTTATATTTCCTTAATAAAAATTGGAATGGTAATTGACGCAACTTTCAGCTATAACTAAGATGAAACTTTTTTTTCTAATGCGGCTACGTTAGGCGCTTTTACCTTTTGCAAACCTAGTGTGATCCTGCGATATGACATCCAGTCTTTCATGTGCCTCCATTAAGGCGTGGATATCAATGTCACAGAATTTTGCCGCCCAGTTTCTGCAGATGTAGGTACTTGGATTCTTTTCGATAAGAAACTGTCGACTCGGATGAAACAAATGTGGAAATATCGCATCGTAATTTAAAGATAAAATCCATGCATTCATGTAACTTTAGAAAATGATAATCATCAAACATGTGTGAAACTAGTGTAAAATTATCAATAATTTTGTTAGTTCGCAATAGCAAGGTAATGAGAGTAATGGAACGTTTATAACGCACATTATTTTCAAATAATTGTAGATTTTGGGCTATGGGGATTCGTTCTTTTTCTTTGAAAAAGTGATTCCTTTAACCCAGAAATATGCGTCTGTAACTATTTCACAATTGTTAGACAACTCCTTGATACTGTTTTTTTTTTAGATGAACCTCTAAAGTAATAGAATATTAGTTGTAAATAATGATTCAGGTCTTTGTTTCGATGCATGTGAGCTATAAAACATGACGCTTGAGATGTATTGACCACAAACAGAGACAATAGTTAAATTTCAATTATATTAATGAACGACAATGCTTGAAGACACTAATTTTAGGATGATTTTCTTTTAGATTTTAACTTACCCTTTTCTCTATAGAACGTTTATCTGATAAGCTCATTGCAAACTTCCGCGAAGGATTCTTCACAAAAATGTTAAATGTGCTTAAAAGTTAAGACTTTCAGGGCCATTAGAGGTAAACGAAACTTGTTCCGAGCTCAGACTGTATGTTCCATTTTGGTGCCTTTTTTTTTGGGGGGGGGGGCACTTTTCACACAAAACGTTATCCAGTAAAATCCTGGATGGAGCACTCTATGGCTGCACCCTAAATCTCTTGCAGCAATGGTTCTTTAACTTAGTTATAAATAGATGCTTTTCAGACGAAACATTACCCAATAAAATCCTGTATGGATCACTGAAATTCCACAAACTAAATCTTGGATAAATTATTCATTTATCCTGTTATAAGGGGGGGGGCGAGGTCAGTTGAAATTTGAACTGATAAAATCTTGAATGGACCACTGTAAGACTGCTAAACTAAATCTCTATAGAAATGAACCATTAAAGCAGTTATGAGTGAACGTTCTTCAGTCGAAACATAAGCTAATAAAATCCTGTATGGAACTCTGTTATGAGATCGCAAACTAAATCTTTTTAGTAGAAATTATTCATTAAACTCAGTTATAAATAGACGGTTTTCAGACGAAACATTAGAAAGTGAAATCCTAGATGGCTGCAAAATGTAGTAATTATAAAGATTGATACTGTAACGTTGTTATAAATCGTTTCAATGGCACAAATAGGATGCTTAAAATATCTATGCTAATTCTTTGTTGCAAAGATTATTCTCACAACCGGTATTTAACTGGTATAGGTCCTTTTGATGTTAAATTACAATACGTTCATGAAGTTCCAGAGCTGGACATTAATAGCTAAGGAGAAGATACTATCATTTGGTCAATTGCTTTCCTAATGGGATTTGAATGGCGACACCCTACGACAAACGTATCAGATTGTTACAATGATCCATTTCGAAATCTTGCTTTGAATTTCTCTCCAGTATTATTCTCTTCCAACAATGCGCTCGTAAGAATGCTGCAAGACACATTGTTAAACCATATGTTTTTGCTATCTAGCACTAATCTAAGGATGTTGTAAGTGCTATTTTATAAATTGCGTAATTGGTTGATTTCATGGGTTCAATAAAGTTTAATAAACTAATGTATTCTATCATTAAATAATAATGATGAATTTGGTGTGCGTAACATTACAATATGCATGCAGGTTAATGTGATATGAACAACACACTTTAAATACTACTCATTTTGCTATTATCTATATTGGGGCAAAACTTAGCCTGGTAGCATTATGAAGGCTACGCAGATCACGATGATAGCATTAGACGCTGCCAGGTTAAATTTGTTCTAAAGTATGGGGATACTTCGATAATTGGGAATCTGGCGCGGTCGTCTTATTTCTGGCGGAAATAATTTTATTTTGGTAACTCTGCTGATTTATAGTAACCCTATGTGAATAGATGTTTCCTTTCTTTGTTTAGATTTGCAATGAAAAATACCCCTCGCGCAGGTGCTGGAGCCAAAAATTGACGCCAATAAAAAAAAGATCGCCAGATTCCCAATTATCGAAATCTTCCCCAGTATAGACAAAAGGGATAAAACTTAAGTGCCTTTTTCGGAGGAGGGGACATCGAAGGGGGGATATACGAAATGCTGGCTTCATATACTGCCCAACAGCGTTCCAACTTCCTTTTGTTCAAATGCGGTCTTGCGTGTCATAAAACTAAAAATAAAATTTCTCTGGAGTGTAATGTTATTAGAGGTTAACACCTTTTCAGTTTGTAATTTTCTGAAAATATAAAAAACTAAAATCAAGATTTTTTACCGAATAAAGTGCTTGCGTTTAATGCTAATATTTGAGGCGATAAGTCCTGTGTGAACATCGTTGAATAATACTTTAATTCGTTAATCGTTTATTTCACTTGATTATTCAGCAAGTTTTGGGTTGTTCAGAAAATTCACTTTTTAGTAAATCCAAAGAAATATTTCTGTTTAGATTCAATATATTTTCTGAAAAATTTGAATTTAGAACTCGTAGATGGGAGAGGTCTGTAATTTTGCGCATGCTCCAGCAAACGAGTTCAGTGAACTCGTTTTTGGATGATACTTTACAAAAAACGAAGTTTGTACATACCTTCTTCATTTTTTTACTTTGTAATTTTACAATCTTTCAAACCTCATTTTACAATCTTATGTTTAACCATACAGTTTTCTTTTATCGTGTGTATCACTCTTTTTGAAAGTAAAGTCAAAGTTGTGTACTAAATATTTCGTAAATAAACTGTAGTGTAGTGTTTCTTTCATGGTGCTCATTTCCTATTAAAACTTGTTAAGTTTTCTTTTCAAGTTATATTTCTTTGTTATGTAACACAAATCTTGAATCGATTCGTTTTTGCAAGAAATAAGTATTAACATCTTTCAAGTTATCGCATTAGAACATCAACTGTAATTCAATAACATCATTCTCTTATACCGAACTCATTTGATTTGTTTAATAGATCAAATACCACTGATGCTCAAATGCAAGTCAGAGATTGAAGCAAGTATATCATGCCGTAATAAAAAAATGAATTAATAAAAAGTGGTTCAAATCTTCTTTTAAACTATTTTAGTGTTATATAATGACTTTCAATTCTGCTATAGTTATTATTTTATGCTTGCATGCAATTAAAACTCATTTAAATTTAATTATTCTGGTAATAAAATTTTATTTCTGTAACTACTATCCGTTGCAAAAAAAAAAAATTAGAAGATCCACAAGTGTACTCACAAATTTGAACAATACAGAAATTTTATTGAAAAAAGAAATTGCCAGTAGAACTTAATGATAAATCATATTTTTTTTAAATAAAAGTACTTGTGGGGAAACCCATAAATTCATTAGATCAGTTCATGCAAAGGGAGAAATCCCAATTGGGCAACTATGGAAACCCCAATTGCGCAACCACTTGAACCCCCACAAAGCTGAGAATCAGCACTTGCAGTCAGAGGAAGATTGTCACTGGAAGAGTGAACGTGTAAATATGTGTATTAAACAGTGACCTACTAAAAACCGAGTTATGTAGTGAATATACCACTTCTGACATCACTACATTACTTAATACAAACAAAACAATCTGTCCAACATTTCGAATGATCTGTTTTCGAATTTATTCCACGTTACCAATTCAAACAAAGGAGTATTCGAGTGCTACTAATGAGAAATATTGATGTAATATCTATAATATCCATTTTCTGAATTGAAAGAGAGAAGTAGCGATTCATTATTTCAATTACGTTTTGACCTAATGTGTACTCTTATCTTTTACGATAGATCCGTAAATGAACAATTTAAAATCTTTGTTGAACATAAAACATTTCTTCATATTTGAGCTCTTCATAAAATTCCATATGAAACTTGTTTCGAAATATGCGATAACTTCACGCACGATAGAACTAAATAAAAATGTAGCTTATGACGCTCATGAATTTTTGTCCTAAAAAGTTCCCTAGTGCAGTTTCGCATCGAAGAGAACACAGATACATCTTTCTGATGGAAACTGGCGGGTCAAACTTATCTATGCCACTGACATATGCACCTTAATGGTAGTTGGTGAGAGAAGTGAGTAGGAGACGGAAGCCCCTAGTTAGTGTGTAATATTAGATGAATCTATTTGTAAAAGTATTTTTATTTCTTTTTAAATAGAACATGATCATGAATATATAATATGTCAGGGAAAGATTATTTTTATTTACACTAGTCTGAGAATATCAATTTTCACTGGTGCTTCACCGGGATTATTTGGTCTGCCGCCAATGTCTGGAGACCGAATGTGAATTCAGCATGTGAATGTTGGTATTCATCAGTTAGTTTTGACATTTACCAGATTTCGGACTTCCACAGCAGCATATATCACTTATGGCAATTTTTCTCACCCTAAAACAAGAGTTCATTTGATTATCGGTTACTCTGTGACATTGACCACTAGCGATTTAATTGATCCAGCTGGTATCCGATTACTGCAACTACTGCTAAAAATAAATCTGCATTGCACAATCTACAGGGCAGCTCACAAAACTTCACTCTAAATCTAACGCTTAAACAAAAGCACAGAAGTCGGCATCCATTCCCTTTGCAAAACATTCCTTTGTGTTTGTGATGTAACGAGATTCGGTCATCACAAACGCTCCAGTTGCCTATCCATCCCTGAAAAACAAGTGACCCTCCTTCTAATAACCCAAACGTGACCGGACTAAGGACTGCCCACAGTACCTGCTTGTCACCACAGAATTATATCGCCTAATCAGTGCGGTTTCAATCATAACTGGATCGGGATCTGTATTGTCCTGTCTGGTCTGTCTGAAAGTGAGTGTCTTCGTCGGTTTTTATGTTATTGAACCAAGTAGTACAAGAATCGACTTCCTCGCCAGTAATTTTTTTTTTGTCCGGTGTTGGCTTTTTGAAGTTAAAACAATGGTACATATTCCAAATGGGAGTTATGAGAACATATAAAGCCTACTGACATTAGAGACTGTCGTTAGGTTATTGTCCTACGGTTATTGTTAGACATTTCCGTTTCACTTAATGAATGGATTTTGCTTCATCCACTGAAAAAATGCCTTATTCTTTTATTTCGTGCATTTAGGTCGAATTTATTTTTGCCTAAGGATTTCCAGAATTTTAATCCGTTTTATATCCGTTAAGACATGACTTCTTAAACTAAATTCATTATTGAAATGTTGGACATTAATTTTCAAAATAGGCATAGCTTTAGAAAAAACTGTCTTCAAAAATGAGCTTTTCAATTTTGCTTAATTTTTATTTCTTCGAGAAAACGATACAAAAATACCCTTATTTTTTGTGCTACCTTAAAATGTTTTTAGTTGCAATGAATAATATATTTTTTTTTTCAGTTAGTGAAGAATATTGGCATTATCTCATCTACTATACATACTTCAATAGATTATATTAGTATAAGAGAAAATGTAGTAATATTTCTTTAAAAAATTGTTAAAGTTTGCTTAAGAATTTGCTTTTTGCGTGCACTTTTGCATTTTGTTTCTAACTTTCAAAATGCTGCTTATTACTTTAAAACTAATCGTATTCCTCATAACAAATCATTCAAAATTTTGGACTATTGGTTCTAAGTTTACTTGTGTTTACGCTTAAACCTCTAGTTATTTCTGATTTAAAAAACTTTGCTTTTGAGTTTTTCCCTGTATTTCATTTAATTCAACCGTTTCAAAGATCTAAAGGTCCGAAAACAATACAAATACCTGTTCATAGCTTTTGTCTACATAGTAACGTCATTGACCAGGCAAAAGAAAAAAACGTTCACGTACAATTGATATTTTAAGGGCTTTAGTTAAATAACCGACAGGGTGGACCTGAGTTCCCATAAGTCAGGACTCAGTTTCTGCATTTCCCCCCCTTACGTTAACAGTCTACAATGTTAAAACTTCCAGGTCCAAATCTTGTCTGTTAAGTTTTAGGATTATGAAAAATGTTTTCTTTTTCCGTTATGTTTACTTAAAGGGAAGTCATTTTAAGAAATCAGTTAAAATAAATGAAATGTAGTTTTGATTTTAAAAAATCCAGTTTAGTGCTGACGTTTATTAATATCGTTTTCAAATTTTATTTTTCAGCTTTTAAGAAGTGAAATAAAATAGCCAAAAATTGACCATTTTAGCTGACTTGACGCAAATAAGAAAGGAGTTCGTATGTAAACCTCAGAGCAGAATAAGTCAAAAATAATTACAGCACATTTAATTCAGCAAAAAAAAAATATTTTGTAAAAATTTTTGAAAAACATCAAGTATCTCATTAGCTACATAACTATTCTTTTTGTTAATAAAAGCTTTAGTTTGTATGCATCCTTCTTAAAAATCTCACTTCTCGGATGCAAAAAGTATGATGGAGCTTTTTTAAAAAAAAAGCCATCTTTGATCTTTGACGTTTGATCCCTCTCCTCCGAGAGGATTCGCGGGGAGCCCCAGAAGATAGCACGTAATCAATATTCTATTGGTATCAAACGACCTGCGACCCCCTTCGTTCCTATTTTATTTTTTCGACTCCGATTCCCATCCCTTTGCTTCCTTCAGGGGCAACCTGCACTATCATTATTTTTTCCCTCGATCGAAGTCGGAACCGGCGGCGGTTGGTTTGGGGATCGCATAGCTGTCCATGGATATATTTGGTAGAAGAAATTGTTCCTCCGAGATATTTAGGCCTAACAGTAATGGTGTACATTTTATAAAGTATCCAGTCAGGGCCTGATTACCGCACAGTAATTCGGGGGCCCCTCTTTCTAAGGGGCCCCAAATTACTTAAAGAATTATGCATAGCATTACAATTATATGAAAAATACACACGTTTTTAAAGTAATAGTAAAAAAATAATGGCTTGTTAATTGAAAAAACACTTTCTTAAAGGAGAATATTTATTCATTCTGCTAGTAGCAAATTTACCATGTCACAATTAAGAGAGGCCCCGAAGGAGATTCATAAATTCACATGATGAATGATTTACATAGTTCTGTGATGGAAAAAGAGGTCCGCAAAAATACATTCCGACCGGCCCCAAACCTGTAAATCAACTGCTGCATTTTGCTATAGAGCCTTCAGGGGGGAGGGGGGGGGCTCCAAATTTTTATGGGCATAAGGCTTCACTTTTAGTTAGTAGGGCCTTGTACCCAGTTATAAACATAAGTGAAACACGCAAATTACCGCTTTTGTTCATAAATAAGACGAAACCAACAGCGGCTGATTTTGAGATCTTGTAACTATCCGGATATAATTTTTAGCCCAATAGTGCGAGTGTATAAACAGTTAGAATAAGCTATTGTGTGCTGCACCAAAATATGGTCCAAGTAAGGATGGCTTCAAAAGATGATACATTACTTTTATTATACTTACTAGTGGTACCTGCACGGCGTTGCCCGTAATAGAAAATTAAAAGATCTTTTGGTTCGCCTGTATATTTACAAATAATGTATGGTGAATTTTTCCGCCAATTGGCTTGAATCCATGTTACGGTTCCACAATATGATAATTTCGTAGCTCGCCAATTGGCTTGTGCCCATGTTACGGTTCCACGTTATGATAATTTTGTAATTTACTCGTCCATCTTATGATAATTTAGTTCTTAGAATTGGAATAGGAAAAGAACCACATCGAATTTTCGAAAAATCGCTTCGAGGTGCACGCCCCCATGCTACAAACTAACTTTGTGCCAAATTTCATGAAAATACGTCGAACGATCTAGACGCTATGCGCGTCACAGAGATCCTGACAGACAGAGAGACTTTCAGCTTTATTATAAGTAAAGATTGTAACATACATATGTTTTGACGTTTACTTTCGTAAATTGAACCAACATACGGTAAAGATAACGCCTCATCCTTCGGATTGACCGGTTTCTGAAATAGCGTACCTCTAACACGTTTTCCCAAAAACATTCTCTTACGGTCTATGTATTACACATTATATGTATGTTATAAGACTATAGAAAGGTTCCGTATGATGTGATACTGTATCTGAGGTTTAGCAACTATAGTTGGGGCAAACCTAACCCGGCAACGTAGTAATGCTCTGATTAGGATATGCATAGTCTTCACAATGCTGCCAGGTTAGGTTACCCCAACTATAGAAATGCTCTTTTAAGGAACCAACTCAAAAGAACATGTTCCGCATTTCTGATACATTTACCTTAAAGCATTAACTAAATCGAATTATTGAAATTTTGACTGAGTAATTGAGTTGAACAGATTGTTGTATTAAACTTCCGGCAAGTCAAAACAACTATCGTAAAAAAACTTTGAATCATACTATTTTTTCCCCAATCACATATCACATTTACAATGAAAATTAAGAACTATAATATCACCATCACAAGGTTCATCTGTTGGATCCTCTTGAAGTTATTAACCGGAATATCCTCGTTTTCTCTAAAACTGACTTCTCAGTAGCTCCGAAACTTTTATAGATTAATGTATCTATTTTAATTTAACATATAATTCTTCATCGAGTTTCAAAGAAAGCATATTTTCTATTTGAGAAGAAACAAAAACATAAAAAGCATACGAATATTTTCAACAGTCAGAATTTCCATAAACTATCTTTTCTATGTAAATCGCTCAGTTTTTGATGAGCAACGCGTTTCCTGATACATTTCGAAATTTTTCAAGCGGGCAAAGCTTCAAATCATTAAAACGCAAGTCAACGAAAAAGGATCGCAGAACCTCTTGGGAAATCAAAGTTCAAACGGAACGGGAAAAACTAGAAAACAGGAAAAGAACTAAATCCTCCTTTACGGGAAAATACTTTTCAATTTGTTCTTTCGATAAGATATTTTCAAATAGTATAAGATGCTTCTAATACTTTGACTTAACTATAAAAATGGCCAATTTCAACTTCGCAACTTGAGCACGGAAGATATTTGTAGTAATAAGTATTAACTATTTTGGTTTCGCGTAAAATCGCCATTTCACGTATATTTTTAAAATCAGCTTTTCGAAATATTGCCGCTTGATCGAAGCACGATGTCTGTCTGAAAAATAAAGGTTTAAAAACCATTCTACGTATTTTGCTACTGACAAAATTTATTATAACGTGAAAACTTAAGTCAAAATAAAGTATGCTAATGTAAGTAGCTGTTGAGTAATTGAGGTTATATGGGATCAAAACTACAGTTAGACAGTTCAGGAAAAGTTATTTCTTTTCCTTTTCTAACCTCAAAGTTTTAGTTCTTGATTTCCTAAAATGTGATACAGTGAATCCCCGATTTAACGTTTCTCAAGGAACTGAGATAAAAACGTAAAATACGGGAAAACGTAAAGTATGAGAAATGCATAACAAAATTGATGAAGGGGCCGAAGAAAAAACGTTATAGGAGGGAAAATGTAGATTCGGGGATCATAAAATAGAGGTTTCACTGCAATATCGAATTTCATGACAGGTTATCCAAAAAAAAAAAAAATTAAATGCTAATTTCGTTACAGTTAATTTAAAATTAATGTTGTTATAAAAACGAGGGAAATAAACTTAATTTAATTTTCAAATGCGTGCTCTTCGTATAGATTTTTTTTTTCTTTTAGCTCTCTTGAGACAGTATATCAGTTATTTTTTATACTTAGAGAAGTGGAGATGTGTGTATGTGTCTTCCGCAAAATTTATTTGTCCACATTCGACAAATATATTTAGCTCCCCGGAATCTTTTAGGTAATCTTGTTGATTCAAAGTAAACATTTTCATTTATTTCATTTTACCAAATTGTTTCTCTTATTGGAAAGCATTAATTTTAGAAAGGATTTTCCTTTTTACGAATACTTTAATATACAGTAACGGCAAATTGATTAGTTATCAGTTTTTATCGTGTTCCTACCATTAAGAGACACTTATAAATCTTTATGTTTATACATGAGCTGATAACGCTGAGCTTAATAATTCAATGAAAAAACCTACAATCACTTTAACAATGCCGCAGCGGCGTTTAATTACATACCAATTTAATCCACTCAAAGCGGAGGGAGGCATGAGTCACAAAAGAGAAGTCATTCTTTTTCTTGGACGCTAAATCAGATCCAAATTCTCAAACATGTTTTTAAGTGCAAGTTGATGGTAGCTCCTTTTTAATTTGCAGCAATTCTCTCGTTATCTGTTACCCACAATCACATTCATTACCCAGAAAAAGAAAAAAAAGGGGGAATGGAAGGTTATCCATCAAGCTGGCCTCCTCTGTGTGGTGCCTTCTGCCAACTTGCCAGTGATTGTCATTTTGCCCACGATTCTCTGTTGGTTCGTAACCAATGGATACGAGAAAATACTCGGGAGTTCTATTTTCGAAGAAAAACGCGTGCTTTCCACGGCCGAGTGCGCGTGTTTATTAACGCGTCACGTGGCGTAGTCCCTTGATTGGCGGGTTTGGTGTGGGTGGAAGAGGAAAAAAAGGGTCAAGTATAGGGTGCAAAGTATCATTTTGGACGGGACACCGCATTCTTTCGGCATGAATTGAGACCTTTTGTTGAATCGGTTGTACTTAAGAGGACGCTACCGTTTTTGTTGTTGTGGCGTGAATAATGATTCGAAATGACAGAAATTTAGATATAATGTATCTGTGTCCTCATGCTTCGAAATATGTTGTAGGAAAAAAAATTACCCCTTCTTCATTTCGTTGAATCGTTAATTCCAATAGACTGATTTTAATGATATTTATTTATCTGGATGTGGATGTTTTTAAAAAAATATTGTAAGAGTTCGGGTTATGTTCTACGATTGAAAGTGAACGTAAAAATGAATCTGCATTAAAACTTAAAGCTATTGATTCCAAAAGTGCTTTTTTTTTTTTTTTTTTTTCAAATTTCAGTAAATACAAAGCGTTTTTAACTGAATAAAAGTAAACATGTTTCATATCGTAAAATCAATTATTTTAAATTTTACAGTTTTGAAATGGAAATGTTATCGATTAATAAGTCGAAATATTGTGTGGAAAAAATAAGTAGGCTCCTGGTTCAGCTTGTTATACAGGGAAAAAATCGATTCTTGTGACTGTACCCTGATTTATCTTTATCGGTCTGTTTCAAGTTATCGCCCTGTAGTAACTAATTTCCATTTTCATATTATTATTTTAGCATTACTTTGCATGACTTAAACTTGACAAATTTATCCCTTTTGGACTAAATCTGTCATTTGCGCTGATTTTCAAATCACGAACATCTGCCAATAAAAGAGAAAAAAGGTGCAGTAGGAAAAAGGACCTCCTTAGTTTTTCGCAAAAATTCTGTAGTGAGTTTCCACTAGAAACAAGCGAGCCATTTATGTTTTCAGTGGGATAAATCCGTTTTTGAGAAAAAAAAATAAAATAATTGCATTATTATACATAAAACTTTGCATTATAACTTTATCTGTAACAATTTAGATCAAAAAAAAAAAAAAAATCAGAATCCTAATGTTTGGGAGATGAAAGTTTTTCGCTCTTCATCAATGGTTATTGACCTGCCTCATCTTAAATGTCTCGCGAAAACAAAAAAAAAAAAAAAAAAACGGACTTGCCCATTCTCAAAATAAATTGCTCATTTTTCGAAAGAAAAAATAAGTGAATGATTATTTTAACTTTTTGAGGAGGAGATCGGAATGTATTTATAAAACTAAGGAAGTCGAAGCTTGCTGGATTCGTAAACAAAACAATAAGTGCACATTCATGGGCCCGTGTGATTTTTCGCAGAAGGAACAAAATTCGATAGAACCTCCTATTACCTTTTAATCTTCCCTATTTTTCATAAAAAGATGGTAAATCCCGTCTTTGAAATCATCATTGATATTTCACCATTTTAATTTTTCAATTTCTAACGCATAAAATGTTCTCACTTTCTATTAACAAACCCAGGCAGGAATTATTGCACCGTCGGAAGGGAGCTCAGACGGCGCCTGAGTGTAATGCAGTTTAAAGTGTTGTGCCCACTCCCTCGCATCGACGAGCTTGTCTTGGCATTCATTTCCTTGCTCAACCTTGGATTCAAATTGACCCAACTCATCATCGTGGACATTTATTCCGCTCGTTTCAATTTACCCTCACTGGCGCTAAAGAACGAGAGGCTTCTGTGAGAGTAAATATGTTATGAGCAGAGCGGCAAAGGGTTGAAATTAATGTTCAATATGACGGACATGCACAGGTAGCATCTTACGCTGAACGGTTGGGGCAAACTGAAAGTCTAATAATCCGGAAACAAGAGTTAAAAGTTCTCAGTGATAACCACTTAGGAACATTGTAATGTTGGAATTTGGTTTCTCGATAAATACTCGCAATAATGTGCAATATGTTCTGCTCTTTTCTTATTTCAACTTTCATGAAGAAAAAGAGCCTTTGATTTGCTTTTTTTACCGTTATCCATAGGCGGATTTACGGGGGTGCCAGGGGGTGCGCCGCACCCCCAAAATTTTTGGTTGGGTTTTGAAAAAAATAGTTTAGTATATTTCACTCGGAAACGCAGTTGGGGGAAAAAATTCATTGCTGCTATACTAGTAAATTTACTTGAATCCAGTGTATCACCACACGTCGCTGGTGCAAGAAAAACATATATGTGCTCATATTAAGAATTAAAGTAATTTTATCCATTCGGAAAAAAAACCTAGTAAATAATTTCATGCATTTCTCAAACAATTTATTGTTCAGTGCTGTGTTATTGTATAGAATAATTGCATGTTCTGTAATTGGGTATTTATTCGTATATCAATACCAATTCTTCTATTTTAAAACAACAATGGCTAATAAAGTTCAAAAAAAAAAAAAAAAAAAAAAAAACATGGCTATTGCAAGAAACTTTATCAATAAAATCTATACCGAAATCAACCGAAAACCAACATTTTCAAGGTAAATTTTCAAAAATTTTTGAAGGAGGACTCCCGGACATTTTGCTGCAGTGGTGTATCTAGGGGGGAGGGGACTCAAGACTGGTGACCCTCCCCACAAAATGCTGAGTAGATGTTTTTTTTTTTTTAAATGTTATTTATTATTGAAGAGAAGAAAAGATCTCATTTTGTGAAAACGCAGTTTTTTTACGGAAACAAAAGAATGTTGGGGGAAAATCTTAATTTCTTTCAAAAAGAAATATTGACATTTAAATTTTTCAACAGTTTCAGATTATTGGCGGCGAATTGGATCACTCATTTGTTTATCACTTTAATTTTGAAAAATATTCGGACAAGGACCCCCGACCACCTTTCTTTAATATCATCAAAGAGTTAATATTTTGATTTTGAAATCTACTATTTCGAAATATTTAAGTGTGAGAATCCTTTTTTTTAATACCATGGAGTACTGCAGAAGAACTTCATTTTTAGGACTTCAATTTCGAAAATTTTCCAGGGTGAGAGCTCCAGAATACCCCGTCCGGTAACAAAATCAAAAATTGTCCTCCGTAGTATTTTTGAAACTTCAGTTATGAAAAGTTAAAGAGGTAGCGTGGGCGAGGTGAGGGGGGTACGTATTTCTATCTGCTTTTCAAAAAATCGATTGGAGACAGTCTATGAGTCTCATTCCTAACCCAAACTATAAATATGGACTATGATCACATTTATAAGACTAAAATTTCTAAAAATATCCTTGGAGCAACACGTACCTTTCTTGCCCCTAAAATATCACCAAGAACTGCAAAACTGCGTTTTCAAAACTACTATTTCAAATTTTTTCTGGGGCGTGAATCCCATTCCAAACCAGTAGCTGGATTCACCCATTGCTTCTAATATCGACTTTCGTTTAAGACTTTTTCTGCAGTTTGAAATGTTAAGAATTGCCCATCCCCTAATCTTACTAAATATGGTTTACATCGCGTTTTTTAGACTTAAAAGTGTGTCCTGTCCTAAAATTATTTATGATTTCGCCACTGCCTTGTTATTCCGGGAATACCCCCCGCCCCAGATCTCTGTTACTGTTGCACCCCCAAATTTTTCGGCCTAAATCCGCCTATGCCGTTATCAGCGGTCATGACTGCACTATGGCCTATAAGCGAAAACCAAGCAGTTCATTGCGGCATCTAAGAAGATGCAGTTTAACCCGTTAGGGATCATGAGTCCAGACTAACCGGCAGTAAACTTCTCAAAGAAGCTGAGATGGCATCACCAGTGATGGCTAAATTAATTTAAATTTGCTGCTAGTATGAGGGTGATCTCGACTTCTCTATGAGATAATTTTAGCCTCCATTATGAGGATCAACTCGACACACATGAGTGGCAAGTTCAGATAATGATGATAATTTTAGCTCCTGTGAGAGTTTTACTGCTCCCAGCTCTGTTATAGCTTTTAATTACGAATTGTTGTTGTAGTCTTGTGACAGCTAAACTGGTAATTTGGGGTGCGCTGCATCACTTTTCCAGCTGTACCGTACTTTGGTGTGAGGTCCGACTTCCACAGCACACACAACCAATAAGGACCCGTTTATAGGGTTGGCAACTATTTTCAGCATAACAACACATTCACACAAAGAAAGGACAAGGACAGAAGAGAATAAAGTAAATCCGTGTCCGAGCTGGATAATATTCCATAAGGATGATGCCTAATAAAGCTGAAACTGCAATCACTTGCTGCCGTATTGAACTGTTTGGCATTTGCTTTTTGTTCTGCCATAGCTCTGGCCACAGCGTGTTGATTTTTAGCTTATTATTTTGCTTTAGCCTTTGTTTTATAATGTGGAGTTGCAGAGTCCTCGATGGTGTGCTAATTTAAAATTTAACTACTACAGTTTTGCAATAACAGTTTTGAGCCTGTACTTCGGAATTATATGAAAACCATATTCATTCCTTGTTACTGGGAGCAGGAAAACATACATGGTGCGATCCAAAAGTAATGAGCTTTCGTTTAAAAAGACAGTTTTTTTGAGCTGATCGGTACAACTGCCTAATAGTCTTAAAAATAGGAACCTCGTGCAACGATGTACTTCTGTAGACGGCTTTTAAATGACTGAAAAGCAACCCTAAAGTCCCGTTTCTATATACCTGCAAGGCTGCCTTAACATGTGCTTGGATTTCCTCGATGGAGTTGAAATGTTTCCTTTTCAGCGCTGATTTTGAAAGTGGAAATAAGTCAGGAGGACACAAGTCCGGAATATAGGAAGGCTAGGGGAACACAGGAGCGTTGACTCGGACCTTCTTCAGTCAGAACTCTCGGTACAAGTTTCGCGCAGACTTTCCACATTTGCAACTTCTCCGTAACAATGCGTTGCACCGTTGTTTCCGATAAGTCCAGGGCTTTTGCTACTTGGTAGAGACTCAAACACCAGTCCGCGTTCAAAAATTCTTACAAACGTTGCACATTTCAGTACGTGCCGAAGACGGGTGTCCAGGCTGGGGTTTGTCAGTCACCACTTCCCAGCCTTATGAAAGGCCTCGGGCGACTTTTCTACTTGCGGATAAGACAGATGTTCAGTCCCAAACACCTTTTGAAGCATTGTGAAAGTTTGGGAAGAGAACCGAAAGAAAAATTTGATATCTTTACGTTGCTCTGACGAACTTTACATATCGCCGTGTCACGCACCACCGTATAGGGGTTACTGTTAAAGTTGATGGTACCACTCCGAAAGCTGGGAGGCAACTAACCTGCGTTGCGCTGTAAAACCAACAACCCGCACCAACGTCGCTGTCAAATGGAGCGAGCTGCAGTGTGTGCATGCGTCAGTATAACGTAAGGCTCATTACTTTTGGATCATACCATGTAGTTCAAGTACGTATCAGACCTGTCTGAAAGCTTTAATACTGAATTGCAGTTTTATACCACGTTTTTCCAAAAATTTACAACCGAAATAAAATTTTCCTCACTAATGAATCAAACATTTCATGCAAAGAAAAACAATGCCAAATTTATGCAAACGTAATATTGAGTTTCAACCCTTCCAAAACCGGTCGTAGTTATCACAAACAATTCCTCTTCGAGAAAAGTCATTTCCTCGATTTTCATGTACCAAATGTCAAAACTCGATTGTCATATTTAAATTAGATTCGAAAATACATTTCACGTGGTCTTAATCCAATCTCGAGCTGCATATTATTTCCCCCAACTTCAAAGAACTGCAGTGGAAGAAGTAACCGCGGGATCAAGTGAACTTCTCAAAATGAGTTTCAAAACCCGGCGTGAATGAAATCCAAACACTACCCTCACAAACCGAATGTCGCAATCTGAGTGCGTTAGGTGCCGACGCTTAGTCAAACATCCGATAAAAATGCTAATGAAACTGATTCTTGTATGGCGCGGAGTCCTCCACTAAAACACACATACAAATTCTCTCGCTTTTCCCGAAATTACAATTCTTGCATCGTTTTCAAAAACGGGAGGGCCAGCCGTTCTGCTCTTAATGACATCCATTTGACATCATCCCCCTATGGCTACTGACATCAAAAATAACGGTTACGATTCGGGCAGGGGGAAGACAGAACATTAGTACGTTGGAAAGGAGCGAAGGGGTGGCAAAGGAATTGTTCGGCAGATTCATTTCCATGGAACCATTTGCGAAGACTATAAAGAGGAAGGCTTGTGGGCGGGGGAGGGCGCGTGTTCGATACTGCCCCGCGTGGTATTTATAGCTATTTCACTGCATTTATTTAGTTTGGAATAATCTTTTTTCAGTTCTTAATTTAGTTCTTCTAATTCTCCAAGTGAAAAAGAATGATTCGGGATGAAAAGTGAGAGAAAAAAGTTTCCTGTTAATCGTAAATGTCTTTTAACATATCAAAATGCATTTTTCTCGATGCAACAACAACGGAATGAGTTATGACGATTTAGAGAGTGCTCAGGGACAGTAATTATCAACCAGGACCGGTTCGATCAGTACTCGGAGATTTCTACCTTTCCCCGTTATAAAGTCCTTTTTTTTTCCTTCAAAAGAAATAAAACTTATGCGATTTTTTACGTTAATTTTATAATTTCTTTCCATAATGTTCGGCGATTTTTCTCAAAGGATTATTTGCTTGTGTATAATGATTACAATACCTTTACATTTAAATCAAAATAAAAACCTTTCAATCAATTTAAATTAATTGATGAAAAAAATGGTAAATTATTTGATGCCAACTGTAGTTTTTGTTTTTGGAAAAAAATCCACTATAATATTAAAATCTGTTCGCGTCCGTCTGTCTGTCTGTCTGTCTGTCTGAAGATCGATCTTCTCGAGAACCACTGCGAATCGGGAGTCAAACGAGATACCGATCAATTCGAAATTTTCCAAAGAAAACAATAGGACCAATCTCATAATTGTACGACTTTAATTAGCGGATCTATTAATTAAAACGTTAATTAACATAACGCTATTCAGGAATTTTTATTTCTTTCCTGTTGCCATTTTGCATGTGGGTGAGCAAATAAAATTCTAATAATTGTGTCAAAAGAGATTTTTTTGGCTGCTGTCCAAATCTTAAAACAACGTTTCCATCTAGAATTTCATTTTTAATTAGTTTAAAATTGGTTGCTCTATTCGGACATTTATCTCGTCTGTCCTTTCTTATCTTTTCACATTCAACGTTCTTAACTCTTTTCAGCATATGAAAAATGTTTCTTTAGTAATGTTTATTGATTGAAGTGTAAGTTTATCATTCACTGGCCTCATATTTGGGTACATTTAGGATGTGCGACTAATTATGTTTATATTGTTGGACTTTTTTCTATCACATGGGTGAGTTTTCGAATTGTAATAAATCTATTTTTCCTTCCTGTTTCGATTTTTGCAATACAGTTTGTATCGTTAAAAGAACACGTTAAATTAAGATTGTTTGGAATTCTTTAAGTGAAACAGAGTTGAACAAAAAAGATTGTTTTTAAGGATTTTAACTAAAGCTTAATTGGAATCTAATGGCTTGATATTAAATTAATGCTTATTGGTATTTAATAAGTCTTGGGGCTTTAGTTTCACGTAATCAATAAAAAAGTGTGTGTCATTTTATGTAAAAAGCTGATTGTAATTGTACATAAATATTTCAGATATATTCTATCAGATTTAATTCAGTTTCAAGTGAGCACATATTATAGTTGAGAATGCATATATTTTCATCTTTTGTGCTAATTGAAAATACTCATAACTTGTATTATTGATAAATATGATTAATGTTAAAGAGGTTTTTGCCAAAAATATGCTCTACTGGTGTTTTGCAAACCTTGCATTACGCGTAATTATTTACTCCTTAGCGCTTTAGAAACTGATGTCAGAATAATACAAAAACATCAATTGAACAGCTCTTTCATTTTTTAAGTAGCCCGTGCAACGCCGGGCACGCAGGCTAGTATATATGTATTAAAACCTTACCATTCTGCGAATGGCTTTCACAGATTTTGCTGATTCGTGGGGTCGAAAAAGGTTGAGAAACTCAACTCAGATAGTCATTTATTTCAGACTGAATCTTCCATCTTTTTTACTTGTTTTAAGTGCACTACGTAGATTCCTCTTCTTTTGAAACTCCACAATTCCTCGACTTTTTTTACTGTTTTGAGTTATGTAATGAATGTATTATATATGTTGTCATGTATGTGGCTAAACAAAGAGATCTGCTTTTTTTTTTTTTTGGAAGAACGTTGTTGATTTTATAGGGTATGTTCAATTTTGCTCTTTGTTTAAATGCTCAAATATGCTACGATTTATATGAAAATAAAATCCGGTACTTTGCATTTTTTTAATCTATAACCCTTGTTGCACTCTGTTTTGTGCTAAAAGTATGCCTATTTAATAATACATTTTACTGTAAATTTGAACGTAGTCATATTTTCTTTTTTGTTTTCAATAGCAAAAGTAATTTTGTAATGGCCATATGAATTTTGTACCTTTTTAAGCGAACTTTCATGTTTAAATATTTCTGTAAAAAAGTTTTTTTTTTTTAATTTTATTTCCTTGTTTCTTTATATATATATATATATATATATATATATATATATATATATATATATATATATATATATATATATATATATGCAATGTTTTTTCTTTTTCGCGTACTTTTTCCTGTTACTTTTGGATTCATTGCCTCAATTCTTCCAATACAAAAAAAAACTAATGCCAAGTTTGACTGAAAAGTACAACCCTTCCTAGTGACACAACACTTTCTACACATGAAGCAGTGAGAAGCAAAGGGATGTAAGTGGACATGTTTTTAAGTTTAGAGTAAAGCGCGTTTAAAGATAACGTCCGAGGTAGACTTTCATTGGGTTTTTTTTCTAAATCATGCTGTACAGCAGCACCTACCAGGACTACTACTACTATGTCTTGCCCCAAGACAGAGGAAACTTACACCTACCATTTATACTAGTTATCACCAAATCTTTAATTTTTCTACTTACATCCCTTTGCTTCTCAGTGCCTCATATAAATAAATTATTATTTTGACAAGTTTTTACGCATTCATTGTATAATTATGATGTACCTACATCGTAATTATACCTTTCATTAATGATCAGTATAATTGTATGTTTATAGTAAAACCTGTAAAGTTGACTACCCTTGTAAGTTGACCGCTATTTTCAGGAACAGAATTAAATCTAATTCATATAATTCAACCTCTATAAGTTGACCACCTGTGTAAGTTGACCACTAAAGTAGTGCACCGCAAGTGGTCAACTTACACAGGTTTCACTGTATTTGACATTCATCATTAATAAAAATTCTTATTTAAATATCTACCAGTGCATCACAGCAAAAACATTCGAAAAAGTCCATGGGGGCAATGATTCGAATCATAGCCCCAGAAGGAAATACCTGAGAAATAACCAAGAAACATTGAGAGGGCTACTTTGAGAAATTCAGCACCATAAGAAAGAAATCAAGTCCCACTTTTCGTACCTCCGCACCATTGATTTTTGTGTCAAAACGAGCGGATGAAATATGCTTCCTTCTGGCGCCGGCAGATTTTTCATCCACCACAAAAGATCCTATCCGATGAGGAAGAAAACTATCGGAAAATCTTATTGGCGAGGATGGAGAAAACTGCCACATTTGTTTGAGTTGTGTGCCACCCTGTGTGCCGCTGCACCTGAATCCAAACGCACGTTTACTTCGGTTTTTACAATGCTCTGAGGCTTGGAGAAGAGTGAAAATGCTTTGTAGTTTCTGCAGATAAAATAAAATTATTTTTGCGCCCCCGAAAAAAATTGATGGCAGGGGCATCAGTCGGATGAGTTCTAAAAGATTTTTCGGCGAAAACTTTTCTTTTCATGACAAATTCCCGTTAAAGTTTGAAGAAGAAACTAAGATTTCTTTCTTCTTAAGAGCACCGAGTATGTTGTGATTAATCGAATGGAAACAAGTAGCTATGATAAAAATCTAAAAACACAGACAAGATTGATATTTAAGATAAATGTGTATGTAAAACTATTAAAATGGTGCCCATAAAATGGGGTGATCGCGTCCACTAAAATCTTGAAATTTTTCTTTTGTTTTATCTGTTTGTTTATTTATGTAGATAGCTTTTACTTTACTGATCTAATATTTTTAAAAGCAGAAACAAGTAAGAACTTGCTTGGACCATTTATTTTTGATTCAACTCGTAAAATCCCAAGCTTTGCCTTCAATTCACGAGTCGAACCGCACCATGCTAGTGAGATAAATTGACTTGATCTACCAGCTTGTTGGCACTCTCAGCTTCAATGAGATGATATCTGCCTACAGCTCGGTTATTCACTAATCGAGAATTATAAGTTCTAATAAGAACGAAACTGCAGTCTCTGGATGTGATAACCGGGCTGTCTGGTATATTGCGTGTAGTTCTGGGCCTTAGTCCTAGTTTGGGGCGGTAACTTACTACTCAACACATACTTTGGTTAAAATAGCAGTATAATTTTTTAAAATAGCATAGCATGTGACGTGGAGAGGGGGCGGGCATTATGAAATGTTACTTTGTGAAAAAGGGATGATATGTTGGGGAAAAAAACTACATCATTTATGGACAGCCCCATATCTATAACCCCATACCCTAGTCTTTATTTGCATGAGAACTCACGGGAACTGAGCGTCTGTACTTATTTTCGGTTTGGTGAGAATATCCTCATATATATAACAGCCAATGATCGAGTAATGCTCCTGACGTCATCAACAATGAAACTCGTGCCGCGGCATGATATTTTGATAATATGCTTGTAATGCAGAGAAAGGCTTTACTGTGATAAGGCTCAACTGGATCCGGTAACTTAACTGTTTTACTGCTAAGAGTGTCATTTCAGGGGAATGAAGAAACGAAAAAGTGGTCAACAATGAACACTATCTACTGGAGTTTAGAGCTCATTCACGGAAGTTAGGGTTTAAATTTCAACTATCAAAATATCAGCAAACAGGCAATTCGTTCAAACGTAGAAGCAGTTTTCATCCGTCATATCTTGACGGACGATTTTCTAGCTTGTATCTAAAACGGAAATCAAGCTGTTAATTAAGACAATAATATTCCTCTACTTATCGCTAGAAACTGAGCCCTGCCGATATTGAATTGAGTATTTAGCTTCTAATTTCGCGGATTTTAAAAGTAAACACTTCAGTATTAACTACAGCCCATGATAATTTTACCCTTAAAATTAGCCCATAGTTCTCAAAGTTCAATATTACGTTATTTACAGTCGAGTCTTAAAAAAAGTTTCTAAATTTATCATTTCAAATAATTTTCTGTTAGAAATACATTTTCTTTCATAAATTATTCAAACATTGTATTTAAACATTTTCCATTTTCTGTTTCATTACTTATTGAAAATTTTCAGACCGAATTGTACAATTATTAACTTTACCTTACGTTTCAATGAACACATTTCAGATTTAACAATACATTAAAACCTGCTCTTCGCTTTTGAGTTCGTAAAGATATTAAAAGTGTTGATTCAAAATATTGCTCCTTTCCCATTTTATTCACTCCTATTTGCGCCATTAAAGATACCCTATTTGCAGTAAAATTCCGTAATAAAACTACGTTCCTCAAAGCCGTATCCTGTCGATGGAACAACATCAAACACGCTGCCTTATTTCAATTTTTGCCACCAGGCTGCCAATAATTCAATCATTACGCTTTTACGAGAACTTTCCTGTCAGGACCTAAGTGCTCCAAAAACAGTTATCTTCGTCTAGGTAACGAGTCCGTTATCTTAAAGTGAAGATAAAGAGCACCTTACTACAAGGCGATAAAGAATTTTCAGACTCTCAAAATGGCGCCTAAAAAACAGGATATAAATGGCGGTTTTAAAAGTACTCGGACTTCGGAGAATGTAACTATAATGATGAAATAAAACGTAAGAATGATTCCAATTTCTGCTGCTTATCTGTTGTAGGCTTATTTGTAAGCTATTTCTAGCGATTGGTATTTTACTGGGCTCAGTCCGAAGAAGATAGCGCTATAAAACAGTGAGTAAAACTCTGCAATGTGAGCGACACATTGGGTACTTCCTGCTCTTCAGTGAGCAGCGGAGGATTTTAAAAGGGAACTGGACATGAATTTTTAGAAAATAGAAAAACTGATCAATGAGAATGTAAAATTTAACTGTGGCATGTTAATAGCAGGGAAAACTACGGGAGAATTATGATATTTTCACCACAATTTTTGTAGGAAGTATTTAATAGTTGGAAAGGTTTTCCCTCCTCACAATGTAACGACATTTTGTTTTGAAGTCTTATTGAAGCATGTTCAAATTGTTAAGTGCTGATGTTGATAATCGACTTCGTTAGATACATTTAACCTGAATTTTTTACATGGCATATTTTAGTATATTCAGAAAGTACATGTCACAACCATTTTCATTTTCAAGATTCCAAGCATACTTTTCAATATTTTTTTCTTGGGATTCGAATTTAAAACTAAACCCCAAAGGTACAATTTCGTCTAAGGCTCAATAAAAAATATTGCCTCCCAGACCACATTTAACCTTGGGTTTAACACTTGATCTTAGCTTTAATGCAGTTGCTTTTCATTTATAAAAGATAATGTGTATTCTAATTGCATAAATCAATTAACCCGCATTTTCGATGAATCTGGAAGAAAGTGAGTGAAGTGACAAATTGACGGGATCGATGCATTGGTATTTCAAGCAAGCTATCAATTTAACTCTACACCTAATATTTAAAAGATAAATTTGGTGCATTTTTTAAGATAGGTGTGAGTTTGAATTTCCAGGCTTCAATTAGAAATCATTCTCTTAGAATTATAGGATTCATACCCTCTCTATAGCGTCGACAATTGCATCCGTCCAAATTGTGTTCAAAAACTTTATGAATTAAAAATCTAAACTATTTCAATAGTATTTTTAATTCCATTATAATTTTTTAAGTAAATATTTGTAATACTACTTCTTTTTATCGCATATGAAACTTATGTGTGACGTTCATGCCCTGTTAGGTGCAGGATCTGATTACCGCACAGGTCACCTGGGCACCTCGCTTTCTAAGGGGCTCCAAATTATTTTAAAAAGTATGCATAGCATTACAACTATATGAAAACTGCGCACATTTTTAAAGTAATAGTTAAAAAATAATGACTTCTTAATTAACTTCCTTGATGGAGAATTTTTATTCATTCTTCCAGTAGCGAATTTACCATGTCACACATGAGAAAGGCCCCGAAGCAGATTCATAAATGCTTTACATAGTTCTGTGATAGGCAAACGGACCCCAAAAACATGTTCCAACAGGCCCCCAAACCTGTAAATCAACCACTGCATTCCGCTATGGATCCCTTCAAAGGACCTTCAAATTATTATGGGCTTAGGGCCTCACTTTTAGTTAGTCGAGCCTTGATTTGGTGCCTTATTCCTGGCGAGTTTGATGCTTTTCTATCGACACCCAAACAGTTTCAGAAATTTTTTCTACCCAAAACCATAGATTCGTTCATGGGAGGGAGGGAGTGTCATTCTTCAGCATGACCCCTTCTAAGTCTGTATCCACCCTGCTTAAAAGCACAGTTCAAAACATTCTCGATTATTTTCAAATCGAGCATCGTAACAGCCTTAAAATAGAAGAGGACACTTCAAATTTACTTCTTAACCTCTTCAAAATAAAACAGCGTAACATAAAAGAAAACCCCTAACTCGTCCACATATAGTTCCTCCGATGGAAGTTATGTGTTTTAGTAACGAACACGTTTCTTTTGCTCTGAGATAATGATGCACCCGTAGTTTAGAATGAGGAAAGAATATAAAAAGTTTCTCTCTGTTCTTCAGAAACTGCTCTGGAGGGGAGCCAAATAGGCATATGTAGAGGGATGTTCAACTTTTGATACCAACTCTTCCTTCCAAAAGTGCCCATTGTTTTACTTTTCAGACTTTCTTACAATTTGCTTGAATGTCCTTTTCATTGACGTCTCATTTACCCCTGAAAGTGATCCCATTAATTTTGAAATTCTTCTACGGAATGTGCATTTATGATACGATGTTTAAATTTATTGGTAAACTGAAATCTTAAACGAGTACTATTTTTTAACCCCCGACACACAAAGGAAGGGGGTTATAAGTTTGACGTGTGTGTGTCTGTGGCACTCTAGCGCCTAAACGGGTGGACCGATTTTGGAAAAAAAAAATTTTGTTCGAAAGGAGAATTAGTTGATCGAGAGTTTTATCTTAGCTAGGTTGCGTCTTCGAATGACATTAATTAACGAAGATATTAATTAAAAACCTCTAAAAGGTTTTTTGTGGTTTTTGCACTGAAAATATATTTATTTTTAAATTTAGTATCAAAATAAAGAGTATTTTTTTCTGCGTCTGATAGAATATGTTTGGAGCTTCCATGTTATATAGGATTTGAATCATAACGCTTTTTAAAGCAGATTTTAAATACGGCTAAGCCTTTAATCACGCAATTCGTAACCGAATTCATTCTTGGACGGCAAGGAAATTAAAAGCAACTAGCTACGTCGCCCGGCTTTGCACGGTCCAACTCGAAAATAAAACTTAGGTCAAGTGACGCGTGTTCAACAATCAGGCTTGAACAAAATAAAAATCAGCAAAATTTCGCTTCAGATTTCGGAAAAATAACTAAAAAGTAAACATTTTTAACCCCCCAATTACAGGAGAAGCCTTTAAAACAAAACTCAGAATTTTATTTGCTCATATTCGAGACAAAAAATGGCAACAGATCTTTCGTCTCAATAATTTTCTTCACGCTATAAATTTTAATAAAAACATTGTTGCGGAAAGTTGAGATGAAGCAGTGAATAATAATTGGAATGGAGGAGAGCCTTCGAAAAATAGGGATTTTATGTTGAAATATAAGTGTCATATAATTAATAGTTTGTAATTGATATCTCCGCTAATTATTATCGGAGGATTATGTTGAATAGCCGAACATAAAGACGGGAAGATTACGAATCCATCGATACCTGGTTCGATGGTCAGTTCACTGTCGTTCGGGAGAAGAAACTCTGACATAGATACATAGGTACATACGCTCAGTTTTTGATTTAGTATTTTAATATGTTGCCATTTTCTATTTGTTAACAAATAAAGTACTTGTAATTGATTTTAATAGTATAAGACTTTTAAAAGGATTTTCAATTTTTCCTCTTAATTCTACACTTGCGACTCACTCGGGGTTTTTTATAATTTTTAATTTTAGTACTACGATACTTGCTAAATTAGTTAAAAATACGATGCATTTCGAGTGCATTTCAGTAAGTTTTAATTAAGCAATAGTTGGTATTTCTAAAAGCAGCCTTACTATAGCAGACTAAAAGGAAGAAGCCTTTAGAATGCATTTTAGTAAGTTTTAATCAACTAATAGTTAGTAGTTCTGAAAGCAGTCTTACTATAGAAGATTAAGAGGAAGAAGCATTTCGGATGCATTTCAGTAAGTTATAATTAACTGGTATTTAGTATTTCTGTAAGCAGACTTATAACATCTTTTGAATAACTTTGAAAAGTCTTTGGATTCTGTAATATAGTTTATTTTTAGCATTTAATTGATTCAATCATCGAGTTAAGTTTTACTTTTATATAGTTGTAAATTAACGTGACTTTTATCTTTAAAAAATTTGCCAGAACGGCATAAGAGGCTTCTAAATGTTGTTACGGTAAGTTTTTTCCAAAATTCCTCTAACTTAAATAAATTACTTATGTAACTGTGAAACCTATTTTATTGAAGTGAATGCGAGGGCTTTGAAATTCGTAATGGGCAAGTTTTTTGTGCGTCAAAAGCGGCATTTTTTTTAATGTTAATTTTAAAGCTATTTTTTAAGTATGTTTCATTTTTTTATACATGCGCATCCACCCTCAACTTTTCTTCACCATGATCCATGTTCTTGGCACTCGCAGCATATTGTATGCGAGATAATATGAATTGTTCTCCATTTCATTATCATGCTAGAAATTTGTTGATGAATGTTGACAGAAATTGAAACAAAGACCGATTTAGTTCTTGCACATTCTGAATTTAAGAAAAGGAAACCTTTTTTTTTTTTTTTTTAACCCGAAAAGTATGATCATCCTTTGATTCTAAAAAAAAAATGATCCTAAGCCTTAAAAAACCAAAAATTGTTCTTTTAAAAATCAAAATTTGATTTTATCCGTCTAGGTGACCAGCTATTATTGATTACATTTTTGAGGGATATATCGATATATTTTGTTAAAATTAGTTTCAATATTTTAAAAAATAACAAGGGGGGAAAAGGGAGCAGGAGGGTTACAAAAGTTTACAAAACAGAATTTTTAAATGTAACATCACAATTTTAATCTGAGAATGATTCTCAGTTTAAATTCTATTGAACTTCTAACTTAGTAAACGTTTATTAAATTTAAAATCTTTTATTAAATTCAATAGTTTCAAACAAGTTGTAAAAAATTCTTTAGTTTCAAGTGCTTTTATTATTGATGCAATGACATAAAGATCAGCTTCAATTTCAATTAAATGATAAGACTATGTCCAACAAAATATTGGAAACATTTTAACGCCTTAACTTCTCTCTTCTCGTAAAATTTAACAACCTACTTCAAATTACATATTTCCCCTAGGTGATACTGCGTGATGCCCCATAAAAAAAAATCTGCAACTTTCTTTCTTGAAAAATCATAAACGAAAACTTTTGTTACATCTTTTGCTTAAGGAAACAAAACGCCTATGTTTGGAAAGAGGAAAAGGGGCTATTGAAAGGGATGCATCCATACGAAGTCCATCCCCCTTCGTGTACTTGAGTGAGCATAGTTAATGCCGTCTTAGAACACTAAAGAAACATTTTTGTAATAAGATTCATTTTGTGGACAGTAACGACATAACTTGGGGGTATGTTTCCGGTAACGTAATCTTGACAGATACAGTAGTTGGTTTCCTGTTTCGACTAGACAATCGACAAGAGGTTTCCGTTGATGTTTAGTCTCACTCTCACTGCTAATAATAATTGTCACTTTCACGCACCTGATGTATGTAATGACGGAGGTTTCCTTTAGAGAGAAAAAAAACTGGAAATAGAAACTGGGGATTTTTTTTCCCTTTAGAAAAAGTTGTAATGCTCCTTATCTGCGCTAACGGTTTGTTATCTGCCTCACTTTGTTTGACATTGTTTTTTGAAAGACAATAGAACTTTGCTGTTGAAAGCTAATGCTTTGTTAAAAGATGCATAAAGCTTGGTCCTGATAAATTATATTTAGCTCACACCAAATAATAGATCACAAATGTCGGTGATTGTAATCCATGATTAAATAAACGTATTTTATTAAATATATGTAGTGCGCGCGGGAGTAAAAGAGAATAGTTTATTTATGATAATTAGTACGTCATTATTTTCCAAAGTAATAAAGTTTTTAATATTAGACATTACAAATAAATTGGAAATAACATTCAAAAAACAAGTTGCTGGAAAATTTGTTTGTAGTGCGCATTTTTCAAGATATTGAAATATTCGACTGTACTCGACGCACTAATTTAGCTGCCTAGTACTTAAATTTCGAGCTTAATAATGCCGTTAGAAAATGACCTTTGCTAGCAATAAAAAATGTTTCCATTCGAAGAAAATCGGCACATTTTCCATAACTCAATCATACGATTACTCTTTCACCAGAACTAAATCTCATTTTGTAATCTTCATAAATATTAAATTATCCCTCAGTAATGTTCAAGATTCCATATGAAAGAGTGGAATGGGAGACAGACTTTATTTCCGATTGCCGTCTGCTATTTGAGATTAATCAAATGTCTCGCACATTCCATCACAATCTCATCGCTCATTGGATTCACTCGTCCGGCAATTAATCCGGCTGTAAATCGAGTCAGATGAGAGGCATCCGGCCGTGCTCCGAATCCAAAGGTTAAAAACATGAGCGCGACAATCTTTCGTTCGTCTATTCGTCTCGGAAGTGAAGTGATCGGAAGAGGCGCCTTACCTGTAACCATGACAACGACGGTGGAAAGAAGACAAAAGGAAATTAGCCATCGATAACATTGTCGCACACTTAGGACGTTAGTCGGAAATTGTTTCAACGGAGAATTAATTTCGGCCGTTTATATTTATGCGTTGGGATATCGGGAGAAAGGAAATAATGGAACCATTTGTTTTTTTCCTGTCCGCTTTTTTCACATATTAATAATCGTCGTTAAAAGTTGGAGCCGAGGGATTACGGGCGGCATTTTTTTGGCGGCATGTGGTTAGTGTTTTCGCTGATGGAACGATAACAGCAACTTGTAGTCGTTTATTTAATAGAAAAGCGGAGAAGATGGCTCGGGTCTAAATTTATTGGAAATGGGTTTGGAAGCTGTCGTTGAAATTTTGTTTTGCATAAGAGATATTTATGGCTGCAAATTTGATTACGGAACATCTTTGGCAGCAAGAACCATCAACTTTCGCTTTCTTCAGATGCACTTTCGACGTTACAAGAGTTTTAAGATTTATTTATTGAGCGCTTTGATTATTGTAGTAAAACAATAAATCGCACAAAAATTTACTGTCGCATTGGTGACGTAAGTTACGATATTGAGGAAACTAAGGCCCATAGTATATACGAGCCGACGCATCAGCTTAAGATCAGCCTTTTGGGATCGGTGCGCGTGTTTGAGGGTTGTCTTTTCTGGCGAGTTATTGCGTTGGTGATTGTTCACTGTAAGCAATTATTAGCAGCAAGTGAATTGTTTATAAAATTAATTATTTTCTGCAAATTCTGCAAAATCCGAAACTTTGCTGTGGTAACCCAAGCAGTGCAACAATGAAAAATCCGATCCAAAATGGCTAAACTTAAGCTGATGCATCGTCCTATCTATATAGCGGCTCTAAAGGAAACTAACGACATTTTGCACTAAGAGTGTATGTGTATGTCAACAAATATTAAAAGCAAATCATAGAAATTCTTATTTATAAAATAAAATGTATGTTTAGTTGCAATGAATTAAACAAAAAACATTTCTTTTTTATAAACCATACGTTTTCTTAAAAGATGCCAGAGTGACGCTGGGAACTCGCACTTTCTACTTTTATGTTTCAATGGACTGAAGAAAATATTTGAGGCAGTGAGAAGCAAAGGGATGTAAGTGGACTATTTAAAGTTTCGAGTAAATCGCGTTTTATGTTCAGATCGTTGGTAGAATTTCATTTTAAAAATTTTCTAAATCATGCTGCATAACAGCATCTACTAGGAATACTAGTACTATCTCTTTCCCCAAAGTAGAGGAGAGGTTCTCCTATCATTTGTTCTGGTTATCTTCATATTTTTAATTTTGTGACATTCCTTTGCTTCTCACTGCCTCATTTGTTGTTTGTAGCACCGAAACAAAGTTTATTCCTTTACAATGAGATTTTTTGTTCAGCTTTTTTTCTCACTAATTTATAATTTAAGCTTACGGTTTTGAAATCGCATAGCTTCTTCTTCACAATTCCTTATTGTGCTACAAACTGAGTTATCATCGTCATGGCGATAAGAGCAGTGCGAAAATTAGCTACAAGTATATCGGTAAGAACATTATTAACTAAATGACAATTTTACCACAATTAGCAGTCCATTTGACGAAAGAAAAGCTTAGTATCAGAGAATCACGTTTTACTCAAAAATAAATTCACATTCTGTGGGTGAATAGCAAAATTGGTCAACAGGTTGGAGATGTTGGTGCACTTTTTTGATTTCAACCCCCCCCCCCCTCCCCCAAGAAACTTGACACAGAATGGAAAAAGTCTTCCGCTTTTTTTTTTCTTTTCTTTTTCTTTTTTTTTTTTTTTTTTTTTGAAAATAATTACATTAAATTAAAAAATTTTTACCACCGTGGGCCAAATGTCGCATTTTGGGTGGTGCAATGAATTTCCAAAAGTAAAATTGCGAAAATTATTCATTCACTGGTCGGCCTACCATATTGCAGTTATGCCTCAGTTCGTCTTAGATTCCTCGAGTTCTGTTTATTTACGAGTGAACGTTTCCGAACTACTTGCGATGGGTTCTAATATCCCCACAAGAGTCCACAATCGCTAAAATGGCGCACTCAGTGTTTTGATACCGTTCTGAGGTGTAATTAGAATGATTACTCTCCCGCTCATTTGGAGGCTATCTGCATAAGCCGGCCATCATCCCATGACTCAAGTCCTCCTGAATCACTTCGTTTCCATCAGAGAAGCATCTCCGCGGAAAACCAATATCGGCTATCTCACCCCTGCGAACACACACCCGCTGGCGTGCGCTGCCCACTTACGCCAAATCATTGACCGCTGTGGTCAGAGAACAGCGTCTGTTTAATTTCGGCCGCCTGGCCATTGTCCGAGATGACAAATTCCATCTGCCCTGCAGGAACGCAGATGCAGATCTAATCGCCGCTGCCCCTAGTGCTCCTGTGCTGTCTGATGAAGGGCCATTTTCGACCACCAATATTCATTTATGATTGGATAATTATGAATTTGTTCTTCGAACGTAATTCGTTTAAACCAACTTCACGCCATGCTGAATCATTAGAAAGTCCCAATTCAATTTGACAATTTGCCAAACTAAACAGAATGAGATGGGCTGGCCATCTTTTGAGAATTGAAAATGATAGAGCTGCGTTGTAGGTCGTCAATGCAGTCCCTTTTGGACAGCGACCAAGGGGTGGACCGAAAAAGAGATTGGTGGACTGTGTGGATACTGATTTTGATATCATTAAAATCAAAAACTGGAGGTCAACTGTAAAGAGGAGAACAGCCTGGCGAGATCTCCTAAAGAAGGCCATGGCCCACAATGGGCTGTCGAGTCGATTATAATGATGATGATGATGAATTCAATTTAACAATTATAAAATAATGTTGCGGCATCGTAAATGATATGTAAAATTAAAAACAAATTATAATTACTAAAGAAAGGGATCGCGCCTTATCAACTCCTACTACTCTAATTAATCGATAGCTCTGAATTATTAGAAAGTCACAATATAATTATGCAAGTATAAAATGATGCTAACGGAATAGTAAATATTATGTAAAATAACAAGGAAAAACTGTCAAATTATTAAAGATAAAGATCTAGCCTCTTTAACTCCTAATGCTGTACCGATCGGTTATACTGAATCATTAGAAAGTTACAACTGCCGTGTGCAGGTAAATGGCAGTATCTACAGAAATGTGTTTTCGAAATATTTGAAGAAAGGCGCTTTGGATTCAAGACTAACAGTACTACTTTTTCAACGGAAGCCAAATAAGTGAGCTTGTACAATAAAGATAACATAGATGACAAAAATTTTAAAAAATGAAAAACTTGCAGTTAGAGCCCTTTACCTGCACACGGCAGACAACTTAATTGTACTGCCAGGAGGAAAGGCTACATTATCGTAAATATTATGTAAAATTAAAAGAAAGATATCTAATAACTTAAGATAATTTATTATCAAAGTTCCTCAATTTTTACTATGCCTCTTTCGCTATTACAATATTATATCAATCGAAAATGATGAATCAATAGAAAGTCACAACTTAATTATACAAGTACAGTTAATGTGATGTTGCTGTAAATATTATGTGAAATTATAGAAAAAACATCTAATTGTAAAAGATAAGGATCAAATCCATTTAATTCTTATTACTGCAACAGTTTGTAAGTAATTACAGTAGAAAGTCAAAAATCCGAGAATACATTTTAAACTCACAACCGAAAATTACTGACTTTTTTAAAATGAGTTTTAAGTTAGCTTTTCCTCACAGAAATTAATGCAATAAGAAATAAAGCTCTTTAATTTTAATTTCATTACAATCCTTTTAAAACATGCAGCTGAAATTACGCTGATACACATGGCATAAATTTCGGATCGAACTTTTACTGGTATTGTTGAATAAAATTACGTGAATTTGTTGGATTGAAAACGGTTTTCATAGTAACTTCTTTTTTTGCGTTGACTTCGTGTTCTGTTCTAAAATCTGACTTGACTGAAAAAGGTATAAATGAATCTCAAAATTTTAAAGAAATGAGTTTGACGTTACATGACGGTACATTTTAGAGCATAAAATAAAACTGAAATTTAAAAAATGTTATTTATTTTTATTCATTCATTTTATGTTTATTAATTAATTAATTAATTTTATTTTTATTTGTTTATTTATTTTTGTGTTTAATTGTTATTTTTTCAAATACTTATTTATTTATTTATTTATACTTTTTAGCAAAAGTTGAGCGCAATAAGCATACTATAATATTTGTATTTGCATTAGAAATCTTACTTATGTTCCAAAAACCAATCGTTTATCACATTTCTGAAGGATTTGAAGGTTTTCAAATTTGAATCCCAATCCCCCAATTTGTGGCCAAAGATGTCAGCTCGCATAGGTCTGCCTTGCAATGACAGCTGATGAGTGAGTTAGATTAGTGCCGTAAGAGTTGTGTTCCGGAACAGTAATGGGAAGAGGTGTATTCGTTCGTCCATCCCTTTCGTGCACCACACCCCTTTCACACTTGTAGAAAGCTGGTAGGGGTGGGTGACAACTAAATGGAACGGAAGGGAATAAAGTGGTCAGTTGTATCTTGGAGTTCGAGAAACTGATTTCTGATTTGATGGGGAACGCGATATTATCCTAATTTCACGAAGGAACGCAACTGTATCAAATGAAGCGTTTTGAAGTTTAAATATTTCAGAGATTGGGAATGTAATGAATTTTGACGTTTCTTCGTCAAATGTAATTTTTAGCAAATCTCAAGAAATAGTTTTCTCTCTTAGAGTAAGTTATACTCTCGATACTTTGTGTAAAATATTTTTGATGTTTCTTAACCAGTTTAAAGGAGTAATTTTACTGCCACCCTCAAAAGTTAATAAGTTTTCTCACAAAAGAAGCAGCGCAATATCTAGTTCTGTTTAACATCCCATTATAAATTTCAATTTGTGTTGCTTGTAAATCTGGGACCAAATCTAAAAATTATGATTAAAATCAAACCTTTACTGAACAGATCCTTCGAGCAGATGAATATCGAATACGTTAGCCCCTTACGCGTACCCTTACATATTAAATACGTATCACTTGTTACGGGTAAAACATATAGTTTATCTACTTATTTATAAATTTATTTATTTTGCGTTTTATGGAATATAACTTTATAGAAAGGCGATTAAAAAAGAAATTTTAAGTAAGAAATAATTTCAAAAAGAATATCATAAAAGAATACTTTTATGATATTCTTTTTCAAATTTACCAAAATTAGGATACACTGATACAAATGTTTGTGTCTTCATTTTGCGTCTAAAAATGTTTTTCATTAGTCAACTGAATACACTTTTCAATCTTTATGTAGATCAAATGATTTGCTGGCATGTGTCTAAAATCTGATATCCAATTTGTCTAATTAGTTAAATAGAAAAAAGGGCATTTTCTCTCTAAATTTTGGAAAAGAGAAATTATAATTTGACTCGCCTGAGCTCACAGGTCATCTAAAAACCCTCAGATTTTCCCATGGTAATAGGACTTTCCCAATTTGAACCAAATGTTATACGGAAGAGGCCACTGCACAACATCTAATTTTTTGTGTTGGTTTGATACGCGAGGATCTACTGAAGAAACCTGCTTCTGTCTTGAAGTTGATTAAGGCGAACAACCTCATGGATCTGATCTGATTCAGAACAGAGAGAAAAGTAAGAAGAAGAAGAAGATAATTAAGATAACGGCGCCATTAACAGACAAGGGTCCAGTAACAGACAGTCATAAGTTTGGATTTGAATAATAAGCATTTTAGGCCGGTAAAACTTGTTGCTGTGGCCCATGAATACGGTGCAACCATCGAGTGTTTATCAGAGTGAGTTTTATGAGCCAGTTGGTGTTTAGGAGGCAGTGGTGGAAGTTTATGAACAGATACCACGAGGTCTGCTGGTGTTTCATGTTCATTTGAATTAAATAAAGCTTTAGTTCTAAAAATAAAGAACTTTTGTTCATTTCGAAGAGCAAAAGGGAATTCCGTCCATTACTCATCCTTTCCTCGTCCTATCTGTTACTGAGTATCATCAGATTTTTCGGTGTCTGCTATTGGGAGTCAGATTTTTTCCGAAATTGAGCAGATAAAAATAGAATTAACAAATTGAAAGGATCCAGAAGCAGCCAAACGTTAAATGAGATATAGTTGTATGAGAGAAAAATAGTTTGAAAAGTCTAAATACATTAAAAGGCTCATAAAATTGAATTAACCTGAGAGTAATATTTTAAGCATGTCTGTCACTTCTGCTGTTACACTACTTTTTTCAAGTTTGTTTACTACTTCAAATTTGTTTGAAACTTACGATGCGATTGCTACACATTGTAATTCTACCGTTTGAACCAGATCGCGTGGTGCCACTCCTCTCACAACATTTCTTATCTTCCATTTAAACATTTTTGAGAAGAGACTTAATGATTTTTTTGTGTTTTTTATGTTAGAAGAGTCATAAAAAGAACCAATTCAAAAATAAAAAAGTATTACATTAACTCTGGTTATAGCTAATAATCGAGAGGGATTGAGTAAGGCAAAAAAAAGCGCGAATATTTTTTTTTCTTGCAAAGTAACGTAGGGAATTTTATGGCTTGCAGCTAAGAAGTATCGTAAAGTTTTTATGAGGTTATATATCTAACTTTTTTTTGTCGGTATTCTCAACTATACTGCCTTTTGGACAGTTGTTTAATAGGAAATGCGGATTAATACAATTATGAACATTCTAACAATGATTTCTTTTATCTTTGTGGGGCTCCAAAGATTTAGGTCTTGTAAAACTACCCAATAATACACAAGCAATAAAATTGCTTTTATAAACGAATTTTATGACCTGTTTTTTAGGTGTTTTCAGTTTTAGATTATGTTTTAGTATTGGCACTCTACTTAAATAGTGTCAATGTATAAAAATAAATTATTTTGAATGTGCCACGGCTTTAGAGTCTGGCGAAATGGAGTACATTATACATTCTTGCGTTTGGAGCGGTAATTCTGCATTCTTTAAGGTTTTTGTAGAATACTCAGAAGCAGTAGTTCAAATATTGAATTCAAGTGCATTTCAACTATTAATTTAATTGTTTGTGGGGAATTTTGGAAGTACAATGAAAGTTCAGTGTATGAGTAAACACTGCCGTTTTAAGAGGATGCATTTATTGTGAAATTTGCAATACAAATTCTACAAATGTATTAGAAGATTGTTGAGAACCTCAGCGTGTAGACTTAAGAGGCCTTGGAACATACTAAAATTAAAATATCAGTAGAAAACTCAAAAGGGAAAACTGTAAAACATAATTTGAACTAACATTTTAAACATTGCCTTTTTTTTAATTCTAGCTACCATCTTTCACCGTATCACACTCATTTAAAAAAGGCTGTAACTCAGAAAAAAAGTAATTACACGATCTTTTGATTTTTGTACTTCAGAAACGTCGATCGTCATGTTGCGTGACGTGTCTGCATATGCAAAGATCACATGACCTCTTCACTATCATTAAACTGCAGTTTTTCTTCACTCATTTTCAGTCTCTAAAAGTTGCTGATAATGAAGGAAAAAATCAGTCGCATTGTGCTATAATTTGTAGATGCATCGAAAACAATTTTATTACTTTAACCAGGTATTTAAAAAAATGGTTAAAATTGTTTATGATTGAAATGGAAAAAAAACAACGTAAATGAATCAAATTGTCAAGAGAATTTCTGTATCCCAAGGAATAACGTAAAAAAAAACATTATCACTACTTTGAAGGAGAGCGTAAAAGTGTTTGTCTGGTGCAATAGAGTTAATTAGTTATGGCTCAGTGCGGAATAGTATTCTACAAACAATGCAGTAATAACTTGAAAATCTCCTTTTTTGGACTTACATTAATTTGTTGATGAGTCAAAGATTTATTGCGTTGTTTATTCAACTCGATCATATTTGGCACAAAGCTTATGTGATCATTTTTCATCCAAAGTTGTTTATGCATTTTGAAAACGGTATTAACTGGAAGTTTTGCATCAAAAGTATTCCTCAAAATTATAATGTGCAGCAACAATATGTTATTCTGTCCCATAAAATTGATGTCATTTCATCATAAACTGAAAAATCTACCGTTTCTTCTACAAGCAATGCAGACAGAATCAATATGTTATCAAATTCAGAATACTTTTCAGTGAGTCGCAAAAACTCTAGGCGCGTGGCATTGTATATGTAAGAAGGTCAAGTGGACTTTCCCGCCTTCTCCAGTCCCGGAGATCATTGGATGGCACTCCACAACTCCGGAAGCCTTCAACTGGAAATGGAGGTTCAGGTGCCGCGGAAGGGAAAGAAAGTCGGACGGTTGACTTTGCTGTCCACGACAGGCCCCAAATCACACAAAACACTTCTGCCGAAGTCTTTTTTTATTATTATTATTACTACTATTGGGCCGGAAGAACCATTGGACTTGGAAATGAAGATCTTTCAGGAGAAAAGTGATTTTTTTTTCTCCTCTTTCTTTCTCCTGCTTTCTTTATAGACTTATAATAGAATGACCATAAAAAAAGGGAGAGTCTTTATTCTCCGGTTTTTTATTATTATTTTACTTTTTACCTACTGAAAAGTCCGAATTTTCTTAAAAGTTCTCGGATTCGGACTTTTCCGTTTTGGTGAATGGGTGTCGTTACTTTTGAGTGAAAAGGTTCTTGGTTTTAAACGTAAATTCTTTTCAATATCTTCAGCTATTAAAATATTTCTGGTCAAGAATTTACCCTTTTAAAGTGTTTTTCTTTAAAAATGTATAAATCTGTAAAGTTGACTGAAACGAGTTTATTTATTCCGACATAAATTAAATATCTTCTTTTTTCATTTCAGGTATGTGATACTTGAATTTGTTTTTCCTGTACATTATATTGTGGTAAGTTAAAATTAGTATTTATAATTCTAAAATTGAACTTTTCAACTGAGAAACATTTTTTTATGCTACTTTGAACTGTGGTAATCGTAGCGAACCTCAAGTGGTAGATTAAAATGTTCACCATGACCTTATATTCATGAATCATCATTGAAATATTTTAAATGCAACTCTCTGATCAGGTTTACCTTCAAAACTGCTTAATCTTTCCATCGAAACTATGCAATTTTTTTTAGAAAGAAGCGAATGTATCAGTTTTTTCTTAACACGTCTCTTTTCCGTACAAAAATCGATATATGCTCATGATGCAGAGTTATAAATATTTTATAATCAACTAAATAAGTAGAAATAGTTAAAATTTTCCAAGCTGAAACTGGTCAAAGGATCATACATCGCACATTAACTTTTTTCTTTGTTCTTTCTGTATTTTCATCCTAATAGATGATCACACTAAACAGTGGATTTTGTCAATTAAAACCACTGTATCAAAAATGCCATTCCGTATGAACTTAATGCCTTTCCTATTTCCCACATTCAAATTAATTGAAAATAATAATTTTAACACAATAGGAAATCATCCCCTTTCACTCGTCCTAATAATAAAAAGTATCATTCATGAATCAGATTTTGGATTCAGAAGTCATTTGCTGAAAACTTATCAAACTGAAAATGTCCATCGACTTTCAGTGCCTCTTATCACCTTATTCCTTTTTATTTATGCAGTTTTCCATGGAAAAGGTTAAAGCAGAATTTTGTTTTAATTTTTTACAAAATTAAAACGTGTTAAGTGGTAAAAAATGGCTAATAATGTAAATTTAACATTACGGAGATGGGAACAAACTTGAAATCAGAGAAAGTAACCTTTTAAGTAGAAAACATATTTGAACGGGGTTCACTGTACATTAATTTTGAGAAAATTTCAACACTACTTTCTCTGTTCGCTTAAATTACAGACAAAATATGTTTCTCGAATTAAATAAACAAGTTTCTCAACTTTAAAGGAGGAAATTTAGCGTTATTGGAATTAAGAGAAAAAAAACTATTAAGCGGAAAACGTTTTTGAACTAGGTTCACTGTATATAAATTTTGTGAAAGTTTTAAAACTGTTTTCTCCTCTGTGCCCTTAAAACCAAACATATTACTTTTTTTTCTTGCATTAAATAAACAAGTTACCCAAATTTAAAAGGGAAAATTTAGCATTTTTGGAACAGGAACAAATTTGGAATCAAGAGAAAATACCTATCTAACGGAAAACTTTTTTGAGAAGGTTTTAACTGTACTTAAATTTTAGGAAACATGTTCAAATTATTTTTTCTCTGTTGCCTAAAAAACCGAAAAATGAGAAGAAGCTTCAACACTATTTTCTCTGTTTGCTTAAAACCCAGACAAAATAATTTCTTCTCGCAGGAAATAAACGAACAACTTTCCACATCAAAAGGGTAAATTTAACATTGTACCGAAATAAGAACAAATTTGGAATCATGAGAAAAGAACCTATCCAATGGAAAACTTTTTTGAGCAGGTTTCATTGTGCTTAAATTTTGAGAAACGTGTTCAAATTTATTTTATCTGTTACCTAAAAACACGAAAAACGAGAAGAATCCTCAACACTATTTTCTCTGTTCGCTTAAAAACCAAACAAAATAATTTCTTCTCGCAGGAAATGAACGAACAAGTTTACATATCAAAAGGGTAAATTTAACATTACCAAAATAAGAACAAATTTGGAAAAATGAGAAAAGAACCTATCTAATGAAAAACTTTTTGAGCGAGTTTCATTGTGCTTAAATTTTGAGAAACGTGTTCAAATTTATTTTATCTGTTACCTAAAAACACGAAAAACGAGAAGAATCCTCAACACTATTTTCTCTGTTCGCTTAAAAACCAAACAAAATAATTTCTTCTCGCAGGAAATGAACGAACAAGTTTACATATCAAAAGGGTAAATTTAACATTACCAAAATAAGAACAAATTTGGAAAAATGAGAAAAGAACCTATCTAATGAAAAACTTTTTGAGCGAGTTTCATTGTGCTTAAATTTTGAGAAACGTGTTCAAATTTATTTTATCTGTTACCTAAAAACACGAAAAACGAGAAGAATCCTCAACACTATTTTCTCTGTTCGCTTAAAAACCAAACAAAATAATTTCTTCTCGCAGGAAATGAACGAACAAGTTTACATATCAAAAGGGTAAATTTAACATTACCAAAATAAGAACAAATTTGGAAAAATGAGAAAAGAACCTATCTAATGAAAAACTTTTTGAGCGAGTTTCATTGTGCTTAAATTTTGAGAAACGTGTTCAAATTTATTTTCTCTGTTACCTAAAAACACGAAAAACGAGAAAAATATCCAACATGATTTTCTCTGTCCGCTTAAAAACTAGACAAAATAATTCCTTCTCGCAGGAAATAAACGAACAAGTTTCCCAATCAGCTCTTTTATTCTAGCAACGGAAAGAGCGCACTTAGCCGGCGAGCTCACACATCCATCTTGCTCAAAAGCAGCAATCCTTTCTCTCTTTTTTAATTCTTTGTCACAACATGTCTCACACAGGCACGAATCCAACAACAACAGTAGCGCTTCGAAACATGGTGTAAAAAAATCGCTGCCGAAAAGAAAGAAAGAGAAAGGAAAATGTATTGCCCACACACTTTTTGCAGAGTGACGGATGTTCCCTATTTAAAAAGGGTCGTTATCCACTTAGCGCTGGGTAGTTTCGTGGCGTTTCCTATGTCCCGTAGTTGTCGTCCTCGTTAAGTAAGAGGTTTAGGGAAATTTTCCGTTCCACGCTTTTTGGCGGACAGACAAATGTCGGGCACTAAATCCACAAACACGAGGCAAAAGGCATTTCAAAAGCTGTCTTTAGTAACTTTTCTTGGAACATCGGCCAAAACAAGAATAACTTAGCTGTTTCAGAAATATTAAAAGAATTAAAATGCCTTTGTAGTTGCCTGTTACACAAAAAAAAAACGAGCTGATGTGTGCATCACATGACTTCCTTTTACTCCAATTTTAATGTCATTTTCCCATTATTGGCAATTTTAATGTAATTCAATAGTTTACTCTCTAAATATCCCCACCAGTGGCTAAATTAAAACCAGATTTTTAAAAAAAAATCACCAAATTTGTCGCAAAGTTGGCGACAAACTTAGCGATTAAAAGACTGGCGATATATCGCCAAGTGTCCGCCAAATTATAACACCACTTGAGTTTACATCGAAATTAACAATGATTTCCCCCAAAAAAGGGGCAAAAGACCCCTTTAGAAACACCCGAATGCAACCAAAAGGGGAGGTGCACAACTAGACCCCACTAGGAGTCTACGCACCAAATTTCAACCTTCAGGGGCTTACCGTTCTTGAGTTATGCGACAACGGATATTTCGAATGTTTATACGTTCTTAGGCATTTATCCGCGTGTGATTGGGTTTAAAAAAAAACTCAACATTAATTCGGGGGTGAGCAAAATGGAAATTAAGGTCGAATTTTGAGTGAAATTTTTTTCGCTAATACATTACTTCCTTTTTTGTAAAAGGGAGTAAAAATTAATTAAGTTTCAATTTTTTTTGTTTTTTAAATCTTTGAATGCTTAAATGTACAATTCTATAACATAATCTACAAACACACGAGGCAAACTGGTTCGAAGCTGTGTTTAGCAACCGTTCCTGGAGCATTAGCCAAAACAAGAATAACTTTGCTGCTTTAGAAGTATCAAAAGAACTGAAATGCCATTGCAGCCTCCTGTTACACAAAAAATATTCCACTTGAAATATTTTCATTTATTTATTTTACTCTATGATAGTTCAAAAAATACCAATTCTATAATAGAAGCAAATTTGAGACAGTAAGAAGAAAAGGGATGTAAGTGGACTTGAAGTTTTGTGTAAAACGCGTGTAAAGTACAAACCGTAGGTAAGCTTCTATTGAAAAGTTTTGATATACCATGTTGAAAAGCAGCTCCTACGAATTCTTTTACAACCATTTATTGCCCCACAAAAAATCTTAAACTCTGAATGAATTGTACAATATTTTTATCTGTATCATTTTGTTACAAAATGAACTTTCAAAGCCATTCTACTTTTAAAAAGCAAAACTACGACAATTCAAACGAGTGCATTGCAAAACTTGAATTTTCAGAGCACGATCTTCATGACTGAAAGGCAATTGTAGTCACGTGTTACACAGTAAAAGACAAATATGTTTCACTTGGAATATTTTCGAATGTTTTTTTTTTACTTAAAAAAAATAACTAAAAAAAACTATGAGATACTTATTGGTTGCGATTTAACAATTGTTACCTATTGTTTACGAAATATATTTTCAAAAACATTTTGCCAAGTAATGTTTTGTTTACCTATTTCATTGTCAAATGACTAAAACTTGAAGGTTTAAACAGTTTAATATTTCCCTACTGAAACGATTTATGTAAAATAAAATTATAATATTAATGTTTATATGGTTCAGTTATACAATGAAAACAAAAAAAAATTACAGTAAAATGCAAAGACAATGATTATCTTTTTTTTTTTTTTTTTGAAAAAAAAATATATATATATTGGTATAGAAGTGAGTACAGAATTGGTGAATAATCCATGAAACAATTTGCTTCCCTAGTTCAGGCGGAAATTTTTAGCTGTTTTTCTTTTCGGTACATGATGTAATCAAGCCTAATTCGTCATCTGCAGAGGTGTGCTTAGAGGACCCCACAATCAGCACAAATGCGCCACTTAATCGAACTCTTATGTTTGTATCTATCCATTCCGATTCCAATGCTATCATACCAGTAGATGACGCGGCGCCATGGGTAAATGAATGAGTCAGTACTGCACATAGAACCAACAGCTGCTTCGTCTATAGAAGGAATTCTGTCGCTTGATAATGGGTATCGAACAGATATAGGTTGTTCGGTTGTTCTGCAATCTATATGATTCATCGATGATGCATTGGTTACTCTTTTTGAGCCACAGATATGCCTTGAATTGAAAAACAATACATTAGTATATTTGTTTAGCAACAGAAACGTTTAATTTTCTGCGGCTTGAGTTTATCGTGCAAGTGGAATAGGGTCGTTTCAAAATTTTAAAAGTAATTTTTTCTGAAAGAGTATGCTTAAAAACATAGGATCTGACCATTTTCAAACTAATTTGTTTCAGTTTAATATTTAAAAAAAAAATTACTTAAATCGGAGCGCTTTCATTGTTTACGGCTTCTGCTTATGACATCACAAATGATGAAATGCCATTCCATGTTTCCATTCACAGTGCAAAATATTTATTTGGCATCTTTATTCACGTGTATTGGCAACGATATGGTTGACAGCAAGCGTAGAGCGCAATTTTAATTCGCTTATTGATTATCATAACGTGGAAACGCGATAGAAAGAAGCGCCAAAGAGCATCATTTGTGACGTCACAAGACCACGCCTTGTTCTAAAAATCGAACACTTTAAAAATTTAATTGAAAAATAACTGTTGGGAAAATGAAAGTATTTTCTGGGTCCATGGTTTTTTTTTTTTTTTTTTATCAATTTCAATGACTAAAAGTAGTACTTTTGACTGAATTGAACCACCAAATTGTGGAATGCTTTTGGAAAACGCTACATTTCTGATAATCGGGGGGTAGATCGTAAATTTGACAAAAGCATCAGATATAGCTAAATGTTCAAGAAATTCTAGTAAAATGGATCAGTATTAGAACAAATTTTTTTTTGTTAATTACTTTTTAATTAGTTTCTGTGCAATGCAAAATTATAGTTGTGTGTTTTTTGAAAAGATAAAAATTAAAAAAAAAAACGCTAATTTAAGAGAGAAAAAAAATAGTTTTGTGGATCGTTGTTTACCATAATTTTGCATATCTTCAGAGCGTGAATCTCCTAGAAACACTTATTAATACACCCTCCTATTAATACACGTAGCTCCAACTGATAACAATGAAAATTTATAGTTCTGACCCTCGGAACTTTGCCACAATTTTGTAAATGCAACGTTTTCCATATTTCTTTTAAACCTAAATATTTTTATATTTGTTTCAACAGCATTTTTTTCCGTAAGGTCGTTTGGTAAACTTTGAAAGAAAATTAGCAATACATTTGAGAAAATAAAAACAAACGGAATTTAAGTGGGCTTTTTAGAGTGAAACGCGTGTAAAATTCAAACCCTTGATGCGTATTCATTGTTAAAAAAAACGTGCACGGTAGGGACTTCTGTGGTCCGAACCTGAAGGCGGCCTAATATTTTTTTAATAAAGGGTGAAATGTAGGAGTAAAGAATATGGAAGGCTGCCGTAAAAGTCATTTGCGAGGGGCCTCAAAATTTTTGTGCTCGCCCCTGTGTATAATCAGCGCACATTCTTAAGCCCCCTGAACAAATGAAGATTTCCAATTTTTTTTTTTTTTTTGGCCCTGGCTTATTATTACTGCCTCACATTTTTATAATTCACATTTTTCTTTCACATTTTCTAATTTCATTTTTTGAAATAAATTATTTTTTGAAATATATATTTCTTCTCTTTTTAGTCCAATTGTATTCATTAAATGATGTCCAATGAGTAAGCCAAAAAGTATTTTCAGATGACTATTTTTTTTTTTTTTTTTTTTTTTTTTCAAACGTATTGAATAAAATTGAGTTTTTCGATCTGCAGAAATTCTTTCTGATGCATTTTTGCATATTTTAATAATGAATAGTTGTTTTTTTTTTCCTCTAGATACGAATTGCATTTTATTTAAAGATTTCCCCAGAAGGTATTCTTCCTTTAAATAAACACACGGAACAAATAGCTATCAAAAGAAAATTCAATTTAAGATACTTCCGCTAAATTCTATTTCATTCCTAACGATCCATGAAATCTATTCCACAACAACTCTCGCACGACAAACAGGTTGTCGACCTCGAACAACAAGCAAACATCTCATATCGAACAATAATCCCAATCCCCAAACCACGCCCCGGTTTGATCTCAACCGTTTAATAAGCTCTTTACAAGCAAAATAAATAAGTTTATAAACGAAAAAAAAAACTCGACATCACTCATTCGACTAGAAGAAAATGGCAGCATACAGAAAGAACAAAATCTACAAATCGAACTTCCGGACAGAACCGCTAGTGCATGGTCCGGTTCTATTTCGGTGAGTAGCGTATGTGTGGTCGCGGAACAATAGATGCTGGACGCTAGTTCCTACCACGACACATTCGTTTTTAATCTACCCCCCCCCCCTACATTCAACTCATTTCTGGAATTTATTCATTTAACTTTAAGAACTAGAACAGAAAGGAAAATGTAATCGGATTTTTTTATTTATTACATTTTCCTCCGTCTTTGCCCCATTGCGTTTAAGGTGTTCTTCACTGTTGACGATGCTTGTATTTGCGTGTTTTTTGAGTGGAAATACAAACCATAAAAAGCAATTTAATTTCATTTTTATTAAAATCCTAACTAATAAATTCAATTTTCCCAGCAGGTTTTATACCTTGTAGTGGTATTTCACATGTAATAAAAATAGGAAATGTAATGTTGCTTCGGTTTATTGAATTAATGAACTGTACTTTTGTGTTTAATTTAAGTTTCCCTTTTCCTTATTTGTGATGTTGATGATTTAACAGTCTAGCGAATGAACTGAAGTGAAGTGGTTTTGTGCACGATTTTTTAATTATAATTATTACGTATTATATCAATGCGGGATACATCAGATTGGTCTTGCTTAAATCATGAAGCTGTGCAAAAAAAAATATGTAACGCGTAAAGTCTATGCCAATGTCTGTCACCTCCTCAATCTGAAAAGGAAAGTGATTAAGTCTTCATCATTTCTAATATTTTTTTTTTTCTTCGCTAACACAAATTTTATACAAAGTAGAATCTATATTAATTGAAGAGATTGAGACCGGGTATTATTCGATAAATCGAAAATTCCGAATAAAAGAGAGAACTTAAAGTTGATTGGCAAGAGACTAGCGTATCTACATTTGCAAAATGTTTACTTCCTATGACATTTTCACTAAAATCTATAATAATTACTAAATAAAACGACATTTTACTTTCAGATTCGATAGCTTTCGAATTTTATTGCACCTTAAAACTTAATTGGTGTTTCAAAAATTTACTGAGGTGTTCGAAAAAAAAAAGGTTAGAAATACACGGATGATTCAATGCTTGCAATAGAAATGGCTACCTCTGTTGACCTTAGAGTGATAGTGTTTAATTACCATAAAACGATTATGATAATTTAAGGAAACAGACGTCGTTTGAACTAGGTTCCGGTAAAAACAGCTTCGGATAACCGGTGTTCTATTGAATATTTGCGTGTGTGTTTCATACGTATGTTTTTTTCCCCCCGATGGCTAGCTTATTTCCGATTGCACGATTTTCATATAATGTAAATAATATTTTGGTTTCTTTGAAGGGAAGTTTATTTTTAAGGAATGTAAAATTTTTTTATTTCTTAAACTATTTTTTTAAACAAGAAACAATATTAAATTCAGGAAAATTACCATTGTTAGAATAAACATTATTTAAAGTTTCTTTGTACTTGTAATTTAAGAATAATAAATTTATATCACTATTTCTTTATGTGAAAAATAGTTTCACGAGTTATCCATCAACTAATGTAAACATTAACGTAAGAGAAAAACGTATTTTGTTGTACTTGTACTGAAAATCGTTGTTTTGTTATGCCCTATGGAATGTTGGTGAATTATGCACGTAAGTAAAGAAAATGTTTTTGAATGTGTAATCATTTGTAATTTATGCTTTATGAAAACCGTTTGGCTATCTTAAGATTTCGTACTATTCTTCACCATTGAAAGCATATTTAAATATCTTTAACTTTTCACATTTCTTCAAGAAGAACGTTTTCTGAGAGGAAAAAGTTCTTTTTTTAACTACTGCATAAAAATTTTGTCGTCGACATTTCTCAAAAAAGGAAGAAATAAATGAACTCATTTTACCTGCTTATCAAATGATTTTCCTCAAATATTATACAAATTTTATTCTTTAAAAAATATAGTACATACTTAAAAATAGAGTTTCGGAAATGCAACACGTCAGTGCACAAATTCCAAAACGCATTTCTAAATCCAAAATTCTGACAGATAGCTATTCCTTTGCATTAGATATCAAACCCAAAGTGAATATAAAATCCGACTGCACTTCTCCAAATGAGATGTCTGAGTTCTAAATGGAGAAAGGTCTCAGGTGGAGTCAGACTCTGGGAATCCTTTGCGGAGGCAGATGAAATTTGTTTAGAGTTTTATGAGTTGATTAAGTGTTTAATCGCTTCTTCGGAGCCGTTTGGAGGATTTCGGAAAATTTCAGAAGACTACGAAATCCGATTAGCTTGAGAGCTTGCAAGTTGGGTTAGTGCAGTGTAACTTTTAAGTCGAAGATGTATCTTCTGTTGATTCAGGAAATAAGAGCTGGCTCTGAAATTGCTGTAAGTGAATTTCTCTCAATCTCTTAAGTGCTGAGATCTTATATTTGAGCTTTAAAAAATGCTTTGAATCATTTAATGAGTAAGTATTAAAAAATGAACATTTTCTTCACTTTGATTTTTTCTATATTTTTTACTCAGTTTTTTCGGAGATTTCAAACTAAAAGTAACTGAAAACTTGATGTGTTGAAAATCAGGGTCGTATTTAAGCAGTGGATTTTTTGGATAGATACCCCCTCCTAAAAATTTTTCATAACTATTCTAAAAAAATACTTTCTGTTATACTTGTTTAAAAATAGTATTACAGTTTTATTTTTTATTTGACTACTTCTGTCTCAAATTCGCTTGAACGGTGAAACTTTTGACTCAAGTTTGAATGATTTGAATGAAGTGATATGTTTTGACTCGTGTTGTTTGCATCCTGTTTATGTTTAAATAAAATTAATTCTCCTCACAAAATTGAATAAATATTTTATTAGTATTTTTAACAATTATATTGATTATTTTTTAATAGAAAGCATTAAAATACTGGTACAAGAGCATTTTTTCAAGAAGATTTGGCAAAGCGTGCTAGCTGTTTATATTATTTTGCGTGCTTACTTTACTCCATTGAATTTGTTTTTATTTCATTGATATATTTCCCTGGAAAAATACTTTTTCATATCACTGCCTCCAAAAAGCATAAAACTTTATTTGCGATTATATTTCACCCACAATGAATGCCATTTTATCGTATGAATAATCCGATAATAAAGTAGAACCGAAACTGAAATTTTCCCGGCCATTTTTCCGAGTTTGTTTGAGTTCTAAATTTATACCTTCATTTCCCGTTCTTTGGTGGGGCGAAGATTCAATACTTTTAAAGTGAAGTGAAGAACAAACTATCGCTTGCAATGCCATGAATAACGATTCTGAGAATAAAGACGAGGAAAACGGGCATGGGAAAAATGATGACGGATCTGAGGTAAAAATTGAATCTTAGAACAGAAAACGAGTTTTTATTGAGAAGAAATAGAAAGACGAAAATCTTCGAGAAAAACCTAGAAAATGGATTTTCAAGCAGCAGATTTATTTCTCAAATAAAGTAATTTTTCTCTTTTCGTTCGTACCACCTATCATTCCCTCAGAAGTGCATTTGAAAGTGAAATAAGTTGGAATTACAGGTATTTAGGGTTTATAAAATGTTGAAAGCTCTTGGAATTCGAAAATTATAATAATCCGGAAGTTTATGGAATGTGTCAAGACATCTCAAACACCGTGATTTGATATACGACGATCTGCATTTTAAGGTTTACCGAGTATTTTTTTAATTGGGTTAAACAGTTGCAGTTTGACTTTTGTACCTCTGATTTGTGTAAGTGGTTATCAATGGATAATTATTTTGACGCTTCATTGTTGACTTGAATCGGTACTTCTGTTTAATCTGTTAATAGACACTAACGTAGTCAGATATTAGTTGTTTTGCTGTTAATGAATAAGAAAATGTTTTTTCTACTGGTTTCTTAATTACACATATACCTTTGAATCGTTTTATACCGGTAAAAATAAAAACTAGTCATTGTAGGAGAAAGTAAGTTTTGGAAAATCAGAGAAAACGGCTAATGATATTCCATAGATATCTTGTGCTTCATTTCACATAGTGTTTCAATGAAACGTGTTCAGTAGAACTCCGTTATAATTGAATGCAAAACTATAAAGTTTCTGAATTTTGAACATACCATCATATAACCAGAAGGATGTGCTTGATACTTGTCTCATTTTAAGTAAATGTTGGATAAAATTGGTTCTCTAGCCATCTTTGAAAGTTAACCATGCTTGAAGTTTCAAGAATAACTTTCGCCAATAACTTTTTCAAATTATTATCATTGGAAACTTTGATCACTTCATATGATGCTGCATTTAAATCAAGCCAATATCTCTACAAAACTTCGCATAGTACTTTATACAGTTAGTCTTAGTGTATACTTACATTACATTCCATGAATAGTTTATAGCTCTAGTAACATTTTGCTTATTTCGATGGAATGTGCTTACATATAGGTCTAATTTTTAAACATTTATAAAACAATTGGATTAAAATTCAAACCGATATCTGTAAAAACTGCTGGGAATCAAGTCATTTAAAACTTAAAATAAATTACCTACGTGCACATTAAGTGTGCGCTAAATAACGGATTGAACAACTTTCTTTCGGTAGATGATTGAACTTTTTTTGCCACCTGGATCATGTCAGCTAAGGTGTAATTTGTAACAAATATTTCCTTCTACGTTACCACATTTCTCCTTGCGATGAAAATATTCTTCAAAAACAAAATGGCATTTGAGTAAATAATTGATTCAAATAGTTATTTTTTAAAGATATCAGGTGCGAAGATTCAGTGCGGGTGGCCGGGTTCCAGTGAAATTTTTTTGGGATCATCCTGAGAATTAAAATAGGAAGGTTCATCAATGGCCAAATCCTCCTAAGTTCATTAGAATTTATAACGTTTGTTACATATTTTAATATTTTAGTAATAGTGTTAGAACAAAAGCGATGATTAAGAATTTGTATAAAATTATAAGGATTTATTAAAGACATCTAATATGAATGTAAAAATACCCAAAGTTTGGAATACGGAAAAAATATTACTATTTTTTCTTCTCCCCCCTCCCCCTCTCCCTTCTGTCAAATTTGCGATCGCCACCACACATCAAGAAAGTTTGATCATTTCCCTTGTACATAATTTCCAAAACGTTATGTAGCATTGTCGTCGTTTATAATAAAGTAGTCTTGGTTTACAATTAACAAATGTCTTGGATTGGTTTTAGACTATCAAAAGTGCGTGATTAAATCATCACGTCAAAAGATTTTTAATTCTAGAAAAGAGGTTGCTGTATACAGCTGGTCATTAAAAGAGATTTTTTTTTGTGGTGGGACATGTCTCCTTGTTTAGTTTATAGTGAAATATAAAGCAGATGCATTTGCCAATAACATTATTAATTTTTCGATTAAATGTTCAAATATATTTCTTTTGTAGCGATTCTGAGTAACAAGCTATTAAACTTAACTCGAAAGAATTAATGTAACATCAAGTTGATTCATAAGAGTTCACTGTCCACCTTTTATTTATCAAGCGTCAAAAAAAGGGTTTTGAAATCGAGGGTGTTTTTTTTATCGCAATTCTCTCCGCCATCGCCTTTACTAAAGAAACCTTTTGCGCTACTATTGAAGTTTTGTTTTTTCTTTGACTGTTTTTTTTTTCCTTCACGAGTCCATTTCTCCCCTGAATTTAAGCAATTGACCTACCGTTTTTTTTTTTTTTTTTTTTTGAAAATTTCTCTTCCCCATAGTCTATTTAATGTGTACCAAGTTTCAATTATGCGCCAATCAGAATAAACTCTATGTGGGTACAAACAGAATAACTAAAAATTATAACTAACCCGTATATCAGTGCCAGTGCGCTAAAAGTTGAGGGTTGTAAGATCATTCATTCACTTTTATGTTTTGCCTAAAAAAGTTTTCGATTTTGTGGTATTTCGTTTCGTCAATTTCGCATCATTTCTAGTACATATTTACTAATAATAAAGCTGAAAGTCTCTCTGTCTGGATGTCCGCTGGATGTCTGTAGGATGTCTGGATCTCTGTGACAACTAGACCGTTCGACTAGACGCCGCATAGCGCCTAGACCGTTCGGCCGATTTTCATGAAATTTGGCACAAAGTTAGTTTGTAGCATGGGAGTGTGCACTTCGACGCGATTTTTCGAAAATTCGATGTGGTTCTTTTTCAATTTTAAGAACGAAATTATCATAAGATGGACGAGTAAATTACGAAGTTATCATAACGTGGAACCATAACATGGGCACAAGCCAATTGGCGAGATACGAAATTATCATAACGTGGAACCGTAACGTGGGCACAAGCCAATTGGCGAGAACATTCACCATACATTATTTGTAAATATACTGGTGAACCAAAAGACCTTTTAATTTTTCTATTACGGGCAAAGCCGTACGGGTACCACTAGTTCGTAAATAAAATTTAAAAAAGTCAGCTTTTAATTCAAGCAGCTCCAAAAAGAAAAGATATTAAAGTTCGTCATGTAAGTTTATTATTCATGTGAAAACGCTCTCGTACCACTATTGCCCAGAAATTTCTCGCCAGAACTCTCCATCACTTGGAGAAATCACCCAATATTATATCGCTCGTTCCTTTTCCTCATTTCTACCTTCCCCACGAACACCCCCTTCGTTATTGTTACTTTTCTCCTTTGCTGAAAGAAGGGAGGCCGCAATAGGAATAACGATAAAAAGAATAAGTAAAAAATCGTGGTAAAATATGGCATAAATAAACATTCGAAAATGCATTTCGGGGGATGAGTGTTAATGTAGCGTGAGCCACGTGTTTTCGATTCCAAAGACTTACGAGATTTATGGACTGAGGAGTTGAAAGCAGCATTCGAAATACTTTCGGTGAAGATTTTCGATTTATTCATTTTTTTAATCTTAATCGGAAAAGAGATGAAGTTTGCCAACAAGGAGTTGAATAGGATGCAAATCAGTATATCTGAGTGAAAAGGTGGGATTTTAGCGTAATTTTCAAAAATGTTTTTTTTTTTTTTTTTTTTTTTTTGTGAGCAGATTTAGGGGACATACTTTCGTCGCAGTTTCAATGATTGATGTGGGTTTTAAATAAATTTCAAAGGGAATAACTAAATGTCAACAAAAAAAATAGTTTGAAGAAAATGGTTAGAAGTTTGCTTTTAAATATATGCAGCATTTTTAAATTTTGTCAATCGATACCTTTGGAGCGTGTTTGTAAAGTTGTAAGATCAAAGAAACATCAAAGCAGCAAAACTTTTCAATCATTTTTTGATTTGATATTAAAAAGATATTTTTTCTAAATTGAAAGAAAAATTTTTTGTTTTAATTCTAATCATCTAAATAGGATTAAATACCAAAAGTAATTGTTTTAAATATAAATTAAAAATAGTTTTTTTGTTTTACTTGGGGGGGGAAATTCTCAATTTGTTTTATGCTTTATTTGGGAGGTTGACCATCTAAGCCAATTTTACCTTAGATCAACACTGGACATTTTAAAATTACATTCGTATTTTGAACAATTTAAAAGGATACTTAATGAATGCCGCGTGTTTTTCTTGGTGCCAAGTAGATACTTCGTATCCAGATTTTAAAAGATAGAAGGCGGTTTCTTTCCATTTGAAGAAATCATTCAAAATAACGAAGTATTTCTGATTGCTTACTTAAATGATTCAAACTTGCAAATTTTCACTCAACTATCTTTTTAATAACTTATTTAAAATGCTTTTATGTTAAGTATTTTTGCCAAACTAATCCAAACAACAATGAATGGGTGAAGTTCAGAACATTTGCTAATAAATTCAGATCTTTTGTAACGTAACACGTTTAAAAACAAAATATATCTGCTCATTAAAAACTGATATTGTGCCAAAGTCTATTGACAGCCTCAACTTGTGCGGAAAGCTTTAAAGCTCTTAGATCTTATTTATCTTCTCTTCTAACAGTAACTCTGACTCAAAATATAATTACAGGCTAAAGTTGGATTATTCCAATTTTCAATTTAAAGATTACAGCATCTAACGAGATTTTGCCACAGTTCAAATTCAGTCAGTTAAAAGCTAGCCTCATTTATCAACAGGTATAAAATTCCTCGTCTCCGTAAAATGTTCTGAAAAATTCTGTCTGTAAAAAAGGCCTCGTGTATATTTGTCGCAATCTGCTCCTTTGTTATTGGATTTTTTAAAAAGATTCGGTTCATGAATTCGGACATTTTGTTTATCGAAATATTTCTGCTTCTTCACCTAAAAATGTTAGAATTCATGTTCAAGTCTGTCTGTAAAAATACCTCGTATATACCTCTCGCGATCAGTTCTTTAGTTCGTTACTTATATTTCATTAAAAAAAAGCTTCTGTTCATGTATTTAAAATGTTTTTGTCTTCTGAAATATTTTTGCTCCCTTATCTAAAAATGCCAGATTTCTTCATGTGCAAATGTTAGGATTATTGAATAAACATCTATCTAAAAAGATTCAATTATTTTGCTAGTTTTTTTTTTTTTTTTTCATTTAATTAGATCAAAAATTCAGTTATCAGAGAACATTCTTTTAATGAACCGATTCTAAGTTTCTTGTCCCGTAATATACCAAACATAATCGTTTAATTTGTTCGTTAATTAAAAAAAACCTCGGTTCATGCATTAAAAAATTTTGTCTTTTTGAAATTGTTTAGATCCCTCGTCTAAAAGTGTTAGAATTCTTTATGTGTAAACATTAAATGAAGTAATTAATTATTTATTTTAAAAAATCAATTTTTTTTTCTTGTTTAAAATTTCGTTTAATCACAGTAAAAATTTAATTGACATTTCGATAATAAACCGATTCTAATTTTCTTAACTCTTTTTGACACTAAGTAACTACAGCAGAAGCTGGTTTGAATCACGGCTTTAATTAAACTGAAATCGAAACCGCGAATTTCGCAGAACTTGCTGTTATTCCTACACCGAGTAATGCGTAAAATTTCTCTGGAAAATACAGTCGATAAAAAATCCTCGTATACACCCTTCATAATCAATTTCTTTGTTTACGAATTAAAAAAAAAGAAAGTTCAAGTATTTAGAAATTCCATCCTTCAAAAATTTTTAGTTCCCCAACCTAATAATGTTAAAATTCTTCATGTGTAAACATTGAAATTATCGATTAATTATTTGTCTAAAAAAATATCAGTTATTATGCTAGTTTAAAATTTCATCATTTTTTCCCCTTTAATCACATTAAAAATGCAGTTTTTTTTTTTAAAACATTCCCTTAATAAACCGATTCTAATTTTCTTAACTCTTTTCTGCATAATCTAAATAAATTAGAAACTGATTTGAATCACGGCTTTAATTTTAAAAACTGAAATCATAACCTCAGTTTTCGCAAGACTTGTTATTATTCTTTAAACAAAATTAATCACATTTGAGCAACTGACGGTGCTGCCAACATTATCTAAGCGGAGGAAAAATTTGCATACACAATATGCTTCGCCTTGAGGAATAAGAAAATATTAAAATATCGGCAAAGAAGAGAGCTTTTTTAATTAAAAATAAATATTTCAAGCAAGCACAGAACGCAGGAGCCGCACAAAGTGAACATTTTCAATTTAACTTCGATTTCTTTCGTAATGCAATCTTTCAGTTCAAAAAAGAAGCAAACATGTAACGCTCCTTCGTTTTTCGGCTGTGTTCTTTGTTTTTTAAAACTATAATTAGGTTTCGAAAGTCTTGCCGTGTTTTTCTAATCCCCATTCGGCACGAACAGAGAATAAACATATGCATTGCCGAATGGAAGGGCTTTCGAATCGGGGACTCGTATTTCCTGAGAATAAAAAAATTGCAGGAAAGAAAAATGTTCGATGCTTTTTCTTGTCAGAAATCCCCTTTTCGAATATGGTGTCTTTCTATCGCTAGAACATTCGATGGAGATTATCGGATTAAAGACAAACGGCGAGACTTGTAAATGTAACGTCATCGTCAACATTCTGGAATGTTTTTTTTAAGTAGAAGAAAAATCGGAAATTTCCCGCTCTTTAGATGTAAGGTTCTAAACCGGCCATTTTTGATCAGAAACCTGGGGTCTTTGAAGTCATACCGTGAAAACACCTTTGTGCGTGAAAAGATAAGACTTACCCCGAAACACGTGTCTGCACTAAATTGCAGTTTGTGTTATTCTACGTTATTTCCTATTTCACGTTCTTTGTTTTTTAGAGATAATTGTTTACATATCTATACATATGATAAAATAAGGAATTTGTGTGTGTGTGTGGCGCGCTTCCGAGGCAAACTGTTAAGGTTTAGAATTAAACTGGTAAGTTAAGATAAAATTTGGTATACTAGTGAGGTTTTTGATGACGTCGTGTGCCTCTGACTCCGAATTTCGATAAGATTTTTTTTTTAAGGTGTTTGATTTATGTAAATTTCACCACATTTTATACCACAGACCTCGAATTTATTGAGTCATATTCTAATAGTTTGTCCAACGTTCATAATAGCTGGAAATGGAAAGAAATCGAACTCATAAAGAAGCCTCCGCCTTTTATTGCGTTTAAACATAATGTAAGTTATTTAGAAGTGCACGTTACTTTTCTAGTTTATATTTTTGCATGCTTTTTAGATTTCTGTTGCATTTATTCTTTCCCGTCATTTTCATATTGCATGCAAAAAAATATAGAAAGTTTAAAAAAAATGTCTACCTTTTAAATTTTTTATCCAAACGAGTATTTTCCTTCACAATGTGGTTTTTATGCTTCTTTCTAAAAATGAGGCATTTTAATAGTTGCAGTACTCCGTTATACATAAGTAAGCAGTTTTTGTTTTCTTCAGCTATTTGTTTAGAGTCAAAAAACTGTGAGCGATTCTGTTCTTTAGCTATTAGACTAAAGTAACTTTCAGTCATATCTTTTTTAAATATATATATATATATATATTTTAATTATTGCTTTGGAATTGAAATCTAAAACATCTCATTCAGATAAATTCATGTAACTGAAAAGGAATCGGTTAATAACTTAAAGTGAGGCTTTCTTTGAAAAAATAATAAAGCGCTATAAGCTATTTTCTTTATATTAAAGAAATTATTGCATCTCAAAAGTTGTAATGAGGCTCAAAATCTTCATTTTATACAGCCACAAGCCGTCAGGGTGGCGTAGTGGTAAGGCGTTGGCCACTTAAGCCCAAGGTCATGGGTTCAAATCCGGCCCTGTCGGTGGCTTTTCAAGACGTAAAAAAATCATCAGCTTCCATGTCCTATGATTATATGGCACGTTAAAGATCTTTTGATTATCTCTTTAACTTGGACAGTTGCAAATAAATTGAATTCCTGATGCAATTGACGTGCACTACTTGGTGGGTCCTCTAAATTTCGCAAGTTTTCTCCTTGGACTGTGTTATTTCAAAAAGCTTCTAAATCCAGCGGTGATAAAGTCCACAGTAGTACGTTCTTTGTTAAACAGCTGATTACTTATTGCCTAAATTAAGTGTTCTAAACGTTAACTCAGATTTCAAAGACTTTTTTCAAAATCCACTAAAGATTTACATATGTGGTATATAATCTGAAAAAGTAAGTCTTTCTTCCTTTAAATTTCCATTTTATTCATCATTTTTGGTGACCAACACATGAGTATTTTCGCGAGCCGTAACTTTTGCGAAAATGAAAACATCGGCGATTTCGCGAATTTTCTATGAAAAGAACGGAAAGTCCAAAGAAAAAAATATTTCGCAAGACTTAAATTTTCCCGATTACAGCGAGCTCGCGAAAATCTCGTAAATTAAAGCCTTGCGAAAATAAGTGCTTTTGCTGGTAGTTTGTATTTGGAGTTATGCTGTTCCTTTCGTAAACGCGATTTTTTGTAAAAATATCATTCCTTTTTCTTTCCCAAAAATATAGAAAACAATTTAAAATAAAGAGCAATAATTTACTTCAAAATGATTGATTATTCATTTCCTTCAATTTTGTTTTGTCACTAATAACATTTGCACATATAGCGAAAAATCGTGTTCTTCTGAAATTCAGAAATCAAAATGGCGCAAAGCATTTCCTTTTCCTAGAAAACACGTTGCCATTCTTACTAAAAAAAAAAATAATAATAACGACTTTCGTGGAGGTAAAGATTAGGAAAGAAAAATAGCTTTGCGTCTGTAGTCAAGCTTCCGGTGGATTACAGGTCTTTTCTCGAAGAAAAACAGTAAAGGAATACTAAAATCATAGCTCTGAAGAGAAACAAAAGGAAAAAGAGGGTTTAGGTACCGAATCACTTTGTCATGCTTTTGTTTAGGAATTTCTTTCAACGTCTAGCAAGAAAATTTACTTTTCAAAACCTACTTCAAAATGCTCCAGACCTTTAAAATGTGTTATTATAAAAGAACATTATTTTAGTTTTGAAGTTTGAAAAGACATTTGTGTTCGATTTATTCTTTCGGCTCTTTCATGGAAGACTTATTTCATATTTACTGTTTCATTGTTAAATGTGCAAACATTATTGACATGTTTAATGCAGCAGAACATACATGGTTATTGACCTCGAATAAAGTAGAAAAACGGTTTATTTTGGAAGTAATTTAATAGAAGTAGGCAAAAAGTCACTGTTGTAATTAAAAGTATCTGCTATTTTATTATTAAAACTTCAAGTGGATAATGACTCTAAAATAAAAATCAGTGGTTTTTTAACTGAAACTCATTAACTATGCCTGTTACTTTAAAATAGCAAATAGTGTTCGCACATCTTTCTCACATAATAACTACATAAAATGCCTCGAATTTCAAACGTTTTAATGGTATGTGGTACCTCCAATTTGAAGCAGAATAATATTTTTCATACATACTATGAAGAATTTAAATTTTTTCACCACGTACAAAACTTTTTTTTTTCACAAAAAAAATACCACCACGTGTTATGCTGTTTAATTTATTGGTTCCATTTATTTATGTACCTAACATCTACCTATTACATACCTATCTGCAGCGAACAGCTTTTACATTAAAAAAATATATGAATTTTCTTATACTAACTAGCATAATTTTTGTATTTTGCAATACAACTCAAAAGTAGACAATCATTGTATAAAAAATGAAATAGTAATCACTGCTTGATATAGTGAAAAACAATGGGGCCGTTACATGGGGCCCCGAAATGTAAACATATACGTTAATGCTACATTATAAACATGCTTAAGTTCATTTTTAATCTTATTTATATTTATGAATGTAAGTTGAATAATACGGGAAGGTTCTTTACTGAGGATCTGTAATGGCGACTCGACGGAAAAAGTGGTACTTTCTTTTTTTTTTCGACGTAAAATCTTTTAAGGACATCGCGCTCATAAGAGTGAGTCCTATACCCTCTTTTTATTCCGAAAAATAAATGAAAATTGCAAAACAAACCCCTACAAAAAAAATAATGTTTTGATGATTTTTTTTTATCATCTATTTTTTGCATAAGGTCCGTAAAACTCATAACCTGCTTACTTTATACCTGCATCCTTACAATTACATTATCAACAGCATTGAAAATTTTATTCTTTGTAACCTCGAAACACGTGTCGCATTGCGTTTGCAATTTGTGACAAAATTACGCTGTTTTTCCAATTTAATGCTTTACAAATGTTTTAACTATTCCGGTACACTGTAAAAAAAACTGTAAATTTTGAAGAAGTTATCCGTATTTTTTACAGAAAAAACTGTTCGTAATAAAATACAGGATTTCTCTGTTTTTTCTGTAACCGATTATAAGCGTTAACTGTTACCATTGCCTCACCGCGTACTTTGTTTTTCTTCGAATCTTCGAAATTTCGCCCGCGTGTTTGGATTTTGGTTCTCGTGCTCGAATTTTTGATCTTATATTTATTTATAAAAAGCGAGTAAGTCTTAAATCGTTTGCAACTTCCATCTCATTGCATCCTAATCAATATTTTATTATTATGTTTTTTTTGTCATCTGTTACAGAGGCATATTCGGAAATTTACCTTTGTATACATGTATTTCGTAGTATTAGTAAATATTGAAATGTATTTATGAAAGTATAGTTTCATTTTTTAATCTTCATAAAATAATAAATCATCTTGAATAAATAATAAAAATACGGAAGATTTCTGTAAAATAAACGGAAGAAAACTGGCGTCCTGGCTGACAGTTTTTTTCCGTAAATTTTACGGATTTTTTTTACAGTGTATTTGTTTAATTGCTCGAGACTAATCTAATACATCTTCACCCATCAGAGTATTCGCATATTCGCAATGACGATGATTAATAAATACTTCAAACAAATTTTTAAAGGAATATGCAGGTAGAAAATAAACAAAAAAAAAACTTTTCCCCTCCTTTTCAGTCTATTCGGACAAAAAAATAGCTAATTTTTGCGATAAAAAATGCATTAAGAAACGAAAAGAGTAACTTTAAACCACTCTTTCCCTCGCTAATTATAAACCCCGGTGAGAATGTTTTTCATCATGGCGTGCCCCCTGCTTTTCAAAAGCTGGCACTTTTGCCCCCCGAAATTTCATTTTCGAAGATAATTTAATAGCCCGACCGAGGAAAAGGGCAAAACAAAGCATAAAATAAAACTCCCCCCTTTATACGTTTTCTTCGCGAGCGCAAGGTCATTACTTCCTTTCTGGTGCAGCTTAAACTAATAAAACACCATTGGCTTCATAATTAAGGTGGCCTCAGCGTAAACGGACTACCGGGGAAGCCCTATTAATGCGCCACTCATAAATGATGCAGGCCTTCATTACGGGAAGGTCCGCGATCCTGTTTTCTTCAGGAGCATTGTATCGTTAATGATGCATAATTAATGGACAGTGCTCTATGCAAACTGTCTCCCCCTCCGACGCAACCTTTTGTCGTTTGGTTTGTGCTGCCCCCCCCCTGTCGGTAATCCCCCCCCCCCCCGCCATTTGCAGTAATAATGGTCATTTTGTGCTCGAGCTGTGCCTAAATGATGGATTTGTGGCCACTGCTGTCGCACTCTAAGTGGAAATGTTGGACTGCAGTTCAAAAGGCACGGGGAAGTTTCCGATTTATGCTTGGGAAGACGTTGGCGGAAAGATAATGGCTTCTGACAAAGTGATTTTGTTATTTGTGTCAAGCTAATAGTTACTCTACATTTGCTAAGTCACTTTTTCAATGATACATAAAAGGTAATTTTTTTTCATTGATTTAAGAGAAGTACAAACAGAGAAATACACATCGGTGAATCGATCTCAACTAAATGGAAATGTTGGAATGCGGTTTCAAAGTTTCCAATTTCTACCGGGGAAGATGATGGTGGAAAGATAATGACCTCTGACAAAGTGGTTTTGTGTTTGTGTGGCGATAAAAAATACTGGCTGGACTATTAATGGCTAAGTCATTATGTTCAATAAAATATAAAAAGTAACTTTTCCGTTGATTTTAAGAGAATAACAAACATTAACACACTGTGAAAGTTTGGGATACTGGGACATTTCTGTTGGCGAAGAGCCCGGGTCGAGCCCGTCTCATCGCTAAAAGATAGTGTCTATGATATTGTTTTTCGTATGATGCTTAAGTTACTGGACATTGGCTAAGTCATTCGCTCAATAAAACGTCAAAGGTAACTTTTCCGTCGATTTAAGAGAATAATAAATATAAACCCCCTGTACAAGATCAAGGAACGGAGGAAGGGGGTTGTTAAAAAGGAGAATCACAGCAAAGATCTGAAATAAGTATTCTTAAGAAACATTTATAACACAAAAAGTTTCCTTTTTAGCAGGGTTTTTTGTTTCGTATGGTATTTCATACTAGGGTAATAATTCTTGTAGCTTTCTGCTTTTGTTTCTATCTTGAAAATTTGTGCACAGAAAGTATTTAATTTTACAAAATTTTTGCATTCTATAAAAGAGAATGGACAAAGTCAAATAACAATTAGTTCTGGATTTCTTGTCGAATCAACTTTTCACATATGTATACAGGTTCCCAAAAATATATTTCACAAAATAAAAAATATCCATAACCGTATTCACTTTGCAACAGGGCAGAGGGGGGAGGCATTATATTTTGAGTTACAGAAAAGTGTAAATTGAAATGTTCAAATTGATTTGCTGAGACATTGAAGAAGAAGCGAAATAACAAAATCTTAGGTTGATCAAACTCATTTATTGACACTTCCATAGAAAGAGTCATAGTTGGTGTAAGAATTGGGACGATACGCATCTTGTACTGACGAAAGAAGGACAAAACGCAATAAGAAGTAAACGTGACCCTACGTTCTATGTTAAATATTGTCCTCCTTGATGGACACAATCACCCTTTTTGGCAAACCATTTTTCGAACACCATGTATATAACGCATTCTTCACTCAACTGTGATGATGCGTATCAAGATTATTAGCCACATACCGAAAATGTAGGGGGGAGTCAGGACAAATGGGACAGTTAAATTTATGTGCCAAAATAAACATAAAAAATGATTTCTAGCATTTCTAGTAAATGTAGCAAATTAGAATCCCATCTGCTGCATCTAATGGGAAAGCAAGAAATGCTTTTAAACATTTATACTGTCCAATTTATTCCAAATATCATATTTTCCTTGATTTTTTTTTCTCTCTCTCTTCAGTACTGGAATAGAAGTACCAGATCATGCATCAAATATATAAATACTCCCTTGGATGTATTTCCTCTGTGAATAATATTCGAGATAGGTTCATATTTGCCAAGAAAACGCGCCAAGCATGAAATATGTGATATCCATTTATGCTATTCCACTCGTAACTAAAGAACATGCATTATCTAGAAAGCACAGCGCTATCTTCCAATTGTCTATTACCATTTATTTCACGCTTTTAGCTTTTATCTCATCGCTATCTACAATGTAGCACTGGATAGCGCCGAAGTTCCGGTCTCACGAGGACTCCTAAAAACAAAGCAAGCGACACCGAAAAAAACAAAGAAGAAAAGACGGAAATGCAATGGCGAAATGTAATTATTCTTTGCTGTCTTTTCAACAAGACTGCACCAAGGAAAAAGGGGGGAATAATTACTTTATTCCAGGTCCAGATTTCTCTGTCTGGGCGGAAAGCCAGGAAAAGTCTCTGGAAACAGGAACGGCCAAATTAGCCACCGCTCCCATATGATGCATGGGAAATGGGAGGAAAGCCTTATGAATAATGATGAGCCCATCTTCGCTCAGGCGTGTGCTCTTCTCCACAAAACACTGTCCCGTCGCACACTGTTCGTGGGCATCCATACGTATGCATATAGGCCCCCATTATGTGCACCCTGTCTTCGTCGGCACTCCCTCGACGCGTGTTAACAAATGGGTTGGGTGTCTGCTCAAGTTTGCACCTCGCCGATAGCTTCCCATGATTTTATATTGCTTGATTACGGCCTCGTTTACAAGCAGGCAAGACATAAGGTGATTGCTTACGTTCGGACTCTTCCATTTTCGCAAAGATTGGACGAGGTTTTACTTTTTGTGCGCAAACAATTTCCCTTTTTAGCGTATAAATATGTGTTGACACACTCAACTGATTGGATGGTTGACAAGTCCGCTGTAGTGGTGCTAAAGAATTCTCATTTGTTCTTGGATGGCATGTAATACTTTTTAAGTTCAGAAACCTTGTTGGGTTATTGGGTTGGTTGCATTTAGAAGTACCGAGTCCCGTTACAACGAACTTTAAGGGACCTCAAATTTTGTTCGTTACAACGATAGTTTCGTTGTAATGGAATCCAAGCAGTGCAATGGAAATTAAATCGGCACTGAAAATTTTTTTCAGTGAAGCGGGTATTCCGTTGTGTTTGTATTTGTCGTAATGGGGTTCTACTATACAACGAAATCCCGTTACAACGAACTTCAAGGAGCCGCAAATTTTGTTCGTTGCAACGGTAATTTCGCTATAATGTAATACAAGCAATACGATGGAAATTCAATCGGGACTGAAAATTTATTTCGTTGCGTCGATATTCGTTATAACGGGGTTACCCTGTATAGTACATTTATTTTATATGCTTCAGTATTTGGCACTTTATGTTTTGAATCTCAGAAAATATCTTTTAATGAAATGTACGTGTTGCATTAGTTTGTTAGTCATTAACGTTTTTGCAAAATATTGTTTAAAAAAGTATACCATCTTAAAATGGCGAACTTTTGAGTGACACTATTTAAGAAGCTGAATTTTTAAAAAGTAGATAAAAGTTGGATTTTTCTGATGACAAAATTCCAAACTCATTTTTAACTCACTTGCTTTAAAAGTTCGGTTTGTGTTAAAAAACAAAAACTTGGGTTTAACACAATGCTTTTTAACATTAACGGATTCTAGTATATAATCCGTAGTACTTTGAAGGATTTTTTTTCATTTAAAAGAGATCTATAATACGTATATCCAGTGCGTTACTACGGGGTTCAAGCTTCCAATTAACTATGAGATTGGCAAAGTAATTGAATCAGTTTTTATCATCGTGAATGACACTATCTTTATTATTTCTAGAATTAAAAATTAATAAAATACTGCAGTGTCTATAAACATTGCTGAAATCTGTAAAGACTGTTTGCAATCTAAATAAAAATGATTAATGGATTTGTAAAAGGGGGGGGGGGGTCTGTCCCGCGGTGTGGTTTATGCCTAATGTCCATAAAAAATATTCACTTCGTTCAGAGATTATTTATCGAAGATGTTTTTTTATTCAGTTACGTACGAGTAGAATATTTGAGAAAGTAATCAAATCAAATAATTATAAATGCCACTACTTAGTAAACAATTAGAATATTTGAGAAAGTAATCAAATCAAATATTTATAAATGCCACTACTTAGTAAACAATTGGAACATTTTATTAAAATTAAAGATAGCTTTAATATTTGAGAAGGTAATGTGGATGGAGAAGGAGTTCAACTTCGAAATATTTCCGATGGTAACCCCCGAACTCCCTTGTTTTAACATCATCGAAGATCTTCTAAAATTGCGCTTTTCAAAACTCAATACTGAAAAATTGCAGGAAGAGAGTCACTGATCCCTACCCATAACGTTACACAAATCGGGTCACAATCACATTTTTAAGACCTTTTGTGGCAATTAATTGTCGCTTGAAAATACTACATGCTGAAAAAAAAATAAAACGAAAATCAAAAATTTTCATTTGGAGTACCTTGCGTATAAATAACAGGTTTCATGCCATATATTGTAATAAATACTTACTTTTTATGACATGGCTAAATTTTGAAGAACTAAACGTATTTTAATTTATTTTTCATACAAAATATTTAATACCTGTATACACTACTTCTCAATAATATTAGATATCAACACGTTGAAATTTTCTCAAACTTTTTACTGTAAAAATGTTTTACCTATTTCTTTGCTGAAAATTTTATTAGCTATCATTACTTGGATAATAAAATTGATAATTTCAGTCACTATCCTCAGAAACGTTGTAATGTATGTGTAGGAAGAGCTCGTGTCAAAAATTTTATCAATAGAACTCCTCCTAATCTCAACAATTAGTGAAAACTAGACATCTTTTACCATAAATACCTTCTAACCGACTTATAAAACATAAGGGATTTTTAAAGATTTTCATGCATTAAAATATTTTTCTCGAACATGCTTAAACTCTCGAAAAGCATCGGATTATATCCGTAAAGAATATAAACTCTACCAATTTCTTGATGTTGAGAGAAATAAAGTAACATAAAAAAAAAAGTTAACGTCTTCAATGCTTGTACGGAGTCGAGCAATCGAAGCAGGTCTCGTCTTCAGTGCTCTTGCACGCAATTCATATTCTCTGGAGATACATCGAATTTGTGGATGGATAAACTGGCTTCTTGTTCAGACTTACTTGGTGTTCGAAACCAGATTGCTCGGTCGAGCGTGCGCGCCCCACTTTAATTTGCATGCGAGCAGCGGAATATGCAAAAGCAACGTTAGGGAGCTGCTCATGAGGTGCTTTCTTCTGTATTTGTGTGGCTGATACGATTCCGGAAAAACGCTTAAGAAAGGGCCTTGGAGCAACAGAGTTCGAAATAAGTTTCGAAGCTGTTGGGTGTCGGCAAGTGAGGTTTCTATGATTAATGACTTTCATGATGGATGATTGCTTCAGTGAAGTTTTGAAGGGAAGATATTATTCGGGTATATTTCTAAAAGGTATGGGGTATGGAAGTATAATCGGAAAATTTGCATTGTTTAAAAAGTGGAAACCATCTGTGCATGTCATATTGTTGCTCTTGAGTATTCTTCGGGAATATTAAACATGTTTTTAAGTGGTATAAGATAGCATGTACCGCCGAAAAAGGATGAAAAAGAAGTAGAAAAACTGTTTGTATCGTTCTCGAACATTGAAATATTTTTTCAGAAAAGTAACCAGGATGCTATTATCTTCTCAAGAACATATCCTTTCTGCTTGTTGTTTAAATATTTTTTTCTTAAAAGAATTATCTTCTCAGACTAAAAAATTGACTCATTCATCTAATTGCCCAAAAAAATGAGCGAAAGATACAAACAGTTTAAGGAACGTAAAAGTTTTTTTTTTCTCTCTCTCTAACGAAGAACACTCCATTGTCAAGTAGGAAAATAAAAATCCACAACCTAAGGGTTTTTTCGGTTTTTTTTTTTTTTTTTTTTTTTTTTTTTTTAAAGGTATAATGTTTTTCGTGCAAAAGTAGTAAAAAAATTTTAACAAAAAATTTCTTGAACAAAATTTTTTAAATGATGATCACTTTTTGCTTTTAGATTATTTATCTTTTATTCTCACTTGTTTTAGTGGCACGATACGTTATGAATCTAAATTTGTAGTACTCTCCATGTAGGAGTCCATATGTGTGAACCAGTTGTCAGTTGATCTAATTAATTCAACATTGCACTCCTACCATAGTTAATTGTCTCGTTTGTCAGCTGTATCGATTCCCTAATCTCCACACATATCTACCCTAAGTACTTAGCACACACTGAGTTTCAAATGATCCGTGATCATTATTTTTAGAATCTACACCGAAGATTGGACGGATTGCTAGAAAATAAAATTGATCTCAGTAGTCGAACTCTCAAAAATAGGATAATCCGCGCACAAATAATCGAGAATTGAGCTCGTAAACAAGAGCAGATGGGAGCAAAATGAAATGATGCGTTTCTTAACTTTTCCCATCGTCCCAATTGAACAAAAACTGTATGATCCGCCCACGAATAGTCGACTGTTCTGTGTGTAAACATGATGAGAAAGACACAAACTGAAATGATGAGTCGTTAATAAATATTTTTCATAGTCGCTAAAAAGAAAATTGAACTTTGTGGTCAAATTCACTGAAACAAGGTAATTCGCACACAGATAACTGGGAATTCAGTGTATAAATACAAAGATATAGGCACAAAATGAGGTAAAGAATCTTGTCTTTCTTCCGTGGTTGCCAGATATGATAATTTAATATGTAGTCGTATTTACAGCAACCTAGCAGTTAGAATATTTATTATCAAATGTTAAATATATGAATATGGGAACAAAACGATATGATGAGACGTTTTCCTTTTTTCTGCCGACACTAAGTAAGCAGAGCTCCATAGACAACTCCACAAAAACGAGATAATTCGTACACAGATAACTGGAAGTTCAGCACATAAGTATGAAAAGAAAGATAAAATAAATGATCTTTTTACTTTCTTCTATCGCCGCAAAAGTTTTTTTTTTTTTTAATGACATTAATAGTCAAATTTACAGAAACTGAATCACTCTCACATGGAAAATCAAGAGTTCAATATTTAAATACAAGGAGATACAGTGCTGGCCAAATTATTAGACTAAAGAGTTTTTTTTTTTTTTTGTACACTAATTGAACTAAAATATTATTTATTTTACTGTTAAAGTACAGTATATACTGTACACTGATTATTACGTTATTTTAGCATAATTAATTTGATGTTTGTTGGGGGCAGCACTGTCTGCTTTGTTTATGTTCTTTGTTTATCTACCTACCAGGAACATAACCTCAATCAATTTAAACAGTTCGCTAATCTTTTTATTAATGTGCTCTGTTATATTTAAAGTTAGTTTTGGGTAATTAGTGAGTATGTGTATTGTGAGTATATATAATAGTGAGTATAAACAATTTTTACCTCCTTTTTTAAAAAGTTAAGAAATGGTGTAAACCTTGTGAAAAGTATGCCAAAAAGACTTAAAATGCTCATCAACAACAAGGTAATGCATACTAAATATTAGATAATCATTTCATTGTTCGTTAATCTGTCTATAGTTATGTAATCAATAAAGAATTTGCTTTTAAAATAGTCATAGTCTAATAATTTGGTCAGCACTGTACGACACGGAATCAGATGATGATTATTTTAACTTTTTTTCCCTGTCATCCCCAGAGAAGTAGAGCTCAAGTGTCCAAACTCACAACAACCGGATAATCCACACACGGGTAACCGGCACTTCGGCATATAAATACGAGGAGACAGGCCCAAATCGAAATGAGTCTTTTAACCTTTTCCATCGCGGCTGAAAAAGATTGAGCTCAGTAGTCAAATTCAATTCTCCGGATAGTTGATTTTCCTCCCAGAAAAACCACAAACCCGATGGAGCGCATCCACCGCACATAACTAAAATAAAAACCCGCGAAACAAAAGGACAGGAAGAACTGTTTTTCTGGAAAGTACAACTCCGAGATTCCCTCGCAGAGGGCACCCGCTCCACCGTGACGGCCATGGGAAAACACCTGTTGCGTCCTCGCCCCCTCCTGCTAACCGTAACCGAGTGTCCTCCAACGGTCAACTTACCTCTGGGAGACGTGTAAGCGCAGACCAAGGGATTCTACAGGAGGAACCAGATTTTTTTTCGCCATGGTCGGGTGACATCTTGGAATACAGATCATCTTCCTCTCTAATCGCAGCTCATAACGGTCCTAAGCCGACTGGGTCATAAACCGCTTTTCGATACATTGCGTAATTGTTGGTCATGTTAAGAGGCTGTTGCCGGGAGAGAGAGGGGGGGGGAATCGGGAATTATCCATGATGACACATTGTTTATGAATGGAATTGTCTTCGACATGGGTAATTACAGACTCTTTATCCTGTGTCTTTCTTAAAAGGAAAACTGAAGCAATTGTTTAAGTATTGTGACTGTTGCCATATGCTCCGTAGGAGAAGCTGCAATAAAGAAAGAAAGTATCATTGAAGTTTTTCCGACAATTATTGATACTGATATTTACAGATAATCAGACGGCAGATGATGACTGGCCCGCCTTGCCGGCCCATCACTCGGAGCAAGGGGGGCGATGCGCTCTTCCGCCTTTGCACCCTCATGCCTTTTTTTTATTTAAAAAAATAGGTTTTTTTTTAATTTAATTTTTTTGGTGCAACTTTCCTTTTTTTGCGCACCCTTTGGAAACCAAGGTTGGCGGCACCGTCTTGCGGAACCCAGTCCGCACCTGCCAGAGGGATCCTTTCTCTAAATAAATAATTACACTTACCCCATTTTTTTGAACACATCGTAGTATTAGCAGTTTTAAGTATTATGAACAAATGGCGTATTTTCAAACAAGAATGTGTTTTAAAACTTGAACGAATTATGTCGAACTTCAATGAGAAAATGCAGTGGTTTATAATGGGGTTGTTTCCTTCAATCAAAAGTAGTACTTTTTGTCACTGAAATTGATAGAATAAGCAAAAAGAAAAAAAAAATAACATGGACTCAGAAAATACTTTTATTTTCCCAACAGTTATTTTTTAATCAATTTTTTAAAATGTCCGATTCTTAAAACAAGGCGTGGTCTTGATGACGTCACAAATGATGCACTATGGCGCTTCTTTTTACCGCATTTCCACGTTATGATAATCAAGAAGCGAATTACAATTGCGCTCTACGCTTGCTATCAGCCATATCGTTGCCAATACATGTGAGTAAAGATGCGAATCAAATATTTTGGACCGTGAATGGCAACACTGAATGACATTTCCTCATTTGTGATGTCATCGGCAGAAGTGTTAAACGATAAAAGAACTCCAATTTAAGTAATTTTTTAAAAATATTAAACTTAAAGGAATTCTTTAAAAAATGGTCAGGTTCTATGTTTTTAAACATGCTCTTTCAGAAAAAATACTTTTGAAATTTTTGAAACGACCCATTATGGCATATAATTAATATTGTATAATAACTGTTGTAAAAAATTTGAGTAGTAAACAATTGATATATGATACATATTAAATACCTTTCAAAATGTTTTAACTTAGTACGAACATCTTTACACAATTTCAAAAAATGCATTTAATTTGCTGCAAAAAAAAATTGAAAATACGCACCATTTCATGATTGTGTCTAAACGAAAAAGTACGATAAATTCGAAAATAACTGTCCATAATAATGTTGTACGATGATATAATGCGCATAATAGCCTTCTAGACAAACTTCAAACTTTTGGAAGTTTTATATAAGTTTTCGCTGTTGTGAATAGACGAGAAAATAACATCAAAAATACCGCTCATATCCAACTATTTTATAGATTACCAAAAAATGGGTCGCGCTGTCTGGAACACCTATTCTATTTTATGGATCTTACGAACAGACGATGTAAAGTTCTTGATTCTTTCCAAAACTTTGCGTTCTTAGAACAGATGAATAGCCTTTCTCTGAATGTATCAATATGAAAAATTTGACATTTGTGGTGAAAGTTTCCAACAATAAGATTCCCAAAGAAGTTTATCTGTTATGAATTTTAAACTGAGTTCGATTTTAAATTTTACTCTTCTGCAGTTTCCATAGAGATGTAACTATTATAGTGGCCATTGCGTTGCCAACTAATGTTTTTCTTTTATACTCACTGTAATAAGCCTTTTAAGCGGATCAATTTTAGTTTGTGTTGCACAATTCAGTATTTTCGCTCGATTCTCCAAACGTAGGTTAGTTTGTTTTTAAATTCAAAACTAAAAAATGTGCGCATATTTTACTAGTTTTTTTTTTTTTTTTTTTTTTTTTTGCCGAACCATGTTTAGCTATTAAAGTATAATTCTGTAACATAACTTTTATGCAATAAACATTTTGGCTGAAATACTGTTTTCTTTATTACGGAAAGAAACAGTTTCTTGATATACTGCTCCAGTACTTTGATTTTTCACTTTGTTTTACAGAATATATATTTTATAACGAGCTACGATCTTTTGTTTTTCATTTGGCAATTTATCTTATAAGTTGGTCTCAAATTGTAATCGGCTTTCTTCCCGTGCTTGGTTTTTGTAGAAGTCTAGTAAACTTTTTTTCTTCATTTGTTCTAAACTTTGCAAATCGGGCAAAACCACATATTTTGTTGAAGAAAATTAAATAAAAATGATGTACATCGGAAAATCAGTAAACTGAACGTTACCTTGTTGTTTCGAAAAAAAATAGATGTTCACTTGTTTTGTTCTTATATAAATGTCTTTTAAGTATTTTCTCCAAAGCACGTGTTGATATATGGTGCATTTTAAAATTGAATAAAAAATTACATGAAAGGTATTCAAGGACATTAAGTAAAAGTCATGTTTCATGTATTTTCGATCAACGTGTATTTTCTTCAAAAATGCTAAAAAAAAAATCCAACCTGTTTGAAGTTTGCAGCCTAGAATATCGTCCAAATCGATATGATTTAGTCAAAGCTATACAGTTGAAAAACAAAGTAACAATTTTTTCCACCTAGATTCTTTCAGCAGCCATCATTTTCAATATTCATTAACTTCCTTCATAAACTTCGGATCTATCAACAGGCATGAGTTCAACACCTGCCGTGCTGCCAGGCTCAGTGGGATTCACGGTTACAGTTAATAGCCAATCTTCCTTCCTTGCCCGTTTCTTTCACCAGATCGTAACTTTTACTTTAATCCCAGCCTCAAGCTAGGAATTAATAATGTTGAAGTCGTTTTTTCTCGACCGGAAGGCTAGCTGTTGCATCCCTGGCGTGTGACCTCTAGAAGGTTGTTTAAAGTAGTGTGTCATCGTTTCATTAAATCGGGATTAGGAGTTTTTATTCCCCCTCCGGTCTTGGGGCATAAGTATGTTTTATTGGGAATCTAACTACTTCATGTGACCAAGTGCCCTAAATGGAAAAGCTTGGCCGCACGCTTTTCATGTTGAGTTTTGCATCTCATTTCGACCTACACCATCGTGAGATTAATAGAAATGCGTCAGACGCTTCCTTTATTATAAATAGAGCAGGGCTTAATTAGCACTACAACTCAGCTTCTGCACATCCGTTTAGGTAAATTTTTACATATTAGGGGTTAAGAAAATCATTTGTAATCTACCTGACGCCACAGAATGAAAGGGAAGGTTTTAGGACAAAACCACAAAGTGCTATAAAATGTGAATTGTAATTATAAAGTGAAGAGGGTTCTAACTCATAAGTTATTTAATGCTTTTGAATTCATTTTATCTACTCATTTTAAGTTCCAGACGTATTTAAATTTATTTATCAACTGTCAATTATTGTTAGTTTAAACCTTTTTCATAACATATTATATATTATACTAGTGGTACCCGCACGGCTTTGCCCGTAGTATAAAATTTAAAAGGTCATCTGGTTTTCCTGAATTTATTCACCCACGTAGTGATAATTTGCTCGGTAAAATTTTCTTAAAATTGGAATAAGAAAAGAACAAACTCGAATTTTTGAAAAATCGCTTCGAGGTGCACACCCCCATGCTATAAACTAATTCTGTGCCAAATTTCATGAAAATCGGCCGAACGGTCGAGGCGCTATGCGTGTCACAAAGATCCTGATAGATAGACTTATAGCTTTATTATTAACTAGTGGTACCCGCACGGCTTTGCCCGTAATAGAAAAATTAAAAGGTCTTTTGATTCGCCTGTATATTTACAAATAATGTATGGTGAACTTTCTCGCCAATTGGCTTGTACCCGTGTTATGGTTCCACGTTATGATAATTTCGTATCTCGCCAATCGGCTTGTGACCATGTTACGGTTCTACGTTATGATAATCGGCTTGTGACCATGTTACGGTTCCACGTTATGATAATTTCGTAATTTACTCGTTCATCTTATAATTTTTATCTTAAAATTGGAATAGAAAAAGAACCACATCGAATTTGTTAAAAAATCGCTTCGAAGTGCACACCCCCATGCTACAAATTAACTTTGTGTCAAATTTCATAAAAATCGACCGAACGGTCTTGGCGCTATGCGCGTCACAGAGATCCAGACATTCTCCGGACATCCAGACAGAGAGACCTACAGCTTTATTATTAGTAAAGATAAAGATTTTGCTCATTTCGGAACCCTTGACGCAATCAGTAAACCTTGAGGGACAGACACATAATAGTGACTGACCTGAGCATAATATGTTCAGGTATTTTATTACCGCATATTATGAGGTAGTACAATGAAAAAAAAAAATCTTTCTTGAAAATATGAAGATCGTTAATACGAATTTAAAAACTTAACCTTTTTTTGAAAGATTTACATCCCTCTATAATTCTCAGCACTCTCAAGTGTATAAAATTCTGTAGTTGCATAGATTAATTAAGAAACAGAAAAGGTAAGTTTTTTTTAATTTGCATGAACGATTTTCATATTTTCTTTTTTTTTTTTTTCTTTCACTTTACTACCGCATATTTTCAGGTCACCATTAATTCACACGTCGCCCTTCTCTTGGTAGTGTATTTTCCATCAACTCACTTTTTACCATCAACTTTCCGTACTTGATTTATTTATTTTTCTTTTTTAATTAAAGCTCTGCGAAATTTACCAAATACTTATCCTCGTAAAGATAAAATTATCTCGTAATTTTTACGATATGTCTTCGCCTTGCATAAATTAACTAAGAATTATATCGCTTTCCTTACAGTATGACTTCCCATTGCCTGAATTAAGAATTATAGCCTTTGCTTACAGTGTCTTTAATTAACGAAATTAGTGAAATAAATTACTTGTAATCGTCTTTAAATTCCATCAAAGCGAAATATATTAAAAACAAGAAATAAATGCATTTCCGATTATGTTTTTGTTGTTCCAAATACAGTCCTGCAAGCTTTCAGAAAATAAGTTTCATTTCGAATTGTAGGTTATTTTTATTGAACTTATTGAAATCAAAGTATGTCATTCAAAAATTCAATGTGTACAGCATTGATAAATAATAAGGAATTATATAACGGCCCCAGACAAGGATCTACTCAACCTCGTGTGGCAATCGGGCTGTGTGACAGAAGCAACCTTACATTTACTTACTTATTTTTCAGCACACTAATGGTATTATTTCTTACTTTTCTTTTTTTTCTTAATTACGTAAATTGTGGTTTTTTTTTTTTTTTTTTTTTTTTTTTTTTTTTTTTTTTTTTTTTTTTTTTTTTTGACTTTAACAAATTACTAATCGAAACATATTGTATATAAATATTCAACAAACTATAATCGGTTAATCAACTGACAAAATAAATTATTTGAATTTATTGTTGTTTTTATTTATTTCTACTTTTTTTTTCTCCCCTTTTATTAACTTATTTTATTTTTGGCTTCTTTTCCTCATATTACGTATTGAAACCAAATTCTGTGCCTCTAGTTTTAGTGTTTCCCATAACTTTTTTATTCTTCTTTAAATAGTCATTGAGAGTAAGTTTGACATTTTTCTAATGAGTTTTCATATTTTGCAATGATTAATTCACGACGCCAGGAACTTTTAAACTTCCTTAACACGAATAAAATTAATCAACGAATCAATAAATCAATTTTTTCAATACCTTTAATTACCTTAACTACGCTTTCCTTGTTTAATTAATCGTGCAATTAATGAACCCGATATTGAATTCTCATAATTTAAATTTTAATGTGTGGTAAGAAAGTAGAGCGTTGTTGTACTAGCGCCATCTGTTGTTCTCATTCTATATTACAAACATGCGTTCACCCGTCAGGTAATTGACTTTTTTTTCCCCTTATCGTTTTTTTTCTTCTTTTAAAGTTTCTCCTTTACAAAAGCATACAGTTTGCGTCAGATTGATATCAATCATGTTTTGAAAAGTATTTTTGCTATCTTCCCCCTTTTTTTTCAAAGGCTGAACAAAGCAATTAGAATAAAGCAAGAAGCTTCGGAACAGATTGAACAGAGTACTTGAAAAAACAATGATTGCGATTAAACTGATCAGAAGCATGACCGTTTCTGGGGAAATCAGAAACCCGAGGTCTTGCTTTTTTTTTTTCACTTCCTTACGTAATTTTAAAATGTACATAAAACATATTAAAGTTCACAGGACTCCGACTGAATTCAATGCTCTTAAATATTCTCGCCTGCGTGGAGGACATTCGCAGAAAACCCTCGCAAGGGAGGACCTAATCACCAAGAGAGAACCTTCATTTACCAGAGCATAAACAGAACATTGAATTCATTTTGGTAAAGATAGAATGTAGAAACACAGTTTTTTTCCCCCTTCTTTAGAGATGACAGGACTTACTAGCAACGAGTACAGGTTACTTTCTTTGCAATGATACTGCGCAGGCAGAGAAGCGGCTTGTACAGAATTATTTTTATAGAGAATTCGCCTACAAGGAGCTAAGCGATTTATTTTTAATAAAACTTGTTGGGGTTCTCTCGGCAGAAGAATAGATCACTCGTGAAACGCAGTGTTTCTTGAATGATGGGCGGTAAGAATAAAAGCGAGGAGTAGCAGGGAGAAAAATCAAATTAGATTGAGGTACGACTAGTTCATCTGTTATACCCTTCTATATGATTTTACTCGGTGTTATTGTTTGTGTTAAGAGTACTAGTCTGCCGTTTTATGGATTTCGTAAACTTATGTGACTGATTATGTTGCTTAATAACTTGTTCAATTAAAAGCATATGTTTATTTATCATTCCATTCACAAGTCTGTCAAATACTAACTGTTTAAGTACATTTAATTTTTTAATATTGTGTTTTAGTTGAGTTTTTTATGATAAGTAGTCATGTTACACGAAAAACTCTCACCTCCGTTACCTAATCACAAAATGCCATTCCTCATTAACACGTGGTACTAATGACATCAAATTTTATTTCCCATGATACAAGGGAGCCCCCTTGTTTATTTTCAGCCCTAGTTAAAGTTGTGAGATTTTTGTCGAAAAACATGAAGATAGATTTTGCTTTAAAAACTTAGTGTGGTTATTCTGACATCTCACCTCCGTAAACTTGAATTTCAGGGACGTAAATTAATGTAGAAAAAGAAGTGAACATGTTTTCATATGCTTAACGAAGAAAAAAAAAATTCTATGAGAAATGTATCTATTAGACCTATATTAAGGGAAAGATCCTCACCTCCATGAATCTCAACTCCGTGACAGACCTTAACCTTATACATTATTTCTGTAGCCTGTTTTTGGTTTCTACGCCAGATTTTCCTCAATTTTTGATAGATTTCTTTGATTTACACCTTATTTTAAAGCTTATGGTGCTGGCTACTGACGAAAAATAGACCCACGTTCTAAAAATTGTTTTTTTCAGCCGAAAAACCTGTTTTAAAGAACCAGAATGAGGTTTTCGGTTAAACTTATAACTTTAACTTGCACTATGACCGACAGAGCTGAATAGCTTGATCGGCAGAGCGTTCTCCTCGTAACCTGGAGAATGAGTGTTCGGGCCCACGTCCGGACAATCTGCATCAAAAAATTAGAGAAATATCGCGCATTACATGAACACTTAATTAAGTGAATAATAAATATGAGGAATAGAATAAATGAGAAGGAAACGCTCCTTGCTGTTACGAACACTTGATGTGACTTTGTGCGAACTTACTTCTGAATTGTACGTTTTTTTTTTTTTTTCTTTTATAAAGCTTTAGCTCTGGTAAGAAAATTAAAACATAATGTAAACGAAAATATAAGTAACAGGTTTAAGATTTCAGACTACAATAGAACTGTTTTTTATTCAGAAAAAAAATAATAAATCGTATATTGAAATATATATTCGTCTATAATGAGTTTTTGACTCTTTGTACAAATAAAAAAATTACTACCTCAATTTGAAGGATAAAATATATATTTTTTCTTCTTTTTGCAAAAAAAAAAAAAAAAGCTTATCACATTTTTACTACATTCGAAAAGCTACGCTTAAAAAAGAGCATAATGCAACTTATTTTGTATTTTAACCGTGCTGTTAAATGATGAACACGTGCTGCCATCTAAGTTATAACGGTTCAAGCAGCCTGCGGTAACAAATTGTAAAACTTTTCAAAAATAAAAACATTTCTCTTCAATATCTTATTTTATATATTATTCCCCTCTCATTTTAAAACTTCTCGGGCTGGCTAATGACGAAAAATAGACTTACGGTCGAAAAATAAAGTTTTCGAAAACGCCCCTTGCTGTTTGGAAACCTTGATGCAGCCTGTAGTTCTTATGCATTTTTTTTAAGCAAAGTTCTAATGCAGTTTTCCAATTTTTTACGTCGCTTTCGGCAAAAAAAATAGCCTGTGTGTGTGTGGGTTCATATTGTAATAAAGCTTAAAAGCACTGAGCTTAGTTGTTCGGTTAAATTGATAAGTTTTTTTCGGTGGAGCGTTCGGCTATAAACTATCTGAACTTCGGGCAAGCTTGGGCTGTCCGACATAATATCAAATTTATATTAGTATTACGCATTAAATGTACTCATAACATACACACGTAATAAAATAAATGCAGTGGGAATGCTACTTGGTGTTTCGACTCCTTAATGCAGGCTACAGTTATCATTCGGATAAGTTGACTGTTAATCGAAGGTTGTTCTTCCTTTTTTTTAAGCTTTGACTACATCCAGACCATTCAGCATAATGTAAGCATAAAGTATTAGATTTATCTAAAGGAAATCCTTTTTGTGCAGAAAAACATTTTCATTGCATGCTGAAATGTAGATGTTTCTAACAGCAGTGTTCAACCTTTTGTACAAATGAAAAAATACTACGCCAAATTAAAACTACGAGCTTCACCCAGTAAACCTTTAATTTTTTATTCGCGCGAATACGATAGAAAGCATTAAAATTATTATCAACTTCATTAACAAGAAATCATTTTCTACTCCTCTTCTTTCTGCTGAAAAAAAAAATACATTTTGCCTATATTCGAAAAGTTACACTTAAAAAACGGACTCAGTTCAAGTGGTTTTGGTTTTGAATTTTAAGTGTTCGATTAAAAGAGAAACATGTGCTGGCATTTAAGCTGTAACGGTTAAAGCAACCTTCTATGTGAAATAGTTTAGAACTAATATGTGAAATATTCAAAGATAAAAACACTTATTTTCAATCTAATTTATTACTTCTCTAGAATGTTTATTTCAATCGCTACGTGAGATCTTCGTCATTCTTTAATCAAATTCCATGCTTTACGAATAATTTTAAATCGTATCATGCTGGTTAATGACAAAATATAGAAGCATGATCTTATTATTATTTTTTTTTTTTTTTTTTTTTTTTTTTTTTTTTGTCAAAAAGCCTTTTTGCTGTTTTTTACTACGCATTCCTTCAATGAATAGCTTTCGAAAAGGAAGGCGCAATTGCTAGGTTTGTTGGGGTGTCGGGCTGTTAATCAGAATGGCGCCAATTCTAGTCCGCGCCAATAAATATCTCTTTAATGTTTCTTTTTTTGCTGTCAGATGCTCACATGGGCAGAACTGTATTTGCCACAACCTGTTTTTTCACATGCACAATTATTGCTTTTTCACGAGTCACTACTCAGCCACTTTTAATGATATTTATGTTTGCATTGAAAATATGTACGACCACAAGGTGAGCGATGATCAAAGTATCACAACGTTGTATTTAACGAGGTTTTGTTACTGATGTCTTTTAATTATATGCCTTCTCTTCTGCGCTTACATTTTTAGGTTCTTCTTCATAATGTTCTTCCTTTGAAATTTTTAAAGAGCGAAATGCCTTATGAAACGATTCAAAGCACAGTGCGGAGTTCCGCACGGGTCGACTAGTCAATGTCATTATTTCTGAGGTGAAAATAAATGATGGAGGGGAAATACATCAATAATAGGCATCCTACCAAAATTATAAATTGCCGGTATATCCTCAAATTTACTAAATACTATTTTTAACATACATTTGAAACTACTAATTAAGCCGTACTTTAATTAAGAGGGCGTAATATTATATTCCCACTAATCATTAAAATAGCTGATTGTTTGCAGAATTAACAAAATTACTATTTTGATTTTAAATTGACCTCGATTTTTAAATATTAAAAGTTTTTTTTTCGTAACCTAGGCATTTTTTTACTTTTTTTATTTGTTAGTGAAATAATTGGAACTTAGCTGGGCCATTGTTTATTGATACTTCTAGTAGATACCACTTTCATGTAAGAACAAAAAAAAAGAAAACAAAAGGTTTCGAAATTGAAAAATATATGTGTTCAAAAGTTACGTTTTCTGGAGAATGACCCTTATATGTGTGCATAGAGTGCGGTTTTTCAAATTGTTCGAGGGTTTTTGCGTATCATGGCATAAGTTTTGCATTTATTTTTGAATAGCAATGAAAAATATTAAGACTTGGTTTTTCAACTTCGACAATCAGTCATTCTCCTGGAAGGGCGATAAGTTCCAATCTCATCTTCTGTATAGTCCCTAAAAACTTTAAACTCGAATATCTCCTTGAGTTTTGGTCGCACAAATGTCAAGTTTTTTGTGTCAGCAATAGTTAAATTTTGTATTTTTTTGACTCATTTTTATTTTTACTTTCAATATCTTAATTCAACACCTAATTTTGAACATTTTTGCAACTGGAAGTATACATCTAGGACTAACAGTTGCGAAAATAAAGGTCTTGCAGGTTAAAACGGAACACCCTGTACATATTTATAATATTTGTGTGTGTTTGTGTAATTTTATTTTGATATCACCATGACACTATGATAATTAAACAGTACTACTGCTAACCGTTATTTATCATGGTGTCATTTTCCCCATGCTGTTAGTAAAACTGAATGATAATAATTAGCCACTACAATCTCAATATTCAATCACGAAAAACGCTGTATCTTAGATTGAAAAGTTTACTACTGGAAATATAAAATTATGTTTCAGTTGTACGGGTATGATAATAACTTATTTTCTTCTTGATTATTTATTTATTAATTTATTTTTGTATTATATACCTTACACATAACTGTTGATCTACAAATTGAGCAGATAATGCCTAACTTTTGATAAGCCTTGGTTTCATTTCTAGCTCTTTTAACCGTTAACCGCAGTTTCGATTCCCCTTCCTCTGTCTAGTCTCTCTCAATCAGACTAGATTTTTTCATATTAAAAAATATTTTTGGCAGTAACTCAAAAATAATATCGTTCCTAGAAATAGTAAAAACTAATTGATTTTTTTACGTTCACTTTTTTATTTCGTTACTTAACTTTCTCATTCATTATCTCCTGCTGTGCATCGTCATGGAAACAATCAATTGTCCAACCATAATTCATTCGACATATTTTTCATATCTGCAGCACTTATACCTTCATTCCTATCAAGCTTGTAACTGCGATTGTAACAAGTACAACCTGACCTTTGGCGGCATTCCCGTACTCACGGAAATGGGGCGGTGGGGGTTTTAAACCTAATAATGTTACGGTATTCGTGATATATCAAATAGTCCCCTACCCTCATAAATTCCCGAAGGGCCTTTTTTCATCATTCTATAGTGATGATGGAATGAAAAAGAATTTTTTTTCCGATAGTCCCCACCCTTGTTTGGTGCTTGTGGGGGGATTGTAATTATTACTGAAGCCCATTCTAGGAGAGATGATATTGGCAATGTGTGTGTATTACGTTCGCTTTTCATTGTGAGATTTTATTGCTTTAATACACAGTAGCGATTATTGAAACACAATACAGTTATTTAGAGACATTTCCCTTTATTTAGGATGCTTTATGTTCTTATTTATTTTTATATTGTTTTATATCTTCACTTATTATTATTGTAAATCGTAATAATAAATGTAGAAATAAATATATTTGAAAATGGAAAAAGAGTTGTAAAGCTGAAAATAAATAATATTGTTGTTGTTGCTGTTATTTAAAATTTTTAATTCGTTTGGATTGCGATTTGAAATATTATTAGAAAACGGAAATTTTGATTAAATTATTTTTTCTAGCTGAACTCTTTACCTTGTTAACACAAGGTTATTGTAATAGCTAGTCACTAGTGTTAAGCTATTTCACTTTAAATATCATTAAGAGGCAATTTACATTAAATTTGGTTGAATAAATTAGCTAATTCAATGTTTCGAGAAATGAAATGAAATTGATAGCTTCATTCATTCCTAGAAAATTGATGCATATTTTTAATATGTTATGGACATTGTCTTTCTCGGTAGCAATCGCAGAATTTTAAAAAGTTGTTTACCACAATAAGGTATCAATATTTTTAAGCAATTCGCAACTCCAGAGCTCGAATACGCTACCTTGTGGCGATTAACAATACTAAAGAAAAAGATTCCATTCCACGTGTTTTCTTTGGGGTAAATTACAGGCTTCCGGCAGTTTATGGTGTAATGTAATTTCAGAAGAATAGAAAAGAAAGCTTCCCATAAACACGATGAAAAATTACTGTCATTCACTAAGCGTCAAAGCAAGTTATAATTTACGGCATTTATTTGTTTTACCGTTTCCGTCCGCCATTAGACAGCGGCTGCAGCGCCCCCTATAGTTTATTGGAGTTGCGAATTGAAAATCCATTTTAATTGTAACGATCGTCTGTCTCATTAAAGTTCTTTTATTTGAAACATATATTCAGATCGTTGCTTTAATAGTTAAACTGGAACTACAAAAATAGTTTAAATACTTCCTTTGCCTCAAATGAGTCACTTCATTTAGGTCGAAAGTTTTCTCCCAAATTAGTTGCTGCGTGTTCATTTGGTTAGGGTCAATGACTAGTTATGGGCTGGTTAGAGTTTTTATTTGGATAGTTGTTGAACTTTGATGTTATAGTTCCAGTTCATGGCAAAAACTGATTCTCAGTGCGTTAAAGCTAAAAAGTTGCACTTTTATGGCTGTGAAATTTTCACTAATTTTCAACTAAGATTTTTATATTTTATGAATGTAAACTGGAATACACTGGTTTGACCAGTTATGATCACACTCGCTCTTGTTATGGGAATACTAAAAACCAGTAATGGTCATGCTAGCTGAATTCAATTATTTTCAGAAAGTACACGAAAAAGTATCCAACAATAGTAAAATTTAGTTTAATTGACACGAAATTTTTCTTACAATATAATCAAATTTTGAATTAACTTACCATTTCGAGCAATAGTAAAATTAAACTGTGGATAACTGATTTTCGGAAGATTTATCTAACGACAAAAATAAATAATTAAAATAAGATGGAACTATTCTATTGCTGCATTTTTTTATTTGTCGTTTGTCAAATGTAGAATATGTTTTATCAGCGATTCTAAATAATTTTCAGTGAAAATGCCAATTCAGTTAAAAAATTAGTTATGGTCGTATGTATATAACTAAAAAACTTACTTTTAATTGACTAGTTGTGGACACATTAGCTTGAAAGGATCTTAAATATCTTAATTAATGGCAAAAATATTGGTATATGACAGAAAAAAAACTAAAGGATTAGTATGAGGCAATAAATGTGTGATCGACCTGATTCAAAAAAAAAAAAAAAAGAAAGAAAGAAACAGCAATCTTATTTATCAGTGCATAAGTAAAACATTGAACGAAAATTCCTATAAAAACAAAATCTAGGAAGACTATTGTTTTTTTTTTAATAATCTGGTAACATAAGCAGTGAGTACATGAACTTTCCTTGCATTGATACTGTGCTGGCAGAGAAGCAGCTTGTACAGAAATCAGTTTAGTGGAGAATTTGCTTACTAGGAGCTTAACGACAAATTATTTGATAAAACTTGAACTTTAGAAAAAGACCCTTCAAAAACTTAAAAGCATATTAAATTTATTATTGATAGACATTATAAATCCCACTGTAGGTTGAAACTTTGGTTCGGAAAAAATGTGGTGGGGATGTTCTTGAAAGATACTAGTTTGGGGATCCCCTGTTCCTGGAATATGGGTTATAAACTTGATACTGACAATAGAAATACCTGACTTGACCATCACTTGTTGGAAGCCCTTAAGTTATTTATCATTAGATAAAATTATGAGTTTCAGTAAACATTGAAACTCAATTTTGTCATTTTGTTTAAACATTTTTCAGAGATTTCAGCGCGCTATTCTATCGGTCAACAGCACCTACTTACCTTCCTCCATTTATCAGTATCAATTTAGCACAAAATATACAGGGTTTGTACATCCTTTAGCCACCCTCTTGTTATGAGGACTTTACCATCTGTAATCACGTGAAAGTATCTTCTAGCTAAGGGATATGGAATTCATTGGAAATCAAACTTATCTTTCTGTTGTACTAGTAGTACAGCCTTTGTAAAGTGGGATATGACTTAAGTTTGTGTGAATCCTGGATTTTTTAAACTAAGTTGGTGCTGGTTTAAGGAGGGAAAGTTGGTGGGGATTCTCGGTGAATAAATATTGTTAACTGATATCACGAAGTCTCTAAAAATATTCTAACAAAATCATAAAATCCTCTTATCAGTAATCAGTGCAAAACTTATTGGTATGTAGAAACTAATTTAGGATACAGGGAGGGGTATTTTATGAATTTAATTTAGTTACTTTTGTACTCGCTAGCCGAAGTTGCCATAAATTATACGTTGAAAAATTGTAAAAGTAATTTTTAGGTTAGAGCTGGATAAAATATCGTTGTAGTTAACGCTGGAAAACGATTTCGAAAAGAAATAAAAAGGATGATTTAAACTTGCTGCGAAACTAGTCAAAGAATTTGATTGCTAAAACACTTGAATTCTTCAACTCTTAAAAAGAAACTGAAATGTGTAATCACTTATACTAGACTTCAAGTTTCGTCTTAAAAGTGCGTCTATATCCGGCAGATGGAAAAACCAATCCAGGCCATCCTTTCGAAATCGAATGAAAATCGAATCATGGCTTCATAAATTACGCCTCGCGAGATAGAAGCAAAAAGAAATCTACAACTAAGAGGAGCTCCCTCCTATGATTCGGGAATAAAACAACTTCAGCAAGGTCCAGAGTATAGAAAGAAGGAAAACTTTGACTTAATGAATCTCGAGCCATCGTAAAAGCAAAAATTCTCTCGCTTTTTATCTCTTTTCTTTACTTTCCATTATGGCGGCCACCTGCCCAATTGCTGGTTCTGGCCATGCGTGAGTGGCATACATTCCCCTTCTCATATAAGCCCCCACCATCGTCTCTTGCCATGTAACATCCAGAACTTGGACGTGATACCAATGCGGAATGGATCTTTTTGCAGAAGCGGGGGTAGCCATTGAATGGGTTTCAAATTAGGTGGAAGAGTCTCGCTGGATTTTAGTGTTTTGTTTGCATTGTTCTTTCCCAAGAAACTGCAGTTAAAGACGAAGCATTTTCGCACATAACGGCTTGAACTCTCACAGGCTAATTGCTGCCGATGTGAGGATGTCGATGTTTTTTATCTCTGGAGCGATGTCATGTTACATTCGTTTAGCACTCAAACCAAATGAGGCAACAGTTCGAATGCGAAAGTAAGTATCGATTCAGCGATTCACAAACCTTTGATATTTCTGACGTAAAGTTCAGCATCTATGAAAATTAAATAATGGGACGTCGTGTTGATGTATAATTCACACAAAGAATCCAGTCGCGTCAGAATACGAGTGTAAAGTTTTTTCGATATTGTAAATAAGTAACCAGCACTTGTAAATAATCAATATCGTCCACGGAGCAACAACAGTGGCACAGCTCAAAAATTTGAAAAGGTGCGCGAGTTATTCATTTAAAATGAGAATTTAATGCTGTTTCTTGTCACATTATGGTGCCAAGTTAGTTTACCTTACTAATGCATGATGGCGTATGAACGGTATAATCAGTAGATGAAAATCATAAGTTTACAGTTTAAAAGAAATTTTCCAAAGTTTATCAAGACACTTTTAGTTTTGATAACAAAAGCCAAGCAGTAAGCTTAATACAATAAGCTCTTTGATTCTCAAATACTACAATGTATGCTGTCGGTTTAAAATAGTACTATGAAAATACTTAATTTCCTCCGAATTTTGTTTGGGATGAGCCACCATTGACTCTGGTGAGCGATGTGTCATGAAACAGCATTTTTCTTTTTTTTTTTGTTACTGATATCTTTTACATCTATGAAGTGATAGAACAAATGAGAAAACAAAGTAATACAAAGAGCTACAGACGGGTACAAAGAAAGAAATGCCCTTTGGAGATTTTAAAAAATGAAAGTTTACCATGGACCTCCAAGGACTAAAGGACTAGTTGCACTGCATGTTTTAATTGAAAACGAGTTCCATTTTCAAACATGAGATTAAAAACTTTAACAAATTTAATTGCAAACTGAAGCAAAATTATCACGAAAAAATTTGAGAAATTATTTAAACTGTTTGACAAACATAGGCGATAAATTAGTTTTAGAATCATTGTTGGGTGGATGGGGGATGACTTGGGGTGTTTTACTTTGGTAGATGTTTTATTATTTTGTAGTGAAAGAAACTGATACCTATGTGAACACATTTATAGTTGATGCAAACCGAACCTGGTAGTATTGCGAAGGCTACGCAGATCCTAATCAAAGCATTACAACGCTGTTAAGAAAGGTGTGCTTCAGCTATAAATAGAAAGACAAGAATTTTGCCGATAGATGCAAATAGAACAAAGTTTAGGTTTTAAACGCAAGAAAGTAAATATATTTTGAAATAAAAAGCTTTTGCACGAATAAAGGTTCTGAAATGTTCGACTGTCATCTCGACATCTGTCCTACATCCTGCCGCCAAATCAAGCAATAGGGAGGAACATCAAAGAATTTCTGTACAACCGTCCAGTCGGACGGCAAATTTATTCAAATGCTACTCCCTCATGTCGGTTATTTAGTTACACTGTTAGTTTTCGTTTCATCTGAATGACGTCAGCTGTTGCTGAAAACGAAATCAGAAGGTCAACAAAGTAGTATTACAGCCTTGCACTCTTCCTATAAGATCCCAGCGCTTCCGCAGCTCATCAAAGACTGGCGGGGACATCGTTAATTAGCTTTCCCTAACTCTCTTTTAACCTCGGGGCTGCTCCAAGGGAGGGGACGCTTCCTGTTGATTCGAGATTCGAATGAAATTTTCGAAAAGGGTTCGCGAGAGTTTCGAGTCGGAAAGTTTATTAGAAATCTAATGATTAGGTTTGTGCTGCCGAAGAAGCTGAATCAATTTTTAATCATATGGCGGACTCTTAAAGACGAGATTCAATTTCTCGTATTATAATAATTTTTCCACCGTGCAGTTGGCAAATCCAAATGCTATTGATTTGTGCCCATTAGAGTTTAGAGGGATGCGTATTCCTGGATCGTAGCCTGCAGTGAGTGCAGTTATTCTAATTATCGAACTGAAATTTCCAAGAGGCGTTCTGGTGACTTAAGTCTTGTGATTTATAATGTTTGAAAATATTAGGTATTTTTGTAAAAGTGGTACTTATATAAGAGGAAATAATTTGTCATTGGCATAAAATTTATAGTTTGTATTTAATTGTATTTTTGTCAGATCAATGCTCTTTCTTTTACATGTATTTCACGTGTGGAAAGTTTTAGAAGTATCTTACATTGAAATTATTTTTCGCGACGGAAAAGTTGTTGAGTTGCGTCTCCAGTATTAAACTATACATAATTTATGTTGTATAGAAAAATAAGTTTTTCTTTTCTGCAAAGTGCCAAGATTTTTAAAGTAGTTTATACTTTTTATTGTTATACTATGAAATTGTCATTCTCTTTCTTTTTCTCCCTAGTTTCTAAAATTTAACTGTAGGCTATATTGCTTATTGTAAGTTTTTTTTTTTTAATCCATCACTTAGTACTTGAAAAAGTTTTTAAAAATGTAACGATATTGAAAATACACCTACAGTTATTTTAGCTGAATCTGATTTACTCATGAAAAATATTTATAGATCTAGTGAATGGGATTACTTTTGTAATCTACCAAGAATGTTAACAATGGATGTTGAGTCAGTGTGCAATCCTGAAAGGATTATACTGGCTGGATAATGAGGATAATTAGCCTCACCAAGATCTGAAAAAAGTTGCCAGTATATATACTTGAAAACATAAGACTACAGCTTAGTGGAATTTTTCCCCCATAGACTCTTGTAGCTTGGCCAATTTTGATTCAGAAATTATGCGTAAATAAGAGCAGACATTGACACAAATATCTAGATCAATTGTGACTATCTAGTTTTCCAAATATAAAAATCAAAAGAAAAGAAAATCTGCATTTTTTAAATAGATTTATTTTATTCATATAGTCATATACAGGGTGTTCCGTTTTAACCTGTAAGACCTTTATTTTCGCAACCGTTACTCCTAGATGTATACTTCTAATTGCAAAAATGTTCGAAATCAGATGCAGGGGATATTGAAAGTTTGTTGTGAACATAAAAATGAGTCAAAAACTACAAAATTTAACTTTTTATACGGGTTCCAGTCCACTAACTTATGTTTAGGAAAATAATCTCCGTTGAAAAATAATTCCAACACAAAAACTTTGACATTAGTTCGACCAAATATGTCCCGAAATACCAAACACAGCGTTTTGGGACTTACACCACTTTACTCTTTGTCGATAATACCTTTTGGGGGAAAATATAGGGAGTAACAAAGGTTTTTAATTATATGCGTGCTTAGAGTGTGGTTTTTCAAATTGTTCGAGGTTATATAGTGTGTTTTTGTATCATGGCATAACAGTTGCATTTATTTCGGAATAGCAATTTAATTTTTTTTTTTTTTTACTTTGACAACCTGATATTCCTCTGAAAGGGTGATTAGTTCCAATCCCATCTTCTGTATGGTCCCTTAAAACTTAAAATTCGAATATCTCCTTGAGTTTTGGTCGCACAAAAGTCAAGTTTTTTGTGATAGTAATATTTATCAATGGGGAGAATTTCCCTAAATATTAGTTGGGGCACCTAGAGCCGGTATAAAAAATAAAACTTTTTATTTTGTGACTCATTTTTATGTTTGCTTCAAACTTTCCATATCTTAACTCTGCATCTGATTTTGAACATTTTTGCAATTGGAAGTATGCATCTAGGACAAGCGGTTGCGAAATAAAGGTCTTGCAAGTTAAAACGGAACACCCTGTATATAAAATCTCACAAAAAAAAAAAAACTTCATCAAAGAATTCATTGCACACGCTTTTTTACACCGTCGTCCGCTGCAGAAAAAAAAATGCTGAACTGGTTTTTAATAACCTACCTACGTATGAATGAATACTTATGAAGTGGTGAAAGCCATTTCATGACGGGTGGAAGACGTGTGAAAAAAAGTTTGATGTCCAAAAAAAAAGAGCCCTGAGGAACCCTTTCCTTGACAAATTTTATTCAATCTTCCGATTCCTGGCGGCGGCTTCTGTTAAAAAACAATCAGTGGGGCGTTTGGAACATTCCGTTAATTAGCACCCGCGAAACCTCCCCTCTTACCTTGGGCTATATTGCTGTAGGACAGGAAGCTTCTTGTTGATTCGCTTTTTTGGAAATGAGTGCCTTTCGCTGCAGCGATGTTCATTGCTGCGAATTGGAATTGGTGAGTAGAGGGGAAAGCTACGACTGAGGGGAAAAAAGAAAAAATGCATTGCTTTTTATATTTCTTGAGCAAAAGTCTGATTTTTAATGAAAGTAAAACAGCAGACGCAATACAGGTGTCCCTCGTATAGCACTGTTAATTCTTTCCGTGCAATATCGAAACAGTATTATACGAAACTTTTTTAAAAATAACGTTTGTACTTATTTTTAATACTGATTATGTATGTGGATGAGAAAAATCAGGTTAAGATATATCATGTTATATCGAAACCGTGTTCCGTGTTATACCTTACTTAGAAATAATGTATTAATTAGAAATAATGTAAATCAAGGGATGCGTACCGTGTTATATTGAAATCAAGTTTCATAAAAACAAAGTAAAAACTTATATAAGAATGAAGACTTTCACGGCCGGTGTCAATAATATTGTAAGATTCCGGGCTGTTGTGCTATGGTCTGATTGTTATTCCAAACAGCACTCACTCGCCAGGTCAACCAGGTGAGTAACAACACTCGTGGTCAGAGTGATGTTATTCACCATGATTGGAGTAACAATATTTAGACCACGGAACAACAGCCCGGAATCTTACAACATTAAAGTAAAAACTTATTGCAGTTATCAACCATTAACAGAATGTATTAAACAAAAATGAAATTCCATCTTTTATAAATATAGCATTCGAGTTATATCAAAACCATGAAGAATTATATTCAATTCCCGGACCGTGTAATATCGAAACCGTGTTGTAGAGGTACTGTTATACGAGAGACGCCTGTACTTCACTGTGACTATTGAGGACTATTTTGGTTTATACTACCTATTTTATATATATATATATATATATATATATATATATATATATATATATATATATATATATATATATATATATATATATATTAGGGTGCGTCCTATTTTTGAAGATGGTATTTTTTCATGAGGCACCCTCTCATTTTGTTCCTTCGGATGAAAAAAAATTTATATATCATAAAAATAAAAATTGATTAAAATTTAGAGGTTGCTACCATTGTTGCAAAATTTGAAATCTATTTTTTTTTTTTTTTGCATCTTTTATTATAATATTTATTTATGTTATCTTTTTGTCATTAATTTTAATTAGTAATAAATTAGATTGTTACTGACTTTGAAATTATTTCATATTTTATTAAATCATGTTAGTTAACTGAAGCTACAATCAACTCTCAACCTCTTTACTAACTGTTGGTTAGCATCTCAAAAAAACACAAGTTTTCAGTTAGGAACTCAAAAAGAAAATTAAAAGAGTTCTATTTCAATAATCAAAAACAACATTATTGGAATCCATCATTAGATTATTTGCTTGACCTTGCTCTTGCTGACGATACTTTACGCAAGATTTCACTTCCAGGCGAGAAATTACTTCTAACTGAAAGAAAACTAGGAGGACAAGGCGAAATTGGTAACAAATTAATCTCTTTTAAAATGGCAACAGAACTTGCGTGAAAAGAAGAAATTTTGAAAGAAAGAAAATCATGAAGAATCTGAATCAACTGTAGTGAAAGTATTATTATTATTATTATTTTGCCTCTATTGTAACTGAATGTACTTTGACTGATTCGGAAGAACAAGAATATGCAATAAAGTTTATCTAGATTTGATTTTTTGTTGTTGAAAAGCATTTTCACTTACAAGAAAGAAACTTGCTTTAAAAAATTTTATTTATTTGACATCTACGTGTCATTTCTGAACTCCAAATTGGTCTCTTTCTTAAAGAGATTTAAAAGAACAACTCCTCCAATGAAACGCTGAACATCAGATGTTGTAGAACTAAAACCAAAGGAAAAAAAAATAGAGGATTTCATTACTAACATTCAGATTTTTCACCATTAAGGTCTTTTCATCAAGTTTTTTTGAAGAGTATTATCAAATAGTTCGGATGATGAGTAGCAATCAGAAAAAGGCTTGTATATTTCATATTACTAGAAACAAAGGGGAAAAATTACAATATTGGTGAATGTAAAAGAGTGAAATGGTAAACCAATGATATAAATGGCGTAGTGGAACTTTTGCATGATTTTTGTTTGACATTGTTACACAGCATAGCAACCATGAAGTGCTTTTTTTTTTTTTTTTTTTTTTGTATGCGTAGGAAATAAGTATTTGGGTCATGTTTCTACCTTAACCAACGCAAATTCATGTTGATGTCAAATATTGCAATAGAAAATTGGGAATATTTTTTTACTCTATTTTTTCACAATGAATGTAATTTTAATCGCTGGTAGCAACCTCTAAATTTTGTTCAAATTCTATGAAACTTTTAAGTGAGTGTTTCTTCATCAAAAGGAAGCAATTAAAGGGGTGCCCCATAAGAAATTCAAATTTTTTTCAAAAAGTGTATTATAAGACGCACCCTAATATATATATATATATATATATATATATATATATATATATATATATATATATATATATATATATATAGTGAAGTGATGAAATCTTTTGATGCTACAACCAGGCCAAATTTTGCGATGTCTTATGTTACAATAAATGTTATCATATACAGTACAAATATATTACAAGTAAATAATAGTGTTCACCATCTGGAATTTGCGGAAAAGAGAATTTTAATGGGATTTTTTCTGGATTTATCATTTACATAAAATTGAACAATATTTTATAGAACTTTAGCTATATATTTGGTACCCTATAAACTTGGGTTTCCTGGGTCTGTACCCATGTAAGATCTGAAAGAGAAGATCCGAATCGAGTTAAATTTAGTTATAAATTAAGCAATACTTGAACATTTTTCTTAGTGGGAATTATGAAAGTGGGGAAAATAGATACAATCAGTGATAGCTTCTCTGTTTGTGAGTATGAGCACCCGAAGAAAAATAAAAAAACTTAATTTTTAAAAATTAAGTCTCATGATATTGAAAACGCTTCGAAATTGTCTACCTTTCAGGCTACTCTCCTAGAATCTTTGAAAGTATCATCTCGGAAAACCATTCAAAGAAAATCAGATCATTTTCGATGTATCCGTGTTTCCAACTCCATTCGCATGAACTTATAATTTCTGTTGCAATAAATGCTTCAAATGATTTTTCGATATTATTACTAGTTGCTTTAAGGTAAAGTACATTTCTAGTTGTGAAATACACCGCCAGCTCAGTCATTTCCAACCGAGGACTGCAGTTTCGTGCTTATTAGCACTCATCAGCTCGGCATAGGAAAGTGACTGAGCTGGAGATGGAAAACCTCTTAAGGAAGCCAAGAGTGCGAAACAAACTGGTAGCTAATATAGAATTAGCAGACCAGACGAGTGACCGAAGCAATGGTTCGGTTCAACTCGAAGATTGAACACGAGGCAAGGTATATTCAGTAATTTACTGAATATACATTTCTAGTTGTTCTTTTAAATTACTCTTCCAAAACAAAAAGCTTTATCTGTAGATGTATAGTGAATTTCCACCGAAGCGTTTTCTACAGTACATTTTATTCCATTCTTTTAAGAAAACTGAAGTCTATTAAATTTTTCAACCTTTTTTGAACTGTTTAATTCTTAGCACCTGCAACTTAATACTCTTACAAGAAACAAAAGATGAATTTAAAGAATTCTACGTTCCATGCCATAGTATGTGATCTGTAAAATTTATGATAAACTGCCACTGGAACGTTTTCTGCAATATATTTTACTACATTCTTTAAGAAAACTGTAGTTGATTAAATTTTCCAACCTTTTTGGAACTGCTAAATTATGACGCACCTGTAACTTAATACCGTTACAAGAAACAAAACATGAATTCAAAAAACCTTGTGTTACATGCCATAGTATGTGATCTATTTTTCAAAGGGCTGTCACAACGGAAGCGACCATTACGCTGTCTTTTTCTGTAAACAATGAAAAACAGCAAGTAATGGCTTGGTTGAGAGAAGGGGAAAAAAATAATAAAAATTCTAGAAGATCGCTGCCAACCCACCGTAGCGTATAATCCCTTTTAGAGGAGCGGCAAAAATTTCGTAGCATGCTCCAAATCCTATTAGCCCTTGGTGAATATATCTATACATACTGCACTGTTGAAAAAAGGTTTCACAAATCTTTTTTTTTTTTTTTTTCTGCCAAGTTGAAAGAAAAATTACGTAAAGTTACCGACATAGTATCGAGCTCTTTTGCCTGAGAGGAATATATTGTTTTACATTGTTTTCGTTGGTTAACGAGGAGAAAGTTGTTTTGTGAAAGCCTATTTCTCAAAAAAAAAATCTTTTTTTATACTGCTGAGTAAATTATGTCATTGTTCTTTGGACGATTTTTAACTGGGTTAAGCAGCTTTTTTTTAAACAGGTACTACTAAACCCTTGTTTCAATTTATTTCTTTTGTTTTCATAAGAATGTGCGAGAAGCTCTAGTCTGGGAGATGAAACATTTTTTTTTTTTTTACTAGTAAAATTACTCATGCCGTGGGAAAAAAATCTATTCTTACTCTTATTTTCAAGTGCAACGCCGAGACAGAAGAAATGCAGCCCACGTATGCAATATTCAGGATGTTATTATCCTGTTTAGTTTAAACTTTAACCTATCAAAAACTAAGTAGAGATCATTCTAATGTGGGTATGTTGTTGAAACTAGGTGTACTATGAGGCAGAAGCTAAGGGATGTAAATATATTTTTTGCAGTTTCGAGTAAAACGTGTTTTAAGTTTAGATTCTAGGAAGATTTCCATTGATTTTTTTTTTTCTAAATCATGCTGCATATAGTATCACTCACTAGAGCTACTAGCGCCATATCTTGCCCTAAAACAGAGGAGAGGTTTTCCTACCCCTTGTACAGATTATCTCAACATTTTTAATTTTGGAACTTGTTCCTTTACTTCTCACTGCTTCATATGTTTTATGGATATGAACCAAGTGGAAAACAAACATGCATCTTTTGCATATGAGCTCGCTGGGACTCATTTACTACACTTTTCAATTTTAGGAACATTTATAAATATTAGACGGGCTGTTAAAATTAGTTCTTAGATTATAGTGTGTCCGTACTTCTTTCGTTGGAAATTGAGTCCTGTATGCAATAAGAAAACTCTATTTCAAATAAACTCTGAAAATAATGTATCACATGATGCACCATGTTACATGCAGTTTTTATTTATTTATTTTTCTAACAGTTATTGTATGAAAAAATAGATCTTAGAAGAGTTCTATAATAATAATAAATTTATTTGATTTGGTTTACTTTTCCTTTCTTATTTTTTATTTATTTCTTTATTTTTTAATGAAGGGAAAAATGACAGCGAAGATAGTAATTTAATTTTATATTTGTAAAAACAGCTTTTTGTAGTTCGCTTGTTTCCGTAATGTCTAATGTTGCGAAAGTGCCATAGATAGAGTTACAATGCGGCTAAGATTCCAAAACATCAACATCATTTTGACTCTTTCAAAGTTAGACATTATTGAAGATTACAGAAGAAATTAAGGAATAAAAGTTGGTCAAATAGCATTTTAAATCGTTGCCAGAAATTAAATTAACAGCATTAATGTGCAGCTCGACAATTAGCGTATTATTGCGTAATAAGTTCTTGCACCACATGATTTATCAACAATAAAAACATGAGCATTAAGCTAGAATGAGATACTAATTTAAATCGATCTGTCTCCGTGCAGCAGCATACTAATGTTTTTCTAATACGCTTTTAAAAGTAATTCCTTTGTTAGTAATAGCACATCATTGTATACAGCTTCATCCGAGTTACCCCTTTACTTTCTCCTCGATGATTTATGCTCTGAAATGGGGAGGCACGTTTTCGGCCAAACATTCTTCACGGATTCAATTTCTTATATATTTTTTATTATTATATACATCCACTTCTGTACCGAAACAGCAGGTGCACGACGAGAGGTGGAAATGAAGTGAAGAAGAAAATCCATGAGGTGTGTCTTTCCCCGCCCTTGACCTCTGGCTTCCATATTCCTCAGAGTTCTCACACGGCCCCACCAACATAAAACGAGTATGAAGAAGAAAAAAACCAAACGAAACAAAAGATCCTCAGCAGGTAGCAAACCATTATCTCTCTCAGCAAGGAAGCTACTGGCAGGGTTATTTTTTTTTTATTGCTCTTCGGGGGTTGCGCGCATCCCAGTTCCAACCTCCGCCCATTGTTCGTTTGCGGTTAATTTTTGGCTTGTATCTCAAGTTCGTGGTAATTTTTTATCGCCATCATCCTCACAAAGACTGGAACCAGGTTGGGTTATTTCTGAAAAGCTCGCGTTTTATTATGGGTTTTATTGCTCTATTTTGAGCTGTTCGGAATTTGTCAGCTGTATAGAAATCTGCTTGCCGATCAAATCGACAGATTTGATCTGTTTCGTGTTTTTATTTTTTGCACGGTATTAAATTTCGATTTAACATTTTTATCGGTAGGGTTTTAGATCATTTCTCATGCACAGAAAAGATAAGTTCGGAGCGGGAAGCATTGTCCACGATCACTTACAAAGAGTAAATCTACGCCGAAGTCTGAACTTTTCGGACCTCTGATCTTTGTTCTATGATTCGTATTATTATTATGCTAGAAAGAGCTTGTTTAAGCATTTTTAATAGAATTTTAAAGTATAAATTAAATTATTTACTAAACCAAATATTTTCTTTCATACTTTTAAGGGTTGAGAGGGGGAAAAGGACAGGGGATTGCAGTTGAGTAATTTTTTTTTCCTTCAATTCACTTATTATACTTACTTATTTTTTCCACGGTATTAAATTTTGATTTAACATTTTTATTGGTAGGATTGTTGACATTTCTCATGCACAGAAAAGAAAATTTGGAGCGAAGTTTCAGATTCATTGAACCATTGACTACGATCAATCACAACAAGTACTTAATCTACGCTGAAGTCGGAACTTTTCGGACCGCTGATCTTTATTCTATGATTTGTATCATTATCATGATGAAAAGAGCTTGTTTAAACATTTTTAATAAAATTTTAAAGTATGAATTAAATAATTTATTTATGGAACCAAATATTTTCTTTCATACTTTTAAGGGTTAAGCGGGGAAAAAAGACTGATTGCAATTGAATATTTTTTCCTTCAATCTACTTATTTTGAATATTTTTGCCATTTGAATATTTCTTGGCAGCTGTCAAGCTCTTATTTGCTGCTTTCCAGCAGTACTTATATCGATATCCCACTTTTCTGTTGATTCAGTATAAAGTAAAATTTCTCATTTCTTCTTGAGAGAGCAAATATACTCCAAAGAATCCTAATATTTTTTTTTACCGCTGAAGGATTTAAAACGTTAATATGAATATTTGCTACCTTGTGATAAACTTTAATGAACAATTTCATGATAAACATATTAAACAGTTTATCAATATTGATGTTTAGTTGAATACTTTATTAGTCACAATATTGTTAAACATTTTGATGCCTACAGAGTGTCTGAAAAGTCCTTGACACAATTTAAAAATCTATATTAAAAAAAATGCTGTATGAATATTCTGTTTGCGCCAAAATACTTCACAGATTCAAGAATTTATGACATCACAATAAAAGAGAAAAAAAAATCTGATTATGAGTAATTTACATTGACGGCTGTAGCGTCACATTATAAAAAACAAACGTCATGTGAGGTGATTAACCATTTTATTAATCAGAAATCCATAACTTTCGTTACCAGAGTTCAATGTTTGCACCGTTTGTGGACATGGGACGAACTTGAATACCATTTAGATGTGGTTCAAGCTACATACGGTGCACAAGTTGGAACTCTAGTAATGCAAGGTATTGCTTTCTGCAATTGTTTGCGTTCATGTGACGATACAGCGATTACCTATAATTACTGTTTTTTTCTTTAATTTTTCATTTTATATATACACACAGTAAAGCCCCTCCTAACGGCACCCCTCTATTAAGGACAAAAAAATTATCCCGTTGGTGTCCACATTAGAGGAGTTTCACTGTATATATATATATATATATATATATATATATATATATATATATATATATATATATATATACACACGATATATATATATATATATACACGATATATATATATATATATATACACACGATATATATATATATATATACACGATATATATATATATATATATATATATATATATATATATACACATACACGATGTCATAAAAAAAAACTCTTGAACCTATGAAATACTATATCGCAAACCGCATATTCATACGACAATTTGTTTGCTTTTTATGAATTTTTAAAATATCATGGATTTGTCGGACAACCTGTGTATGCTTTCATTGTGGGTAATTAATACTTTTCTGTAGATATTTTAATTGCGCTAGTATTTTCTACTGAAATTAGAAATAAATATTTCTTTTTGGAAAAATTTGATAAAAATTGTCATTTTACGAATTATCTTAAGTTAATTCCTAAGATAAATAAACTAAATTCAATAATTGAAATCGGAAACATTTTTCTGACTTCTATTGTTAAGTCGCCACTTCGAAAATGACGTTATTTTTAGTTGTAGAATTTTTACTTTTTTGGATCAAAATGATACTTGCGTAAAAAGATAGTTAAAAGTAAATCCATCAAACACTGATCATAGTAATAGCAATGACGAATCGACCTGTATGACCAAAGCAGAAAAAGTTAGCCAAACAAAAGTTTTAAATGGAAGTATGTAAAAAAAAAATAAGTTAAAAATACGAGGGACATCCAAAAAAAGTAAGTTTGACCATAATAGGAGCGACTGAAGTAAGTTGATCCATGTATCACACGAAGTTAAATAATATTTGGCTTTCGGATATTTTTTTACACAATAATAGGTTATTAATATCTTCTATTATAACATTTGCAAGCTTATAACCGAGCTGATAGTGGTTTGAACAGAAATATTAGTAATTTTTTTTAATCTCATAATGATATTAGAAGAAAAACAAATTGGACTCACAAAGCTAAAAATAAGCTCCAAATAGTACATTCAATACTAATAAAGGCAATTCAAAGCTACATTAACAATTGAAATTAATTTCAATTTCGCGAAAACAAAAGGATTACGATTTTTTCTTCTTCCTTTTTTTAAATCCGTAAGCTATTCTTTCTAATACAAATAGCTTTACGATTCTTTGAAATAATAGCACATCAAAGACTACATAAGTTCCAACAAATAAAAAGTTCTGAAACGGAAGAACGTTGGTGCGCTTAAAATTTTTGCGTAAAGATATTGAAACCTAAAATTACAATCGTGGAGAAGTAATTTTACTGAGAATGAGGAATTTAAATAACAATCAAGAAACAAAAAAGGGCAATTTAGAATAGTAGGTTCTTTACCCCGAAAGTATTTTATTGCCATTTATTCCTTGATCTCGCGGATGACGATGGCATTTTGCGTTCTATTGTTAGAGCCGCTGATTTTATAGCTGCTAATATCACGTTCGCCTAATGCTTCTTTTTGTCGCCGCTAACAGATAATTGGCAATAAAGGATCCTATTATGCTGAACTTTCCAAGTTTTAGTGTTCAAGAATACTATTACCACTCGAAATGAAAATGCGCAATTTGCCATAATTTCAGTAGTTCGTTTTTATTTTGGTAAAACTAACTTTATTGGAATTGTTTTAAAGTAAGTTTTACCGCATTAAAATATTTATCTTTTTTGCATAGAAATTACAGTATAAATTTTCGTTCTGATTTGGTTGAAAATTAATTTTATGTGAATGGGACTGGCAAAATCAATACCGCACTTAATGTATGTGTTGCTGAGCGCACATACGATACAGCAACTGACTTAAAGTTGTATGGCAAATGAGGATTATAAATGAAGTCCCATAATAAAAGTTGCTATTTATAATCAAAAGATTACAACTGTTGTGAATGCTTTTCATATGAGGCAGTGAGAAGTAAAGGGATGTAAGTGGACATTTTCGAATTTTAAGTATAACGCGTGTAAAGATAACATCCTAGGTAGGCTTTCATTGATTTTTTTTTTTTCTTAATCATGCTGTATAGCAGCAACTACCAGGAGTACTAGTACCATCTCTTGCCCCAAGACAGCAAGACAGAGGAGAGGTTCACCTACCATGTGTACTAGTTATCTCCAAATTTTGAATTTTTGCCACTTACACAATCTCTTTGTTTTTCACTGCCTCATATGGTTTTTCTCTTTTTAAATCTTTGCGTACAAAATATGGGATCGCTTGAAACTGTTTATTCATGTTAGGAATAACATGATACCGATTTGTATTATAAGATAACAGGTATTATGTTGTGATTCGAATTATAGCATACCTCCCTCCCCCCTCCCCTCCTCAACAAAAATTTTAAAATACCTTAAGAGCGTAATTATGAAGTGTATTAAGACGTTAATGAATGACTTCATAGCGAAAAGTTAGTCGCAATTAATTAAACTGCAGTCTAGTTTTTTTCTACGGAAAAAAAGAAGAATTTTGCCATTTTATTTTTTCTTCGCTGTTTCACGAAAGCAGCACTTCAAACGGGCCAAGCATTAAAATAGAAAAAAATGGATGAACGCAATCGAAAGATAAGTACAGCTTCGAACGTTCTATCATTTCAAGATTACCTCATGAAAAAGGCAAGGATGTAAACAAATAAATTTAAGAAATTTATGATGGAGAAAAAAAATGTAGTTCACATAATGAACGGAGAAATGTATTCTTTTTATTATCCCTTTGCGACAAGAGTGCTGTTGACATTTTTATTTTATTCTGTTTTTAGGAGCAAACTAATTCTATTAAAGGATACTTCATATTTAAAGAATAGTAGTTGGAAATGGAGAAATAATGGTTTAAATCGACTTTTTTTAACTTTCTCTATAAAGAAACTGAAGTTGCTATTAATTTTTTAAAAAACGAATGAAAGTGATAAATGTCGCAATTGTACGTCTGTAGTTTAGCACTCAATTCATCAAATTGGCTTTGTTCCTTTTAAAAAATCATTCTGAAAATGCAATTGACATCCTTTTTCATACCTTCTCGGAATATTCAAAACATCTCAGGGTTTTCAAATTACCTCATTGCATGCAGTGCCCAAATATTCAAATACATATATATGAGCTTACATCCCGCTAATAGACCAGTTGCGTTTGAAGCACCTATAGTTAGGGCTAAGCTAATCTGGCAACACTGTGAAGGCAACACAGATCACAATCACGACATTACGACGCTACCAGATTAGGTTTGCTCCAACTGTAAAAGCCCTGTGATGTAACCACCAAAATTTAAAATTTGGTAATAGCTAGTGCAAATAGTAGGAGAAACTTTCTTCTGTTTTAGGAAAAGTGATGGTAATAGTAGCCCTGGCAGATGCTTCTGTATACAGGATTTAGAAAAAAATTTCAATGAAAGCCTATACCAACTATGGTTTCGACTTTGCAAGCGTTTTGTTCGAAACATAAAGTTTACTTAACTTCTCAAAACTACAATTTAAAATAGCTACTAACTCATGAAAAATTTTCTGAAAATTAAGTGTACTGCCGTGAGCAGGTAAAGCGCAGTAACTACAAACTTTTCATTTTTTGACATTTTCGTCACCTATTGTACGTTAGCTTTAGCGTGCAAGCCCGCTTATTTGGCTTCTACTAAAAAAAAGCACGAAAAAAACGTCTAATTCCAACATTTGCTCAGTGTTAGTATTGAATACCAAGCGCATTTCTTCAAGTATCTTGAACACTCATTTCTGCAGATACTGCCTTTTACCTACCCACGGCAGTATACTACTTTCTTTTAAGAGATTTTACGTCTGATTTCAGCCGCTCCTGTAATCAATTATGTGTTTGTGTCACAAAGAAGGACGCTCTTTATAAAATTTAGTTGCATTCTTTGATCCAAGATGTGTTCTTCTCATTCATTTGAAATCTGTAATCAATTGGTACTCGTCTTGAATGATAAGAGAGAATTAAAGATGCAAAATCTCGGCTAAATCCTTTGAACGACTTTGATTAATAAGAAATTTTATTATTAACCACAGACTGATCAAGATCTCGAATGTAAATTCAAGTTTAAATTGTAGTTAACAAAAGAAAGCTCCGAAGTTCTCTCTTGAGGTTATCGGCGCATCCTCTTCAGATGAATTGGGGCGGAGGCTAATGACGTTTCAAACAATAGGTTTTCCGTCACGTTTCGGCTATCAGGTGAGCACTCTAACAGGTGAAAGTTTCACTTCTGCCGCAGCAGTCTCCAAGTAAATTCTGTTTCGAATTTCGAAGGCTTCACACGGATGTGTTCATTAAAGGTGTGATGTTCGATTGCTCGGAGGTTAGGCAGATGGTGGTACTAAACTTGAGCAGCCGAGTGAGAGGTTTTTCTGGTTTGATGCTTCCCACTCAATCGAGCTTCCGTAAGCGTGAGAGCACAAATAAATAGACCGAAATTATAGGTCTCGTGATATTTTTTGTTAAATTGTCAACAGTTTAGTGATTTTTAGTCCAATGAGCTTTATGGTTGCACACTAGGCTTTTTTCATCATCCTTTAGGGTAACAGCACCAGTAACAGACATGCTTAAGACATCTCTTTCAGGTTAACTCAAATTTCGGAGTCTTTTAATGTATTTAGACTTTTAAAATTATTTTTCTCTCATGCAACTATATCTCATCTAACGTTTGGCTGCTTCTGGATCTTTTAAATTAACTAATTCTATTTTTATTTGCTCAATTTCGGAAAAAAGTCTGAGCCCCAGTAACAGACACCGAAAAATCTGATGATATCCAGTAACATATAGGATGAGGAAAGGATGAGTAATGGACAGCATTCCTCTTTTCTCTTCAAAATGTGCAAAAGTTCTTTATTTTCAGATCTAAAGCCTTATCAAATTCAAATAAACATGAAACATCGCCAGACCTCGTGGTGGCCGTTCAAAACCTTCCACCACTGCCTTGTAAATACCAAGTGGCTCATAAAATTCACTCTGACAACACTAGATGGTTGTACCGTTACCGTATTCATGGGCCACAGCAACATCAGTTTTACCCGCCTAAAATTCCTATTATTTAAATTCAAATTTACGACTGTCTGTTACTGAACCCTTGTCTGTTACTGGTGCCGTTGCCTTATTTCTTTACTTTTTTGTTCATAGGTTCACTTTCGGAAATGAATCGCTCACTTTCGAGCTTTCTTCAAACGTAAGACAAACTCTCTCATTTAGTTTATCGCTGGATTCAGAAACTCATGCCAAAATCATACAATTTTTTCTACAACTAAACGAAATGTTTAATCTAAACATTTTCCATGAAGCTATTTCGTCAAATACAGTAAAGACTACTTAAGTTGGCCTCTTGCGGTGCACTACTTTAGTGGTCAACTTATAAAGGTTGACTTATACGATATAAGACTTTTTGTACCTGAAAAAGCGGTCAACTTACAAAGGTGGTCAACTTTATAGGTTTTGCTGTACGACGAAAATTTTATGAGATTTAAGCTTACGTTTCTTTGAGCAGTCAAAAGTCTCAACGAGCGGAACGAAGCTTATTTCGGGATTTTGTGTTTGGAACACCTTTGAGACTGCAAGACATCTAAAAGTTTTTTCCCAGTGTTTGCGTATTGGAGTAAATCAACAAAAATCCCAACATTCATATTTATCAGGACAATAAGGCCCGATTTTCGTACGCCTGGGATTTAACTTCGTTTTTGATTTTAGTCACGCGACGAATTTGACCTCTTATTGGTGAACTGGGTGTGATTTTGCTCACTTAACTAGATGAAAACAAGATCCAAGAAAAAATGCAAGTCAAGCAAGCTCCATTTCTCGTTTCTCAAAGCAGCAACAGCAACACGAAGATTAGAAACCGCAACCTGCTGGTTCTGAGTCAAATGCGTTGCCAAGCCATGGATCGAGTTCTTAACTTTGATTGATTCTTTTAGATTTAAAGTAATTGCTCTAACGAACAATTGTTCTTAAGTATTAAGGCTCGTTGGATAGAAGCGTTAATACCAAGCTATTGATAGGAAATTATCAACTTCCATGACAGAAGAGAACGAATGTTTTATAATCTATATACATTAAAGCATACACTTTTGTTTGATTCTACTAAACAATGTTCAACTTGATAAGTTTTATTGTATTCGCATTGCCTATGTATGTTACATTGATTTTTTTCGTTCTCGTAATTGGCTTAGGACACTCTCTTTCAAATTTTACAGCACTTATTGTTGGCTATCTGCTTTGTACTGACAAAATTTTTTATTTCCTCTCCCAATCCGCTTAATTTTAAGCACAAAGAAATGATGTGCACCAAAACATTACATTCACTGTAAGTTACAGAAAAAAATATTTATAAATTTTAAAATCTCGTAAGGAAATCATAATAAACTTTCAAAGTATAGCAAATTTAAAATAACTAACAGCATGGTTATATTTTGAGGTTACATCATTAAGTTTAATACTCTTTGACAACACTAGCGGAAATAAACGTTACTTTTACATTTATTTCAGCGTGAAATATTTTTTAATACTATTTTGAAAATGTACACATAAATCAAAAATTCAAAAAACTCTTTGAATGGAAATATTTATGTTTCTCCGAGCATACAATGAATTCCCGATTATGTCCGTTCTAATTAATATTTAAATTTGCACGAAAAATTTAATTATACTACTAATTAGCAATGTACTGTAAACCGTCTTTATATTCGAATGAGGAAGAATCCATCTTTCATCGTGTTCCGAGGACGTAAAGATTAATCTTAAAAGTTTTCACGTCCTTGAAACAGTGACGGGTTGCTTCCTTAACGATTCTCATATAACGTGATCTCTAATTTGAAGAACAAATACTTCTCAAACCATATTTTACTCTATATCCCAAGAAATTTTCGTTCTTTATACTCTATATATGTTTATTTACCAATCCATTTCTTGTAATAGTTTTATAGTTATCCCATCAGGTGATGGGAGGTCAATGAGAACCAGAAATAGAAGACTTCAGGTTGTAGTAGGAATTAGCAAGTAGAGAGCAAGTTAGAATAGACAAAAACAAGAGTAATCATGATTCAATCACTCTCCCCCATCCTCTAAAACTCCGAAATAAACATTTTCAGTTAATGTGAATGCTTAAACCAGACATGCCAACGCGTCATGGCCAGAACATACCTATTCACCATTTTATTTTGACGATGCACGAAAGTACAGCCAATCCATTAAAATAACAAACAACTGCAATAATAACTCACAAATCGAAAAAGTCGCAAACAGATAATAGTCGAGAGATCTGAAAACTGCACTACGAAAATATTACCCAATTATCTTCAATCTGCTTGTAGATAATATGGCAGAATTTGACAGGGTTGTGTGAGATGGAAAATGACAGATTTCAAATATTTTAGATCTTTTGATCATGGCTCCGACTCCTTTACTCCAAAATCAGTCTACCTTCAGCTCAGACTCCACACCTCTGGACTTTGAAGCAGTAACTGATAACATGTAAATAGGAACATTGTGAGTTCAGAACAGTAGCATTCTAAGAAGAATCAATTATATCAGTCAGTTGAAATCAGTTATAAGCAGAAAGCGTGAGCATCATTAACGACACTAGTAGAGCAAAAAACCACGTCACCGAAAATAGTAGAGAAAACGAAACACACTCATCTCATCAACACGTAATTATAACGCGAGGCCATCCGGTTAACTTCTAAATAAAAAGTGAGGAAGTGAAAAAGGGTTAAACGGCATCAAATCCTTGTTCTCTGTCATGATTCCCATAGCGATTGGAAGCGGTCACGGTCGAAAACTGCTTCCTAGAACGTCACGATGTGACCTGACGGCAACAAAGAAGCTGTACTTATCGAAAGCGGATCACTCATTAGCGATTTCACCAACCACCGACGATATGTCTTAGATTAGTTCCAAAAAAGAATGCATAAAAGGTGGGCATGATAATAACAATGTTCCGTGTGTCACGCAACGGATTTTTCTAAGCCTTTCGTTACTCGGAGTCACGATTTCCGATAGACTTCCAGATTCGCGTGTAACTTGGTGGTGATGTCGGGGGTCTGTTGGGCCTGGCAACATGAATCAACTTGTAGAATCTTTGGTTATTGATTGTTAGGTTGAATGATTAGGTCTTGTTCATTTTGGAATTTCTGCTAAGCAGCGCTCATTTGGATGAAATCTTACGAATTACAAGGATAATCTGTAGTTGGGGGGAAAACGGAAATAACTAGTGCCTGTTAATAGCTAGGTAAGAGCAATCTATTTCGTATCAATTCAAGTAGGTGCAGCTTTAAAAAATGGAATAATGTGGGCTTCATTACACAGCTTACTGAATCCGGGTAGTATCGAGATACTTTTCTTCGCATAAGCATTTCTAGAAGCTTAATGCATTGTTTCTCGAGGAAGCTCATCTCTGAGTACCCGTAGGTCCCCTGGAGCCGGACCACTCCCTTTAAGGGCCCAAGGGAGGAGATGAGTTGTTGTGAGATCTTTTATTTTATCAAACTCCGACGTACTTAACTTGAACGTTGATTTTTATTTATATATTTTTATTTTTTTTATTTTATTTATTTATTTATTTATTTATTTTTTGAAAGAATGGTTAAGACTAACAATATTTCTCTCCGCTTTTGGGACAATTCTGACATAAATGCGTTTTTCTTTTGCCCCATGCAAGATAAACAGATGTTTCATCAGGAGACAAAGAGCCATAAATATTTCTTGCTGTCACACGACTAAATTGCTTTTCACTACTCTAGATATCACGCTTGTGTGTGTGTATTTATATTATGAGTTGATAAATATTAATCAAAAACTTTATGGTGTTTTTGGGTACATTGACCATATCCTTTTTTTCTTCTTCTTTCCCGGGAATACCAAAACAGATTATGAGGCCCAAGTCCTTGGTGCTCCAGTAAGCCCCCAAAAAAAGTTTTAAAAAAAACGTCTGGCACATAGGTTCAGGCTTGTCTCAAAAAAATGTTTGATGCACTGTGTGAAGCAACTACAATAGAAGAGACGGATTGTAAATGCCAAAATTAAAAATTTGGTGATAACTTATACAAATGGTAGAAGCTCTTGTCTGTTCTGTTATGTGGCACGAGATGGTAATAATATCCCTTGAAAGTACCTACACGGCATGATTTAGAGAAAAGGTTCCATGAAAGTTTTCCGACGTTTTACGTTTGAGAAATATTGTAAAGGATATTTCAAGAATGAAGTTCAGTTTAAAAAAAATTATATTATAACAGGTACAATAAAAGGATCTACAGAATCATTACTTATAACAAAACAATGAAAGTAATTTGACGTAATGGATTTTCGCCGGGTTTAAAACTAATAAAAATGTATACAGAAAAGATAAAATGCTATTTTAAACCTAGAAACCTTTCTAATTTTGAACAAGTCGTAGTTCACGATTTGGGGGGGGGGGGCAGATAATGTATGCAACTAGGATTGTCTTTAGAAGACTTCGTAACTGCACTGCATGACTTTAAATTTTGTTTTTGAACTTTTTTGCAAAAGTTCGGATTTATCTAGTATGCAGACGTTTGTATTGTCTAGCCCTGCTAGACAATTCTGAGATAAGTCAAAAAAAAACTTTAAACTAGGTGTAAACATTTGAGTTAGAGCTCATAAAAAGTGACAGAAATGTAATCGACATGAAAATTTTCAATTCCCTGAACTTGTTCAGTTTTTGAAAAATATAATTTAGTTAACCAATATTAACACAAATATTTTTATAACAACCTAATGAACCTACCTGATAAATAGATTGCAATCGTTACTAACGTTCAACTAATCGATCTTAATTTTATTAATGTTTTTTTTTCTAGGGGGGAATGTGTGTGTGTGTGTGTGTGTGTGTTTTTTTTTTTTTTTTTTTCTTTAACTTTGGTTTTAAGCAATTTAAAAACTAAATCACCCAATGGGATCTTTTGAATGAAATTTCAAACTTTCATGCGAACGTGTCTCTGAACCGAACATAAAATCGGTTGTACAAGAAAGCATAATTTCAAACATACCATCGAATTTTTTAGAGAAACTTTTGCTTTCAATTCAACGAGTAGAAAGAGCTCCGTTATGCTCCTCGGTGTACAGTGTACAGTAAAATCGGCTTTTCAGCAAAACCCACGACCATGTTTCCTCTTCTTCTGTAAACTATTTGAAAAAATCGTGTTTTTTTTACAGATACTATTTTCTTTTGCATTCCAAGCACTTCCTTTTCCAAGAAAATGTAGATTAGCTGTGCTTCAGTCTGAGTGTCAAATCGTAATTAAGTCATAAGTACTGTTCTCTTGGGCAAGTGCATTTTGTCAAATGCACTTCTTTAAAATATCCTAGGTTCAGTTATGTCCGATGTAATTTGGAGGCGAAAACAAGGATAGCTTCGGTGATTAAAACCCCGAATATAGCTTTTAGTTTTGAACCATATTGCTACTCACCTTGTTAGTCAATCTATATCTAATTATGAACCCTCCCCACCTCCCCGCACCCCACAAGATCAAATCCTGGTTCCAGTTTTCAGCATTCATGTAATTTCAATGCAGATTGTAAACCTATTTGATTCAACGCCTATTGGCACTGTGCTGTATTGTGTTACTGTCATTTTTACACTCACATCCTGTAATAATTTAAATTAACCGCAAATTATGTTTGTTATCACGTGTAAATCCAAAACACTTTCAAGTTTCTGAAATCAATTTGCCAGTCTAATGTGAATAGTGCTGCCATCTACTTTTTAAAATAGTAACTTTTTATCTTCAAAATTGAAAAACATTTATTTACCGTAATCATTAGTATTTATCAACTATTGAAATAGTCATTAAGAGAATAATTGTAAAACATGAAAACTCAAACTTTAGAATTTTGGAGTTGAAAATTTATTTTTCCAGATAATAAAAAAAAAACGCCTAGTTTGCTTTAATTTCAAGTGTGGGTCATGTATTATTAAATGGAACAGGGAATTTTCACCGAACTTCTGAAATAAATGTATTAACCTGGGGAGGGGGGGTTAATGGCACAGACTGTGCCATTGAAATTATTAAGAGGGGTGTTTTGACGTGTATTTTTCTCATTTTGGGGGTGGGTGCTCTTGCTTTGGGGGGGGGGGTCTTCGCGTGATTGGGGGGGGGAGTGCGCCCTTGCCTTTAGGGGGCACCCCGTATTAATTATGTTTAGTGTAAAACTAATAAAATATTTATTTCTTCCTACTTTTGAATTCTTGTGATATTATATGTTATTTAGTCTTGGCATTAATTTTTTTCTCCCTCTCTTTAGTGTTCAGGCTGGTGCATTGTCAAGAAATAGAACCCCGCCTAATTATCAGTCCTCCTCAAAGTTACCTAAGTACGCCAGCAGGCAAGCCATTTGGGTTGGTTTGTTCGGGTGAGCCAGACAATGAAGGCAGCTTCAACGAGATGAAATGGTACAAGCCGAATGGAGAAATAATTCCTGAAGGGTGAGTTTCAGTTTATTATCCAACTCAAATGTATCACAATCAATTTCTTTTTCCAGTAGAAAATTATTTGCAATGATTTAAACTTTGTCTAATTTAGAAAGTTATGAATTGATGCCTTACTTGATGAGGGAAGCATATAAACAACCTTTACTTAGCCAGGGACCTTGTCATTGTTTGGGACTCCGGATTGGTCAGTCGACGCAAATGCATCAGCCATATTTTTTTAACCATCCAACGCATGTGAACGAATTTCGTTCCCCAGAAATTCTGAATTCACGTTTGAGAGAGAGTGTTTTTAATCTCCTCTCCCTTTAAATGTCTAGGAAATCTCGTTTCGAAATGAAACATTAAAAGAGCACGCAATTCAAGCTATAAAGGAGATGGCTGACGTGTTTTTATGTGTTCGCCAATCAGCAGTCTTCAAGTTTTTACATGGTCTTTAGCAAAGTAATGGTTGTTTATATGCATCAGGTACACCCCGAACTTTTTTTTAGGAAAAATGGGGGAGGGGGATTCGGATTTTATCGAACAAGACTCCGAATCTTATCGAATGATAAAATAAGAGCATGCACTCATACCTAAATGTGCCAAATCGTCGGAAAAAAATTGCCGAATAAGGAAATTTTTATGAGCTTGTCAGTAATCTCCCATAACCTCTCATGTGGCACCCCTATATCGGATAAATTGGTAATTAAATTTTACAGTAAATTAAATTTTAAACACACCACCACAAAGGGGCTAGTGAAGGTTTTGTAGGAACTAAATGAAATTGAAAAAGCTTAACACATTGACTGCCAACCCTGCTTACATTTTTTGAGCATCAAGTAGTTATCTTAATTCAATCCCATCATACAGTCTTGAAAAGATTGGGAAGTAAACATTTTTAAACAATTTTTTCAATAAAGCATAATTAAGAAAAAAAAAAGTATAAAATACAATGTTCAAAAATATAAATTTTATCATTAAAGTGCGATATAAAATTTAAAAATGAATAAATTTATCAGTGAGTCAGTTTTGATTTAATGGTACTCCCAGAATTAGAAACCAAATCTCCTACCTTGTACCTATAACTATAACTCTCGAATCTGTACGAAAACGTCAAGTTCATCAGCAACTATGTACTATGAGAACTCTTACTCTTAATAGATTTTCTTAGCCAAAATCACATGCTATCACTTATATTGTAGTTCGCAATCAACGTGTTAGGGCACTCGGTGTCTTAACAGCTTTATACTGGGCAGTCGTTCGTTAAGTAATAGTTTGGAAGTCGTTTTAATATGGCAACAGCACATAATCTAATTACACAGGGATATTCAGTAAATTACCGCCCATTAGCCAGGGCTAAAGCAGAAATACATGGAATACACCGCCAGCTCAGTCATTTCCAAAAATCATCATTTGGAAATGACTGAGCTGGCGGTGTATTCCATGTACACACGGATAGTCTTTCTGATACAAATAGCAAAAGAAGGGTCTTGTAACCAGGTCTATAATAAAGTTGTTGCTCTTGATTCAGATGGAGAGAAATTGCATAGAGCTGGGATTCCCGAACGTTTCCGATTAGTAGCACCTTTTGAAGAATTAGAATTTTCTTACGGCACCCTAGGTCTGTCTCTTTTATACGAACAGTAGAATTCCAATTATTTGAATCAATTGAGGCCGAACCCCATTAAGAAAATCAAAAAATGTCAGATAATCGGATTTTGTCAAAAAAAAAGGGATTCATATTAATTATTGAATGTATGTTGAAAATTGTCGGGAAAAAACTATTTTTGATAGAAGAGAGTTTTTAATTGATCAAATGAAAAGGCAACCCTTTTACTTGTTAAGCGTACTTACAACTGCTGTACATTAGTACAGCACGTACACACCGTATTGTAAATGAAAGTCATTTCTTGATGAATATCTCTGTCAAAATAACTGTTTGACAGGTTTAGCTGAGGGAATGCCGAGTAGACAGAATCATTATTTTGCAAATCGCAACTCTGAAAGGGTTTCGGTTAATCAGCGATTCGGCTAATAGGAGTTCGGATTATTGGAGTTCCACTGTATATGTATTAATGTATCGTGGACACTTCGCGACATCCCTCGTCTCTCTCTCTCTGCGGCAAGTTTCTTGCTTTTACAAGATATCTTGGTCAGTAAACGTTCATTAAAATTTAGCTCCGTTGTCTTCTTTTTTCTTCTTTACTTTATGTTGTACGGACTTTCTTTCTTAAATCTTATGAATTGCTTGCTGTCAGTAGCTCAGTGAAGAAGGGGGGAGTGAAAACACCCCCGATAGCCATTTGTTTCAACGTAAGTGCAAATTCCAATACAGTAATTTATGCCTATAAAAGGACTGTTTTGATCACAAAAAAAAAACCTTCAGAAGGCGTTTTTGATCAAAAAAATCCCCTTCAAGAGGTATTTCTCATTTTTAAAAAGACCCCTCCAGAAGCTATTTTTCATCAAAAACCCCCTGCAGAAGATATTTCTGGCTGCTCTAGTGCTTGCTGTTTTTGACGATTAATGAATGTTGGTTGAAAAGTATATAAATTTTTCCTCATTGTAATTGATCATTTTACCCCCTCTAGCACACCTGGCGTGAAGATGTTCGGTGAATCTTCCTTAAAGTTGTCTTTCGTCAACCCCACAGTAGATGAGAGTGGAACTTACAGATGCACGGGTCTTTATAGCAGCTCAAAATCACTAGAAGTAGAAGTAGAAATTAACTTTTACGGTGAGTAGCGGTTAAAAAGTTTGCTCACATAATTGACATTTTCAATAAGTTTAAATTAATGTTACAAAAAAAGTTGATTCTCTGCAGAGCTTTTAGAACTTATGTGGAGAAATCTGTGAAACTTATAAAGTGTCTATAGATATTGTTATATTGAAAATGTCTAAATTTGCATTAACTCTTTCATTAATTTTGCACGAAAACTTTCTTCAAAACTCAATTACAGTTCTGCTATGTTCTATATCAATTGTTTAGTCCTACAAAAAAAAAAAAAAAAAAAACTTTTGATAGAAAAAAGGTAAAATAAGGATTTTTGATTCTCAAGAATTACATTGATTCTATTGTATTTTTTTTTAATGAAAAAATACTAAATTCTTCACAACTACATAATTATCTAACATATTACATCATACTACATTATTACGTAAGTTTTACTTACATTTGTTTTAAAGAGAGTCGTTCTGTGGACCATTGTACCTAGGCTTCGGGGAACGGTTTATTTTGTTTTACTTGCGCTTTAAAATTATACCTTAAAAAATCCATTGTGACTGCTTTTATTTAGGCTCATACAAAACTTGAAACCAAAAAAAAAAAAAAAAACAAATTTATTTCAAAAGCGGAATAGTTCCCAAGCATCAAAATATCTATTAATCAGAGAAAACAAAAAAAAAAGTTGTTGTTCTCCGTCACCTAAAAACAATTTGTTTAAAATTGGTTCGCATCAATAACAAAAGTCGTCAAAAAGCAGCCTTTATTTGTTGTTAATATCCTTTATTTGTTGCTGAAGTTAATTGTTTTAAGAATACCGAAAGATATAATTAACAAGACGTACCATGTGCGGCGTGAATTAGGTGATATGAAGGACAGGTATAAATTTGTAGCATTTAATTTTAAAATATATTTTTATTTAATATCATTATCTTTGTATCGCATGCAAAAAAATAATCTTCAAAACTTTTTGTACTTTTTTTTTTTTTTTTTTGACTGAATGAACTCCTACAAATTTAACAACACATCCTTAATTTTTATTTTGAGCAATTTTCTCATTAATTAACTACTATCAGCGGATCAAAAACATCCCAACGGAAGAAGTATGAAAATGGCTTAAAACCGTAATCAAATTTAATCGGTTGTCTCACAGAGGGTATGTAACATCATTTTGTAGGAAGGTAATGTAAAAATTACATTTTTGTAAACACACAACTTTATGCTTAATTAACACTTTGAGTCCCGTCGGCATCATTTGAAGCCATCATTTTCTTCTTTTTGTTAGTCACAGTCAACTGGCACAGTGGCTTCAACAATTGACTGAAAAAACATATAAAATTTTTTTGGTCTCAAACGAAGCCACCGTGCTTCAAAGAGATAAAAAGATCTTTTCTGCTCACTTTTATAAAGGGCAAAAAGGATTTTCAAATTTTCAAGCGTCGTAACTTAGTTGAAACACTTCCTACAATATTCAGTATTTGTTATAACTGCTCAAACATTAATTCGTTGACTGTTTACGGGACGTTTCTCCAAATAGTGAAACTGAGCTTCTTGTGCACCATTAAACTGTTTAAACGAACCAACAAATTTAATTATTATTTGTTTCACAGAGGACATCAAGTTTGAGGACTGTGCTGAAGTTCAAGACTTGGTGGTTGGCAAGGAAGGCCGCATCAACTGTCGCCCGATTGGTAATCCACAACCTGCCATCAACTGGGAGAAAAACAAGAAGAGGGTGCAATCGGAACGAATCATGGTCACTCCATCTGGAATCGTCATCTCATCTGTAGCATCTGAAGACGCTGGCCTTTATACCGTCGAAGCGTTTGTTCTCGCTACTGGCATCAATAAGTACCGAAACATTACAGTCAATGTTCTTAGTGAGTATACTATCAATAAACTCATGTAAGGAATTTTTAAAAACCTATCTGGTTACCATATTTGATGTAAATATTCATTACAGTAAAATTTGGGCGAAATTCTTTATGTCGCCAAAAGTCCCTATCATAGCTCAAGTTTTCCAGTTGACATTTGATATTTTACTTTCAATTTTTAACTACCGAAATTGGAATTCAATTTCGTTTGCTTTCGTAGTAACTAAAGCCCTGAATCGTAGGATAAGTTGCAACAGGCATCATCGGACTAAACATGCTTTTTTTCTATGACTGCAATCGTGAAGTAGCGTGTTTTGCATCTTGATTGTAGTTTCTTATTAACTCCAGGCTTATTTACAATCGAGAAGCAAAACACAATGTACTTCACTATAGCAGATATACTAAGAAAGCGGCATTAAATTCCAAGATGGCGGACGTGTTGCTACTTAAACTACGATCTAAGGCTTTAGCAGTAACAATTGTCAAGTTCTTTGTAAATTTATCACGAGGCTAACGGGGAATTTTTTTGCAACTAAGATTTTTGGCACGACTTCAAAAGTTGGCAAATTTTGGCAGAATTAATTAAAAACAGAAGAGCAGGCTTTATCAGATTGGCTTATCGAAATAGTTCAGTTTATAGAAGTCTCCATGAGAACCTTATTAACAAAGACTTCCAAATTCAAATTTACATGATTTTTTTGAAATTTAAATCTGAAAAATTAGAATTCAGTCATGATTTCGTTAGCCTCTGATGGTTTTCATTTGAAGACACGGTAATAATATATTTTAATCTGCATTCCTAATTTTCCCGCCATTTCTATGTGCTATTTTCTGTTAGAGGATGGAAAACTAAGAAGTTGACTTATTTCTTGGGAAAAACTAAAGCCCTGAAAAAAAAAACGAAGCGCAAAATTTATTGGCGGATTTTCGGCACAAATCTAAATATTTTATAAAGCTTGTCAGATTTAAATAAAGGGATGAAGAACAGACTTTTTATAGTCGGAATATTAATTTGAGGTTTGGTTTTTACTGCAAGTTTTTTAAAGGAAAGAAAACTGAAGTTATTTGGTTCTCTCGAGATTTATGTTGCCAATATTTCATTTTTTTGAAAAATTTATATGGAACATTGGATAACAAATTTCAATACTTTTCGAAGCAAATGAACTTAACCTCACTCTTTGTTATAAATAAAAATTGATGATACTGCAATTTCGTGTTTTTTAGATAACTTTTGTGAAAATACTACAAGGTTTGGCTATTAATTTCCAGGACTGACGTAACTGTAAGAGAATGAATAGCCGGACGATGGCGCTAATGATTGCATATTGAGGAGCGTTTTCTTGCGCATTCTGGCGCCATTCTGAAGTAAGTGGTTCTCGTGGAAAAGGCCTTTTAAAACGTAGTTCAATTCCTGTTGTCACCATAACGAGAACTTTTTCTATTGTTTCGAGCGTGCGTATGGACTGCGACCGACCTGTGTTTGGATCATCATCGACGTTTTTGAGCCCTTCCCGAAAGTGTTCAAACCATTCAAAAGTTAAAGTGAACTTGTTTCAATATTTCGTATGTTTCTGCAGCTGTCTTGCCCAATTTGAAGCAAAATTTAATGTTAATTCTTTGCTCCATTTTCACTTCGACAACAGGAGTTTGAGAGCTACGTTTGAATGCGCTTTTTCACGAGAACCACTTACTTTAGAATAACGCCGATTGCACTGCACATGCGCAAGAAAACGCTCTTCAATATGCAATCATTAGCACCATCTTCCGTCTTTTCGTTCTCCTACAGTTACGTCAGTCCTGGAAATCAATAGCCGGACTTTGTTTTATGTGAGTCCTAAGAGCCTTATGGAAAAGCCTGCCATTAATGAGAGTCAGAAAGGGGCAGTTGCTTCTCATCTGGCGTTGAGAAACCAATGTATTTACATAATTGAAAGTATTTTTTGTTCTTTTTCGATATAATAAGCTGTGAGTATATGTTCCCCTCCCCTTCTCGAAAAACATTGAAATGACATCACTCCCCAAGGGCCCCTTGTTCCTGTCACCGAGGTAACTTGTATTGAAATGACAGCCTGCCCAATGAATCCTCTCACACATAACAGTATTTTGCTCAACATAAAATTCCAATGAACAATTTTGTACAAATATTTTGCAAATGCTTTCGTGAATAACTCCCTGAAGATCCGTTTCATTGGTGCTGCAGTTATAGTGCTTCAAACATCTGGTAAAACTCGAAGTTCTAAAAATCTGAACTTTTAAGTTTCATAAGCATAGTAAGGTTTATTGTCATATGACATCCTCTTTACATTTTTATTTCTCAAACTTGGAAAAACATAGTTGAATCTTGTATTAATATATCTTTTGCTATGAATTTATCTATTTATGCAGGTTTGTTATAAAATAACGTGAGGTATTCAGAGACCTCTAGCAAGTGAAGTATTGGACAAACATCGCCAAGTTTCATGGACGCACACAGCAGACCATGGGATTTTGATTTCTACAATGAAAAAATTAGTACTAAAATTCACCACCAGAGGGAATTTTGGCGCTGCAAAAGTGTATTACTCGCGAATACTGAATAATTAAATCCCAATTAAAAGCACACATCAAGTTATTTGCTACAAATAATTGTTGCTTGCAAATGAGGTTCAATACAACCAACAAGAAATTTCAATTTATAACAAGAGAAGAATTTTACCTAAAGTTGTCAGGAAGAAATTTCGGCGCGGCAGCAAGGATTTCTTTCTGAATAATATTCATGTAAGATAGTGCACCACCCCATGTTGGGCTTTAAGTACTGAGTGTATGGCGACAACATTTCTTTGATAGCAGTTTTATTAGTCATGCATTTCCTACGGTATGGATATCGTGGTCGCCTTATCTTTTCACCTTGTGATTTTAACCATGGGGATTTCGTAATGGCGTCGTGTATTTGTGACATGTCCCCGATATCTCAAATTTCAATACTAGAAAAAATGTTACAGGTAGGCGAAATAAATCCCCCCCCCCTCTCCAGAGGTATGGAACTTATTGTGCATTGTACGCAGTACCTGGAAAATCTCGATGTTGGTCATATTGAACATCACTTGTTGGTAAAAATCATATTTTGTGAATAAAATTGATGAATGTTTTATCAGTTAGCATTTAATGCTTCAACAGTCACAGTAATACACTTTTTCAACGCTAAAATTTCCCCTGGTGGCGATTTTCGGTACTATTTTTTTTTTTTTTTTTTTTAATTTCAGAAATCGAAATTCCATGGTCTACTGTGTAGGCCCATGAAATTCGACAATGTTTCGTCCACTACATCACTCGTTGGAGGGCTCTGAATACCTCACGTTATTTTATAACCGCCCTGTATATTCTTTTAGGTTCTTAAAAATAATGCTAGCAAAATTTATGTAATATGCAAGTCACACTGTCTGAAATTTGCATTGAAAATCAAATGCTTAGAATTCTGGTACTCTACTGTATTGTCCTAATAATACAGTAAAGTATTAGGTTTTTGTTTAATCCTTTTAGTTAGTAACATTGCCTCATTCACTATATTACCTTTACAGCTCCTCCAAAGATTATTGAGCTCCCAGAAGATGTCATTGCCATTCAAGGACAAGATAAGGATATCTTTTGCAGAGCTGATGGCTCTGAGCCTCTTATTTACTCATGGTTCGACCCCGTAAGTATCCCGTTCAAAAAAAAAAACTTTGTTTGTAATATGTTGAACGTATTGTTTGAAAATTGTAACGTTTGCTTATTTCACTGGGGATTCGCAAGTTTAACATTCGTACCTAAAATATCGGTATTCAAAGACCCTATTTTTCATACAATTTTTTAAAAAATATTTTTAAATTCATGGTGTTACGAATTTTGCTTTTCAACTTTGTTATTGGAGTGCTCAGAAAGCAAATAAAAATTCCTTTCTAAATTGTTGCGAGTGTTCTGTTACACAGTAAAAGAAATTAGATTCTATTGTATAACTTGCGGTTTGGTTCTAAATGAGAATAACTTGTGGTAATATTAACCACATTGTACAGAAGTTAATTTTTGTCATAAATCTACTTATGGTTAGATAAAATCATAGCTAGGGTTTTTCAAGGCGTGATAGCACCCCTTGAAAATTCTTACAGGAATGAAATCTATTTTGAATTAGTGAAACATACGAAAGCTGTGATGATCATAATAGTGATAACAGTAAAAAAAAAAAAAGAAAAAAAACCTTTCTTGGGATGAAGTGTAAGATGACAGGAAAAAGATACTCACTGTTTTGAGTGTTTAAAACATTTCATATATTTTGTATTTAATATACTAACGAAATATCAAAACGTAATATTTTGCAAATTTCACTTGCTTCTTTTACGTCCCCATCTTTAACGATGATAAATATTTAAAATATCAAGCTTAAAAATACGCCTGATTAAATTTTCGAGACGTATTTCCTATTTTCAATGAGTAAAATGCGTTTGTTAAAAATATCCTAGACACAGCCATAATCAGATATAATTAGAAAATAATTGAAATAAATTGTTTCTCATAAAAAGTATCTTGCAAATTTGTGTCTTCGTCAAATAATGGTTTCCGTGAATCTCTTATCAGCACAACAGCGAAGTATTTTGTTTCAATTCCCCTAATTGTATGAAACACGTTGTCTTTTTTTTTTACACAGAATATGCGCAACCTCAGCACTGTTGAGGGCTTCAAAGTGGACGGTGAGAAGCTGACTCTGTACAAAGTAGATAGAAATGCAGGTGGAGAATACAAGTGCCAAGTTAATAACAGAGCTGGAGAAGATTCAGAAATTGTCAGAGTGGAAGTTCAAGGTAAAATAAGCAACAAATAGATCAAAGTTCAATCAATTGACGGGCTCGGAGCAGAAATGTGACAAGCCACAAGGAGTGACTTTCCGATCAAAATTTTTGTTGCTCATAACTAAAATTGAAATAAACGTGGCAATTGGTTTTTTTGTCATTTGGAGAAAAACATTTCTGCTTTCAGTTTTGCAAAATTTGGAATGTATAATACCTTTGAAAATTTCTATAAATATTTTTTATAAGTTGGAAGTTGCCCTACTGAAGAATTCACATCATGAAGCTTATCACATTCTTGCCCCGAATCCTTCAACTGTATTTTCATTGCACAATCTAATGCAGCGATTTTCAACCTGGGGGGGGGGGGCGCTCTCGTGGGGAACCGTAGAAAGATTTAAAGGGAGGCCTGAATGTAAACATAAAGTAAAATAGTAAAATTTACAATAGCTCAATTTTGTGGTCAGGTGTAAATACTTTTGACATTATCAAATATGGTTTTCGACAAAGTGTAGAGCAAAGCTAGACACTATGACCTCAGGAGGGCTTCATCATAGTTACTTCCTAATATCTAAAAGCTTGTCAGAGACAAACAGTATCCCCCGAAACTGATTTCTTTTTGGCTCCCTGATCTTTGGTTCTTTGATTTTATGGGTTCCAATAATGTGTTCAAAATAAAGTTAACTGTAGTAATATTAAATTTTGTGTACGAAACTACTTTCTATACGAGTATTTACATTTAATAACCAGTTTCAGCTGTTCTATTCAACTTTAATTTTTAAATTCCAACTGTGCTATTTGTATTTAACACATATGGTGGTGCGTGTTAGAGGGAACGTGACCTTACGTCAGAGTTTATTGTGGGCGGCAAATCTTGAAGGTTGAAAACCCCGGATATCAAATATTTTGAGCTTGTGTAGTGTTCATGGCGAAAATAATTTTTCGCAGGAAAAAGCAAGGAGATATAATCTTTTGAGACACACGCATGCTCAAACTTAATTTTGCAGTATTCCACATTCACGCATTTGATACTCAGCAATTTTTTAACAGCTTCGATTTCCAGAAAGTAAAAACTTGTTTTTGTTGATTCTTTCAGTGCCTCCAACCATTGTGCAGTTCGACAATTTGACTCGTGAAGAAACGAAAGAAGCCTTGTTCGAATGCAGAGCTGAAGGCGTGCCAAGACCTTCTCTTTCTATCAGGAGGGACAACTCATTCCAACCTATAGAAGATGGACAGGTAAGAAATGTGTTGAAATGCTTTCAATTTACTACCGTGGCCAGATAAACGGCAATACTTGCAGAAATGAGTTTTCGAGTTATTTGAAGAAATGTGAGTTGGATTCCATACTAACAATAGAAAAATGTTGAAATTAGACGTTTTTTTTTTTTTTTTTTTTTTTGTGGAAACGAAATTAACAAGTTTGTACAGTAAAGATTAAGTACAATTGATGACAAAAATGCAAAAAATAAAATATTTGCAGTTACTGCCCCTTACCTGTCCACGGCAGTTTAGCTTTAAATATCATATGATAATGTATTTCTTAGATGTTTTCATCAACACATTGCATAAAGCTTCTCAAATGATATATTTCACACGAAAAACTATTATGAGAACTTCCATAAAGTGGCACTGTTTTGCCACCACGCCCCCGTTTTCAAGCAGCGCCAAGATTTTGTCTAATTTACAACCACTAAGCAAACTGCCCCCTTTTTTTTTTTTTTTTTTTTTTGTGGGTGCGATTTTTTTTTAAATACCATCAAATGCAAATTAATAAAACAATTGACAATATCGTTAAGTATTTAGCGTTAAAATACAATGTTTTCTAAAAGGCACAGTAGAAAAAAAGTTGCCGTTCAATTCCTCAGATACTCTGTAGCAGCTATGACTCCATGGATTTAAATAGCTACAAGACCAATATCGTTTATGCGAAGCTCTTATTATTAGTTTGAAATGAGTTGTATGCTGCATAGTTATTAAAGAAATACCGCATGTACCACTCGCGCTTGCTGTTTTAAAACTGGAGTGAATCACTAAGTACAAAAGTAAACTGGAAACTGTTCGGAAAATTATTGTTTCGTTTCGAAAGTATAAATTTTAAGAATAAAGCTATTAAACTGTTTACCTTTATCATTTATCGTAGCAATTATGACTTCAATTATTTATGACTAAACAACTTCACGAACTAAAAACAAAGTCGTTGAAAAGCTCTTAGTGCTTTTAACTACCTTCGATGTTTAGTCATGCGCTATATTTTAATTTTTTGATTTACTTAAATATACATCTCATCCCATCTTTTGTTCTTTCGCTTGATGTAATTTTATTTGAAAAAAAAAAAGAAATAAATTATTTGTGCTTCATCTCACATCGAATGAAATTATTTACTATAAAATAAAATAAATAGAATTAATTTTTCGTATTTTCTGACCAATTATATTTTGTTCTGCAGGAAGAACGTATAGAAGTTGAAGAAGTGGAAGAGAATGACCAAAAGGTTATAAGGCTCAGTATATCAAATGTCAAGCGATCTGATGATGGATTGTACTACTGTAAAGCCTCTAATACTGCGGGTCATGTCGAAAGAACAGGACACCTTGAAGTGCAATGTATGACAACTATTTTGTTATAATTAATTCTTCAGAACCTAAATACTCGAAAAGGGCAAAACATTACAAAAGCTTCTCACAGAAATAAATGGACGGTACGATATTCGCCGAGACAGAAATATTTTAGAAATAGTTGTTAAAGTTAACTTTAGATTAAAATTCCCAATATCTAAAATTCAGGTTTCATACGGACTTGTAACAGCAAGACCTTGCGCATAAACATTGCGCAGAAAGTTAAAATAAGCAAGGGAACAGGGGGCGGAATGCGATATTACGTTTAAATATTAATTTACGTGGTCATACAAGATCGTTTAAAACACGAACCAAGTTACAATGGATTGCTTAATATGTTTACTTGAATATCACACAGGAAAAAATTTCAATTTATCTGTGAAAATATCTTTAAATATTCATACGAAAAAAAAAGTTTAATTTCCCGTTCTGCCCCTTGTAACGGGGTAGGCCAGTTATAACTGAAATTTTTTTTAAAAATATATTGAATCAGTGAATTAAGACTGTTTACATAATAATGCGTCCTCATCATCGTCGCTGTCTGCACCGGCACATGTGTTGTAGGCCCATTTAAGACAATTTTAGCAGGTCACCTAGCCTTCATTTGACCTGGAATAAAAATACAAACAATCATCATCTTGATGTAACTCTGCACCATCCTTGTCTATATATCTACTATCTATCTCTATATCAGTCTCTCTACCCAGCTATGTCTCTCTATATTAGTCTCTTTATCTACCTATCTATCTATTAACCACTACCTATCTATTTATCTATCAATAAATCTATCTATCTATCTACCTACCTACCTACCTATTCTATCTCTATCTTTATCTACCTATATATCTATTTACCTCTTATTTTTTATACATCTATCTCTATATCTTCCTCTATCTATTTATCTATCTATATACGAACATACATACATATCTACCTATCTATTCTCTCTCCTTGTATGTATATTTCCATTTCTCTACCTCTCTATCTACCTGTCTATCTATCAAGGGAGATAAAGATAACTACCTACATCTATAAAGAAAGATAGATGTAGGTGGGTAGGTTAATATACAGATAGAGATTTAGATAGATAAAACTCAGTAAAAAGTGCATTGTTTGCAAAGACAAAAATAAATAAATTATAAAGTATATAATGAAATACATAAATAAATAAGCATATAAAACTATCTGCATTACAAAAAAGTACGAAAATGAAAATATCTCAAAGAAACTTCAAATTTCTTTTTAAATCAAAAGAAATTTTGCCATTGTTCATTCACTGGGTTTTTGCAATTTTTCGTACCCAGTGACTGAACACCCCTCTACCTGAAAATCTACGCATTCTGCATTGACTGAAACAACTTAAATCCATAGCCTAAATATGTATACTTAATTTTTCTTTCGTAGAGTTAAAAAATAAAATTTATCGATAAAAATAATATGTATCAAAATAATTGCTAGCAGGAAACCAGCCTTATTATTTTGAAAGAGAGAAAAAGCGATTCACGGCAGTAAAAACTTCAAATTCTTTCCAGGAAAAAAATACGCATCCAAAGTAACCAATCAGGTGTCAGATAGCTTAGAATATCAATAAAGAACGCTTTTGTAGTGAATTTATTCAGAAAAATTTTTTGGAAGTTTATTTTTTAAAAAAAACTGACGTGCTGTTCATTCACTGGGTGGTGTTCACTCACTGTTCGGTCTACCCTATATCGTTTTAAATTTTTTTATGTCTCTACATTGATCGAATTAAGCAAACATTGTCATAAAACAACAACTGAAAACAATGATTTTAAGTGTGCACAGGTAAAAGTACTTACCTTAACTTTACCAGAATTTAATAAAAGTTATAATTTTATTGAGAAAACTCTGCACTTCACTAGTTTTTACTGAACAACAAATAACTGAGCAATAATGGCCGTCTGTTTTACATCACTGTACTCGACATTGTTACAATGCTTTTCGATAGATTTCGGTACCTTTATTCACTAAAAACAGCCGTTCTCCGTTTTGCCCCGCTATCCCGTTCCACCACGGGCTCCCCTATACGTATTTTACCTCTTGTCATATTTATGTTTATGAAGGAAGCCATCCCGTTTGTATATTGCATTAAGGAAGCATGACAGTTGAACCGTACACTGTGTACAGATGTGCATCGAAACTATGTTGATCTTCAGCGTATATAATGTATTCATGGTAAAAACGGGACATGAAATTTTAAATTAAAGTGTATACTTATTCAACAGAATTACTACTCCATAACAATATAAACTCCGATTTGAAAAAATCAAAAGAAAACTCTGTACCTCAGAGACAGGACGTAAGTCACATTTTGATAATTTTAGAAGGGAGAGGAAAAACGTTTTTCTGGCCCATGCAAAGGATGGGACGCGCACTGTTTTAACCCTGGTAAAAAATTGAAAAGGATTTTTTTTTTAAAGAATTACGTTCACATGGCTCGATGCAGAATAGGCTTCTGCATACAATGTACTAATCAACGAAAAGGCGCAGTTTTTTGACTTACGCTCTGAGGTACAGAACTAACATAGAAGCAAAATAATATATCCGTTGAATTACATCTAATCAAATGAAGGCAACCACTAAACAGCATCTGTCAAAGTAATTTCTACTCTGAACCTCTTATTTTTCTCTTTAAATGCACACGGTCCATCTGTTAACTTTAGACTTTCTTTCTTTGCTTCTACAATGACGAGGATAGGTAAAATTGAAGAATACCAGTATCTTTACTAAAACATAAAAACAAAAAGTCTTATCCTGTATCGCTAATCTTCCTCCGATTTTTTTCCGTTTCAGTTCGGCCTGATATGAGCGCAACTCCGTTTACCACTGTAAAGGCGTGGTCAGCCAATCCTGCTAATCTGTCGTGTATAGCAGAAGCTAATCCAAATGCAACGTTGACGTGGAAATTTCAAAATGAGCCCATCGAGTTTGATGAACAGCGGTACAAGTTGTATGGAGGTGTATCGTACAGCAACCTGCTGGTGAGCGTTTCTTGCTTATTTATTCATTGTCTTTAATAATATTTAAAAAATGAATTAAGCTCTTTAGGATAATCAAATGAATCTTAAGAAGATAATAAAATTATTTGAATTTTGACGTCTTGAATTCAAATTGTTTTTCCCAATCACGCATTGCGATAAAACCCTGCTCGTTGGGTTTCTTGTTTCTACACATGGAATGGAAATGGTCACCCGAATAGTTATGACTGGTGATTTTCTAAAATAGGTAATACGAGGCATATCTAAAAGAAAAGAATTGGTGATTAGGATGCGATAATAAAGGTTTTATGGTCGACATCCACCAGTACATTTATCATAAAGATTATTTACAACGTATAACGTTATGCTTTAAATTAATGTTTAATTAACGATTATGTATAAAAAAAATATGAATAAAATCAAACCGCATACGATTTGTAATTATGACAACGAAAGTTTTACTCTCTAAATAAATATTAAAACCAACCGTCGTCATGGCAATCTGAAAAATCAGAGCAACATCAACTTTAGTTGAGTGAGGATAATAAGCCATTTGTGATTGCTCAAAAACTACTACACGTAAATAAAATGAAATATTCTTCAAACATATGACAAATTATTTTTGAAGATACTAGGCGATTACTGTACTTCAATCCAATCGTAATCGAAACACGTACTTGTCTTTCATTGATCCCCCTCCCCCCCCCCCATTTGCAATGACTTCGATGGCATAATATTTTACTAAAGCAGTGGGGGAATGGAATTTCTTATTTCTACAGTTTAAAATATTTATATTAGTTGAATGGCACATTGAAACTGATGTGCTAACTTTGAGGTATTTTTTGAGGTTTTTAAATATTGATTTTACTATGAATCATGAAGTTTTATCAAATCTACTTTACGAAACTTGTCCGTCTATATAAAAGATGCATACGCTATTAACGTTAACTACTAATGTTAACCACTAACCACATGAATAGTGAATGAAAAACGTTGAAATAGATAGCAGTCGAAATTGAGACACATTTTTGATCCAAAAATATGCACCCTCGTCCGCCCGTTATCGGGGTATGAGGTATTAAAGTCTGCAGAAATTGTTTAAAACTCGCTAAATTTAGACTTGGCGAGAAATTTACCACTTAATTTTACCATCTTCATCTATCTACAAATCGTGTGAAAAGGTGTCTTCCATGGCTCACTGTAACTCGATAAATTTGGCGACTTTCTTCAAAATTTCGGCAGACTTTAAGTCCTGACATTTCGCTAACGGGGACACGAGGGCAAGTAGTTTAAATGTCCATAAACATGCTTTACAATGCTAGTTGTTTAATTTGTTTTTTATTATTGCACTATCGTGGTGGTTTCCTGTTAAGATAAAAACAATACAAACTATATGAAATTTGTTTTCAGGTCTACACTGACAAAAGAGCCCAATATGAAGTGTTTGGAGTCTACACATGTGAAGCTCGTAACAAATTTGGAGAAAATTCGATAAATATAAATTTGGAAGAAGCAAGTAAGTAGTTTAAGTACCTGGTATTCAATTTGAAGCATTTAGATTTTGCTAGTCAGTACTGATCATGGTCCTTATTTCGTCTAACAGCTGCCCCTGGTCAAGTCACTCAAATAGTATTCGACAAAGTGACGTCCACGACGATAACATTTCGACTGATGGGTCCAGGCAATACAGGTGGTTTACCAATCCTTGCCTACATTATGAAGTACAGATTAGCAGAAGAGCCCGTGGAACGCACTATTACCATCGAATGGTCGAAAGGTATGCTTTTCAGAACTTTTTGAAGAAAACATTTTTTTTTTTCGATTCAAACACACACTTTGCCGCATTTCCACGGCCATGCTAACTGTGGCAAAACGATTCTTTTGCTACATCTTGCAGCAAAATACTTATTTTTGAAAACTCAGCGCCAAATTGCGGTTTTGTAACAAACCTAAGTGTTTTTAGGCTTTAATTTTCTTTCATTTGAAAATCAAAATTAATTATTGCATTCATCACCAACAAGGCTCACGAGAGGATACTTCAGCCTAACCGGAATCAAGGGTCCCGGCACTTGAGGGGGCCCAATCTGGAATCGTTGTAGTATAAATTTTATAAGATTTATGGGCGGAGGGGGGGCGACCAAACCGACAAGGGGCCCGCAGTGGCTCTCAGCAGTTTTAATCTCCAAAGAACATTGTTTTTGGATTAAAAGTAGTTTAACATTTAAACACCACCTGTTCACTAGGCTAGACTTTCCGTTTAGGCCAGTTTGTTCAAGAGTTCTCCGAGAGAAAGACAAAAGGGAGGACATACGTTAAGACAACACAATAGACATAAAAATTCATTTTGCATTATATCTAAAACCCAGGAGGTAGATGCCTCCCCCCCCCCCCATCGAACTCTCAAATGACCGACCTGGTTCAAGTCCTGCCGTTCCATGGTGTTCAACATGTTAAAAATAAATGTCGGTCCATGATTAGAAAGGTGAAATATAGATGAGCGAAGTTTGCAGAATGAGGGACAAAATTATATCTCATGCCTGTAACAAGATGAAAGGGGGGCTATTTCTAGTTTTCTGAAATATTAGTTGGAATTGCGGTAGGAAAATGAAATCCTTCTCATACGAGTGTTTTCTTTCCGTATATTTCATCCTTTAATTTTCATCTGAAATAAATCTGTAAGTTAATCATTTGAAAATTCGTATTTTGAATTAATTCCTTTTTTCTTGAAACAGTAAATTTATCTTTCTTAAAAACTGAAGTTGAAACTTTCATGTCATGATAACATAAAGACCAAACACAGTTTCAGGGGAGAGGGAATATAGTTCTTCATAAATTTCCTAAGTTTTCACATTTTTCTGAACGCATTTTATTTTACTGGCGTGGGTAAAAACGTCTTTTGAATATTCATTTAAGTAAAACAAACTAAAGAATAATTTTCAAAATCTTGATTTTTTTTTTTTTTTTTTTCAAAACGATTTTTTTCGTCCTGGACTGCGAAAAAAAATGTAATACGAGTATATTAACGGTCTGGTTTAATGTTGTCTATATTTGTTTCACAGACTCTCCCTACATCCTGAGCGAACTGAAGCCACGCGCCAAATATCACTTTAGCGTTGCGGCCAGGAACATTGTCGGGGAAGGTACATACAAAACTGCAGAATACATCATGCCTGAAGAAACCGTTCCAGAACCACCTAGCATCATCACCGAACCAGAGACAATCTCCGACTATCCCGACAGGTTTGAAGTTAGGTGGAATGTCCCCAGCGACAATGGCGAGCCCATACTCTATTTCCAAATAAGGTATTTCAAGGTAAGAACAAAAATAGATCAAAAATATTTCTCATGTTATTTGTCTTGATTGTTTAATATGATAAATGTCTTGTAAAGTTCACCCATACTTGCTTCAAATGCATTAAGCTATAACACACACACAAATATTGGACTAAAGGTAATTTAAGGTAATTTTTTTAATACTATAATCATTAACTAGAGAAATTATCTCATTTCAATACAAAATTGGATGTACAACATTCAGTGCATTTATACAATTTGCGCGGGGGTTCCTAGCAGGGTTGGGTTTTGGACTGTCCAAAACTGGTTTAGGACAGGACAGGTGGTTTTTACCGTCCAAAACTGTCTAAAACTGTCCAAAACTGTCTTAAACTGTCCAAAACTATGCTAAAACTAAAAGGGTGTAATCTAATCAATTCGTATTTACTGCAATGTTTGTAATGCATATATACTGACATTATTGAAGCTTAATTAATGAGTATTTGATAATATTTTTCTCTAATATTTGTCATTAAAAAAATATTTAATTAAAAAATTGGCAATAGCTGTTTAATTTCTACATAACTAGATTAAAATCCACTGCATAAATAAGTTACATATATATTTATACTTGAATGTTCTCACATTGAATAAATATTAAATAGTCAAAAAAAAAAATTTTTTTACACATTTTGTTCTGTTTTTGGTTGTTTTCTACAAAATATAGTTTCTCAAAAAATAGTTTTGGACACTTTCAGACTCAAGGGTTTTGAACAGAATGGTAAAAACCTTGCCAACCCTGCTTTCATTTGCACACATGCATAAACATAGGGAAATTTGGTTACTGTTATCAAAAAAAAAAATAAATAAATAATAATAATAATACTAAACTAATGCATACGAATTGAAATTTTAATCAAGAATTCAACTTCTATGTGACTAGATTAAAATCAGCTGCATAAAAAAGTTGAATGTTCTCCATTGAATAAATGTTCAATATAAAACATTACTTTGATACATTTTATTCTGTTTTTGATGTTTCCTCACAGAATACAATTTTTCTAAAAATATAGTTTTGGACACTTTCGGACAGTTTTGGACACGGGTTTTGGACAGGATGGTAAAAACCAGGGTTTTTACCGTGGTTTTTACCGTAGTGTCCAAAACCTTGCCAACCCTGGTTCCTAGACTAGGTGCAACAGGAAGAGATGCCGCGAAGTGTCCATGGTAACAATAATATGTATCTAATAGTAGGGGTAGACCGGGGCACGTTTACGTCTGGGATACTTTTACTCAGTGCCTTTTTTCAAAACGGACACTCATATAACGATTATTTATAACTGGAGAGCCAACAGTCATAAGAGAATGATGCTTCTCTCTAGCAAATATCCTCACAAGTTTTTGAGCATCAGTCGAGCTTCGGTCTAGCATGCAGAAAGAATAATCTGTTTTCTACCAAGTCTAGTAAATTTTGAGGTTGAACATTTCGAAGCTTATTGGGAATAAATAACACTTGGTCAAAAAAGAACAAATATATTAAAATTAGCAGAATTTTATCTTTTTTTGAGAATTGTATCAGTATGAACTGAAATGTTATTTAATTTTTTTGCACATTAGAAATAAATCCAAACTTGGCGACGGGGTAAGTTGACGCGTTGACGTCTGAGCACCTTTACGCACGTTCTTACTGTGTATTACTTTTAAACGTGCCTTGACGCTTTTTTCGCTCCGAACTGTGTCAAATCTTTTTACTTATTTTCAGGCTATTTAGTTTTGAAAATCACCATTTAATTTTTAATTGAGTTACAAATTTGTATCTTATGGCTTACAATCATGTCGTGCCCGTTCAGCTTTTACTTAATACACTATTCAGTCTGTAATAAATTTGCTTTATTTTAATGAGGATAAGACATTATGTTCAAGACACTAAAAGAACCACGTTATGTGTCAAAATAAATATACGTAAACGTGCCCCGTTTCCGGGGAAAGTTTACTCAACCGACTTGGACTGAAAAATAATTTTTTTAACGGTTCAGAAAATAAACTGAGCAACTACTGAATATACCAATTTTGAGTCCATTAACTGCTGTATGACACCGCAATGTCTAAAATTTCTTAAGTCAAAACATAAAATTTAGAAAATAAATTGAAAAAAATCCGCTTAAACGTACCCTACTAGATTGGAAAGTCGTGAGAAAATTCCAATTCTTTATAAGGTGCCGTGAATCGGAAAAGTTTGGAAACCCCCGAAGTAGCGAGTACGCGTTATTTTCCCTGCATTGATATGGCATTGGCAGAGAAACAACTTCTACAGAATTGTTTTCGTGGAGAGTGCGTACAAGGAGCTTGGTGACATTTTTTTTTTTTTTTTCGATCAAACTTTAAGGTCTTAAGACTAGGGGAAGACTCGATAATTGATAAAACGCGATGTTTCTTGAATCTTCCAGACTGCTAAGCGTCAAGCAAAAAAGCGAGGTGCAACAGAGAGAGAAGTCAAACTAGATCGAGATACGATTAGCTCATAGTATGTAACATCGATCTAAGTGATTAACTCGGTGTTATCTTTCGTGTTAGAGTAGTAGAGTGCCACTGTATAATTTTTTCTGATAACTTAGTAAAAATATTGTAAATTGCTGTGAACTTTTCATTTCTAAAGTGCCTTTAATTTACCCAAGCTCGTCCAAAGACATTTTATCATGTGCTAGGTATAGTTTAAGATTATATCTAGGACTATTTTACTATGCTTATAAAATATTGCAATGTCTATAATAGCAAAATTATATTTTTTCATAGGTTGAAAGAGACTTAAAGGGTTGGGCCCAGGTTGGCAAAGCAGTCGACGACAATGTCCGCAACTGGGTCGAAAAACCTTCTTACGAACTTAATGGATTAGCTTCAGACACCTACTACAAAATTGAGATTCGAGCTACGAATAAGATCGGTAACAGCATCCCTGAATCTGTAGTCATCAAAACCAGAGCTGGTAAGTGTATTGTGTTTTTAATTTCTTGTTTCGGACTTCGTTTTTGCACACTGAAGCGACGGATATGGTCTCGATGCAAAATTTATTCTATAACTGTTTGTTCGTGAACTAATAATAAGAGTTGTTTTCTTGAACTTGACGTGTGTTGGTTTTTATTTAGGAGGCAATTTTACTTTGTAGTAACTATTTTTAATTTAAAAAAAAAATACTACCTTACTGAAGCTTATTGACAACAACCTGTGAGGGACGAAATACTTTTAAGAAATGCGCCAATAAAACATTTACTTGAAAACATGTGTGAAAGCAGCATATGTAAGTAATAAATGAGCAAGATTTATTGGATATGCTATGCATATTACAGTTAATAATCGTCGGGATCCCAAAGGGGAAAAATTTATTTTATGTTATTTTAAAAATCTTTGCTTTCTTAATGTTTCAGGCTAAATTCTTCTCAGTTCAATTATTTCTTATCTTTTAACTACTACATCCTTAAATAGCTGTATTCCTGGACGCTTCACGAAAGAATGGTGGAATATTTTATAAATTATCATCAATTTATTGGTGGATTCGTAATTTTTTTATTCAAATCATTTGACCAAAAGTATTTTTATGCAAAATAGTGATTACATGTACTTTAATGCCATTCTTAACGTAAATATTGGACTCCGAATCTAGTACAGCTGTATTTTTTGAGACATTGATTTGACTCCTAAACAAGTTTTTGTATCAAAAAATCTAAACTTTTTCGTCTGATCTCAAAATTTTAGATAATATTTGTTGAGTTCATTCAATCTTCGTTCATTTATTTTTAAGATTGCACTTTTGCTATAAAATCAAATTTATTTAATTTTATGAACTCAACTGTTATTTACTTACTTAACTGAAATTAACTATTATTTCAAATACGGATTGCATTAATGACGCAGCAAAAGCCAAATTGATCGCTGTCTTTATGTACAATCTGCTGTTGGTTTATAATGATATTATGATTTGACTAACGCAACTTTATTGAATTTTATCTAGTTCTGTACTTATTTTCAGGTGAAACTACTCATGACCCTCTCAGTAAAGATGGCGAAGAGTTAAACATTTACATAATCATAGCGATCGTGCTCGTGGCTCTCCTAGTGTTCCTGGTCATCTTAGACGTAACCTGCTTCTTCCGCTTCCATTGTGGTCTCCTGTACCTAATGAGGTATAAGACCTGTGGGCGATCTTCCGAAAAAATGCCATCAGCAATGGAGGACGGCCGAGCTTGGTGAGAAAGCAGTTTTTATATTTTGTTTTCTGCGTTTGGGTGAATTTGAATTCAAATGTACCATTTAAAGCAAATTTTGTTTTCTCAAATTTTGTTGATGCAAAATTTAAATTCATCCAAATGTAGCTCGATGTTTCAACTAGGTGAAACCTAGTTGAATCCAGATTGATTGCTTAAGAAATTTGTGTTTTGTGTTTGGAAAAGCGTCAGACCCCGTGATTAGGACATGAAGATCCTCGTCGGACCGACTTGTAATATTTATATTCGTTAAACTGTTGTATCTTTAAAATATATATCACTGGACATCAAAAAGAACAACAATTATCTTACAACATACTGACGAAGATCGTCCCGTACTTCGATAAGAATGGTAACGAAGAACTTCTTGATTTTGCAACACTGAGGGGAGAATCACTTCTACAGTGAATTGAACAGAAAGAACTTACTATATAAAGAACTCCAATAGTACCATGCCCACATTAAGTTTTTCGTGTTGTAACCTATAGCTAACTCGATCAAAGGCTCGAGCAAAACCTGGATATTGCAAAGCTCAGCCAATCCAGGAAAGGGGGCACAATCTTACTCAAAATAGACGTCGATTGGGTTTCATAGTATATATTAGCATTGACCTCGTACGCCTTTGAGCGTGGATTGAAGCCTGGTTACTGTCGGTGGATTTTCACGATGCAGAAAACAGTCATTATCCATTTTGTATGATTATGCAGGCTTTTAAAGATTCCTTAAGGGTCCATTAGCTCAGACATGCTTGACGGGATTAAATTCCTAGAGCAATTTTTCCTCAAACTCAGGTACCTTCATCTGGGGGGGGGGGAAACAAAGCCTCAAAATTCTGAAGTGATAATGACAATCCACCGATAGTGATGCCAAAAGAATGGAGATCAGTCCTACGGAATGCACTTGGTCTTCAAATGGCAAGGAGCTAATACGTAACCCCACTAAGGCAGAAAACGTTCAAAATCACATCATGTCGATAAAATCGAGTAAGTAGCTAAGGCAGGCTATGACGGCAAAATCACAAATCCTGATCCCAGTGGCAAAAATCAGCATCACATCTAGAAATTTCTTTAATGAATTTTTTATTATTTGTTATTAATTTATTATCATTCGATTTGAAATTCCAAGTACTTTTTACGATTTTCGCCAAATAAATTGTGGTTTACAGTATTTAATGTCCTGTTCTGAATTAGTTTTGTTCTTCTTTATGCCCCTTATTGCCTTTCTGTACCTTACTACTGCATCAAATGGTACATCGTATATCCTTTTAAAACATTTAACATAAGGGTTTTTCTTTTTTCATCTGATTGTCAGGAAATCTATTTAAATATTCTGAGATTGATCTTAAATATTTTGATGTCATGTCATAATGGATTTTTTAATTGCCATATAAGTTAAATAAAATATAAAATAAACTTGATTAGAAAAATATTTGCAATACTTGGTTTTCTATTTTATTGCTTTAACATAAAAGAAAACATTTTATATCTGAATGAAAGTTTAGTTTAAATCATTGATCATGTAAGAAAATGATTTTTCATTCATTAAAATATTTCTTAAACTTTGTATTTTATATAGCATTATCTTTGAAAAAACATTTTTTGAAATTTGTATCTTTATTGCAGTTTGTTCTATTAATAAACATTTCACACTAAATTATTTGATATTAAATTCTATTCTTGCTTTAAAACGTTTAATTTTAGTTCATTATCCATCACAAAATATCAATTAAAATTTCGAGCAGAAGTTCATAAAACTTCATCTGGGTTTGAGAAAAAAAGATACATTTGCATTTTTCCTAGAAGAAAATAGTTATTTTGACTTCATAATTTTGTTTATCTTGGCAGTGTTAAAGAAGTCTCAACAGCCACTAATGGAAAGATTAAGTCGGATATAAAATCTCCTCCTTCTCCTGATCAACTTCCACCACCTGAGTAAGAATACTATTGAAAATCATGCATGCTATTTTGCACGGTTTTAGAGCTCATGCATGCTGTCTTGCACGGTCTGAAAATCGTGCATGCTTTCTAATTGCATGGATATAGGTATCTTTAGAATCTCCTGCATGAAAACTTTCCTTGTCAGAAGACTTCCTCCGCAGAATTTAAATTTATTCTTATTGAACCCATATCACATCAAATACTACCTTATCTTGTGATCAAAAGCATCCAGAGAGTAAAAGATTTTAGAAACTATAGTGAATAACATTACGTATTAAGATTTAAAAAGGATTGAAGTATACCTGTGCTGGTTCCATTTAATTCCTATAACACTAGGCTAAGCTAATATGAAATTTTGTTTTCCACTAAATACACACGCTAGAAGTCGTTGTATAAGGATTGCCAATTTTACATCTTAATCGCTTTAAGTGGTAACAAAAATCTCTTGAACTGAAAAACTAAAAACAACTAAGTAAGATGCGACTGTCACGAAAAAAAGTGAATGTTTTTACTACGCTTCGCGTAATGTATATGGTAACACTATCTCAGCTCATAGGCAATGGGCTAAGGTGGAAGCAAATTGTGTTCTGAGAGCTAGGATTAGAGAAATTTCAACCAAAGTACGTGGTAAGAGCTCTTTTATTAGCTCGGTAAAGTGATTATCAGAAGGTTTTTTAATGATATAACTGCAGATGGAGTTGATTAAAAATGCAAAATTAGTTCTTAGAGCAATATTTCATAGTAAGTTAAAAACGTTTTTTGCAATAAATGATCACAATAAACCAGCTAATTCTTAACTATCAGCAGACTCTTCAACTTTATGCATTGTATCCGTGTTTAAACATTTGTTTATCGCTGCTGGCTTATGAATAACATTATGGATCAAAACATACAGCTGCTAAACGCCAAAAAACTAAAATTGGACATTTTGTAATTTGCACTAACGTTAGATTGTAGAAGAGTCGTGGTATCTAAGATATCAAGAAATGTATGTTTGCGATCATGAGCAGAATCACTCCAAAATTTCTTGCTACTCTTCCTAGCAAAAGGCTTTTAGTAGCTCTCAAAATCATACGATTATCAAAATTAGCACCAATGTTAACTAAATTAGTAAATGTTATTTTTTTATTTAAATTAGTACCATGTAATAAAAAATAGAAAAACAATAACTGGAACTGTGACTAACTATTCATCTTTTTTTTATAATCTTTTATACATTGCATTTTAATTACTAATATTTGACCCCATTAAAAGCAAAATAAATCACTATATGTTCTTTTTATATTCATACCAAATTCTAAGTAAAGTTACTTGACTTCTAGTTGATGTAACAAGGAATTCATAATGACTTTTACATTAACATGAGGTTACTCTCTGGTACACATCAATGCAAGAAAAGGGTAATAATCAATCAAAGACAAAGTACAACAAAACTTTGAAGTTCTTTAACTAACATATACAATTATACATCAATACTTACCTTTTCTGATTAATCACTAGCAAGAAACATATACTAAAATACTAACTTATTTACTTTATGATTAATAACATTTTCTCTTAAAAATGTATTTATCTCTAATTTTATTTTTATTGAAAATGTGTAGCCAGTTTTCCATTGCACCTCTTTATTTGAAACATCTCATTCTTTTTCCATGCGTGTTATTTTCTTCAAGACTATTATTTTACCTTTATTTCGTGTTCGTTTGAACTATATGGTTAAATGCTGTTATGAATCGGCTACAACTGAATAAAATTTTTGTGCTTAAAATATTTACAAAAATATTGGAGGATTATATAGCGTTAAAATTTTAAAAGGATTTTCCAACGGAAAAGCAAAAATGGTTTCTGGTATGAAATTCAGTTGAGTATTTATTATTTAACTTTTACTAAATGACCTTATGTACAAGCGATACACCACCCCCATCCCAGCTATAGCAATAATAAGGTCACTGTGGTCAATCCAAGCAACTGTTTAGAAAAAAAAGTTAAATGGAATGACTTCTAGAGCAGTCCATCATTAATGTAAAATAACCCGATAAAAGTTGTTCAAAGGCTTTTTGCATGTGGTTAGTGCTTACCATTGTTTTACCCTTAATACTGAAGTAGTGAAGAATGGCTTGATGGAATATGGTCCATAACTATTTCTTAGCATTTCTTTTTTATTTCTATAAATTTAAATGAATTTCTGCTACTATTCATTTGTTTTGCTTTGTTCGCAGTATTGTTTTAGTTTAATGCATGTTCAGTGAATGAAGAAATTGCATTAATTTTTTTTTATTCGTACATTTTTTAATTTCGAAACAAAATTGCTTTGCATATTGATGAAATTTTTTCAATCAAACTAATATCAAATGTTTTTTGCTTTTAAACTTTTTAACATGTGACTATCTTTTAAGTAGTTGCTCATTTTTGAATGTTATTGCTATGAAAGAAGAGAAGAGATTGTCATTTAAAACTCTGATACCATTTAAAAAATACTCTGTTAAATTCAATTTTCCTCGCTAGATAGAATGCTTGTTCAGAGTAAGAATTTTTTTCTTTAATTGAAAGTGATTTTGCATCTCTGAAGCAAAAAATGGTATAATTGAAGCATACATGAAATAATACATTTTTAAATGCTAAAGTATTTCTGGCTGCTCCTAAAAGTACGTAAAAAAAATTTTCTTTTAGTATTTTAATTTTGAATGCATTTAATGGTTATGCTTTAAAACATTTCCATTATAAATAATTTTAAAAATAAGCATAACTAGCGGGAATTGTGAATTCACTTTTCTTTTCAAATAATCTATTTTTCCTCTTAAAACAAATTAGCTGCTAATCATAAAAAACTGAAAAATTTCCTATTTCTTTTCCTTCAGCTATTAACAAATGTAAACCAAATCAATAATTTTTTCGTTTTAAACACGCTTTTAAGACAACCAAATGCAATATTAAAAAAAGAAAAAAACTGGGGATTTTTTTTACGATTTTTCTCAACTTAGCGCAGTTGTCTTTTCCTTTTACTTTTTTTTTTTTTCAAAAATGAGCAATATCTCTCATTTTGTATTAACTTCTTTTTCTTGCCTTACACTATTCTCTGCTTTTCTGTGCACTTTTCATTTTGCGTGTCTGAAGGTTCGTTCTGCCCTCTTGTAGCAAATTATCCAATTATGAAGAAAAGTTCAAAACGGAAGTGGACAATCCAGCTTTTGAGTAAGATTTAGTTTTAAATTTCCATTCGTACCTTAATTCATCAGCTAGGGGTGTGTGTCTGCTTGAATGGTGTGACTAAAAAAAATTCATCAAGGTTAGTTGTCTCCAAATCAATTATGGAGCAAATTATGTATTATTTATTGATTCATTTAAATGAAATAAGCGGAATAAAACAACGCAAAAAATCATCCAATTCTTCGTTCTTTAGAAATGAATAAATGTACGTGTGCATACAGCATATGAATAATTCTTAAAACTGCATAGAAAAAAATGCATAGTGTCTGGAGAAGATTTTTAATTGTACAGAAAAACATTATCTGAAGTTTCATTGCAACTTTTTGATGCACCAATAAGATTTTTTTTTTCCTGCAGAAAGCAATTTGCTTGTAATTTTTTAGTTTGATTTAGTAATGGCAGTAAAATAATTAAAATCTTTGTCTCTTAGAATTTTTTTTTTGGTCACACATGCAAATAATAATTAAGAGTAGCGTAGTTTCAAATAGTTTTAGTCATGCAACACTCGTTTTATGTGTTTTGTTACTTTTTATTCAGCGTCCCATCCATACAAAGCACTCCTATTTTAATAAAATTGTCAATTCCGTTTTGCAACCCTTTAAACCGTCCATAAATCCATTTCTTGTCGCAGTTTTATAATTCTTTCCTGTTACGAGTCACGCAGGAAAATCGTTTCATCTAACAGAACAAACTGAAAAAAAAACATATTAACCAGTTTTTTTCCTTTAAGCAGTTTTTGGTTTCTGGAGCAGTCTGCATTCTTATACAGTGTACTAAGCTCCTCCAAGTTTTTTTTTTTGCAAAGTACGCTGGCTGTATTCCAACTTTTCCTTCCCGTTTACGAATATTATTGAAGATTCTCAACTATTTGAAAAAGCAAGCGTTTAACAAAGGTGTTCGATTTTCTACGCAAAGCGTATTATATTAATATTTTTTCCAACTACATCATTTATCAAATGACTTCTAAACTTCACTTCTGCCAAATTTCTGCATTCCTTCTCTTCGTGATTGGTATTTTCTCAAGTGAAAGTTTGGGAAGATGTCCCAAGTCGGACATTCGTAAACAAATGTGGGTAAGATTGACTCTCAAAATTTCATACAATTTTAACGAAATTATTCCACTTCCAGTAAAACGAGGAAGCGCAACGGCGACGCGAAGATCGCCAGAAATCCCTTCGAAGAAACTATCATGCTTCCAGAGAGGATGAAATAAAAGAACTAATGTCTTGGCTTTCGGGTACAACTTTTAATAATTTTAAATTTATCGTCCCGCTTTAGTGTCCCGTCAAGTTGCTTTGTTGTAGTCCGTGTGTGACCTAACTGTTATGTGTCAGAACGATTCGTCATGTCCTTGTTCCTATAGTTCGTTGTGTGTCGTACGTGATAAACTTTCAGTATTAAAATTTTAAGAAGTTTAAGAATATTATAAGGCTATAACCATACAACACTCTCAACAAAACCAATGTTTAAGTATTACTTTGTTCTTCAATCTAACTTTGAAATTCTAAAAATATCGCTTTAAAAAATGCAATCTAGCAACTTATAGTTCAATTACTTTTGAAACGATCATTTTTTTTTTTTGCTTTTCTTATTTATTTGCTCAGGTTTAAGAGTAAGTAAATCAAAGGCAATATATATTCTATACAATGACACTGTAATTTTCCTGCTTTTAAAACACAAAAAAAATCCATTTCATCAATATTTTTTCCTTTTTTTAAAAATAATGTAAGTTTATATCTAAAGTTTTTAAAGTCATACTGTAAAACCGTACAACTTTAGACCACTTTATGTGTATTTTTCTTCATATTTTCATTATTCTTTGCCAAAAAAGGTTGAGAATCTAACCATACACTACCATACATCTCAGCTGTAGAGTGAGTTTTCGAAAAAAATTCTAAATTACACACAGAGGGGGGAATTTTTGTATAGTTGTATGAAGTTTGCGTATGGTGGTGATAACTTTAGACTACCTCATACGTATGTTCCTTGATATGCACCGCTAAACCGCTCCGGTCTAAAGTTACAATGCATAGATCGGTCTGTTCCAATCCCGTACACTGTAAAAAAAAAAAAAAATTAAAAATTCTTACTTTTTCCTTATTAATACATTTTTTAATACTTTTTGAGTCAGTTTCAGGTTTTCTTAAATAAAATCAATTGTGAAAAATACAATATTTTATTCAGATATCTAAATATGAACATTAGATAGTATGAAAAGCAATTTGTAGGTACCTACTCCTGAATTTTATTATTTTTTACAAGGGCGTTTTTGTTTATCATTTTTCTACAGGGGCTTGATATAAATTCTGTCCCAATTGGGTAGGTTTCTTCGTGGTCGCAATATTTTTTTTTGTACCAAATGACATCGGGGGAATGAGGCCAACACCAAAATTTATCCTTTTTGCCTTTCTTCTTGAAATTTGGTTTCTCCTGATTTCTTGGATCACCTTTTCCATCAGTTCAGACGAATAGTTAAGGTAAAGACAGCCGCCAGCCTTCTTTCTTTTCCCAGGATTAATGTCTAAAACCAAAGAAAAACTGAAAAACTGTCAAGACAATACAAAACTGTTCACAAAATATTGAAAAACGATACTAAAAATGGGTGGTCTAAAGTTGCAACTCGAATTCCCGCATTTTGTTTACTTCAAAACGACAAGTAAACAAAGCAACATCAGGATTCGCCGATAAGGCTAATCGTCTTAGATACCTAAGTAATAAACTTATCTACGGAGAATTCAATCGGCAATTATAGTTTTCAAAGGAGACTTTGAGAGCTGAAGCAAAAATTTCAAAAAAAAAAAACCCAACACAAATCAATGTTGACACGAGAATGATAACATTTGAGCTTGGGGAAAAACAAGAACTTCGCTGGACAACACTTGTGAACCTACTGAATTTTTTTTAAGACTTTAGCTTTGCTCCAATGCATGGTACATACTACCAGATTCCTCCAATGGACTAAAGTTATACGGTTTTACTGTATTAGGTAAGAGAGGATTCTTCCTTGTCCATAAGCTGAATTTCTCTTTTTTTCACAACTTGATGACTTAAACCTAGGGACAGTTGATACTAGGACGTGGTAACAAGACGTAGCAACGACTCACACTTCAAGGGCGTCAACATATGTGTTGAGGAAGGGGTATCTTTGGGTGGACACCCTGTCCAGAAAGTGTTCAAGGAGGGGGCGGTTGTTTTTTACCATTTACTCTTTGGAACTTCAATTTCTAAAAAATTTCGAAGGAGTAAACTGAATTCCACAGCTTATTTTTAAGTAATCAAAGGTGTCTTAGAGTTGTTTCTTTCGAAAAATATCTAGGGTGAGCCTTTGAACCTAGCCCTAATATGATCTAAGATCGTCTAAAATCGAGATTTTGGAACTTCAATTTCGAAAAAATCCTGTTGAAAGTTCCGGTCCCTATCCCCAGAGTAATAAGAGATGAACTATGATTATGCTTCCAAGACTTCAATTCAGGAACCATTTCGGGAAAGAGCTCCCTTTCTTCTAACACCGTCGAATATTATGTAAAATTGCGTGTTTGAAACTTTAATATCGAAAATATAAGCAAAGAAAGTTCCTGTCTCTCGGCTCAAGGAGCTGGCGATCGCCCCCATCGCCCCTCCCTTGTATCCGTCCTTGCCTAGGACTTAATAAGAAGCACCAATTATTGAGTTATTCAGTGTGCGGAAAATTGGTTGCTTCACTTATCTAGTATGACTTTTTTAAGCTGACCCAAAACTTCAGAAGTGTAACTACATTACTTTAAAAAATAAACAATCTGATTCATGAAATGGATTTTGTTGCATTTTGAAACCAAAGAATTTCACTGTCGGACCTTTAGTGCTTTTCCATCAATTCCCATGAAAATGTATATCGTGCATGTATGTATGTACTAACTGGCACAAACTTTTTTCTCTCTTCTTTCTGCATTATCTCTTTGCTTTACAAAGTATTTTTCACATGTTTAAAATTATTGTACTGTTATGTCATTTGTAAATGTTCTTTTTGGAGAAACTTTTAATGTAATTTCTGGACTTTAACACACTGGATATCTTAATCTCTTAATCTCTATTACACGTCATCTCTTCCTATATCCTAAAATGGAAACTAATTATAGACATTCTGACACTTGAGAATTTTTCTCATATTATTCAACATAAGTTTATGCTGTAGATTGGTTAAAGCTAAAACAATAAATTCGGGTGATTTTCTATAGTAGGTCAAAAAAAATACCCTAAAACTTTTTAACAAAAAAAAATTCTGTTTGAATTTCAATTGACGATAAATTTTGAATATCTTAATCCTGGAGAATCATTAATGATGTCAAAATACTTTCAAAAACATTATAGAAAAATATCATAATTAATCTTCAATAGTAATTTCAGCGAGGAAAATGAAAATTGTGTTATTACTATATATTTTTTATGGAGCGGGACCATTAAATTAAACTTAACTGTAAATGCTAACTAAGACTAACATTAACTTATTTCTGCATGCAAAACACACACTTGCTAAATTGTTCGCAATTATCAATCCTAAATTAAGCTCAATGCCTTTCTCCCCTTCTTTGTTGTGTTTTTACAAGACCGGCGTCACCTTTTTTCCCCCATTCCTCTGTTTCCTGTTTTTACAACTTTTGCATTTCATTGTTTAGTCTATTTATTTTGTTTAAAAGCGTACATGATATTTTACCGCTGAAAAATCTTTGGTCAACAGTTATGTGTTTTATTTTTTCCAGTGTCAATATGCATACAGTTCACTAAAACGTAATTTATTATTGTTGTTCCATGAAAACAAATTAAATCAACAACTGGAAATAGACATTTAAGTCACCAACTTTTAAGCACCTGTAAAAAAAAAAGGAACAGCTACAATACGAAAACAAATGAGCAGTGTTAATTATAATTCTTAAACTTGAACCAAAACTATGAAATGATTGAGCTTTAAGTCATTTTGCGCTGTAAAATAGTTATGTAAATCTGTAAAAAGTAAGTTTACACTAGGTGGTTCAGAAAGTTAATTCATTTTTTTTTCTTCAACCAAATAAATTTATAACAAGATTTTAGTGTTAATCAAAAATGTAGTTGCTCTATTCATCGACAAACTTTTTCCATCTGTTGTGCAAATTTTCAGGCCACGGACGATTTGAAAGAAAAAAAGGAAACACTCACAATTTGTTTTGGAAAAGGTATCTCGAGATGTCTTATTGAATATCAACTAAAACTCCAAGGTTTTTCTCACATTGCGATCAACATAAAGCAAAATCGTATCTGCAATGTCGAGAGAGTATGGTGGATGGATAACTCTTCGCAGTTTATTAACTTTTTCTACGCGCTTGCTCAGGCATAATCATGTTTCAGAATCTCGTCTTATCCATTTCCAGTAGCAGGAATATACCCCCCCCCCCCCCCCCCCCGCGATCGTCCACCATCTGACTTCTTTTTATTCCAGTAGTTGCAGCACTTTTTATGAGACAAAAAAAAAATTGAAATTTTGGCTAGTACTTAAAATGGTATCTTCAGATATTTTGCTTCAAAATCAATTGATTTTAATATGCCCGGGGTTTAAATTTTGCACATTAGATGGTACAGGGTAGAGTTGTTCCTAACGAAGAATTGCATCATTGGTTAGTAATAAAACTTCTAAAACTTTTATTTGTTTGAAAAAAAAATGACGTTGCGTTCCCTTGTTGTATATTAATGCTTAATTTTTTTAAGTGATTTTCATCTACGTTTGAGGTTTTTCATTCAAAGAATGAAAGAAGTTCAAAGAAATATATTTTCAAAAACATTCTCCTAATCAAAACTGCTTCCTCCACATAAGTTCTAGTAATAATATAAAAAAAATTCTGAATGATGTATTATGAATACTATAAATACATTTTTTTATGTGGTTCATTAATGAATACTCCTCCTTTTTCGAAGGAACAGGGATGCCCGGCCCGTGGACCTAATCATAGACGAAAACTTCAAAAACAAATCTCCAAAAGGATCAAAAACAAGCATCGGCAAGAGCAGTCCTGTGTAGCCCGTGTACCAAACCCAGTCAGTGAAAAGATATTGTAAAAAAATGTGTCGAACATTTTGTTCCCTTGAGTCACCAATTATGGAGACATCTTCATTGTTTCCGAAAGTCAATTTTTGCTAATCGATGTTTTGATTCATTGCTCTGTTCAAACCAAGAAAAAGCCAAGATTCGAACTTTCTGGAAAGAATGTTCTCAACAACTTTGCCTTTCTGCTTCGCAAGAAAACCAGGAAACTTGCCTCGGATGTCAGGGGCGAACACTACCCCCAGCAGACTTAACGAACTGCTTTCGAACATTTCAGGGTCTCGTGTTCGCTGGTGTGGTTCCAAACTTGCACAAAAGAGTTATTTGGAATGAACTTATTCAAGTTTCTAAACAAAAGTTACAGAGTGTCCTGAAAAAGACTGACTGTTTTGAAAAATCTATTACAAGAAAACGGTTAATGATAAAAATATAATTCTTGCAAAAAAATTCATGTGGCGGGCAGTTAATTTTTTCCCCAAAAATAGAAATTTTAGTTCAACAATTTTCCAATAGATGGCTCTTCAGATAGTAAGCACGTGAATCAAAGAAAGATTGCACACCACATCATAATATTTCGAAAAATGTGTTTAATGAACAAAATTACATAACAATTTTTCAATTTAACATCCGTCGACTGCAATCACATGTCGCAATCGAAGGAAAAATCGGTGAATTTCAATTCTTCGTTTTTGACTTACAGCTTTACTATCTGCAGCGTCATTTATTGTAAAATTTTTGAACTAAAATTTGCAACTCTATGGGGAAAAACTTACGGCCCACCCCATCAATTTTCTGCAAGAATTTATTTTTTATCATTAACCATTTTCCTGTTATAATTTTTCTGAAAACAGTCAATCTATTCCAGGACACCCTGTATATGCTGTCTTTTTTAATTTTTCAGTGTAAAATGTGAATAGTAATTCCGCGGTACATTTCTCCATGCTTTGTTCTTTCGATGTGAATTCCTAGATTTTTCATAAACGCTTCTATATTCAGGTCATAAAAGGGGGGGGGGGGGGAGGTATAGATCGACGCCAAGAAAAGTAGTTTTTCCAAATGGTCTTAAGCTTTACATCGTTCGGTTTCATTTGCCTGGACCGTTTTATAGTTCCTTTTCACACGCATTAGACGTATCATGTGTTTCAATTTTACTTATTTTGTTTTTAATCATTCCATTTTATTTTTGCTTATTTTCCTTCGAGGCCTATAAAAAGTTTGGATACATAAACGTTAGTGATTTATTTATATTTTACTAATATTTTGCATCATTCAAAAGCAGAATATATTTTTTGAGCTCATAGGAACGGAATCGTTTTAAAGGTTAGCAACTGGTAGCTTGGGAAGTGTTAAAATTAGCTAAACGTATCTTTTCTTTTTATTAGGTCTCGAATTCTTTTTTAAGCCGTCTTTTTAAAGCGCTTTTGTATCATAAGTATTGTCATGAATTAGGAATTCGTTTAGTGGTCGTAATCGCAAGGATATGTATACATACGTGAGCAAATATATATACAATATAATTTTCTATGAAACAGACTGTTCAAATGCTTCTAGGTGAATTTGTAATTATGAAATTTTAGATGTTTCTACGATTTAGTGTTAATGTAATTACGGCGTGCATCCTACTTATATTGTGATCTCAGCGACGCCGAGAAATGAAGGGTGGGTTAGCAGATTTTGTTTTTCCTTATTTCCTGTGTAATTTTGTAAAAAGTTTTGAGGAAAAAGCCTTTAATTTCAATAACGGGCTTTAAATGTAAATAACATTCATGTAATTCTTTGCGATTACTTTGCTTGCGTTCGTATCGAGCAACTGATCGATTGCGGTTGATCGATCACATGACAGCTAGTGACGTCAGTCGTTATTAACCAGTTGTTTACTAGCCGATGCTCCATTGAACGCATTCGGTAAAAACGCGGATACTTGATCAAATAATTTATTTCAATTTGGTCAAAAGTGTCACATCAACAGGGCTTTTAGTTTGTTAAAAACGCCATGTGGCTATATCAACAAGTCTTTAATTCAACAAAAATGTCACGTGGTTCTGTCAACCAGCCTAAATTGCGGTCGACCGGTGAAGCTATTAGACCAACTTCGGCAACAACCAGCTAACCGGTAGCTCTATTAGAACGCTCCTGGTTAGTCACCGGTTAACCGCGGTCGACCGGTTGTTTTATACGAAAGCAGCCTTTGTTGCAGCAGCAGACAAGTAAAACGTTTCCTTGATGCCATATTTTCCAGCTAAATACAATTTATGATGTATTCACATAACTCAGCAGTTTCTAGAAGTTCAACCACAAATTCAAAAACTTATTTTCTCTTAAATTCTGTTATAGAATTTTTAAGTTTGAAATTAAAAACCCAAAGTCAAAGTACTTTTCTTAATGTAATGCTTTTTATTACACAACGTTGTGTTTGTTTGAAAATTTCTGAATGAAAAAGTTGTCTGTTTCATCTAACTTTAAACTGTAATTATTTTAATATTTCTCTTTTAATTGCAATACAATTTTATCTCAGATGTGCATTTCTATGTTTTTAATATATTATCCTGATGGAGGATGGGTTTTATTTTGTTTTAAAGCTCGTTACTGGAAAACTGTATGAATGAAAATGTATGTTAAAAAAACCTTCTAAACGCTTTTTTGGCTTTTCAGCTGTGATGTGTGCATGATGGAAAGTAAGAATAAACATTTTCAAATCGTGTTTGGTGTTGACTGTTTCTACTTTTTGTATTTCCCTCACGCAAACAAAACAAATTTACAGACATTTCGTGACTCAAGTAATTTTACTGAATCATTCCAATTAAAAAGAAATAAAACTTCGATTCCAAAAAATTGAACTATTGAAAATGAATAGACTTAGAATTGATAAAGTGCCGTTTTGCATACTCTGTTCAAAAAATAAATAAACGAAATATCTAAATCTTCAGAACATTTATAAACATAATGTAGGTAATATTTTTATTTGCTAAACTAAAAATTAACTATTTAAAAATATTATAATTACTGAGAATAAGTACTGTGCAACCACGGATTGTATGGAATTGGCAAACGTCCAGTATTGACCAGTCTATCTGAATGAGGGCGAGAAGTAAAAACTTGATGCGCGTGTTCCGCTCATTTGAATGAGACTCTGCTTAATTTAGAGGCTAACATACATTTGCAAAATCTGACATTCCTAAAAACTGATAGATGCGTCCATTTCCGCCTGTAAACCGGATGTTTGCCTTTCCATACAATCCGTGGTCAGACAGAAACTATACCTTCCGATAGATTCAAAGAACAACTGCGAGGCTAAAAAACGTACGACACTATAAAATGTTCTGAGGAAAACAAAAATCAATATGGCATTTGAGTTTAGTTTAGTAGGGAGGTTTGATTTATAGGGAGACATGAATTATGAGGATTTTTGCCATGAAAAAGGATATTTAGGGAAAATTTTAGTCATTATTTATTGACCAATCTTACAATAGTATGTTGCAGGGACAAGCCATTTCAGAATTTTTAGTGGATTTCAAGAAATTCAGTGTTAAATGATACTGCACCTTAAAAGTTAAATTTGAAGATTATGGATTTTTTTTAGATTTTAACTTCCAGTCTTTAGGGAAATGAATTTTAAAAAGGTGCATTCTTTAGTCACTTTTCTATAGCTATCTATTAATATACAATAGTTTTATGTAACTTTAACCTAAGTTGCTAAAAATTTAAGGTAAGCAAAAGAAAACTAACTAGGGAGCTTTGACCCAAGCTTAGCAGGGAGACTAGATCTAAGGACTAATTTTTATATTTTCGTTTAATTTGATTTTTTGTAGCGAATTTTTATTTTTGAATCGATAAAATATTGTCATTTAGGCCTAATGATTTCATTTTATTCATGCAATGCCTCTAATATTGTAAATATGAAGGCCTGTTTTTTTTAAAATAAATAACTGTAATATATAATATTTTTATCTAAAAATTGGTTTTTTTTTTTGATAAATAATTAAAATACTAATTATCTTCGAGCCCAATGAGTTGTTACTTAGTAAAATAACAGAAATATTGCTTAGATTTGATCGGATAAAGTTTTGAATTCGACTTCTGCTCTCCTGCTGAGATGGAGTAAGATTAATAATAATAACAAAACTATATGTAACATTTCACCAGAGGAGTGAATATTTTGTATATTCTCTTCAAGTAGCAGTTTTTTACAAAAAAAAAAAAACACCATCAAACCTGCGTTTTTTATTTCAATATCTATGATTCTTACATTCATGAGGGGGGGTCATGTCTCCCTAGCTTTAGGGACGCTTAACGCATTCGCAGACTTGATAAATATATTTTTTTTTGTACCATTTCTACTTGAAATTATGCTATTTTTAGCCATAATAATGTACAAAATGGCAAAATATTTATGTATATTTTTTATTTCGTTTTAACTATTTTACAAAAAAAATGGAAAATCAAAAATTGGGTAAAGTCTCCCTATATAGAATGAAAGAGTGACTTATCTTAGAATGTGAAATTTCGTATTGGGTACTCAAACAAAAAAGGGAAAACACAACTGCGAAAACGCAACGAAATGAAATGTTCTTAGGCGTGAGTAGAGTTTTGAAAGAATATTCTAATGAGTCTTTTTAAAATAAAGTTTAGAATTGATCAAAAAGCAATTAGTTCAACAAGACAAATGTTAAAAAGTCGCTGTAAAGTAAGATTGTCTCCCTGGTTACATACGCATCAACAAGATTTATGTCCATGACCCTATTGACTTGTTGATCTCGGTTGACCTTTTGACCCTCTTTGTACTAGACCATTGTTTTACGAAAATAGTTCAATTATACCTCATACAGAGATATAAATAAGACTAATGATATGTTTATCGAGGAAAATCAATGAACTCGTATGTAATGGTGAACAAAAGGTTTACAGATAGTTTTCAACTGTCAATTCCTATCGATAGTTGTTTATTTTTAATTTTTGTGCACTATAGATCCTTTGAGAATCATAAGCTTTCCGGATGAGTATGAAAGTTCACTATGTTTCAAAAAATTATATTACAGTATATTTTTTAAACTAACTTTTATTTTTATTTTGCCAATAATAAGGTACTAATGTCTCAATGACTGGGAAAAATATGATTTATGAATTATTTATATTCTAGAATTTATCTAAAAAAAATCGAAATTAGGGGATATTGTAGCTGTTTATTTCTCAACTAAAGGTGAAATAAAGAAAAAAAAATTCCATCTCAAACTAAACAAACCTCTTTTCCAGTACACTAATATTGATTCTTCATCAGATAAACAATCCCTTAATTGGTTAAGACGACACAATGGGGGATGTTTCCTTCAGTCAAAAATACTACTTTTAGTCACTGAAATTGGTAAAATAAGCAAAAAAAAAAATAGCTTGGACCCAGAAAATAATTATTATATTTCCAACATTTAATTTTTTATTATTTTGTTTTTCAATCTTTGATTTTTAAACTAAGATGTTTCAGCGTGTGACGTCACAAGTGATGAAAGCCATCTTGAATCGGAGCGCGTGGTTGTCTTTTTCTGGCAAGATATCGTCTTTCAATGATTTCTTTTCACCGCGAGCAATTAGTGGAACGAGAATTGTTAGTTAAATAAAATAATCATTTAGTGAAGTTTGGCAGTGTCCTGAAACTTTTTCCTGGTAACCCTAGCTATTTGCTTACTTGTGCCGTCAGCAGCAAAAATTAAAACAACGGTTGCATATCGTTAAAGATTATTTTTTAAGAGTGAAAATAAATCAAAAATAAGAAAAACAGTAACTTACCCCATATTTTTTATCATGCTCTTTCAGAAAAAAAATTTTTTTTGAAAAATGGGAAACAACCCGATTATATATATATTTCAGCTATATCTTTTAATGATTTTAAGACCGGTTTCTAGGATTAAAATGAGTCTCGCTAACGTTGAAAAAAAATGATTTGTAAATTTAGAATTGATATCAAGTTCTATCTCTCAAAATGTTAATCATTATGTTTCAGTAAATTTCAACTGTTACTGAATTTTATACCAGAAGCAGTAGTTTTGTTTTTAGGAAACAGTTCTCAACTTTTCTTTACCTTTCAAATCCTAAGCAGATCACACACGATAGAATAAAGAGTTTCACAATGATTAATATTAGGTGTAATGAGATAAATTCAAAAGTTATCTTTAATAAATTTAATTACAACTTTTAAAATGATAAAAAATAGAGCGGCGCATGTTGGTACATTTTTTATTCTTTGGTATGTAACATAGTAAATTAAAGATGTTGGTTAACCCACATTTTATAACAGCTATAGTTAAGACACAACGAATAAATATTCTCTGAATACTTGCCTCTTTTGAAATAACTACTAAGGTAAGTGCACCTGTAGTAGATATACACTAGAATCGGATAATATCTTCGAAAAATAAAGAGAAATAAAACTTTTTCTTTTTCCTTAGTTAGGTGCCCCCCCCCCCCCCCCCCCCGAAAAAAAAAACTAAGGACGCAATTTTTAAGGAAACCACCTAACTAGGGAAAATGTCCTATAATCTTTTTAGTTTTTCGAAGGCGTTATCCGCATCTGGTGGGGTACAAAAGAGGGGCGATGGGGCGATCGCCCTTCTCTTGACGGACTCTTCACCGGTAATTTTTCGAAAATGAAGTTCAAAAAACTCAAATTTAGAGTTTCATTCAAGTTGGGAGAAGGGAGGTTTGGGTTTTGGACCCTATCCCGGAACTGTTTTGGAATTGAAGTCCAAAACCTTTGTAATCAGTATTTTCAAATCAGTATATATCGTAAAAAGCGAGTAATAAGGATCAATCGCCCCTCCCTTGAAAAATGTATGGATCCGTCTCTGAGATAAGTGGCAGTATCTGCAGAAATGAGCTTTTCATAAATTTGAAGAAACGCATTTCAGATTCAATACCAACAATGGAGAAACGTTGGAATTAGACGTTATTTTCGCGCTTTTTTGCTTTTTTTTAATGAAAATTTGCAGTTACTTCAATTCACCTACCCTCAACAGTATAGGTGCACTTCCTCAAGTATTCCAGCACGCCCCATGCTCCAACGTGCCCATCTCTCTACTAGATTAATTTTCACTAACTGTTCGTTCACCAGAGATTGAGAATCAGGAACATAAACTGTTGAACTATATCACAAAAAAACATTACTGCCAGTTAAAATTTCGAATTTGAATACTATTGGTTAAAAAAAATTAATTAATTAATAAACGAATTAGGTTAGTAAAATTTTTAAATAATACTAGAGTCGATAATTTTGCAACTTTTCTATGAAAACATTTATAATAGCATGAGAAAAAAAAAAAGTACATTTAAAAAAAAATATTTGTATAAAAAATAAAATCGTTTATAGCTCCGTCTTTTTTGGGCAAAAAAATAGCTTCTAATTTATTTTTTCCTTCGTTACCAGAAATGAGAGAATGGTAATAAAACTTTGGAATTAAATTAGAAATTCCACCTCAATATTTATTTATAAATTTGAGCACTGCATTCACTTCACTATTTTTATTTTTCAATACCTATTTCATTAAATTTATTTTTGATCGCCCACCGCCCCATTTTTAGCGAAACTTTTACAATACATTAAGGCAGTGGTTTCACACTATTTATACCAGCCCCGCCCCCATTTTCATTAAAAAATATTTTCCTCCTCCCCCTCCTCACTTTTTAATTTTCATAATAATTCAATTTCATAAAAACTATCTTGAAGCTACAATTTATTTAACGGGTTAGAAAACGAATACCATATTTTAAATGACGTTCATCCTTTTAGAAAGATCTGAAAAATAAATTTCGCTATTTTCACTCGGAAATATACGCAGCAGATATGATTTAGTTTCAAACTTATGAAGCAACATCCCCCGTGAGACGTAAACTACGTAAGATTCTTTACAAATACGCCAGCTATCGTGTAATGCAAACACTGAGAAGTTGCCAAACAATCTAAAATAAGTTCCTATGTTTACATCTGGCGCTAGGTTTTGCGTAAGCATACACTGTTATACAATATGTTTTTGCCGACAACGTTGATGTGAAACTTTTCAATGTTGTTCAATTCATGGCTTTGAGAAGATAAAAAAATTTAAAATTTCTTTACATAAGGCAAAGATACTTTTAACACACCCCTACAGGCATGTCTCACGCATTGGAAATCCAAAATACGCCTCAAAAATCTAGTTAAGCGTATTTTACGCTTTGAGTTTTGATCCATTACTGCCAGAATTATTATTTCCTGTAGAAAAATATTTTTTATGCATAGAATGTTAAAGAATAATATATTTAACACTAATAAGGTGGATCTTTGATTTCAAAGTAATTTACGTAGGTTGTTGCTAAATGTAGAACCTATGTTGAAAACACCATGTTTTCCTGCCACTGGACTTAACGTATGGTATTGATAATGTGCATGTAATGCCATTTAAGTTTTTTCACCTCTCATCAAGCCTATCAATCTGCATTTCGATAACCTGCACATTTTCAGCTCTCTCACTCTGTCCCCCCCTCTCTCTCTCTCTCTCTCTCTCTCTCTCTCTCTATATATATATATATATATATATATATATATATATATATATATATATATATATATATATATATATATAGGGGAGGGTGTTGTACCTTGGGACACTGCTAATTTCTAAGAATCTAATTTTAGCAGCCATGTCTTTGTAATCTCTAATAGTAACCTTCACCAATAAAAGGCGCCATAGCAAAAAAACAGTATCAAATGAGTAAAATTGACAATTTTGTGAGAGAAAGAAAATTTCATGACTCAAAAGTAAATATTTTCTTCATTTTTATTTCATATTTTGTCTTTGTAAAAAAAAATCAAACGAATTTCATTTTGTTACAAAAGAAAAGTACATTAAATATTTCGGTTATGAGAAAATATTGATAGTGCATTTAGATTGACCATCATTTTGGTTTTTCTTAAAACACGTGGTGATTGTACCTTGGGACAGCCAAACATATTGTAACTTAGGACACGTTCCGAGGTACAATGTATGCATGGTTCTTAATAATTAATATATGTTTAGGAACATGGAACAACGATCAAATGTTTTGTAATCTTTTAAACACATTTAATGTTAGATAATAATTCGTAATTCATTATTCATAATTTATTCTTCATTATTCATGATTTAATTCATTACCATGAAAGAAATATCTTGTTTTGTCTCTTTATGCAAAACTGGTTCAAGTATATGGCTGTTTCTTGAATCATGAAGACTTTCCCATGGTACAACAGGATGTGTCCCAAGGTGCAATGGGATGTTGTACCTTGGGACAGATTGGAACTCTTACTTTAAATGACTGGCAATACTTTATTTTCAAACTGTCTAAATTTAAAAAAATATATTGCATAGAAATATTTTGGGGTATTTTGATGTGACTTTTAGATTTTAAATTTGATTCAAATAATTGACGTTAAAACTTAAAATATGAAAAGTGTCCCAAGGTACAACACTCTCCCCCTATATATATGAAGAAGAGCTCTCAATTTTTTAAAAACTTAATATGAAAACTAAACTAAAAAAAAAAAAGAATTAACCTTCTAAACTGTATTAAAAGTGATAAATTAATTTTTGGTATTTTGAATCATTTATAACATCATAGGTTTTAAAAGCAACCAACAACATTTAGGGGCAATTCCACGAGTAACTGACTGACATTCTCAAAACAAAACAGTCTTTTGTAAAATACAATGCAAAATGTAAAATATCTAAAACATATTTTCCTCCTGGTTAGTGAATTTTTAGGCGGAATATAATGGTATAATTGAATTCTAAAAATACATTTTGTGATTAAAGAAAAACTGTTAAAAGCATGGTAACGGACATTAATACAACCAACATGTGAGTCTACTAAATATCATGTTGTTTCCAATATTTTTTCAAAAACCATCCAAAATTTATTTGGGGCATTCAATTATAACATTAAGTTTAGCTTAAAACCCAACAAACCAAAAAAAAAAAAGATCGTTTAAGTAATTTATATTTCACCTTGAATGTTACAAAATACTTATTGATTCGCTTTGAGAGTGTCTGCCAGTTAACCAAAGAATTGCCCGTTGTTTATTAACCTAAATGTGAAGCTAAATTAATTCTCCCTCTGATTCTTATCATAAAGTTATAAAGACCTCTTCTTACAAGTAAAATACAATAGTTGTAGTGAATAAACTGCTATTCGCAGAGTACAGAGATAACATGTCACAACAGTAACAGTTCATTTTCACAATCGTTACACTAATTTAAAATATAAATAAATCTTCACAATAGCATTTAATTCGATAATATGTTGAAACCCATAGTTAACATTACTTTCGATTCCACAACACATGTTTTTAAGAAATAATTATAAACTAATTCAAATATTTATAATTAAATGCATAACTTTTTTACGGTTGACACATATCAATCATTTCTTTTTCATTTCCTATCACTCATCTTAAAAATCAATGCTTCAATCTTCCTTTGGCGAAAATCACCTCTTCAATATTCGTACTAACTTAGAAGATGTATGCAGTCATTTTGAATTACATTGCTTGAAAGAAAAACATATTGCTAGATTAGCATGAAAAATGAAAATTAAAAAGTGTCAAATACACTCGCACAAAAATAGTGACTCCAAAAATTGTTCGTACACTTTGAAATTTTTTAGTAAAACCAAAATAACGCGAAACTGAATTCGAAGTCCAATAATTTTTTACATCATTCCTATGTCATTCTAAATAAAATCCTGTAGTTTTTTCAAAATATTCAAGGATCTTCTTTTTGAAATGGGTCAAAAAATGAAGAAACAGAGAAGTAATACGCCACAAAAGTCATCGTATACTCAAATATTTTCGAATAAATTCATGATTAAAATTATCGTATATCGTTTTTTTTTTAAATTATTTTTGCATTGTGTTGACCTTCAAAAGTCATTTGGCTCAAATTTTTTGTTTATTTATTCCTTAATTTGCTTATTTCTTTAAAATGGCTGGTATTTGTAAAAAACCACAAACACCATTCGAAATTTGAATACTTTCCTCACTGTAGTGGCAAATTGGTTTGAAATGTCTCTAAATTAGTTAATTTATTTCATTCTATAGTAAAGTGCTTGATAAAATGCTTTAAAGGAAAGAATCGGACCGAAAACAAGGTAAGAAAAGGTCAACCAGCAAAGTTGACAAAGCGTGATCGGAACTTTACAGTTAAAAAATTTATGAAAAATACACATTTGAGTGTTGCAGAAGTTTCTGCAGAGTTAAATGAAAATTTTAAATTTAATTTTCCCCTAAAATTGTTCGCCAAGTTCTGATTAGCTGGATTAAATCGGACCTCTTCCCGCAAAAATTTTCTTGGCCGTGCGAAAAACAGAAAGCTTACGCTTTTCGTCACAAAGTCGATGATAAATAAGCTCAAAACGTTTTGGAATAACGTCTGAGTTACAGATAAAAATGAATTTATTATTTTTGGTTAAATTGTTGTATAATTGCAAATAGAAGAAAAAAATAGGAACTTAATCTTAAGAAATTAGTTGCACCAGTTAATCAGGACGGCGAAGGTGTTCTTGTTTGAGGGTGCATATCAGCATTAGGATTTGGAAGTTTGGAAGTTTTTGATGAAATAATGAATCATGCTGTTCATTTAAATATTTTTAAAAACCAATTTTAAAATCTTAGCCAGAAATTTGGTTATCGGAAACAACTTTGTTTTTTATCAAAATAACGATAAGAAGCACACGGTTTTCAACGCTTGCGTCTAGTGCCTCAAAAATTGTCCTAAAGTTTAAAAAATACCCCTTCAATCTCCAGATTTGAACTTGATATAACTTATTTAGAGATACCTGGATGCTAGATTACGAAAATACGGCTTTGAAACGAAAATAGAGCTAGAAACAGTAAGACTCGAAGTGTGGTTAAACACTTACTCCGAAATAACGCTAAAAAAAAGAAAAAAAAAGAAAGAAAAAATAATGAAATCTATTCCCAGACGTTTGAAAGGTTTTGCTGATACTGCATGATATTCTACTAAATAATAACTTAATAAAAAGCTAGATTATTCAGGAATATATAGACATTTTTCGAAGTGTACGAAGACTTTTGTGAGATAAAATTCCCGGCACTTTTTGGTTCTTGATTTTTAAAAAATGAAGTTTTAATATTTCCAAAAAATATTTCATATAGTTTTGTTAAAAATTTATCATAGATCTTATAATTAAATACCTATTTCGAAACATTAATTCTAACCAATGGATAGGGTCCTATTTAATTGAAAGTCGTGGGTGTACGAACACTTTTGTGAGCCACTGTAGCTCCATTGATGTATGTTTTTAATGTGCAGTAATTGCTATATTATGTTATGAAAGAAGTGATTTCAATGTTTATTTTGAGGTATGACATCAAATAAACATGAAAAATGTATAATGGAAAAAAATAATTGGGCATGAGTACTTTTTTTTTTCTCTTGTTCCTTACTTTTCTGGATTGGCTCTCTTTTTTGAACAGAATTGTTGTTAATATTGAGCTAACATCAAAAACTTATAAGAAAAAAGGAAGCTTTAGACGCATAACTGCTTACGCAAGCTCCCGAGAACGAGCGGTTTTCTTAAGATCTTTTTATTATTATTATAATTATTTGTGAACTTTTTGTTTTTATTTTATTACGTATATTTATTTATTTATTTATTTATTTGTTGTAAACAAACTTTGATTATATATTGGGAACACATGTGTGAAATTTGAGAATATTTTTTTTTCTGCTCTTGCTTATTATTTTTCTGGATTGGCTCTCTTCATTGAACAGAATTGTTGAAATAACAAAATTCATTAGAAAAATGGGAATTTTAGAAGTATATAACTGCTGACACAGGTTCACAAGTAGAAGCGTTTCTTTTTCTACATTTTTTTATTATTGCCATTTATTATTTATTAACTTTTTGTTTCTTTTTTTATTTTGTTATTTTTATTTATATTTATTTTTATTTTCCAAATATATGTATTTATACTCTGACGGAATTAGATGCCGAAAAGAGGTTGTTTTTATCCCACGATCTTGTTTGATCCCAGCCTATAAATATTTCACTTTAACAAATAACTCATTTTAACAAATAATTTATTTCCTCTTCAAAGAAATCTTTAAATAACGGCGTAAATAGACTTAGGTCGCAACCACGTTTCCGGTCCTACTTATAGAATAAAGTAAACCTATGCGGTCAGAAATAAGAGAAACACTTTCTCTAATTTTATCTTTTGACATTTCTATGCTAAAACGAATGGAAATGTCACCCCATTTGGAATCAGACGACCACTGAATCTTTAACCTACGCTGCAGTGCGTCATCCACTTTGAGAAATCTTCCACTGCCAACGTGGCAGGCTGGAGGTTGCGCAATGGGTGGACGTCGCATGGCAACGCTCCAGAAAGATGCTTGTTTTCTTGCATCTCGTTATTGCGAAAGAGTTTCCTTACACTTTTCTGGCTCGGAAAAGGGGAGTTCAAAAGAAGTGAGGGCTTCTCGCAAACATGTTTTCAGGACGTTGATCTCCGCTTTGCGGTTGGTAAAATCTTGAAAAATTCGGAATAACTTCAGAAATACTCCGTTTCTTCCTTCAACTTCTCCCTTTCTGTCTTTCTTTCACATAAGGGTCTATCTGTTAAGACCATCCACCATCCCCAGGAGATTTTCTTAATTTTTGTCAGTCCTTTTAATTTCCAGCCGAAAAACATATCACACAAATATTTTTTGTCGAGGAGTCATGTCATGTTACACTGCGCAAAAAAAAAAAAAAAAAAAAAAAAAAAAAAAAAAAAAAAAAAAAAAATGATGATGATGATGATAATAATAATAATAATAATAATAATAATAATAATAATAATTTGAATTTTGACATCTTGAATTCAAATTATGTTTTTTGCAATCACGAGTGTGTGTGTATGTAGGCGTGTGTGTTTGTGTATGCGTGTGTGTGGGATATGGACGCAACCTGGAGACTGTTTTCGCTAGAGCAGCAGCATCGGGATGGGCCGGTCGACGGTGGTAATGCAGAGGGAGACGGGGGAAAAATAAAATCATAGGAACGTCATTCAAAGGTCAAGTGAGAACAATAAGCAATCGTGATTGCTCAAAAAAAAAACTCTAAAATGCTTCTCACACCATTCTTGTTAATTCTTATGTAAAATGACCCTTTGAATACAAATATGACCCACCGTTTTCCATTATCCTTCCCTTCTCCCCCCCCCCCTTTTTTTAGAAATAACACCCCCTCCCCTTTTTTTTCTAATTTTCGACAGTTTCATAGCCATTATTTTTATTTTGGGGGGAAGGTAGCATGATGTTAACCGATAACATTTTTCTGAGGTGCTAGAGAAAAGAAGAGCTCAAAGGTGTGAACATTTGTCGCAAGTTGGATGACTCATGGGGATATTCCCCCCTAAAATGTTTTTAAATAATCATCAAAAAACGACCTTTTTTCTGGATTTTGTTTTCACATTTTTTTTTTACTTATTTTTCATTATTAATTCAGGGTATCGGCTCCACTCCCACGAGCTCAATGTCCTAAAACATTTTCATGTGACATTTTTTTTTTAATAAAATCTTGGAAGCATTTCATGTTACATATAAGTCGCATTTCTTTTTTGCCTCATTTTGATCACCGTTTACTTAAACAATTTAACGATACTTCAATCTATACACAAAATAATTTAAGAATATCCTTACTCGTACAAATATTAACCTTCACTTCTAGACATTGAAATTTAAACCTTAAAAACAAAGACAAGCAAAAATTATGATATTTCATGTATTTAAACAAATATAAACAAGCACAGTAGGATTAATCAGCTTAAAATTATTTTTTATATTCTAAAACAAAAACAATCAAGTCAAAAAAAAAGCATGAGTAACTTTAATTAATATTTTGTCAAAAACTAGTTACCTCAATTGCACCATTTCAAAATATTTCTATGAAACAAGGTGCTGAAAATAGTTCTTCTAATTTCCATCAAGAGCAATATGTTTTTTTTTTTATGTTTGAAAAAACATTTATTATTGATTCTATTTATGTCCTTTTTCCCATATTTTTTTAATACTTATTTTGACTATTTTTATTGCACTTTTGTACTATTGAGCAATGAAGAATTTCTTATTGCGCTAACTTGACCGTAGTTGATGTTCCTCTTTAGAGTTGAATTTTCGTCGTCATGGTTACAAATCTTTGCATTCATTCGAGGTTTAACTCGAGCAGATTTTACATTAAAAACGGGAGAGGGGGGGTGTAAAATTCTTTCAGGAAAAACACCTATATAGATGAACTTAAGTGTTCTAGCAAAACTTCTTCAAATGTAAAATTTCCTGATTATTAATTCTCATCATTTAAAAATGATAAGAAATAAAAATACCATTCCGGTACACGCTGTAAATATAATCTTAACGATTAGTGTACGAGCGCAAATTAGCCATAATGCAGTGAGACCCTGATTTTACGTTTTCAAGGGACCGGGCTAAAAGGTAGTAAATTACGGCGAAAACGTAAAATACGAGAGATGCACATCAGCAAAACTGCTGATAGGACCCAATGAAAAAACGTTAAATGCGGGGAAAATGTATATTCGGTGGGCGTAAGATCGGGATTTCATTGTATCTACTGTATCTTTATTACCGCATACTAATTACTGTCGTTTTTTTATGTGTATTACCTAATACACATACCTAAACCAGAATGACCTAATCTAGAACATCAATAGTCATACACTTCAGCCGAGGACTGCAACCTCTTGCTTATTAGCACTCATCAGCCCGGCATAGGAAGTAACTGAACTGAAGGTGGAAAACCTCTTAAGGAAGCCAAGAGTGCCAAACAAACTGGTAGCTAATGTAGAATTAGCACTAACTTACTGAAAAATCAATAGTCATAATATGACGGGTGAGAATTTCTTCTCCATTTCCATTATATTATATTGGTAGAATCATTAAGCCTAATGAATAGGGTTCTATCTCAATTCGGGATTGCGAAAAACATAGTCTGAATTCAAGACATTAAAATTCAAATGAACACCTGGGCTGGATGCTGAATATTTTCTTTTATTATTATTTTTTAATTATTTATTTTTATTTTGTTTTGTCAAATTTTTCTAATGGTTAGAATCTAGACTGATCTGACCTAACTTTTAAACAGTTTTGGGTTAAATACTCATCATGAAAAAATTTTGAATATTTTAGGAACTCAACTAACCCTCAGGAGTTGAGAAATTAAAGAATTACAATTTTCATACTTTTCTCCGCTCACTAAGCAGTTTCATTTTTTATTCGGATTCATTCATACTTTTTCTCAGAATTTTCTATTTTACCTATAAGATGTTATGTGTCCCTGACGAAGTCCAAAAACTAATTCAAAATTTGAAAATCATCCCATAATCTTCGGCCAAACGCCGGATAATCGTCAAAATTGTGCTTGGTTCAATTATTTAATTTAAAATTTAATAAAATAAAATTCTCAATTTAAGTACAAAAGATCCAATAGTTTTTCAACAACTGACAATTTACCTCCTATTTCTTTAATACCAACAAGTGGATTTTGTGGTAGCCAAGAAATTTAATTCTTAAAAATTAAGAACCATTCAACACGGAAATTTATTTCAGACGAACAATGTAATCCCAAAATCCCAATTTTATCTGCAGAAGTATTTTAGTCAAGCTTAAACAATTGTTCATAATTCGACCTCATCATACATTCTGCCGCATAACCGAGAGGCACATGTAATGTTGTTTATCTTGTGTTACTTTAACGCGAAATGTAAAAGTAGATTTACAGAAAAACCCGGTCGTCCATTGCAGTGCTTCTCGACTTGTTCGACCAGCGGACAGGCAGAAATTAAGGAAAAATTCCATGGACTGGTAAGGGTTTTTTTTTTAACTACGTTTTATTATTGTTATTACTAAAACAAAAAAATCCCATGGTATTAAAGACTTGTTGAATAAAGTCATGGCAACTTTTGTCATTTATTTACATTAATATTTAAAATAAGTAAGTACACTGTAATAATAATTATTATTATTGTTGTTGTTGTTGTTATAATTATTACAAAAAATTCCCACGGCATTAAAGACTTGTTTCGTAAATTGGTTGCAACTTATGTCATTTATTTACATTTATATTTATTAGTAAAATAAGTAGATAATTATTATTATATCTAATATCATAATCATTATTTTTATTATTATTTTTATTATTATTATTATTATCACAAAAAACCGCACGGCATTAAAGATTTGTTGCATGAATTGATTGTAACTTTTTCATTATTTACAATAATATTCAAACGAGTTACGAGTCAACAAGTTAAGTAGGTAATTATTATAATTATTGCATAGTAACAAATAACCCGAGAAAAATCCCAGATATATGTATAAAGAGTATGCACAAAATTAACGTAAGAGAATTCAAATAAAACATTATTTATTTAGTTATGTATTATGAATAGAGACATTTTTTGAACTTGTACGTGCAAAATTATCCGAGGATCGGTCCAACTTTTCCGCTCGCCCGTGCTGGTTCACCATAACAGCTGTTGGGAATCCCTAGTACCCTAGTCTATTCTATTTTCGAGTACAGTAAGTTAAACTATTTTAAGAACCACAAACGAATTAATAAATTTCTGGAGAAGGAGATACGTATAACAGACAAATTTTTAACGTGTGATTTGAAAGTTAGATGTGGAACATTTTCTGCACTATTTTTAACTTCACAAAACGTTTCTTTTCAACACGTTCAAATGACTTTTTTTTTCACAAAACGTTTCTATTAAGAAATTATAAGACCACCTGAGTGAGAAAAGTAGAATATCAGACATCATTTTATAATATTTATGTAACCCTTATTATTTTATGAGGGCACGGGTAAACTTGAATGAAAAATAGCTAAGTCAATGAAGCAGCTGTCATTCAAAATTCAAGCAGAGAAACCAAACAAATCAGGAATAAAAAAGATTAAGCCTCACTGGATGATCGATAGTTTTTCCGATTCCCAACTAAAAACATTTAATGACTTGCGAAATTCCAAAGCTTTGTGTCACAATTTGAAAGAGTTTTAAACCTAAAACTAATGTAAAATTTATGTAAATGAGGAAAACGCAATAGTTATTAAAAAAAATAATGGGGAATAAAGACTAAAGTGTGCTAAAAAATTAATTAGAAAGAATTGAAAAAATAGTTTATGGAACATTTTACATTCAATAAAATAGTTTTCTGCAGAAAATTACGAGCATAAGTATTTATAAATAGCTAGTGCAGAGTAAAAATTCTTAAAATAAACAAATATTTTACGGTTCAAACATTTTAGTTACTTTTCCATTCATGTCACCTAATTAAGATTAAAATCGATTTTTAATGGTCAACCATCTTAAATATAAACTCTTAACGAACTCGGCGATATCATATTGTTTATTTTGTCAATATGTCGGAGATTAATGGTGTTTAAAATAGGAATTGAATTCGTTTGAGTCAATCAACGACTCAAAACAAAGTATGTCAGAGTATAACTTTTGAGATTATAAAGAAAACGCACTTTAAAATCTAAACATTTGTTCTAAGCTTAAAAAAAGCTACAATTTCTAAGATATTACAGATTAAGAGCCATTGTCTGTAAGAATCAGGCAGTTTAAAGCATTTGTGATTGTTGACATTTTTAATTTTTTTTATTTTCACATATGTTGTTCCTTATCATAAATGTAATGTAAATCCGAAATTTGAGCTTTGTCTGACTCACCATTTTTGAGAAAACAATTTTTTTTTGTTTAGGGGGCGTGGCACATTTTTGCCGGTTTTTCAAATTTGCAGATTTTAATGTGGTTGTTGCTTGAAGCGCCCTTATAATGACATGGATTTTTTATTTCCATTTTACTATATGGTCTTGTTAGATACTGTTACAGCTGTCAAATCGGTGACACTACGAGGGCGACGCCCACAAACTCCGTTTAAAAATGACCGAAAATGAATTTTTTTCTATATTCAAGGCCAATTTTCTCAAAGCGCCTTCATGATGACAACAACATTTTTAGATCATTTTCTAGCCACACTTACATACATCGAAAATATGTATCAAAATCGGCGTCACTTATTTTTGGAAATATAATCGTTCCAAGTTAGTACGTTATGGCGTTTTTTTATATTTATTTATTTAATATTTTCACACCCAGATTTTTTTTTTTTTGTACATATTTATTTTTAATTTAATACAAAGAAGTGTACCTTATAACATAAACAGCTTTGGGCAGCAAGAGAGTCTTTTTCTTGAATAGAAAATGCCCGTTTTGATATAGGTACCAGGTGGATCTATTGTGCATAACATGTCTAGACTATTATACTAATACTCGTCTTGTTTTTTCAGGCCAAACAAATTTATTTATTCCAATTGTTCTTGACACGCATTTGGCATAAACTTGCAAATGGTCAATTTCTACTCTTTTTCTGGGATACCATGTTTTCCCATGCTTTAGTGCTACAAAATTAGCAGTTTTCAATAAGAGATGACCGTCTTTCTGAAATTGGTTTGACTTGATTCTTAATGTTTTCTTCGTTTTGGTCTACGTTATCCTCAAATTCAGTTTCAGATTCTGAATGTTCGCTTTCTTCAATATTCTCATTTGATGTATTGAGAATGCATTCGTTTTTTTTTTTTTTTGTTTCTTCCATCGAAAAAAAAGGATAGGATTTGTTTCATAGTACAATACTCTGAAGCAACGAACAGTTTTTTCCCCGTTACGAACTGCATTTCTCATCTAGTGTGCAACTTGACGGGGATGTTGTTTTTTCCCAGTATTTTCACTAATCGTACATTGTTCTTATAAATACTCCTTCTGCTTTGAAGTGAACTTGAACTGAACTCGTAAAGATAGGGACCATCCAATTTCATTAAATTGAACTTTTGGCAATGCAGGGGTATTTATTAGTTGAAAAATTGAAGCATTTATATAAGATGTTTGTAAGAGCTTCTCTCTTACATCTTTCGTATAAAATCCATTTGCAAGTTGAGGTCAAATGTATGTCAAGAACAATTGGAATAAATAGATTTGTTTGGCCGAAAAAACAAGATGAGTATTGGTATGATAATCTAGACATATTATGCACAATACATCTGCCTGTACCTATATCAAAACGGGCATTTTCTATTCAAGAAAAAGACGCTCTTACTGTCCAAAGCTGTTTATGTTAAAAGATACACATTTTTGTTTAAATTAAAAATAAATATGTTCAAAAAAAACTATCTGGGGTGAAAAGATTAAATAAATAAATATAAAAAAACGCCATAACGTACTAACTTCGAACGATTATATTTCCAAAAATAATAGGAGTGACACCGATTTTTTTTGTGCAAATGTTAGACAAACATCAGGTTATCAACCTAATTTAGTATCAGATCTCTGCTATGAGGGCGACAGTTGTAGTTAGATTTTAAATATTTGTGTTTTTGTGAAATTTATCGAATAAAAGTTCCAATATCTTCTGGCGCCCTTATAGTGACACCGACTTTGATACATATTTTTGATGTATGTAAGTGTGGCTAGAAAATGATCTAAAAAGGTTGGTGTCATCATGAAGGCGCTTTGAGAAAATTGGCCTTGAATATAGAAAAAAATTCATTTTCGGTCATTTTTAAACGGAGTTTGTGGCCGTCGCCCTCGTAGTGACACCGATTTGACAGCTGTAATAGTATCTAAGAAGACCATATAATAGTATAGAATTTTAAAACCCATGTCATTATAGGGACGCTTAAAGCAACAAGAACTTTAAAATCTGCAAATTTGAAAAACACTCAAAAATGTGCCACGCCCCCTAAATTAAAAAAATTAATTTCCCAAAAACGGTAAGGCAGACAAAGCTCATATTTTGCACAAACATTACATTCATGATAAGGAACAACATTTGCAAAAATAATGAAAATTAAAAATGTCAACAATCACAACCTGCCTGATCCTTACTGACAATGGCTCTTAATTATCAGAATTACTCTTTGCAGATAGACTTATAAGAAACCTTTTAAAAACTTCAATGATCTCTGGTTGTCTATAAATTAACATATGAGTTCTATGGAAAGAGAGAGTAGGGTCTAGTCTTGTCTTCATGGCATTTAGATATCACGTGTGTCCGAAACACACTGTTATAAAACTGGTTTCTTTCAGAGCTGCGAATCGAAGGAAAAATGTCCGACTAAAGGGAATTCTAGAGCGTTTGACTCTAACTCCAACTTCGATTCTTTTACCTCAAAATCAGTCCGACTCTGACTTCGCAGAGTTACGGACTTTGGGGGAAAATGACCTACTCCGACTCTGTCTCTTGAAATTTTAAACCTTCGACTCTCGAATCCGACTCTTTTAAACCAAAATCAGTCCGACTCCGACTTCGCAGCCCTGGTTTCTTTCCCAATGAGTGTCCAACCACATAATCAAAATGGTGTACGAGTCTATCTGAGCAAATGTTAAGTGGCATCCCTTCCCATTAAACTTCTCAGTATGAGTTTTTTTCATCAGCCTCCTATTTTCTCATCATCAGCGACTGATGATAATTTTAAATTAAATGCTAAAAGGTAACGAATATAAAGGAAAACAATAAAAGTCATACGCATTCTGGTAGTTAGATCTGCTGCCTTTCTCTAGGTGGCCTAGGGCTCAATTGTCAACATGGGAAGTACTTGACCATTTCGTGTACGCCATGAGCTGTTTCCTGAAGTTTCTCCTTAAACCTTCTCCTGCTAAAAGGTATCGGGCAGATGATAGTTACCGAGTTCATGCACCTAAGTAATTCTGATTAACTTGCAGAAATAACAAAACAGTAGTCTCTAACTAGATCGGGTGCAATTTTTATTTTGATCAAAATTTAGCAAAAAATTTACACCAGAAATTCTGATTAGAACTGCCGAGAGAAAAGGCGGGCCCCTAGTCAGTTTGGTCTCCGGGGCCCCCTCCCTAATAAAAATAATAAAACTTATACTACCCCCGTTTCCGAAACGGGGTCCCATAAGGGCGGGGCCCCTAGTTTCCGACTAGGCACACATGGTCTCTCGTCGAGCCTGATTCTTATTGCTTAAAATTAACATCATTGATATTCTAAGATGAAAAAAACTTTTTTTTTCTTAAGCTGAAGAAGTTCATTGATGCTTTCATCTCTCTCTCTCACTTCTTCGTGAATAGAAATGACGTAAGAACCTTTTTCGTGGTAGCTGGAAGGTGTGTCATCACGAAAAGGTTAAAATCAGAGGCACAACATTCTCGGAGAAAACTACGCGACAGACGAGTGATGTTGTCATGGGACGTTGACGTAATACACCCAATCTTAGCTCTCAACGTCGGGGGCCAAGTTCTTCATTTTAGAAACTGTCTTCGAAAGAAACGGTAGCAAAACACAGCTGTCACTTGTGGATACTATTTTGAAGGTAAGTCACAAATGCTACGCAATTAGTCTTACCATAGATACCTGAACATTTCTCGAACGCCAAATTATATTGCGAAAATACTGCAATTCTTTTCTGTGTTTTCAATCAAAATAAATACAATACCAGAGCAACTTTGAGCATTGTGTAATATCTTTCTAATGTATGGATTTTGTTCACCGCGTAGTTTATTTAAAATGTCAAATTCATAAATGATTACACTTCAAATAGTTGTGCATTTCTTATGTATGGGCAAAAGTAATTTTTTTAAGTTTTAACCTATTCAAAAGAGTTTTTACAATTCTATAGAAAAAAATATGAAACATTTGGGCAGCATGGAGTAGAAGATTAGAAATGGATAAAACGACTAAATTTTGGAAGAAGCGTGTTTTAGGGAGTTACATAAAAGCATTATAATTATTGTAAAAATAGAACAACAAGATTTATGGTCTTTTCATAAATATAGCTTTGATGATTAGGAGGAATACTGCTAGATCAGTATCGTGTGCTAGTGCACCAAGGCATCGTTATTTTCAGTGATGAACTTAAAACTTCCAGCATAAAATATTCTGCAGTTCCAGTGTATAATATAGCAGTGCTTCTCAACTGGTGTGCCACGACAAGGTCCTTTGTGTGCCGCGGTATTTTCAGAGTTGTAGAATAAGAAAGAATACCTATTTTACCTGAGCAAAAAACCACATATAATGTACCTAGTTTCATCAATTGTTGCTAGTTTCATTAAGTTAATACCAACGGTGTGAACATTTATTTTACCAACATGTAATGAAATCGTACGGGGAACGATTGGTTCCGATGCAATGAATGAAGTGGTCAAAGTACCAATTCCAAACGATGTTATCATGCGACTAATTAATGACATGTGGGGAGACATTAAATACAATGGTTGATAAACTACAAGAAGCTGTTTTTTTTTCCCTAAGTTGATAAATCAACAGATAAAAAGTGCACTTTTCTTGCTAATGAGGACGGCATTCAAGATCATTTTATTTTCTGCAAAGAACTTTCTCATAATGTAACGGGTAATGAAATATTCTGCGTTACAGCTAAATTAGTAAGAAGCAACGGGATCTAGTGTTACAACTGCACGCACGCATGAAGTGATGGAGCAGTTGCAAAGATGGGAAATATCGAAGGGTAAAGGCGTGTGCACGGAGGTCACCAGGGATACCGTGGTACCCCCATTGCACATAGAAATGAAAGTTAGTACGAAAGTCACCAAAATTTTTACATTTTTAGGTTCATTAATTTCTTACCTCATACGCTTTAAAAATGCTTTTTTACTCACAATATTTGAAAATGTTCCTTAAGCGAGCAAGTTTGATAGCCTTTCCAAGCGCAATTTCAACCTCATGGTACAATGGTACCCCCATTTCTAAAGCCCTGAGCACGCTTATTTCGAAGGGTTCATGTTGAATGCGAAAAATCAAAATCCAGGTGTTCAAATCGGTTTCCTTCATCGTGAAACTTTCCTGGCAAACAATATGAAATATGAGCTGAAGTTAGTCATGGTTGAGGCAGTAAAAACTGTCAACTTCATGCAACTAAGACCATTTCATTCTCATATTTTCATTGTACTTTCGGAAGACGTGGGGGCAGATCATCACTCCCTGCCTCCTTCAGACGGTGGTTCGCTGTTTTTTGAGAAGCAAGGTCCTGCCAAGAATTTTTCAGTTGAGGGACGAAGTACAAATTTCTGGTGTTTCACTACGAAACGAAACGTACCAATTTATTCCAAGACAAGTATTTTCTGGGAAAACAAGCGTAGGCGGTTGATATTTTTTAGAATCTTAACGAACTGAATCGAAGAATTCATGGACACGGTGGGTATTGTGTCCATATGTATGCACGGATTCCAATTGTAAACGGATTCCAACCAAAAATTCAATAATGAAGAGAGAAATTCGATTGTGGCCCACTGGACATGTTTAAACGGACCAACTATAGTTGGGGCAAACCTAGCCTGGCAGCATTACGAAGGCTACGCAGATTCAAATCATCATTACGATGCTGCCAGGTTAGGTTTGCCCCAACTGTATATACACTTTGAAAGAAGAGCTTAAAATCGTGGTAGAACATTTGGCCTTGATTCAAAACAAAGTTTAAGCACTACTTCAAGTTGACTGGCACAGAACAAAATGACTGGGTTTGTGATCCGTTGACGCATTAGCAAGAAACTTTCTTCACAAGAAAAATTTATTGATCTCAGGAGTGACCACTCCTTAAAACTGTGGTTTAGCGCCTTTGGACGTACACTGACTGTTAGTAAAAAGAGCATCCTGAAAATTTCTGATCACGTTATTTATGAGCTGTTACTGTAACCATTATTCATAGCATTGACACTTTTCAAGAACAAAAATATTGTGGCAAGATCCTCGATTTAAAAACCTCCTGTAACTCTTTTCATCATAGAGCTGAATAAAAAGCGTCACTTTCCCTCATGACAGATATAACTTTCTCACTCATGTTAAATCTAAGTTTGGGACTTGCTGTCATAATAGCCACTAAAATTCATGATGAACTTTAATTCAATTTCTAAAGAAACTGAAATATTTAAAAGATTAAATGTTGAATCCATATAGAAACGCTGTTTTTTTCCCTTCCTTGCTTCGATTAGTTAATGATGAAAACATTGTCCATATTGACATATTAAATTTGGTTCAGTGTGCAGCAACAATCGAGCCAAAAATCAAGTGTGCCGTAAAGTAAAAAAGGTTGTGAAGCACTGTAATATATCAGTAACCTTAACTTTATCACGAATGTGAATCAATTTTTGTATACTTGTGAATTTCAATATGGACTTTAAACAGAATGTTGCAAATTTTTTGTCTCCATAATCTTTAATAATTGTGTTACTTTTAAAAAAAATATCATTACTTAATTAATACCAAAACAAAGTATTTAAATGCTTTTTCTGAAGTGAATTGAAAGTTTTTTTAAAAAAATGGAGTTTTAAACGGAATTTCAGTATAGAAGCTAAAGCGATGTGCCATGTAGGATTCACGAAATAATGTCAAAATTTTGAAAAACAAGACCAAAATTCTTTTTTTTTTTTTTTTTTTTGAAACCTAGATGTTTAGAGATTCAATCAACATCTGATGTAGAGTCTCATTGGCAGAAATCACAATGGAAAAAATCATCAACGCTTCATGAAACACATTTAAAACTAAACTCTAATTGTTTTGAAGAACTTCTGCTTCCTTTTTTATTGGTATGCCTCAGTTCTTATGAATTTTATGTTTTTGTTAGTCGTGTTTCAGGAAATATGTCAATGTAACCCGAAGGTCCATCTTGGAACAAGTAATCCATTAATTATACAGAAACACATATCAGCTAATGAGTGAGCACGACACAAAACTATCACTATTTTAGTGGACATTACGATAAAAATTAAAACAAATTTTTAAAATTTACTTGTTCAAATTTCAAAAAACTCAAAAATAAAGCCTTCTTCATAGAAAACGCACTGCAGCAGACAACTGAACGAAATTGACACCAGACCATTACCGATGTATTTAATGTAGAAGTAGGTTAACATTATCAGCCTTAATGGAAGAGAAAACTCCGTATTTCGTATAGACATGACTATTTCATAACATCCGCTATTGTATTATCTATCGAACATTATTGAAAATTTAAAAAGTTAATCTTAAAAGCCAACAATTGGTTAGATTTAGTCGAAATTTGTTTTCCTTAGGATTTTAAATCACGTAATTATGAAATATAATTTTTATTAAACCGCTCATACAGAACGTTTTTCATATTCTGAGTCATAAAAATAAACTACAATTATTACTTGGAGAGCCATTTTTGCAAGATAGTGAAAAGTCGGAGCACTACAAAGTTGGAATCCAATCTTGAAGCGCAAACCTGCATCCAATTTTTACATAATTCTCTAATAATAAACATCGATAGGAGTGACAAGCGAGGCGGTCATCCCGAGCGCTCAGACATGACATGGCACCTTGTGGTGAATTTTAACGTTAAAAAGCAGGATAGTTGTGCAATTATGTTTTTAAAGCTTTATAAGGTATTAATGCGTTAAAAATATTATTAATAGATTCATTTCTTTAACATAACTGAATTTAGCTCCAATTGTCACTACAGGCAGACCTGAAATTTTCTCTCCCTAAAAAGTGAAGCAAATTTACTTTGAAAACCAAACTAAATCCTTTAAAAGGAGTGCTCCCAAAATTTAAAAGCTAACTTTTCTTCTAAACAACTTTCATTTAAGCGGGAGGGGGGCGCAAGCGCCAGAGTATATTCGCCCCTAGCGCCAACCTGGCTTGGGATGGCCCCGATGATAAACCATATTATCTAATAATGTTCATTGAAATGCGATTTTCAATAGAAAAATTATGCTTCCGTGCTGTTCCAATGGCACCAACATTGAAAATATTAATCCAAATATAATTGTTTTTTCTCCCAGCATTGTGAAAGAAAAAAAAAAGACCATCGCTCAACTAATTTTAATATACATTTACTAAATTAAGTAAAACTGTTCCTAAACTTTCTATGAGTTATGTTAGAGCACTTTAAACAAAAATCTAACATAAGAAAACAAATTGATTATTTATAAAATAGCATAAAATCAAATCGATTTTTTCTTCCAAATAAAGCGCAATATCAATGATTACGCGCATTACAGAAAATCCCAATGCGAAAAGAGGAAGTACGGAGATTATCTACCTTTTTCTCGGGTGAGGGGTGTAGTTTGAAAGGCATTTTTCGTTAACGGTAATAGCAGAAGAAGAAACATTCTACTTCGAAAACAGAGTGCACCGCTCTGCAAGCAGCTAAAAGCAGAGACGAATCAAGTTCATGAAACTCATTCGGTCGCTGAACTGCGCACCAAAAGTCCGTGTTGATGAACTTCACTGAGGCCTGAAATTGCTCAGCCGTCTGGTAGAAGAGGATTCAGGGAACATTTGATGGAGCGACCCTATGGTCTGATGCCAAGAAAAAGAAAAGGGAAGAAAAAGCTGATTAGTTTTAGGAAGTCGTCTGTCTGTCAAAGTTAAAATTAAGGACTACGATAATTGAAAGAATCGAACAAAGGCAAGCCCCTATTTTAAGCCAAAAAGGGGCTTGATAAGGGGGAGCGGTTTTCGGGTCAACCCTTCTCCTAGAACTTTTGGTTTTGACACAGATTGCTAATCCTAATGCAGTGATTTTTCGCTAGTTGACCGCTATCTCCCCCCTCCTCAATCATTAATCTTCATATGCATTCCAATTATATTTAATAACATAGTATACTTTTTCAACAAAAAAAAAAGCTGAATAATGTGACAAAAATGCACATTTTTTTTAAATCAAAAACCACGTGGTAAATTTTTATCCAAGTGTCTAAATGAAATAAGTGCACTACAGTGCGTTTTCTCCCTAAAGAAAATTATCTTCTGACATTGATAAATGCATACAGTGAAATGAAAACCATCAAATTTTACTTTAACGAAAATAAAGCTCTTCTTGTGCGAATACACACACAAAAAAAAACACGCTTCACATAAAGTGAAAATTTTCCCATTTATAGTTATTGCCTCAGTTTTATGTGATTATCATAGATGATGTAACGAAAACGCTAATAAACTATTTAAATAGTTGAAGATATCTATCGAAAATGACATTTTATTTTTCAAAACATGCGCATTTCTTTTCTTCTTTGTAATTGTATATTCATATTTTAATATTAAAAGAGATAGCTTTTCGCATACAACTGCACATTCTCGTTTCTTCTCCTCTCTTCATAATACTCTATTTTTAATCATTTCAAATAATTTTATTGAAAGTTTATTTCTTATTGAAAAAAATTCTCTCGGTTTATACTATACATAGTAAACAAAGCTCAGAACCGCAGTGTTCACATGCTCGAAACTGCTATCTTGTATCACTAAGAATTCCACCGCTTCTACATTAAAATTAATTGCATAAAACACGAAATTGAAAGATTGTACTTCTGAACCTATAAAATAAGTGCCAAAAAAGTGCGCCGAGTGCAGAAAAGTGAGTAAATTAAATTTTAACTTCAAAAAAGTACCGTAAGAAAATAAAACATTGAAGCTTATTTCAGACTTTAGGTAAATTATGTTTTATATTTTAAAAAAATGCACCGTTTAAATAGTATAGTCTCAAAAAATCCGTAAATTAAATACCCTGCAAACAGCTATATTTGAGACTGTATTATACAAAACTCAGTGAAAGGATTGGAAGAACTCATTCCCTAACGAGGAAGATAGTACGTAAAGTAGAATTTTTTCGTTCAGTTTAATTATACTTGTTTCTATCGTTGCCAAGATTTTTTTTTTTTTTTTTTTAGTGCATTAGCGGGGGTGCTCACCTATGGGGGGTCATGGCGAAGACTGCGCCATTGAAATTTTTAGGGAGGGTTTTAATGGGTATTTTTTACTTTTGGGGGCTCTTGCTTTTTTTGGGAGGGGGGGTCATTGCGATATTTAGGGGGTGCACCCTGGCTTTTAGCAGATCCCGAAGTGGTTTTTTGAGGGGAAAAAGTAGGAAATAAGGAATCAAAAATTAAAAAAATAGGAAAAGTAGGAAAAAAATCACTTAAAAAAGTAGGAAAAAATAGATAGGACTACACACACGTCAAGACGACTGACAATCATCAGTATGAAAAATAAACTGGTGGAAACAAAGATATTAATTACAAAAATATGAAAATAAAATCTAAACAAAGAAACACCTTTAACCGATACAGTAATAACATTTTTAAGTGTGAAAGAATAAAATGGAATATAGCGTCCTATTTTGGCTCAATAAAACCATTTTTGTTAAAGATTTGTTTTGTCAAAAACGAAAACATTCCTTTGAGTGCATCCATTTATCATTTAAAAATACTATCACTTTCAGCTCCTGTTATCATAAACTATGATACAAAAGCAAAGCAAATATTAAATTAGTTTTAGTTAAAAATAATTAGCAGCTGATATGCATTCTTGCATAAACAGAAGCAGATGCTTTAATTTGAAAAAAAAAAAAAAAAGGAAATTGACTGAAAATGCAGAACTAAAATAAATGTATTCTTAAATATGGGACATAAAATTTATAGTAAAATAATTAAACTAAATAAATAACGAAATAAGTCAACTAAAGAGTTTGTACTGTGTTATGTATTTTTAGCATTCAACATACATTTTTGTTTCAGGCACGTCATTTATGGGGATCAATTTCTCCCCTCCCTGGCTTTGGAAAATTAATGCTAGCTATACAAGTTTGTGCGGTTTTTGTTGTTTGCAGATAAAATTTGCATTCAGTATACATTCTTCGCTAGCTACCTCCGGGGGAGGGGGTTGGGGGGGGGGGAGGAATCAAAGTGATGAGCCAGTTCTAATTTTAATCAAGCAATAAAAACGAATATTGTCTTAATGGTTTGATGATTTTTACCTCCTTCTTGTTCCAAAATTTTTGTCACGAAAATAAAAGGAAACATCGATGCATGGTAAACATAAAATTTTTATCAAAGACAAAGATCAGTTACTAATGTTTCTCTGTGCATAAAAGGGAAGGCATGTAGTTTATCTCAATCCTCACCATATAACAAAAATATTCATTCGGAAATTGTTCATGAAATTGAGAGTGAGGGGGGAGCACTTGGCATCAAATGCCTGCATATATCTCTTTCTCCACCCCCCCCCCCTCCCTTTGATCAGGCACACTAAGTACAATAACTTACAGTAGATACGCTGCATCGGTATAATTGCCGCACCCCGACAGAGTAAGAGTCTGTCAAAAAAATTTTTAAATGCTCAGAAATGTCGCATTGCCATAAACACAGCACATTAAAATGATGAGCAACTCCTCGATATTGATGATATATCAGAGTAGAAAATACCCATTAAAAAGAAAAAAAATACATATTAGTTTGTAGCTCTATCCCCCAACTTTAAAAATGTGAAGAAATGAAAACAAAATATTGCATTTAAATTGATTTCCGACTTTTCTCCAAAAATCGGGAACGTTTTGCCCATCCAGGTTTTGGTGCTTTTTTTTTTTTTTTTTGCAAATACACTCTTTGCAAGGAAAGAAAATGAAATTTTATAAATTTTATAATCAAGTTTATGATTTAGAATGAACAATAATCATATTTATGTACGAAAAAAGATTCCACGATTATTTTTGAAGTGATCCGTTTTTGCGAATTTCTGTTATCTGTCGCTGTTATCTGTAATCTGTTATTCTGTTATACTAACATCAATAAAATATGTACAGCGTACAAGTTTTCCATTTTTTGCTTCCTTATGTTCCTTTTAAGGTTTTACATTGACTTTCTGTTTAAATAGAGCTCCATTTCACTTGCAATCATACAAAAAATTTGCGAATAGGAAATTCGGTTTTTCCCGCATTTTTTGAACAGTCGGACTTTAATTAAAGCTTCTAATTGATGAGTAAATAATATATAATTGCATCAGAATGTGCTAGTACTAGGGCTCGACCGATGGCATTTTTTGGCCGATGGGCCGATGCCGATTGTTGGCCGATTGTTCAAAGATGGCCGATGGCCGATGGTTTTCCTCCAAATGGCCGATTGCCGATGGCCGATGCCGTTGGCCGATGGTAAAAAAAAAAAAAAAATCTAACAGAAATAAATTGATAAGATTGTCAGGGATTTAAAGGATCATTGATTCATTTCACTTTACTTCCTTTCTACGAATAAGGAATTGTAATCACAAAAAAAAAAGAAAAAAATCAGATTTCGACCTAAATTTTTATTTTACGCTCACCCAATTTAAACTTCACAAGTTTTTTCGGCACATCTGTACATGCATATGTACCTAAGAACATATAGATGACCAAAATATCTATTTTGAACGCCTCCTTAGTTAATTATCGCAAATTCTCTTGTGACGGCTTCATGCGCGTAAACTTGCGTCACTCAAAAACGTTATGAAATAGTAAGTTGAAAACTCATACGTACGTAGTATCACCTAAAAGTTCGAGGACAAGTTGTTTAAAACCTTACCCTGAATAGTTCACCTTACCGAAGTACATCTATCTACAAAATACTCACCTTGAACGACTATGCACTTCTGACAACGTTGATGTGACAAACAAACAACATAACGTTTCGTCGGATTTAGCTCCGTGTGACTTTTAACTGTTCCCAGCAAAAAAAAAAAAAAAACATTTGCATGGACGCCGCTTTCTTCCTTCAGGAGAAGATAAAGCTGCATCACAGAAGGTAGCGAAAAATGGCTTCCAGGAGTGTTTCCAAGAGTTATATGAAAACTGGCAGAAGTACATAGTCTCTCAAGGTGCCCTTTTGAAGGTGCATGTGCTTAGGTAATGTGAACTATTTTGGGTAAGGTTTAATACAGTTTGTCCCCGAACTTTTGGATCGTACTATGTACAATCTGTATAGGGTGTAGTTATGCTTCTCCTTTTTTGACTGCTGTATGATGGAAGAGAAAGAACAACAGCAAAAATAAATAAATAAATAAATAAAATAAAAATAAAGGAAGAAAAACAAAGAGACTGTTTAACAACCAATTGACTTTTTTTTTTAAATTGAATTATGACTAAGATTTCAGTAATATTGTAATAATGTATAGATTTAGGTACACTAAACATCGTTAAAAAACATTAAATTATGTTGTTTAATCATTAAAAAAAATTAAGAATAAAACTATGAAACCGTCAACAAATTACGCAATTAAAGTGGAAAGATTGCACGTAGACATTTTTTAGTCATCAAATTAAACAAAAAAGGGAACAGATAAATTACAATATTAAATCATAATAGGAATATTTTTATACTTATTTAAAATTTATGAAAGGAAAAGTTTGCATTTTTCATAAAAGCTATAACCGTGACATAAATTTTGCGAAAAAAAAGAAATAGCCACGAAAAGAGCGAGGTTCTTATAACGCAGCCACAATAAACAAACTCAATATTTACATCAAGTTAATAATTGAATACATATACTACTTGATCTGATGTTTTCACACGTAATATTGAACAATTTGATTGTTTAATCTTTTACGAAGCACTATAAACAAGTTCAAATTAAATTTTGAAATTTAACAATAATTTTCTGAAATTTAAAAAATTGCACAATAGAAAATCCTAAGAAACTTTTCTATAACATATTATTAAAAATATGATGAAAACGAAAATAACTTATTCATTTATTTTATATATAGAGAGAGAGAGATAAAAATAGTTACTTACAACAGAAAAAAAAAATTGATCGCTATTAATGATGCAAAAAAGATGGCGCCTTACGAAATATAGGTGAAACAAGTATAAGAAATACGCAAGATGTTATTTCTTGACCAAAATAAATAATCGCTAAGTATTTAAGAAGTGCTTGAAACGACGAGGTTGGGTTAGGGGGGTCACCCTCTGATTTTGGAGTGACTCACAACTTTAAACTTCGGCCTCATTTTTTTAGTACAGAACCGCTACCATCAACGTCTCGGAAGAGTTTCTGTGTATACTTCAGCACTTTCGAAGAAAAAATTCAAAAGTCCCTTTGGTTTCCGAATTATGTTTCCATTCAAAACGTCTTTAATCAATTTCTGACAACAATAGATAAAGCTTGAAAAAAAAATCTCTAATTTTAATTTTATAAATGGTGTTAGTTTTAAACAACTCAGAAGTACAACTAGAGTTTAATTTCAGAAATTGTTCGATTTGGAGGAGGGGCACGCAAGTGTTCTCGGAAATACAAAAAATAATCGTAAAAAATAGAGTTCAAAATAATCATAAACATTGAGCCAGGAAAACCCTTTTAAAACTTGCACCCGAGTTTGTTTTGACGTGCAGTGGCGGATTTAAAATATAGCAAATGTTGCAATTGCGCGAGAGGCCCCATAACCATAGGGGAACCGTAGGAGTTACAAAAATGCTTATGATAAATGTTTTACAACTTCTGTGATAGAGAAATAGGGCCCCAAAATGTATTTCGACGGTCCTCAAACTTGTAGCTCCGCCGAAGCAATACAGAAAAAACTGCATTACTGTGATTCATATTACAAATATCAAAAAATTAAAAATTACCGTCGTTTCAACTGGAATCTAACAAAATGAAACAAAGTCGGTTTCGCCATCTCATATTTGTTTCCATCAGTGGTGGCTCTAGGAAATCTCCGACAGGGTGGCAAGCTTGCCCGACAGGGGGGCATAGCCAAATTTTAGTTTGCATGATTCCCCCCCCCCGCCCCCCCCCCCAATGCAGGTGATAAAGAAGCTAATCATTCTTTGCGTCTAAGAACACGAATTCCCCATAAAAATTAAAAGCAAAAAATAAAAATTTTAAAATAGATAAAATGAAATATGTAGGGGAAAAAATCAAATTTAAAATGAAAAACATGAAACTAGGTTTTTGTGAACAGGTTCATCGCGAGATGAATAAACTAGAACTGTCTGAAAATCAAAATTTGACGAAAAATCTGAATATGATGTAAAATCATTATAAATGTGTGCTCAGAGTTTTTTTGCAGAGAAAGAAACTGAACAGGAATTTAGTTGTGGGTGTAGAAATTAGGGGGGTCCGGGGGTTCACCCCCGGAAAAATTTTGAAATTGTAGCTCTGAAAACGCATTTTAGATGATCTTCGGTAATGTCAAGGAGAGAAGGGTTTGGGTGCTCACCCCCAAAGAATTTTACGAAATTGAAGTCCAATAAACGAAATTTTAGTCGATCTGTAATGATATTTTATAGGGAGTGAGAGTCAAGGTGCATCCCCGAAAAAGTTTCAAAATTAAAGTATCGAAAACGCAATTGCAGGTCATGTTTGGTAACGTTAGGGTGATGGGGTTAGTGACCGATTAAGATACTGAGGGCTCCTCGCCCCTCCCCCCTCCTCCTTCCGTAATCAAACCTAATAAACACACAAATTTACGTGGTGGAAACTCCAGGGCTCAAGGTCATAGCGGTGCTCATCCACTAGCTCAAAATATGGTATTGGGGAGCAGAAAAACCCACATCTTAAGTAAATAGAAGAAGAGTAACTAATATTAAGTTAAAAAATTCAAAAGAAACTTGAGCCCGATACCTAGCTTTATATTAAGATGCACCTCGCGAGTCAGAACACGTATAAAATAAAATTTATTTATATTTTCTTTCATTATATTAGCTTTCCGGGATAACTTGGGAAAGAATGGAAAAGGGAAAACGATCACAACTACTAATTTTTGCTAGCGCAAAAGCAGAATCAAGAGAAAAAATTTAAAATCTTTTGAAGAGCGTAGCTTGCTAAAACCAATTACAAGTATTTTAGTTGATAACAAATAGAAACTGGAAACGGATAAAAATTTTGCGCTAAAAAAATTAGAAAAGGTGCAAATTTTTACGGTTTTTAATTAATTTCTATGGTTATAAAAGGTCTACATCGATTAGGCCTAGCTGGTGATGGATGGAGCCGGCGGGCAGCCGGGCCAATCAAATAAATAATCATGATCATGTTTCATAGGGGCCGCGAACATATTTCATTCCTAGATTTTTAAAAATATCATTGTACAAATCACAGCTATTTGGAGGAAAATGTGTGGGTCGCCGAAGCATGTTTGAAACAGAAAATAAAAGTTAAAATGTAGTGAGAGAGATTTAAATTATTGAAATGAATAGTCCAGGCCCGTCTCCAGGATTTAATAAAGGGAGGGGTTTTGGTTTCAATATTTTTTCATTCATTTCTGCATTTTCAGGAAAACACAACAGTGTGCCAAAAAATTATTCATTTCTGTTTGATGGTCACAATGAGGGACAAAGCGGGGAGTCAAATTACTAGAATATTTCGCTTTAAGTAATATTACCATATCTATTATTGTATTTTTTCGGTGGAACGTCGTTTATCCGGCCCCCATTTAACCGGATAAAATTTGTAGAGTTAAAAAATATAGACCAAACCAAACCCAGTGGCACGACAGCCCATGGGGACTAAGGCCTACTGTGCTCATCTCAGTCTTCCTGACCAAGGGCTCTGGGGTGCTAGGAAGATGTTCCGGTTAGGTGGTCAGCCTAACGCGTAACCTCCTGGGTTTAGTTTCCAAGCGCGCTTGGTACTCATTTTATCGGCAAACCAAAGGGATGAACGGCTAAGTCAACACATAGGGATAGAACCCGGACCTGTGGCGTGGAAGTCTACCACTGAGCCAATGGGCTTCAAAAAATATATACGCACTTAAATAATAATTGTAAATTATGATTGCTGCAAGAACGGAATTATAAATGCGACAAATATTTGGTGTTTGTTTTGATTAAACATACAACTCCTGCATAGAACATACAATAAAGTATAGAACTATTAATTTAACAAACACTATGGAGATTTTGGAGCGTCACACTGACACCGCTGCAGCTGAACTATAAATGATCAAGTATCTTCGAGAAACGGTACTATTTAGATTTGCTAGAAAACATTGGTTTTTTTTTTTTTTTGCTTTAATCTATACTAATATTATAAAGAGAGAGAGGGCGGATTTTTGTGTGTTTATATGTTCGAGGTGATCTCTGGAACCACAGCACCTATTTGAAAAATTCCTTCACTATATGAAAAGTGCTTTCTTACTGAGTGATATAGGTTATAATTCGAAAAAATCCAATAAATAGTTCCTTTTACTTCCTTTTACAAACGAGCTGATATGTGCATCACATGACTTCCTTTTACTTCAATTTAATGTCATTTTCCCATTATTGGCAATTTTAATGGGATTCAATAGTTTACTCTCTGAAAAAAGATATCTCTCTTTTTCCAAAATATGATTTTAGTCGATAAAGAGAAGGCATTTCTAAATTTCTAGGAAATTTAAAAGGGAATGTAAAAAAAAAAAAAAAAATGCCGTGCACAAACTTCAACATTCAAGTTAATTTTAAGCCAAATTTGCACTTTTTTTCATTTGGTTTATTAATTTTTCACCAATGGGAGGGGTTTAACCCCTAAAACCCTCCCCTTGGTCACGGCTCTGGAATAGTCACACCAGTAGTTCTAAGCAGGACTGCGGAGTCTGAAGAAAAATGACCGACTCCGACTTGGGGGAATTTTAGAGCCTTCGACTCTGATTCCACAAGAACCGGCAGAGTTGCAAAAAAAGGGGAAAAAGATCGACTTCGACTATTGAATTTTAAAACCTTTGACTCCTGACTCCGACTTCGTTACCTCAAAATCAGTCCGACTTCAACTCCTCACCGTTGGATCTAAGTTTTTGAATGTACAAAACGAAAGTAATGTGTGCGTGTGTTTTGTGTAATCCAAAAGAAAAACAAAAAACGAAACTTGATAATATGGTCGGCACCATGCTAAACTCGGTAACAAACGAAGGCGAAAAATCGCGAATCTCGTTTTTCAAATTCAATGGTTTGCCATAGTACTCAAAAAGGGCTATTACTACAGTACACTCCCGATTATCCGCGGAATTGAGTGGCTCAGGTACCGCAGATAATGCGAAGAAGGTTTAAAACCAGAGGTAAAGAAGTCAGAAATTATCTTTTGCTTGAGAATGATTGTATTGTAAATAAAACGTGAAACGTTTAAAAGAGATGCGGCATTAAAAAATATTTGTATTTCAAGCTCTACAGAACTAGAATAAACTAAAATTTAAATCATGAGGTTGACTTTCCGTCAACCTAAAACATTCAAAAGCCCAGAAGTGAAAACAGTGACCGCAACAAAAAAGACCACCCCATCAGAGAACTCCCAGAAGACCTGTAGGCGTTTTCCTAACCTTTCTCAATCGGAACAGATGATAAGGATAATGTCGTACGCTCCTTAGGGGATAAACTAGGGACCTTCAGTAAACACATGTGTTTTACCGAAATCAGCTGAACGCTTTCCCTTGAGGCACGTGTCAAAGAGAAGTCGATGACAATGCTTCGACTTTCACGTTTTTTGAGAAGGAGCACTTGTCGTGGGAAAGGGGGAAAAAAATCTGGGACGAATTGATTTCAGATCCGTGTTTTTGAAGAACAAAATTTTTCTCCACAAGGATTGAGTTAACTATTTTTTTTTCTTTTTCCGAGACTTTCGCGGATAATCCGCTCGTGGATAATCGAGAGTTTACTGTACTTCAAACAATAAGATTTACACTTAATGTTATTTATAAAAATAAAAACATTGAAAATAACTGAAGCGTCTGGTGGACAAAAATATTGTTTCGGCTCTCCTGAAAAGAGCCAATTTTCACATTCGGTAGTTCAGCATAGTGCCGACGATATTACGCCGTAAACAAACCTATTAAGTATCAAAGTAATTAACATTAATTGCACAAGTTTCTCTTGTGTAAGGTTTTTTTTTAAATTAACTATAAACCTAACTTTTTTATTTTTCAAATTTTTTGAAGCATTCATAATTCGAAAATGCATAACCATTAGTTTCAAACTTTTTATTGAACATGCCAGTTGAAATCTGTCATACTTTAAAATTTTAAGTTTTAATTCACTTTCCAGACTAAGGAAGGAAAATGTCAATTCAAAGTCTTACCTCAAAATTTATCTACATGGACCATTTTTGCAGATCTGCGGAGTCGGAGGGAAAATGGCCGACTCCAACTCAGGGCCGGATTTAGACTTAACGAGGCCCTAAGCTATTTTAGGTATGGGGCCCCTTTTGTAGTTTTAACAATGTTTCTCTCGGTGGTGTAAGAGAGAGAGAGGCATTTTTTAAATTTTTTTTCTCCTTTACTATGTCTGTCTCTTTCATCTGATACATACAGCAATACTTTAATTTTTGTTGATCGTGTTTTAATGTGTTTTTCCTGATATCCTGTGTTGGATTGACCTGAAGAGGGGAAATGTTATCAAGAAAGTGACACATGACTCCCTTTTAAGTGGAGTACAAAATATTCCCAATTGTAGAGAGCCCGGGGATTTCTTCCCCGGAGGAAATTTTGAAAAATAGATATAAAATTCTGCATTTTGAAGCCTTATAGGATGTAATTGGAACTACAAAAATATCAGGACAGAAATAGGCAAACAAAACTTTTTTTAAGTTATAAATTATATCAAAAATTAATATAATACACAGTAAAAATTGTTTTTGATTCGAAAAACCAATGACAGCAGTCGACAGAGAGAAACAGCGCGGGAAACGAAAAGACAACTCATTGCTTCTTGCTCACATTGGCTTTCGATACAATTAGTTTTTAATCACCCCTCCAACTCACCGACAAACAATTCAACTCCTCCGACTCCTTTACCTTAAAATCAGTTCGACTCCAACTCTCACTCCGACCCCGCAATCACTGGCAGTGTTACAGGCATTGAGGGAAAATGACTCCGACTCTTGGAATTTTTAACCTACAAATGCCGACTCGGACTTTGCCTTTTCCAAAAGGTTCGCCCCTCCCCCTCCCCCAGACATTTTTCTCAAAAAGAACCCAAACCCGATGCATTACCAACCCGACGTTTAATAATCCAATGATTGTTTGGTTGTGCCAAGCCCGATGTTTAGTAAATCATTCTCATTTCTTCTTCATTCCCAACAAAACTATTATGCAGCCTACAAACAAGATCAATATAAGTTTTTGAGAAAAATGTATTTAAAATGTTAAACATCTATTTTCTTTTATTATATTAGTCTAAAGAATTTTTTTCCTGCATTTAGCATTTGCCGACTAAAAAATTAAATCTACTTTAGTACACTTCCTTGTATGAGGTAAAAGGATAGTTTACTCATTGATATGTTTTGTTGCAGAATAATCCAACAATAATCAGAAAAGTTGTAAATAACTATAGTAATAACTTACTTGTAACTTTTGAGTGAAAATAAAGTACTTTAAAACAAGTCAATGAGTGCGTCTGCACACTTGACATGCTGATGAAGAGCTGTTTAGCAAATGTAATAGAAAAGCAAAAATCTCCAAAGCATGTTTTTTCTCCGATGACAACCCTCTCCCCTCCCCTCTCGTCTCGTCATGGCTATTGTCATTCGGTACGTATTTGTCTCGTAACCCGATGACGACGCCTTAGGTCTGACCCAGGACTGGATCTGACCGGTAATCACCACTACATTCTGCAGGGACGGGGAGGGGCTGGTACTCTTTTAGTCTTAAGTGGACACCCTGAGGTCAAAACCAGCTCATCGACACCCTGCATCGACAAACAGAAATTTCAAGGATCAAAACACACCATTTCCCCCGAAGCAATAGCTATATTTTGTCACCATCTGGACGACGCTATACGGACTCGGGCTAACCTTGCCTCAAAGGGGATTGATTCTTTTGGGGATCCGGATTTTTTGTTTCCTTTATATATATATATATATATATATATATATATATAAGATACTTCTACTTTTTTCTACTAATTTTTTTTTCGAGTACATATATGAGAAAATTTTTATCATTTACGATAAACGCCAAAGCAAACAGATTCCCCGACGAAATACTAAATTTTCCCCGACGGGGGGGCAAGACGTTTCCGACAGGGGGGCAATTGCCCCCCCTGCCCCTCCCTTGGAGCCACGTCTGGTTTCCATAGTCTCCAATTCGGCAATATATCACCGAATGATCGTCAGTTTGAGACGCTATATTAGTTTAGCATTGAAATAAGTAATTAATAGCCACAAAAAATGAGTAAATAGGCCTTTTAGAACACCCGATCGAAAACAAAAAGTGAAGTTCACAACTGGAACGTACGCACACCCCACATGCGAAAATTTAGCCTGCTACAGTTTACCATTTTTTAGCTATGAATTATGAGAGATACGTACATCCAGCCGCAAGAAACAACGCAACAATTAACTTATTTGGTACCCGAATGCTGTATAAAAAACTCTTTCAGCGGTGACTAAAATAGAGATTCATACTGAAATTTAAGTAAACAATTTTATATGAAAACAATAACTTCCTTTACTTTGTATTAAAAAGTAAAACAACAAAGGTCCTTTTTTTCAAAAACATCGGCCAATTCCATCGGCTTTTCGATGTTTTTTAAGGCCGATGGGCCGATGTTTCTGCAAGTTAGCATCGGCCGCCGATGCCGATGGCTAAATTGTTGAACCATCGTTGCGCCGATGCATCGGTCGAGTCCTAGCTAGTACCTATTTTTTTTTGTTTCGTTAATACAGTAGGACTGAAGTCAGGGCGATAAAAAGAAAAGTCGATCATAAACGCCGCAACGGGAAAAAAATTCACTTACGAAAATTTAACTTTTAAAACACAAACGCCGCGGCGTTCCTTCCAGAAATTACTGTAGTCATTCGATGAAAAGCTAAGGATCCGTTTGTTCCTTTTACTTTTCAAAACCAAAACATGCATAAAATTATCGGTACGGCATTGTAAAAATAAGAATCAATGCACAATTAGAAGTGCTATACTAAAGAAAGAAAAAATAGGGAAAAAAAAAGGAAAAAGTAGGAAAATAAGGAGAGAGCTCTAAAAAGTAGAAAAAAGTAGGAAAAATAGGAACTCTTCGGGGTCTGTTTTAGGGGGGTGCAAAGCCCTGGATTAGGAACTTGAAAATTTTGTTCCACTGGAAAAGTATTTCACTTATAATTCATCGCCAAAAACAAAGACTATGCTACATTTCTACACTGGTGTAAGAAATTAAGAGAATTTTCAGATTTGGTCAATTATCTACAGAACTACTGGATCGATTTTAATGAAATTTGGTATGTACATACATTGAAACAATACAAAACAAATAACCATCCAAAATTTAAAATATTCAAGCATGATCACAAAAAACACTCGTCAGAGCCGGATGGTATGAAACAGTGGTTGAAAAGTGAGCAAAAATTGGGTTCATTTGGGTTATGGTCCCCTTTAACAGACATATAGGCCTTGCAGTGTGACTTCATACTTAAAATAAAGCAGTTTATGGGATCCTGAGGCAATCGTTTCCACTCGTTCAACAACGCTGTTCTCAGGCTATGGATGGTCCCCGTAGGGGTGTTGCGAGTTGCTATTGCCCTCACGAGAGCGTCCCAGACACGTTCTATAGGATTGGAGTCTAGAGATCTGCTTGGCCAATCCATTCAGTGAATATCCTCCCCTTCAGAACATTCGTCGACCAGAAGAGCTCTATGTAGCCTTGTCTTAACATCCATTCAAATTAACTCAGGGCTAACAGTACCCCTCAAGAGGTGAGCATATTGCTCCAAGACCACATCTCTATACCTCGCAATTGTCACAGAGCGTTGGTCAAAGACATGGAGGGGTGTGCAGCCATCCAACATGATGCTTGCCGTGACCGTCAAACCTCCTCCTCCATAATGGTCGATTGGAGGGCAAATAGTGAGTATCGGTTCAGCTTAACGGACTATTATTATCCTACGTTCATATGGATAGAAGCAGGAACCCGCTACCTACCCTCCAATGTCCGCGAAATCTACCATTATAGCGTTGGTGGTTTGACGGTCTGGGCAGGCATCAAGTTGGATGGCTGCACACCCCTCCATGTCTTTGACAGAGGATCTGGGACAGTTGCGAGGTATAGGGATGTGCTCTTGGAGCCCTATGCTCACCGCTTGAGGGGCGCTGTTATCCCTGAGTTAATTTTAATAGACATTAACACAAGGCCACATGGTGCTCTTCTGGTCGACGAATTTTGGGAAAGGGAGGATATTCACTGTATGGATTGGCCAAGCATATATCTTGACTCCAATCCAATAGAGCATGTCTGGGACGCTCTCGGGAGGGCAATAGCAAATCACAACACCCCCTATGGGGACCATCCATAGCCTGAGAACAGCATTATTGAACGAGTGGAAACTATTGCCCCAGGATCCCATAACTGCTTCATTTTAAGTATGAAGTCACACTGCAAGGCCTATATGTCTGTTAGAGGGGACCATACCCCCTACTAACCCCCCTTTTTTTCTTTTTCTTTTTTGTCCAATTTTGCAACCTCTGTTTCATACCATCCGACTCTAACGAGTGTTATATATGATCATGAGTGCGTATTTCAATTTTTGGATGGTTATTTGTTTTGTATTGTTTCAATGTATGTACATACCAAATTTCATTAAAATCGGTCCAGTAGTTCTGGAGATAATGAATCAAATCTGAAAATTCTCTTAATTTCTTACACCAGTGTACATTACATTATAATTGTATATTACTTTATATTAATGCTAAAAATTTAAAACAAAAGTAAAGATTGTTCATCTGAATACTTATTTGTATCAAAAATAAAATCATTTGTATATGAATTGTGATACCTCATGAAAAGAAAAAAGCGCTTGGATTCCGTGCACTTTGTTTTAGTCAATGAATTTTTCAACTTCCTTAAGGCTGACTGCAAAGAAATGCATTTCGGTTGTATTGACCCTTTTTTTTTCCTCTTGAAACAAAACAAAAACTAAACCTTTTTAGTTCAAAAAAATGATCTTTAATTTTAAGTGTTTTTAAATTTTTGGGATGAAAATAGTTTAAATTTCTCAAGTAGGCAGTAATAATGATAATATTTTTGAAACGTTTATTTTCAATATTTATTTAGCTTCTTTTATTCATTTGATTATTTATTTATTTATATTAATTTTATTTTATTTCATTTTTTTTATTTGAATAAATATTAATTAATTCACTCTTTTATTATTATTTTTTATTTTCGTTACTTGTTTACATCATTTTAATCTTTCATTTCCCCTTATTGCTTATTATTTATTAATTTACTTGGCAGATTTTTTTTTTTTTTTTTTAAATCCAAAAGTGAGATGAAAATCGGCGAAGAATAATTGATAAGCTTGTTTCCAAATGACGCTAAGACAATTTCTTCCTCATTCTTGAAAAAACGTGATTTTCTTTTATAAGATTCATTCTTGAGTTTAAGGAAAATGTAAACTTTACCAGCTTTCAATTGATAATAATAAAACTAAATTACATGGTTAAAAAAATCCTGGCAGTAAAGTTATTTAAGAAATGAAAAAAAAAGGACCTAGCTTGTTTTAGAACAAAACTATATGACTTACGTTCTTTTGGCACAAACAAATGACGAAATGAAATGACTTACTTTCATTTGAAAGGAATATTGTTTTTTTTTTTTTTTTTTTTTCATGCAAATACAGCATACATTGGTGTGCAAAAAATGATAACGAAACTTTTTCAAAATAACGTTCCACAAAAGCTTTCGAAATCAACACATATGCCACACGATCTTCAAGACATAAGATAATGTAAGCAACACTTCCCAAAAAAAGAAATAAAGAGAATAAAAATAAATTTTTTGAAAAAGTAGCAAGAGCGACCTCCTAGAACCTTTTATTTTAACACATATTGCCAACTTTAACATGTTAGTTTATATCCCGAAAAGAGCTTTTAAGACCAATATTCACCTCCCTTGTATCTGCAATGAAAAAATATTTTCTAAAAAGTGTAACTTCATCTGTATACACAAATTACCGCCCAGGATGTCACTCGTGTTAGGAATGCTACTGTTTAGAAGTTTAAAACAACTAGAAATTTTAGAAAAAAATAGGGCAATTCCAACCCTTGCAAACTCACATGAAAACACTGGTTTGACAAAAAGGCTGTAGTAGGCAATTGTACCATAGAAAAAATATGATACTTTCTATAGGTAACATAAAGTGCAAAGTCTCAATGACAAATAGCGCTACAATTCAATTCATTTTTTACACAAAAGTTTAAATAACTTATAACACAGTTGTCTAAAAATAATCAATCTTTCAGAAATTCATTAAATTATATCTCTGATTTCTATTTCAGGTATCACCATGGAAATTTTAAAGCATCTAACCATCTACTGTGCAGTTAGAAGAGCTTAAATCGAATAATTTTGGGGGGAAAAACAAAAACATTAACATTTCGAAAACGATTTGAACTTACCTGCCTTATAAAAGTCTACAATGAACAGGGAGAGAAGAAACAGCGTGGAAACCTACCAGAGGTCGGAAGCCATGGCAAGCTTGATTAACCAAATCATGTTCTTTATGCTCTGCGACAGGTGGTTTTGTCCTGAAGAGAAACTGACCGGTCTGTATGCCTTGCTCTTCTACAATGTCATATGTTACTTATTAATGTACACTCAAAGACTTGTATACCTGCAAGACATCACACCAATTGTTTTTGTGTCTGAGCATTCCAACATTCGACACCTTGCAATGACAGCCACCAAAGTGATGCTGGAATTCACTAGAGCTGTTACTTTTGTTGTAACAGGCGTTTTTATGCTTCTCGTATTCGGTTTAGAACAAGGTTTGGAGCATTTCAACCCAACATGGTACTACATCGGCATAACAGCAATATATTTCACAATCACAGAGAGAACTTGTCAAGAAAAAATTCCCTCTTTGCTGACGTATTTAAACTGCGACATGTTTGAAAGTCTGGAAAATCTTTGGACACCGGTACTTGTTCGCCTGTGTTCGTCTATTGCTTCTGGCCTCATGATTTTGCTGGTATTCATATGTTCTCATGAAAACTGGATACTTCTTTCAGCAGCGAGTTTCATAAATGTTTACATGACGATTAGAGACATTGACCAACATTGGCAAGCATTGATGAAAGAAAAATCCAGCATACACAAATTCAGATTTGCTAGTGCACAAGAACTGAGTGATAATGACGACGTATGTGCGATCTGTCTGCAAGGTATGTCTAGTGCACGAGTAACGCCTTGCCACCACATATTCCATGGAGATTGTCTTCGCAGATGTCTCAGAGAAAGACCGACGTGTCCAATGTGCAAATATGTGCTGGAGTAACCATTTGGTATATTTCTCGGGATACAGAAAAAAAGAAGAAATATTTGTTTTTCAGGAAACTTGTCCCATTACAATCTTAAGCTTTCAAAGCGTCAGAAACTGCAATGTTAATACTTGAAGTGAAGTAAATAATGTTCAGCCATTAAATGGGAAAGAATACATTCAGTCATGGTTTTTGACAAAACGTTACACGTAACTAGGCATTGCCGTGCACAGAAATTTTGGGGCCTGTCAAACGACTTTTACGGGTCCCCCTCCATATTGTTTAACTCTATATTTCACCGCTCATTTTTAAAATATTGGGTCCCCTTCAGGCTCGGGCCAACAGATGTCCCTTATCCCCCTCCCCCTGTGCACGCTCCTGTAACCAGGCATCTATGCGACATATAGAAATTATTGGACGCTGATGGACCTTCAATGTCTAATGTATTCTACATAGTTTCCAATTTCCTGCAATATGAAATGCAATTTGAGTAAATGATTAGTTCAAAAAACCTTATTTATGCGATTAGAAACAACATTTCTCTTAGCTTGAAAAGTTCCCCCAGCACTTTATAAGTTAAATATTGTGTACTTGACCTTAATTAATTCACGACAAAAGTATCTTCGCCACCTATGCAATGCACTAATATAACATGTACATTATTTATGAACAAAGTTGTTATTTATGTACACTACTTATAATCTATCACATGAAACTATGGTTTGCATGAAATATAATTATGAAGATAGAAAAAGTTCTACATGAAGCTATATTTTGCATTTTAGAAGTTTTAACTAACAGTCAGTAGATTTACAAATTAGTAGTTTTCTTACTTGTGAATACTCATTGCTCATTTAATTCCAATACAAGCAAATGAAATAAGCAATAAACTAAAATAACTGAGATATGTGTTTGGAAATTCTAAACATTTTTATTTCATTTCAAAGTATGTCAGCTTTTGATAATAAAAAAAAATTATCAATGAGAATATAATTTATGATTTTTTTTACTTAAGTATCATCTTTTTATTAAATGTATGTTGTGGATTTTTTGGATGCTCCATAGTTAAAGCAAACTAACATCACTCATCAATTCTGCACTAAATTTGGAAAGTTTTCAAAAGTAAAATACTTCAAACACTTAATAATACTTACTCTAGATTATGAAATTAAGTAAAGTAAAAATTTTAATAACTCCCACAATCAACTAAAATTTAATACTCTCTGTGACGTTATAAAGTTCTTTTTTGTTGTTGTTTTTTTCAAACATTGATAGTTCTAAATAGAGTACAGTGGAGTCTCGAAAGTTTGAGGTTCCGCTTAATTAGAGGTGCTTACTTTATATATTCAGTTACATTTTTTAGTCCAAAAAGAAATATTTTCATTAAAATCTGAAACGAGAAATCTTTCACGACTGTCTAACTCATTTATTACACAATGTAAATAATAAAAAATGCATTGAGAGGCTAGTTTTAACAACACTCCTTAATTGACATGAAATATTCATCGACTACTAAATATGGATTAAAAGATGACTTGGAAATAATAACTTGATAAGTAAAATTTACATTAATTAGCTACAAAGAATGTAGATAAACGTGCCTTTTGGAACACCCAATTGGACTAAAAAAAGAAGACTCACAACTTGACGCTGCACGAGTCGAATATACGAAATTTTAAACCTTACAACTAACTGTTTTTGTGTCATGCAACAGATATACAAGCACATAGATATAGATGTTATGACAAAACTCATCAAAATGGAGTTGGGAACTCTCAAAATGCACACTTGGTTGCATACAAATTTGTACACATAAATAGGTACACAGACAAGGGTGCCCATATGCAAAACTTTAAGGGGGGCTCAGATATTTTCCTCGTGGTTTAGCAGATTTTCCCCATAAAAACCGATTTCAGTACAGATTAGAGTTATTAAAATTCGACATTTTTTAATAACTTATTCATTAATTGCTGGAGAGGAAATGTTTTTGCATTTTTGCAAAGAAAAAAGTACTAAAAGCAAGGAAGTTCTCATTTCAAAGGGGGGGCTTGAGCCCCCACTGCCCCCCCCCACTCCCATATAGGTGCTCTTGTACACAGACATCATTAAAATTTTTACAAATTCGTTTAGAGGTAATTAAAAGCGAAATTTATTCTGAAATTTCAGTGATAATATTTTTCGTGAAGATTACTTCCTTTTCTTTAGACAAGGAAGTAAATTATGCTCCTCCTTAGGTCATCAAAAATTCTAAAATTTTATCTCGAAGGATTTTCCAGATAATCCGAATTTTCAGTAATCCAAGTTGAGGTGAGCCCCAATTACCTGAGATTTTTGAGACTCCACCGTAGAATATTTTAAATACTTTTCAGAAATTGTGTGATTTTGTAAGAACAAATGAAGAAAACAAGATTGGTGTTACCTAAAAATAAATAATGCAGACACTATAGGAGCATTCAAGTAAATCTCATGAATTGACTAGTTTATGTTTTTATACACTTTTGTAACAATGAAATATGACAAAGATGACTTTCATACTGGCCCAGTTGATCTGGAATTTTGTAACTCCCGATATTGTATATGTTTTTAGGGCTCTTGTATTAGCAAGATTTGTAACAATTATAAAAAATATTTGTACTTGCTCGCGAACAATATAAATTTGTACAAAACTTATAATCGTTTTACCTTATTGTTTTAACTTATGTTTAAATGTAAAAAATAAAAATAGAAATAAATTCAATAAAATAACGAAGAGTATTCAATTTCATTCTTTAAATGCTTAATTGACTCGTTGATAGTTAAACTAAAAATTATAAATGCAAGTTTTTTTTTTAATTAGTAGTTTAACATGAGAAAAATCATCCTGAAGTTATCAGGTCAATACTGAAGAGAGGTTGCAGCGAACAGGACTTTAAAAAATTCACTGGTTGACGTGTCCAAGGAGTGCAATCATTTGATACGGAAATAGAAAACATATTTTATGAAATAGATGTATGTTACTGAATCAGCTAATTTTCAATGAATATCTTTTCTTTATCTTCAAGGGAATGAAAAGTAGAAATGAAAAAAATTTTAGTAGTTTTACAGTATGGTGTTTGAAAAGATGAATATACAAATTTTCTAATAGTTCACAACAAAAAAATGGAACTGAAATCAAATATTTTTTTTTTTTTTTCCTACAATGAGAATAAAATTTTAATATGCCAACAGAGACCGAAATGAAATTAATAAGGTATTGATGGGCAAGGTCATCAAGTCTGTTTTAAGCTTGGAAATGTCACTCTTTTACAAAAGAAAACTAAAAGATGTTACTTGCCACTCTTGGGTACTGTCCTGCAATCAGGAGAAAAGCCCCCACTGAAATGTCTTGGACTGTCTGTTGCTATAGCAACGAGGAATGTCTCATTTTCCCAAAGGAAGCTTAATGTTGGAAAAACCCATTCCACTGCACAAAGGCAAGAAGACGAGTGGCAAAATGGCACTAAGAAAACCCCTCCTGATAACCCTTGCAGAAAATGAACGAAGTTCGTTTCTATGGCAGTAGACGGGCTCAGATTTTACGTCGGGAGCTTTTCTCGTGAAAGACAGACAGTACTTCTGCATGGTATTTCAGTTTTGTTTTAATCTCTTCTTTTAGATGTATTTTAGGTTTCAGTCAGAACGAAGGAATTACTTTTCCTAGTTTAAAGAGCCATTACTTATACTTATTATATTAAACCCTTTAACCAGAGAACATAAGTGCTCAAATCTCTCATGTCTCATCACTCTGAATTGAAATTTTAACATATTTAAGTTTTGTCTTACTCAGGCACTTTTTTCCACTACAAATCACTGTTTTTGCCACTTAATTCCTTAAAGTGCCTAATCTTCAGAGATTGTGAGAAAGGGCAACCCAGACTAAAAATGTTTGGAAGAGGAAAATTTACAATGTACTGAATGAATTTCACCAAATGCTAAAACATGAGCACACACATATATGTATATTTATGGGAGGAGACATTAGGCATCATATTAAAAATAATAATAATGAAACAAAAAAAAAATTAAATAAACGAATAATTGATAATACTGATAAAAAATGTTCTGCTTTGAAATTTCAAATATAAATCTAAAACCATATATAGTCAAAAAAATATGATGTACTGATCAAGTTGCAGTTATGTAATAAGGGGCTGTCAGCAATTGAGACAAACATACTATATAAGCTGTTGCTCGCAATCCTATGAAAAAAATAATGCGCCACAATTGTTAATCGAGTGTGGTTTTGGTTGTTCTCATAACAAAATTAAAATAAAGAATCAAATAAGAGAATATTAGAAAGAAGCAGTTTCTAATCACACTTCTAAAGAAAAAGAAATTAAGAGAATTGGCTGATAGAAATATAATATTACATCTTTTCCTATGTTTGCAAAAATACAATGCTTATTATGAAGCTAAAAGTTTTATTTCACAATGATATATATAATTTGAATCAATTGTTTTTTTAAAGGCGAGATTTTAAAAATACTTTTTACACAGTGGAAGCATAAATACATTCATTTTCAAGTTTCTTCATAATTTTCAACTTTCATATCCAATATTCCCAGTTCTTCATCTTGCTCTAAAGTTCTTTGATATTTCTCGATAACTAAATTTTCATCAGAATCTCCTAAACTCTAAAAGAAAAAGTACTTTTCAAAACTTTAAACTGCAGTGGACGCCAGTTAACTAAATCAGTGGTTAATTGAATCAACCGCTTTAATGACTCAAATCGTCTAAAACAGCTATATTGAATTAGCCACTTTATTGAATCAGCTGCTTTAGGGTCATTCCATGTCAAGTGATTAAAAGTTCTTTCCCTCACCTTTTTGTATTTCTTTGAAATTTGGCTCATCGATTGTGCCCTTTGAGGTAATCAAAAATCCAAATTTTTAGATTTTTATCTCTATTATTTTTTTATTTATGGCACTTTGATTTTTCGAAAAACCCTCTTTTTTCCATGGATGCTTGAACATAAAATGGACAATAACTCAGCACCAAATATAGATAGAAAGATTTGGTAAAAAGCATTTTAAAGTACATTAGTTGCTGTTTAATGGGATAGGCAATGTGACTAATCTCAGGAAAATTTTAATTTTTAAAAAATGAAATTTGAATTTAAAATTTAAATTTCTCAGAAAAGGTATAATGAATTTTTTTTTTAAAAATCTCAAAAATTTGTGTGTATTTTATCTTCATTTGTGCAAAGTTTCAAGTTGGGATCTCAATGGGATCATAATTTTATGAATTTTTAAATAAAATTTGACATATGAAATAATAACATTTTTCAGGTTCTAACTAGTTAAATATGGGGTTCTCTTACTGGGGATGGTCTAGTAAGTAGTTAATGATCATGACTATGCTTGAAATTGAGCTGACATGAATTTGTATATTAGTACCGCCCCCCCCCCCCCCCTTCCGCCACACCACTTTTTATCTTTTTTTTTTTTTCAAAACAGTATTCAAAAAAAAAAAAAAGCTGGCACGTAAGAGTTATAACCGTAATAAACTGGGACGCACGCTGCAAAACATCAGTGGTGATAAAGGGGGGGGGGGGGGGGGTCATAAAAACTTTAACAGACAAATAGAACCACTCATTTACAGCTTTTTTTTCTTTCGGAAACTGGGACGGTAGGGGGGAGGGGGAGGAGGAGGAGGGGGGAGGCAATCTGGAATGAAACTTAACAACATGGAAGGTTATGCTCAAACTAGCAAAATTTGATTGATCTATAACTGCTTTTAATATATGTATAAATAGATCTCGCTGCATTGCTCTCCTTTACAACTGAAATTAAAAGAAAGCTAGCCTTAAAGAAAAGAAAACAGCTGCACTCCAAATGCTGAAGAAAGACATTTAGTTTTATGCGGACAGACATATGATCTGATTCTTAGATTTATTTTTAGTTTAGTGTGAAAAGAATGAAACAACACGAGGGGAAACACTCATATTTTGCTATGATCTTGGGACAAACTATTTCTTTCCTCCCTCCAAAATTGAAAGTTGGTGCAGGGGTAAGGGATGAAATGAATCATAACTTTCCTTATCAGATAGTGAAATAATCAAGTATACTTTGTGAAGTTCGGATTGAAAAGGAAACACTTGGTCTGAAAAAAAAAAAAAAAACATCAGGTGAGGTGTGATACTAGTATAGTGTTAATCGTATGTGTGGATGAGTGGGGGGGGGGGGATAATGTACTTTGTCTTGCTTTAAAGAAGAACATTTACCAGCTTTTAATATGTTTTCTATTCATTTTGTATTATTTTATTCATTTATTTATTTTTTACATTTTGAAAATAGTTTTGAAAAAAAAATAATAAAAGTGGTGGTCCGGGGGGGGGGGGGGCTTTTTCTTATTTTAAAGAAAAAACATTTACCAATTTTTAATAAGTTTACTATTCATTTTGGTTTTTATTTATTTATTTATTTTTTACATTTTGAAAAGTTTTGAAAAAAAAAAAAAAAAGACACAAAGTGGTTGTGTGGCGGAGGGGGGGGGGGGGGTACTAATCTACAAATTCATGTATTCATGTCAGCTCATTTCAAGCATAGTCATGATCAATTACTAATTACTAGACCATCCCCAGTAAGAGAACCCTATATTTAACTAGTTAGAATCTGAAAAATGTCATTATTTCATAAGTCAAATTTTATTTAAAACTTCATAAAAATATGATCCCATTGAGATCCCAACTTGAAACTTTGCACAAATGAAGATAAAATACACACAAAATTTTGAGAATTTTGTAAAAAAAAATTCATTATACCTTTTCTGAAAAAATTAAGTTTAAAATTTAAATTTTATTTTTTTAAAATTAAAATTTTTCTGAAATTAGTCATGTTGAATATCCTATTAAACAGCAACTAATGTTCTTTAAAATGCTTTTTATCAAATCTTTGTATCTATATTTGGTGCTGAGTTATCGTCCATTTATGTTTAAGCATCCATGAAAAAAAGACGGTTTTTCGAAAAATCAAAGTGTCATAAATAAAAAAATAATAGAGATAAAAATCTAAAAATTTGGACTTTTGATTACCTCAAAGGGTACAATCGATGAGCCAAATTTCAAAGAAATACAAAAAGGTGAGGGAAAAAACTTTGGATCACTTGACATGGAATGACCCTAAAGCAGCTGATTCAATAAAGTGGCTAATTCAATATAGCTGTTTTAGACGATTTGAGTCATTAAAGCGGTTGATTCAATTAACCACTGATTTAGTTAACTGGCGTCCACTGCAAGACATCTAGTAAGACATCTAGTCTCACAAATAACACTAAGATATCCTACCGTTGCTCTGAGGCGAGGATATATGTAAAACACAGTAGAACTCCAATTCTACAAACTACGATTATCTGAATTGCTGATTATCAGAATCACTTCTAAATTTTTTGTTTTTAAAGGGGAGATGGAAACATATTACGGTTTGCAAAATAATGGTTCTGCCTCAACTCGCCACCTTCTTTCCACAAAGCTAATGTAGATGCAGCGCAAGCATTATTGGAACGATGCATCATTGTCTCATAGACAGACGCAGATACAAATTACCGTTTTAGGAGGGTCATGCTAAAGAATGACCCCCCCCCCCCGCAACGGAACTATGATTTAGGGCATAAAATGTTTCTTAAAATGCTTTGGTGTCAATAAAAAGTACAAAATCAGTCAGGAATAGGGCTCCTAATAGGCATAAATGTTGCAAATCGATTGCATAAGCGATGAGAGGAGAAATTTCAAAAATAGTGAATTGAAAAGAAATGAAATCCTTCGCCTTTTTATTCATACAGCGTTACAGCACAATGTGGACGGATACTATTGTCAGCGGTTTTGGGGAGAAGGGGGGTCATGACCCCTTCCCCAGTATCTGCCACTGCTAATAGTGTAGTTTCTGTTATTGGCCTCTAATGCGTAGCACTTGTAAGCACCCTTCAAATAAAAAGCATTGCCATTTATTCTATTAATTGAAAGCTATTTTACTTTAAAAACAGTCCCCCCCCCCTTTCCTTTTAAACATACATAACGTAAGTAGACACTTTTAAGAGAGAAAATCCAATCATTCAAAATTTTGGTTATCCGAATGGGATCAAATTACAACTGACTAGGATAATTAGAGTTCTACTGTATGTGAAAAAAGATTAACAGTAAAAATGAAATAAACAATAAAAAAATTGCAGCTTTAAAGGATAATAAAATGGGGGGGGAAATCTTCTCTTTGCTGGTTTACTCTGTTGCCTAATTAAATGTTAATTTAATCAGCATGCTCATTCCAAAGTGGAAAATATTCGACGAAGGTTACTGAACTTATAAATGAAGCAAATACAAGCGATCATATCATTTTCTTAATCCAGAAAAAAATTCTCATGAAAGAATTTAAATCTAAAAAAATGATGTGATACAGCGTCATAGAAGAAAAGAGAGATTTGAACCCCCACATCATAAAGAATAGAAATTACAGTACTATATATATACATTTATATGTATGTGTGAATGAATTGCATGCATGAAAGTATGTGGGAGTATAAGTGAGTCCTCCGATTAAAATTTCTTGCGGTGCCACTTCATAAATCATGCAAAATAAAGCTTTTTATACCTGCAAATAGCTGTTGCCACAAGGATCATCAAAAATAAGAGTTGCTTTCCTTGAACCAGAAATTATCTAAAAAATAAATACACCAATGCATATTTTTAAGCAAAAAAATTACTAATGTAAAAAGTTACAAATGCAACAAAAGCGATACAGTTCCTAAAATGTTCATGAATTTCATACTAGAACATATTTTTAAAAATAGTTTAATTTCTGAATGCCATGCATGATTGCTAATACATTTCAGTTCAGCATTCAAAACAGAAAAAACTTTTTTACAACCCCAGGGGCAGAAATAGCACAGCGAATGCTGCAGCTGTGGCTTGAAGCCTGCAGATAAAATTACCAATTATAAAAAAAAGGAATTTACATTAGAAGAAAAAAATGCCCCTTTTAAACTTTAAACATGTCCCTTTTCTTTAACCCTTTTAAACATTTTTTTTTTTTTTTTTCATTTCTATTGCTATCTCAGAGGAGATATGCTAAAGGTTTGGGGTTAGTAGCTAGCAATTCCCTCTTTAAAAGACTTCAAGACTTATTACATAACAGTAGCAAATCTGATATGATTGTACTTATTACGGTCAGTAGTCCTGAAAAAAATTTTACCTTAATCATAAATTTTGAAAGTTGCATTATTTGAAAACTATGAAATGTCTACCAACATTTTAACTGCATGTCCCTAAATGTTGCTTTCAACAATGTTGTAACTTCAAAATTAGTTACCAGTGTTGGCAATGATTCAGATTATTTCTTAACATGTTTCTAGTAATTAAGTAGTTGAAACAAAAAATCAAAAATTAAACAACATTCAAGTTATTTTTCCTTATTTTGAGTTTTCTTTTCATTTAGTAGCTTCCATTAGCGTCTGTTTCAATTTTGAAATACAGTAAACTTGAGACAGCTGGAATAATATTTTATCTTGAAGTTTTCATATGTCCCTAACTCTTGAGAAGGTTCTTGAGAATTCCCATACCTCAAACTACTAATAGTTCAAAGGTATAAGCCAGTCTCTTGGGACTTTGAATTATGGAGATTAACTGTATAAATATTTATACTATACATGCTAGGTTCTTCTGCCTTTATATAGGAGTTTAGTAAGACCTCATTTGGAGTACGCTGTTCAGTTTTGGTCATCTTATCTGAAGAAAGATATTTTTGTATTGGAAAGGGTTCAAAGGGTAACTAAATTAGTAAGGGGACTCTCAGATTTAGATTATGATACCAGACTTAATAGGCTTAACATGTATAGCCTGGAGCAAAGGAGAGTCAGAGGGGACATGATTCAGTTATTTAAATTTATCAAAATGAAAGATGTAAATGGATTAAATTTTTGCGGGGAAAATAGGACAAGGGGTCATTGTTTTTAGCTATTTAAATCTCAGGCTAACTTGGAAATTAGGAAAAACTACTACTTTAGCAGGGTCGTGGGCACTTGGAATAGCTTACCGGAAGAGGAGGTAATGAGCAAGGGGGTGGATAGCTTTAAGAGGGCCATTGATCTTCATTGGGGACTAATTAATTGACTAGAACCAGCCTAGCTTGGGCCCACAGCCTGTTGCTGGTCGCCACATTTGTATTTGTATGGTACCTGAAAATTCTAAGTTTACTTCTGAATCGAAGCGCTATGGTTAGAGTAATCTTAACCTGGCAGTGTCATAATGATGTGATCTACTAAGCCTTGACAAGGCTGCCAGGTTACGTTTGGCCCAAGCTTTAGAAGCAAAGTGGTATAAGTGTCAAAATTAAAATTTTGAAGGTAACTAGTAGAAATGGTTGCAAAAACTTTCATCTGTTTTGGAGAAAAAGATGATAATTTGAAACTTATGTAAGTTGACTGCTTGTGGTGCAGTACTTTAGTGGTAAACTTATAGAGGTTGACATTTATGATATAGAACAAATTCTGCCTCCGACAAAAAGTCAACTTAGGTGATAAACTTAGCCAGCACCAATTTTTATTTCTTTCTTTATTTATTTATTTATTTATGGATATGCAATTCTTATGTTTTGATGAAATGACACAATACATCAACGTAAGATTTGCTTTTTTATTTTATTTTGAAACTCAGTAAGAGTAGCTTAAATTAGTAAGTTTATGTGATTTCATGATTTGTTTATTGTTGTCAATTGGTTTTCGTTACCAAAATCATTGATCGTCAACGTGATCACATTAAGCGTTGACTACTGTATAATTTTTTAGTTTGACTCAGATGTGATAACAAGTATAATACTATTTGCTTTTACAAACAAAATAAAAATTAACAATATTCAATGGAAAACAAAGGTATTGGCATCATTTTGAGAAAATTTAAGAACTTTTAAGGCCTTTTACTTGAGTGGAAATTATCATAACTATGAAACATCAAAATCAAGAATACAGGAAAAATAACTCTTTTTTTAAACTTACTTCATCTATTTTGTTGAAAAGCTGCTCCATTTTTTCTTTTAATAAAGCATCTGCACTGTCTCCACATAAAAAAGGATTATTTTTCTTCAACTGTAACAGAGGAAAAACTAATACATGGTAGAATGGATCAAAAATATAAATTTTGGAAATCATATTTTCCACAAGCTTGCCCTACTTTCATATTGTATTATAGAATTAAAGGGATTAAAATCAATGGAATTATTTTTATTTAGGGCTCGCAATGATTTACCACAAACAGAAAACATAAAGTGGAGTTTTTACTAAAACATGGATAGTTTGATGATAACATTTTACTAATGATATAAACAAGCACAGAAATATTGTGAAAAGGTATTTCATAGTTACAGTGGTCATAACACAAGTTTCTAAAAGGCTAATGTTAACATTTTATTCTTGTTTACTAAGATTAAAATAACATCATTGACCATCAGTGTCACCTTCTAGACCCTTGGAATTGGAGTTCTGGTCGACCTCACATATTTTCTGCATGCTCGCTAATGCTGACCAATAGGACAATAAAAGTTTAGTAATAATAAATACTGAAGCTATTGACGATATAGGATTATTATTAAGTACATTTATTAGAGAATCTTGAAATGTAAGAAAAAATGTAAATAGGACGCACCTATCATCTGGCAGGAAGCCAGCATAATATATTTTGCTTACCTTCTTGTAGATTGCTCAATTAGTGTCTGTAAGCATTGTGAAAATAAAATCATGTCGAAAGGCAAAGAAAGACATTTGAATGATTACATCTGATGATTTCAGAATTCTTTTTAAGTTATATAATTTTAATGATCAAAGTTCTGATCACTAAGATGTAAATTTCAATGATCAAAATTTTGCTGTGTGCAATTTTTTTAACAAAAAATAAATAAATAAATACATAAAAAAGCTATTTAAAAAGCAAAAACATAGAAGGTGGAAGTTAAAATGCATGACAATTTTGCTTTTTCATAGGGTGAAGAGTCATTACAATCACAGTGTAGAGGAAAAGATGAAAACAGTGCTTTGAAAAATATAAAGAAACTTGGAAAGAAAAACAGAAAAAAAAAAATTAAGGTTTTAAAAAATATATAATTGAATTCAGCGGGTCCTGAAAAAATTAACAGCTAATATGCAATCATTTGGAAAAAATTGGATAGTAATTTTTTCAAAGATTATCACCAGTTTTAAAAAAGTATGCTCATTTAAAGTTCATAATACAAGAGAAAAAAGTTTGTTTTGCAACTGGGAGAGAAGAAAGGTGAAAGAGGTGTGATAAGTAAACAAACCTTATCTAATGTCATCTACATTTTTTAAATGCTGAAAATTTAGTAAAATTTTTGCTTAGTGTGACACATTGGCTAAAAGCAGTGTCAACCATGTGTTCAGCAAGGACAATAACATATCAGCATCAAGTCAACAGCAAACATAATTTTACTTATTTTACAACAGAGAAAATCCCCAAAAGTGGCAAACCTTCTGGCAATATTTTTTTTACATAATATAAGAACGATCATAGAAAAATTTATAATTTTTAAATAAGTGTACTTACTTCATCTTTAATGGTAGTTAATATTCCTTCAACAGTACTATATCGTCCACCAAATACTGCAGAACCAGCTTCCAATTCTAATTCTCTTATGCAGATGCTACAGGTATCTGACTAAAGAAAATATTCAAAAATGAATTGTATTGAGTGAGTGCAAAAGTTTGTGCGGAGTCTGTGAAAGAAAGTCATACAGTGATTAGGCAAGCAAAACTCTTTATTCAATCAATGACATATTCTCCATCGTTGTCTATAATCTTCTTCCAACGTTCTGGCAGCATACGGATGCCCCGATCATAAAAACTGCGTGGTTTAGATTCGAACGAAGACACAACGTTTTGTAAGGCATTCAAAGAGTCAAGTTTTTTTTCATTAAAATGATTTTGCAATGACCAGAATAAGTGATAATCCGATGGTGTGATATCAGGAGAATACTGTGGATGAGTTAGGACATCCCATTTCAGGCTGTTCAGTTTGCGTAGCGTCTGTCTTGAAACGTGTGGTCTAGCGTTATCTTCATGAAAGACTATGCCTTTGCGATTTGACAAACTCAGACTTTTCTGTTTTATTTCTCGGTTCAGATTAGTTGATTGGCGACAGTACTTGTTTGAATCAATCGTTTGGCCGGCGGGGAGAAACTCAAAATAAATTATACCCTTGCAATCCCACCAAACACAGAGCATCACCTTCATCGGCTGCAAACTGGCCTTTGCCATTGCGTCACCATGTTCACCGGCCTGTTTCCATATGCATTTGCGCTGAACGTTGATGTACAGGACCCATTTTTCATCGCCCGTCACTAATCGATCCAAAAACGGCTCGTTTTTGAGCCGCCCGAGTAAAGATACAGCAGCAAAAATTCGCTGGATTTTGTTGCTCTTGGTCAACAAATGGAGCACCCATATATCGAGCTTTAAATCGAATCCGATTTTTTTTAAACGCTGAAAAGCGGTTGATCGGTCAACGTTAAGTGCTGTAGCAACTTTCTCTGTTGAAATTCTGAGTAATCTGAATTAAAGAACGCAAAACGTCGTCATCAATGCCGGAGGGTCGACCTGAGTGTGGCTCGTCTTCCAGCTTAAAGTCTCCGCAACGAAATTTTGCAAACCATTTTTCCACAGTTCATTTAGCTGGTGCTTGATCTTGATAAACGTCTTGAATGTTTTTACGGCTGCTGCAACGTTTATTCCATTCCGAAACTCGTAAAGCATAACATGCAGTAAATGCACTTTATCAACACTCATTTTAAAAGTAATCTTTCTCGAAGCAGTTTGTATCTGCACAAATTATTTTGATTGGAATGAAAGCTGCACACGTCACCTTTCCAACGATCTGACTTACGTAGATAGTGGTATTAATAACAACAGGTTGCGCCCGTTCTAACGCCATCTATTGCAACTCCGCACGAATTTTTGCACTCACCCAATAGTTTTAAGACTTAATTTAAAATCCTAAGATAAAAATCTGATTTTTTAAAATCAGTAAATACTATTGCTTTTATTAATATAACCAATATACAATTAATACTATAACATAATATACAGTTACAAGACACAATTAAAAACATTGATACTTTCTGCTTAAAAGAGCCTTACTTTTAAGACATCTCTCGATAAGTCTTCTGGAGTCTGTATAGATAAAGTAATTCTCACACCTAAAGGTTCAATTCCAGTATTACTTTTCACTTCATTGGTTTTATGGCCACAAGCATCACAAGTAGTAGCCATTATAACTACATCTTTAAAATGAGGTATCTTTGATAAAGGAGTTAAGGAAAAGTACAACTTTAGGGTTAGGTGTGCCACACAGTGCCATCCAAAGAGGGGGGCGAACGGAGCAGTCGGCCCTGAATGCCAAGATATGAGAGGGCACTGTAAACTGAGCTTTTGCTGCACAACAATTTAGTTCTCCCCCCTCCCCCTTTTAATAAGTACTAGCTGTATTGCCCCACTTTGCAGTCTACCTCAAAAATAAGTTTTGTCAAGTGACACATGTTCAACAATCAGGATTCAATTAGAGAAAAAAAAATACTACAAAATTTCCTGTTAAAATAATCATTCCCAAAAAAAGAAAACGACAAATCAAAAGTTCCCGAAATAATTAAACATACGCAACCCTCCATAAATACAGCTAGAATCCTTTAAAAAAAGAAAGAAGATAAATTGCCAAATAATTATCAAAAGGGGAAATTTTAACCTCAAAACAAAAACAAAATTTTGCTTAGTCACAGCCAAGAAAAAAAAAGTGACAACCTTCTGAACGCTAATTTTAAAATGAGATCACACAAACGATGATTTTCCGATTTAAAATGTCTGTTCTATTAGGCGAAGCAGTGTCAAGTGATTTTTTAGTTTTCTTTTTTTTTTTAAATTCAAAGGAAGTGAATGTACTCTATGGGTGTTTTTCGCGGGCTTTCGAATGGGTCCTGAATCAACAAAATCGGATTATTATTTCGGTAGAAAGAGCCATTTAATGCCATTTTTGGGCTTTAAAATTAAAATTCGAACTTTTCAGCTCTTTTTTGGCATTTGAAAGTCCCCCTATGTTTCTTCTCGAGTACCCAAGTATTTCTCTGTCAAATTTGGTCGAGATCCGACGTAAACTGTGGATTTGTATAGGGAACACCACAGCCTTCTATATTTCAGGCCTACGTGCTGTATTGCGCAATCGATGTCACGTGACCTCTCAGAGGCGATGAGCGGTAAATTCCCTTTAATTCAAACAACGTTCGTGGACTAGGTGATCATTGCAAAACAACTCTGGAATTAGTTAGCAAAGTAATAATTATTTGAAAAGTATGTGTGAATGTTCAATTTACGTTATCAGCAGTCTTTTAATGAAGACTTGGAATGATGTTCTTTTTTTCTTTCTTTGTATTGTTGTGCTTAATGCTGCAGAAGCCGTTGGGATGCTTTAGTAGTGAAAATTTAATGTTTTAACATTTCCGAATATGTTTGGAAGCTACATTTTTGGACCATAACATGTTTTCAAGAAGGTAAGTCTGATTATCAATGCTTTTTTTTAAATAGAATCGATAATAAAAAATAAATACTAGTTAAATAATTTTTTAATGATTTTTTCCCTGTAAGGTACAAATTTTTATGTGTGGTTTTTTCATGCTATACATTTTCATTACTTTCGATTTTAGTGACGAAGGATTTTAGCCCCCACTTTGGGTAATAATTATATTTTGTAAATATTGTTCCAAGGAACTTTTTAGCATGAATTGTCTGAAGAGTGCATTTTAGTAGAATACAATAAATAGCGGCATTTTAAAAAGACCAATTGTTTTATATTTTAAAGCAGCTTCTATTATTGTAAGGTACTGTATTTTATTACTGTAAGGTACACATTTTTATGTATGATTTTTTTTTTCATGCTATATATTTTTATTACTTTCGATTTTAGTGAAGAAGCTTTTTTGCCCTCAATTTAAGCAATGATTATTTTTTTTTGTAACTAATGTTTAAAGGAACTTTTTACATAAATTATCTGAAGAGTGCAGTTTAATAGATACATTAGACCGCGGCTCTTTAAAAGGGCCAACTGTTTCAACTTTTAAAACACCTTCTATTTGTACAAATATATTTCAAAATGTGGAAAATTTTTAGGAGGAATTCGTATTAAATGAAAATTAATTAATGCTTTTAGCAAATATCAGCAAGCCATGCATTAGAAATCTGGTATATGATCATCACAAGCTTTGGTCTCACAACATTTTCTTGATTTTGCGAAATGTAATGCAAACGATTTATAAAATACTGTTGTACAGTGATGTTCTCATGAATTTTTCTGAGGGTTTACTCCCAGTAATCCATTACGCACAATTTGTGTATGTAATCAAATGCATGTCATAATATGAAAATTTACGAAGCTGGAGGGTATACGCTATATGTCTAAAAAATGTTTGAGAGTATACGGCGTATCGAGTATACCCTATGGGAACACCACAGTTGAATAACTTTTCAAAAAAAAAAAAGAATGAGAACTAGTAATGAAAAAGTAGCTAAAAGAAAAATAAAGAAAATAACTCACAATAAATAGATTCCCAGTAAAAATTTATGATAAATCCATACATTTTTTGCTCTGAAATATATGCATCAGTATTGTCATAATATATCAATTATTTGGATTGTTTCACTTGTTTAGATGTTTTGTAATTATTATTGGGTATTATTACGATTCATTTCTCAAAAATGTATGCTTTTTTTTATTTTTAACAGTTAGAAAACTGTCTAAATATATAGGTTTTTAATTCCAATTTACATTATTGTTTCATTTGTTTACATTTATATCAAAGAAAATCAATACTACTGTTAATCATTTGCGGGAAAAATGATTATTAGATTATGAATAACAATATGCACTCCCCATTTATCTTAACTCATTTTACAATTTACAGTAATCAAAATTTATTTCGTACTTTCTTTTACGTTAGGATTTAAATTTCAAGAGTGTTTTCTTCATATCCATACAAATAAATTTTTATTTTCCTTTCTTATCTGTATATGTTGCGTAATATAATATTTAATGTGTCATATGCATACAGTTTAATTTAATTTACTATTTAAGAACTATTTGTGTCGATATTAAATCTTAAACGATATAAAGTTTTAAATGGGAGATGTATCAGAGTACTTCATGTGAAAACCATTTACTTTCTCAGTGGATTTAAAAAAAATCTTAAATTTTTATTCACGGTAGAGCTATTATGAGATGTAAACAAACCGCCTTCACGGGCAGCCATGTTGAATGAGCGCGCAGGCCTTGTGTTAAGATGGCTGTGGGAACACACATAACAAACATATACAGTGAAGCACCGTTTATACGTTTTTGAAGGGATTGTATGAAAAAAGCATATAAATGAAAAAACGTATAATAGGTGTACGTTAATGTGTATTAGACTCTACAGGGACCAATTTAAAAAACGTGTAATTGATAAAAACGTATTTGAGAGCAGTGTTGCCAGATTGGGGGAAATGTCCCCATTTTGGGGAAATCTGGTGCTCTCCGGGGGAAATTTTGGGGAAATGGGTTTTGAGGGGAATTCTTTGGGGAAAACTGGGGGGGGGGACCCAAAAAACCTCGGGGGGGGGGGGGGGGGAGAATTTTTTTTTCGTATTTAGATTCGCGTCAAGAAGTAGTAGTTTGTATCAAACAGCATTGGTTTAGCTTTGCTCAACTTTATGGAATTCGAATTTCGCATTATGTGGAATATTATGCTACGGAATTCGCATTGATGTTCTGCGTGAGTAACTAGTTGATACGTGAAACAAGTAAAAATAAGTGTGATGAAGAATGTTCTTGGATAAATATATACAAAAATCAAAGTTTAAATATACATACAGAAACAGAGTAGTATATGCAAGTAGAAAAAAAAACCTTTGGCTATTTCTTATCTTTCGGTTAGGCACTTATGACTAGTGTGCACCCGCACTGCTTTGCCCGTAGTAGAAAATTAAAAGGTCTTTTGGTTCCCCTGTATATTTACAAATAACGCATGATGAATTCCTCGCCAATTGGCTTACGGTTCCACGTTATGATAGATTGGTAATTTACTCGTCATTTTATGATAATTTTGCTCAGGAAAATGTTCTTAAAATTGGAATAGAAAAAGAACAAAATCGAATTTTCAAGAAATTGCTTAAAGGTGCACACCCCCATACTACAAACTAAGCCTTTGCCAAATTTCATGAAAATCGGCCGAACGGTCTAGACGCTATGCGCGTCACAGAGATCCTGACAGACAGAGAAAGAGAGAGACTTTCAGCTTTATTATTAGTAAAGATAAAGAAAGATAAAGACAAAAAAAAAGCAAAAATGGGGGGAAAAAAAGTTGGGGAATTTTATAAGAAAATTTGTCTATTTGGGGGAAAAAAAAATTTTTCAAGAGACAAAAATATTTGAGGAAGTCGATTCATTTTAAAAAAATATTAGTGGAAATTTTTTTTTTGAATTTGGGGAATTTTGATAGAAAACATAGCTTTTTGGGGAAAAGTTGAAAGGGAATTGGGGAAATCTGGATTTGACCATCTGGCAACACTGGATAGAAGCAGGAACCGGCTACCTGCCCTCCAATATCAGCGAAATCGGCCATTATGGCGGTGGTGGTTTGACGGTCTGGGCAAGCGTCATGTTGGATAGCCGCACACCCCTCCATGCCTCTGAGAGAGGCTCTGTGACAATCGCGAGGTATTGGAATGTGGTCTTGGAGCCCTATGACAACCTCTTGAGGGGCACTGTTAGCCCCGAGTTAATTTAAATGGATGTTAACGCAAGGCCACAGACAGCTCTTCTGATCCACAAATTTCTGGAAGGGGAGGACATTCACTCGATGAATTGGCCACGAAGATCTTTAGACTCCAACCCTATAGAACATGTCTGGGACGCTCTCGGGAGGGCAATAGCAACTAGCAAACCCCTCCAGTGACCATCCATAGCCTGAGAACGGCGTTGTGGAACGAGTGGAAATAATTGCTTAAGGACCCCATGAACTGCTTCATTTCAAGTATGGAGTCACACTGCAAGGCATATACGTCTGTTACAGGTTACCATACACCCTAATAACCCATTTTTTTTGTTTAATTTCGCAACCGCTGTTTCATGCCATCCGACTCTAATGAGTGTTATTTCTAATCATGCGTGTGTATTTTAAATTTTGGGTGGTTAATTGTTTTGTATTGTTTCAATGTATGAATACCGAATTTCATTAAAATCGGTTCAGTAGTTTTGGAGATAATTGAACAAATCTGAAAATTCTCTTAATTTCTTACACCAGTGTATATACACATATTCTTTGTTTTATTTATATAGATTTTTCTTAAATAGTTTTCAGAATTAGTTTTTAGAGGCATAAGATTTAGTAACTTTTTTTTTTTTTGATATGCAAAGACAGGGGTGCCCCCCCTAAATATTGCAAAGACCACCCCCTCCCCAAACAAAAGAGCCCCCCTAAAAATTTCAAAGGCGCAGTCTGCGCCATGACCCCCCCTTCCCCTAGGTGGGCACCCCTAGCAAAGATAGCATGATCAATAACTAAAATCAGCTATGATTAACAATTTAAATATGAAAGTATTCAGTATTTTTCCATTATATGCCAAGGGCGCCCATATAGGGGGGGGCAAGAAGGGGCTCGAGCCCCCCCCCCCCCCTTAGAAACTAGAACTACCTTGCTTTTAGCACTTTTCTCTTTGCAAAAATGTAAAAACATTTCTTCTCCAGCCATTATTGAATAAGTTATTGAAAATTTCAAATTTTAATGACTCAAATCTGTCCTGAAATGGGTTTCCAAGGGAAAAATATCCTGCTAAACCATGGTTAAAATATCCGAGCTCCCCTTGCAATTTTGTGTATGGGTGCCCATGTTATACGCCCACTGTACTCGTAGTTGTTAGAGTGAGTTTGGCGGCTTTAAAAGAAGGCCAATGTTCATCTTACTGTATATTGACAAATTCTTAATGAGCTTGATTTATGTATGTAAGGGGGGAGGGGGCACCTGCAAAGATTCGCCCTGGGGGCCCTTGTTTCGTTAGACGGCCCTGGTGCCACATAAAAGGTATCAAATTAATAAGAATTAAAAAATTACTTTCTTAAAGAATACATTTAATTTAAGATTTACTCCAATTCACATTTTTTAAAGATTCTTTAACAAAAACTACTAACAATATTTTTGCAAAATAGTAAATTTATAAAATAATAATCACAAATTTTTGAGCTTGCTTTTTACTATTGTAGAACTTGGATTGATAGAAACTCTCTTAATCAAAACCAAGTTTCCCCAAGAGCAGTTCTAGCTTCAGGTTTTTTAGTTTTTGAGAGGTTCATCATCAGAACAGATCATTAAAAAAAATCTTTGGCGGGGGGGGGGGGGGAGATTTTTCAAAACATAAGCCCCAAAAACCCTCATTTAGGCTGTATTTGGTTGCTTAAATGGGAGGGGAGGTCATAATCCTAGATCCATGCAAAAGCTTAACCAAGGGTACTTGATTTTTTATTTATTTATTTATTTTTTGGTGCGCAATCAACTTCTCTTCAAGGTCACCAGAAGCAGCCATTTCTACTGCAGGCACAAATTTTACATGTATTTCCATGACTTCTTCTCACAAACCCACGTACTAGGCCCTTTTTTGAACACTAAGTTATTCTAGTTTTTAAAATTCAAATAAATTCAAAAGCGATCAAATGTTAAACTACAGTAATGTACAGTAATTATTTTTTAACTACGCACTGTGGTTCAAGTTAAAGAACAAAAAATACTGTAAACCTGTATTATAAAAATTAGATTAACCCATTCCTTGCCCCGGCCGATACAGGATCGGCCGCGCAGTTTGTGTTAATACTGCCCCGGCCGATTCAGGCTCGTCACAAGAAAATGGTTCCTAACTGCCCTCGACGATCCTGTGTCGTCACGGCGTTTCTAGCAGTTTTTGCTTCGGCCGAATATGTGTCGGCGATCCTTCCAGGAGCAGAACCCTGTTATTGCGCTTCTCTGTTGGGTTCTGGAGCTTTTAGGGGAGCGGTAATCAAGCTCTTTTCTTAGACAAAAGGGATGTAACTTATAGTATTTCACGGAACTTGTTGTAATTTTATTTTACTAAGATATTAACTTTTCAAGTACTCTTTGATAGGACACGTATAATGCTTCAAATAATCAGGCATTATATTTTTATCTTTTCGTGGAAGCTTTGTTTCTTAGCATTCTGGCATTTGAACTCCTGATGAACAAGTGTGAAAATATTTCCTTACATATTTATCAATATTTCTATGCCTGAATAAAGCAAATAAACAGAAATATGTTTTTCTTGTTATCAAAAATCCACCTTCTTACGCAAGTATCCTTCACTAAATTGTTCATAATCCTCAAATTTTAGAATTTATTTTACGCAATATTTTTTTAAAAATTATCTTACGTATCTTAATTTTGTACGAGTACGTTTTTTTTATTATTATAATGTGTTTACTACGCTTTTTATTTATTTGTATACTATTATTATTTTTTAGTGCTTATTTATTTTTAAATCATGATATTTTGAAACGTAAATTATATCTTTTTATATTCGCGGCACCCTTTGATGGATTTTTAGTGATACGGTTTTGAATATTTTTTATTTCACGAAAAAAAAAAAGACGACCGCATTGACTATACGTAAAAGTGGACTATGTAAAACATAAAACAGATACGACAGTACGAATAAAATGATAATATCTTGAGTTCTTTTTTTGTACGCTTTACTCATAAGAAACAAAACATTCCTTTTCTCCCATTCTTTTTCAGATTTTATTTATTGTCTTAAAATAGCTCCAATGTTTTAATTGTACCTTCTTTTATGAGATTTTAAAAATATAAATTAAATATTTGGTTTCTTTTCAATAATCAAATTGCCATAATTAGTAAATAATCCTATGAAACTAACTAAAATTTATCCAAGTATGTTTAAAAAAAAGATTTAAAATCCGACTCGATTTCAAGCAAGATCTCCTTTTTTTTTTTCCTTCTGAAGACATGTTCCGTCATATAAGCATAAAAGCTTGCTTTGAAATTCCTTTCTGAGCTAAACTGTTTTGTTGTAAGAAAATAATGTGGAAGGGTTGACCACAAAACACTAAAACCTTCTGACCATTCTTTGAATGGAACTAACTTGCTTGGATGTTTGCAAAGAGGGTCCTTGGAGAATACAGACCTCCCAGTCGGTCTAGTTATTCCTCTCTCAGCTGGGGGCTTTTAGTTGCATGCACAAAAGTATCCTTTAGGGAAATAGGGGATTAGCCGCAAGTTTTGATCTTTTGTAATCATTTATCTTTAAAATACTTCCCACGCTTGAGCAGCTGATATCTGGGCATTCAGAAGGGATTTAAAAGTCACCTGAATTACGATAAAAGTCGACCATAGTCCTGCCATCAAAGGGTTCTGTGTTTATTGATCGTTTTGAAGTGTCACAATATATCAAAAGGCACCGAAGAATACTTTTTATCCTCTTAGAATATCATTCCCACACTTAAAGCGTTTTTGTCCATTCAGCGTTTTGTCCGCTTGCTCACGCGTTGGATCGATCAGTCAATTATTTGAAGAATGTTTTGTTGAGGCCTTTTGAAAGATAGATCATCTTACGTTTAACAGTAAAAGAAAAAAAAAAGATATACTGAGATAAAAGCAAAAAGAAAAATAAATTAATAAAATAATTAGTGTTATGAAAATAATTTCTTTTCGTCCAATCCTCTATTATTTCTTATTTTCCTGTTATGTACTGCGTAAATGTATGAATATTTCAGCACATATTAGCAACCTTGTATTTTATTGCACTATTTAATTCAGCGCTTAAAAACAAATAAAGCGAAGCGATTTTCGAATGCAAGCTGAACAGCAAAAACAACATTAAAATACCGATAGCAAAATGGGGAGAAAAGTGTTATTACAACGTAGCAAAAAGCAACTCTGTTTCGTTATCTGCGGCATGCGCGTTAAGGGTTTTCGGGCTGGTCATCGAATGGGTTAAATGACAAAGTTTACTACATTGAGTCTTATAAAATTTACAGTGTTTTTTTTTTTGATCGTGCAACATTTACAGAACACATTTGGTAAGTATATGTATAGTTAAAAACATCATCTGTATTAGTCTTTATGTAAATGAGAACAGATTATAGTTAAGTTTTGGCTGTCTTCTTCTTTCATCTGGAATTATTGATTTACCAAACGAGGTCTGATCACAATCACTTTGGTTGATCCAGGTCCTACTGTATTTTCTTAGTTGGCCAACAAAACTTGCATCAAGCTTACTCAAATGTAATTTGATCAAACATAAAATTACATTTTTGGCCAAAACTATTTTAATCAGCTATAAATAGGATACTACAAACACATTACATTTTGTAGCATTTAAAACTTTAGAAGATTTAACATCAAGAATTCAAAACCATGAAAATGCTCAAGACTATAATCTATACAAATAAAACAAAGAATATACATGTGTGTGTATTATATATATATATGTTCCTTATACAAATCCACAGTTTACGTTAGATCTAGACTAGACGTTAAATCCCGGTTATCACAAATTTGCCATTTCAACTGCGCTTGCGTGCGTACTTAATTTTTTGGGCTTTCTGTTTTAAGATTTCGTGTTACTTGTTTATATTTAGGCTGAGCGAGAGTCTCACCAAATTAATGAATGCGATCAGAATATTTTCACAGCGATTTCGTGATATATTATATGAAACTACGGATATGAATAACTGATAATCTTAAGAGAAAAATGACACTTCAATACTTATTAGTTTGGAAATATTTATTTAACATAAATGTAAAACACGTTGTGTACTTTAAAAATAATTGGAATATTAGTACAGAAATCCGTCTTTTGTGGAAATTTTACGTTAGGCGTTAACAACATATTATTATACATTTTTATTTAAGTTGAGGGTTTGGCTTTGTATTAGAAGTAATGCTGCAATTCTAGTACGCTCTTCTGAGGTTAAAAATTTGGTCCTGAAAATGGACAGACAAATCAGACGCCAAATCCATTAATAATTAAGACACAAAATTCAATCTTCACCGAGGCATAAAAACTAAATCAGAGAAAACTTTGTGATTAAACTTTGTGTGTTCGAGTTTAAATTTTGGGATCCAAAAATGGCATTAAATGACTCTTTCTACTTGAAATAATTATCCGATCTTCCTGATTTAGGTCTAATTCGAAAGACCACGAAAAATACCCCCAAAATTGATTTACTTCCTTCAAATTTCAAAAAAAAAAAAAAAACAAGACTGTAAAATCACCAGGGAAAAAGTAAAAAGCATTTTTAAGCCTAATGGAACGCCAATATCAAATCGGAAATTTATAGTTTGTCAACGAGCTCAATTTAAATTAGTCGTAATAAAATAACTTTTGATCTGTGGCCATTTTTACTCTCAACTATGAGGAAATGAAATTCTTGCTTTTTACTTTAAAGTAAAACTTTCCCTTTTGATTATTTTTTGGCCAATTACCTATTATTTATTTATTTATTTATTTTTGGACTGCTGGCAAATGATACTCAAGGGTTTTAGTTGTATTAACGGAGGATTGCGTTTAATTTGTTCAGGAGTTTCGGATTAGCCGTTAACAAAATTTATGAATCATGATTTTGATGGGAAATTGTACAGTATTTTTTTTTCTCTTATTTAAGCCTAATTGTTGAACATGCATCACTTGAAATAACTTTTATTTTTGCGGTAGACTGTGCAAAGTCAAGCAATGTAGCTAGTAACTTATAAAAATGTTTTTTTAATCAAAAAGAGTAAGTTAAAATAAGTGACTAGCACTTTGCACTAGACAACTAAGAACTAGTTTAAAATGCTTAATATATCAGCAAGTAACCTAAATTCATATGTAAGCAAAATATAGCTACAAATAAGAATTAATTTCAATATTTTAAAACACAAATTTGAAAAGTACAAATGAACAAAGAGTACTCAGCAAAATTATAAGATAAACTGAATTTCTACGATAACATCAAATCATGATAAGGTTAGACGGGTGCAAAAGAAGGATTTTAAGGACCATAAACATTACTAGTTAACATCTTGAAAACTTAACCAATTTATTTCTCAATATTAAGTAATAGTAAATGTTTTTTTGAATACATAAATTAAAAGGATATGAGTTAATTTCATGTTTGTCACACAAGGTGCATTGCAAGAATAACAGTTGGTTGGCAAACCCAAAACTTCATCTTTCAAGTCACTAGCATCATCATCAGATCCACTACATTTCTCCTCTGGTTCAAAGTCTTCAGACTATAAAAATAACATTAAATTTTAATAAAATGATTTTAGTGCAACAAACAAAAAATAATAGATGCATTAAGACTTTTTTTAATGGTGCTTTTTAATTCTAGATCACATCATAAGTTATGCTTATTGTTTTGCTTTTTTTATAATTTATTACTTGTTTTCTTATCTATGTGTGTATTCATGTATTGTAGAAATATGAACATTGGATATGTGTTTTGTGACCTCTGTTATTCTCTCCACCAAAGTGAGATACAATATATGATTTACCAAAGAAACTGAACTATGAAACTAACACCAGATTTTATATTATACAGGGTGTTCCGTTTTAACCTGCAAGATCTTTATTATCGCAACCGTTAGTCCTAGATTAGTCCTTCCAATTGCGAAAATGTTCAAAATCAGATGCAGAGTTAAGATATTGAAAGTTTGAAGTAAAAATAAAAATAAGTCAAAAGATACAAAATTTAACTTTTTATACCGGCCCCAGGCCTTTTTACTTATATTTAAGGAAATTTTCCCCATTGAAAAACCATTCCAACATAAAAAGTTTGACATTAGTACGACCGATATTCACCGAGCTAAAATACGAAGTGTTTTGCGACTTATACCACTTTATACTCGCCATTAATAACACCTTTTGAGGGAGAATATAGCGGTTAACAAAGGTTTAAAATTATTTTTGTGCATATAGTGTAATTTTTCAAATTGTTCGAGGTTTTGTGGTGTGCTTTTGCGTATCATGGCATAACATTTGCATTTATTTTGAAATAGCAATGAAAAATATAACTACTTATTTTATTTACTTCGACAACCTGCCATACCTCTGAAAGGGCGATAAGTTCCAATCTCATCTTTTGTATGGTCCAATAAAATTTTGAACTCGTATACCTTCTTGAGTTTTGGTCGCACAAATGTCAAGTTTTTTGTGTCAGTAAGAGTTTTCAATGGAGATTATTTCTCTAAATATTAGTTAGGGGATATGAGGCTCATATAAAAAGTTAAATTTTGTATTTTTGGCTCAATTTAATTTTTGCTTCAAATTTTAAATATCTTAACTCTGCATCTGATTTTGAACATTTTTGCAATTGGAAGTATACATCTAGGACTAACGGTTGTGAAAAATAAGGTCTTGCAGGTTAAAACGGAACACCCTGTATATATAGAGAGAGATACAGTTACTAATCTTTTTTTTTTTTTGAATTTTTTTACTCTTTTGAACTGCAAATAAAATTTATAAAAACAAAAACTTGTGAAATTGACAAGTACTGAAAACTATGTACTACATATGAGGCAGTAAGAAGCAAAGGGATGTAAGTGGACAGTAAAACATTTCGGGTAAATTGCGTTTAACGTTGAGATTCTAGGTAGGCTTTCATCTTAAAAAAATTCTAAATCAGCACCTACTAGGGCTACTAGTACTATCTCTTGCTCCAAGACAGAGGAAAGGTCCACCTACCATTTCTACTGGTTATCTCCAAATTTTTAATTTTGTCACTTTGATTCTCACTGCCTCATATTATATGCAAATTTTTATGGTGAATTGTATAGAAAACAGACATTTTTAGTTGATTAAATTGAATGCATGCTACAAAACTAATGCATGCAATTAAAACACTATCTTGATTGGCCTTATTTAACACATTGAAGTAGTTTGAAATTTTAGCTTGCTTAGATCCAACATTTCAAAAGATATTCCACTTCATCAATATTAATAGACACTTCATTTCTGTTTTATTCCAATTTAGAAGTCCAAAACTTGAGATGAACAGGTCAAATTGATCTTAAGTTTTTGGGTCAACTAACCATTTTGTAACAAATTGAGTTTTTTACAGGAATGAAAACAATGACAGGGGAAGATATATTCCAATAGAAGTGAAAAGGAAAGGATCTTCCCTAAGTTTTTTAATTCTTGCTGCTGAGATTTTTAAGAAAAAACTAATTTAACTTAGTGTTGACTTAGTTTGGGGAAAAAAAGAGTTTTGCTATTTTTAGCTTGTAAAAAATAAATAAAAATTACATTGTATCAATTAACACTAGAACGACTGACATTTTCTGTATACCTAGAAAGACTGAAGGGGCCAGTGTGGCTCCTACCCATTTTTGGGGTGAATTCTATTAAAAATTCTTCCTGAGGGAGTCCACATGCCTGATACACCTTCTTTCATGACTAAATAAAAACTTAGTACTTAATTATTTTTAGTTTTTCTCACTATACTGGGCAAAAGGTTGAATTAGTTTTCCTTTCTAAGAGCAATGGCCACCGTTAGGATGGTAAGCAGTCGGTACTGTTTATAGCATTTGGATAACCAATCGGCTGCATAAAGAGGAAGTTACAGGTTAAAATAGAGTTGAATGGCATTTTTTTATGCTACAACAATTAGGTGAAAGGAAAAAAAATAAATTTTTTAATTGTCAAAATGCTTAGGGGCCACTGTGGCCCCTCCCGTCTTTCTAGGTATGAGGATCAATATTAACAGTACTATGAGGCGAATGAGGAAATGATTAAACAAGCATTCAAATAGTGTCATATAATGAAAAGTCAGAAAATTCCATTAAGTTCCGTTAGATATTACCCGAGTTATTAAACAACAAACTACGCGAGGGGCCACACAGGCCCCTCCGTCTTTCTAGTGTTAAAGACTTTTCAAGACTAATGAAAAGTTTGCAAAATTATGTGCGAGCATTTGTAAATTATGTATTTGTAAAATCAAGCATTAACTGCAGATATATACTTTATATTTTACTGAAAGGAAGGATTTTACTTCAGCATTTCAGTTGCACATATGTATTCAAAAGCAATAACCATTCATACATATCTTTACTAATAATAAAGCTGAAAGTCTGGATGTCTGGATCTCTGTGACGTTCATAGCGCCTAGACCGTTCGGCCAATTTACATGAAATTTGGTACAAAATTAGTTTGTAGCATTTGGTACAAAATTAGTTTGATTTTGTTCTTTTTATATTCCAATTTTAAGAAAATTTTACTGAGCAAATTATCACAACGTGGATGAATAAATTAGGGAATTATCATAAAGTGGAACCGTAACATGGGCAAGCAAATGAATATAGCAAATTGGCGAGAAATTCATCATCCATTATTTGTAAATATACAGGTGAACCAAATTACCTTTTAATTTTCTACTTTGGACAAAGCTATGTGGGTACCACTAGTTTTAAATAAAATGTTTACATCAAATCAGAAATGAAAACTACATATTTTTATTGCTTATATTAAGCACATTAGTTTCCATTATGCAAAATATGTCAGAATTTAATGCAAAAATAAAAAAGTAGCACAAAATAAAATTTATTAAATCTTTTTTTTTTAGCATACATACATAAAGTCCTAACATAAGACTTTCCTCTCTGTTCCTCTCAAAATGAGTAACTTCTAACTGCGGATCTTGCTTAGGAGCACATCTATTTTTGTAGTTAAGTAAAAAACTTTTTTTTTTTTTAATGTTCTGTGCTTACAAAGACTTTTGTTCAACTTTCTTAAAAACACAAGATGAATTTTGTCAGAATACAAAACTTAATCTACATAAAATACAAGACTGAAAAGTAGTGGAGGATAATGTTAAAATAATTTGCATTTGAAAGTATGAAATAGCTCAGCTCCCTCTTTTCTTTAAATTAAAGCTTTTTTTCTACTTCATCAGTTTAGAAGAGAAAAACGTTTATAAATAGCTATTTAAAAACCAATTATTGAGTGAATTCTGATTTCTCAGAACTATCCCAAAATACAAACAAAATTATATAGTATGAAATTATGAGTTATTTGAATTATTGAACACTTTTAATGTGAAATAAAGATATACTTTTGTGAAGAAAAGTAAAAGAAAATATAACACCAATGAATCTCAAATTTGCAGAGAACAGCAAATATGTGTTTAAAGTTCTCAAGGAACCACTTTTTCAAAGCGGAAAAGTGAACTTTAGATTCAGCAAGCTAAAAGCTAATTACAGTAGAGTCTCGAAAATTCGAGTCTCAAACTTTTAAGGTTCCACTAATCCAAGGATAAGGCTCACTGCATTGAAAAGGGGGTTTCTTGAAACTTCTGAAACAGGCAGCAGATATCTGCAAATTTGTGAGATTTAGTGCTGTCCTATTTTCTTTCCACTTTTAATACATTTATAAAGCATAATTTATTGCTAAAGAAGTGCCCCATACTATCACCTCTCTTCAAAATAACTTTACAAAATTTCTTAAAATGTGTTTTACTTGCTATTAAAGGTGCTATCAGCGGTCAGAGTGGAGATTAAAAAAATAAAAAAAAATCAATAAAATGTTAGGACATTTTTAGTACCACAAATTTCAAAAGCTATGAAACAAACACCGTTATTTTGAGCATAAGCGTCATTTTTTGTTAAATTTGTTATGGACTGTATCAATACCACGGATGATGCTCCCCCATTCAGTGACACCCATTTAAAATTGAAAGAGGGGATTCGAAAAAAGGGGCCTGACCTTCTCAAATCTGGCTTTCCGATGTTGGAGGACAATGCAAGACCACACTTAATAACTGCAATGCAACACCATATTGCAACTCTTAGTTTGGAGTGCCTAAACCATCTACCATACAGTCCTGATCTCGCACCAAGTGACTTCCACCGGTTTCCGGCTTTGAAGAAGAATCTTGGCAAAAAGCACTTTGGAACCAGTACTGAAGTCAAACAACTCATTCTCATTCAACTCTTCTTTCATATGCAAAGTGTAACGGATTCGGTGCAACTTCCACTTTCTTGAAATGAAGACACAGTTCTTGATAAAAGCACAGGAAATTTATTTACACTATGTACAGGAAAGATCGTCAACAACTGCTAAATTATTTATCAGCAATTAAGCAACTGTTACACAACACCGTAAACTCAACGTTTACACACGTATTTACTTCCAAATACGAAAACAACACAGCGAAATGCCTCGCAATAAACAGAGCAAAAAACGCTCTCAGTTCGAAATCTCAATCGAAACTCTCCCCTTTATCACGCAGGACGCTTTTATAAACATCGAAGAATTTTCCACAACATTCTTACCTCTTCTCGAAATGCGTAGACCGTTATCAAATTTTATCAATGAAAAGAAAAGAAAATAGGGGGTCGTATACTTTAGCCGAATGAAAAGGGGTTGTATATTCATTACGGGAAACTATTTACAGGTTACGTTACTACAATAATTACTATTTACAGGATTTGTAACATTGCCCCCTTCCTAAGGACTGCACGTCCCGGGCAGTACAATCCCCAGAAAGGGTGCCAAACTTCTATCACATGTTCACAAATACACACATTAAATAATAACCAATAATGCATAGGAAACACACTAATAACAAGAAATATTACTAAACATTAAAAGCAAAAAAAAAATTATCTACAACTTTTATGTTATCAACCATGGTTGTTTACGTAATACTCATGAACTATGGCCATAGTATGGGGCTAACCGATCATAATGTACAACCCTAGGCTTTGCATTAGGTGATTTTTGGATCCTCACTACGACTGCAATTTGGGTGAAAGACCTTTCCGTCGGATGGGATTCCATAACCAAACCTTGTCGCCTTCGTTGAATTCATGTCCAGTAGACCTTGTGTCGTACCGGGTCTTCATCTTCTCCGCCGCGATGTTGATTCGCTCTCGTGCGAAGTTATGAACGTCTTCCAACCGGCCTGGAGATCCTGGATGTACTCCTCAGGCGATGCAGGCGCATCCGGAGGACGACCGAAGACGAGATCACAAGGTAGCCGAAGCTCTCGTCCGAAGAGCGTCTGAGATGGGGCAAATCCGGTAGTCTCGTGGACAGCACTGCGATAGGCCAGCAGGAACAAAGGTAGCTTCTTGTCCCAATCCTGTTGATTTCTGGAGACCATAAGCGAGAGATTATTCAGGATTGTGCGGTTAAATCTCTCCACCATGCCGTCCGATTGTGGGTGTAGTGGTGTTGTCCTAGTTTTCTCAATTCCGAAAATTTGACATAGGCCCTTAAACACAGCAGAGATGAAATTCCTCCCTTGATCGGAATGAATCTGCAAAGGTGTTCCGTATCTCGAGATCCAATGTTGGACTAGAGTCTCTGCTACGGTGGTAGCTTCTTGATCTGGAATGGGATATGCTTCCGGCCATTTGGTGAAGTAGTCGATGGAAACAAGAATGTATTTGTTCCCATCAAATGTGGCAAGTTTAATGGACGGTCGAGCAACCGATGTGGGAGCGCCAAACTGTACAGAGCCGCTTTCCGCGGTCGCCAATCTCCTTTCCATGTCTTTAATTATTTCTTCCTTAAATGAAGTAAATTTCTTGTCTTCTTCTTCCAACTTATTTTCCACATTGGCGATACACTCTTCCACAGTATCAAATTTTTCTTCCAGAGCATCAACTTTATCACCCATGGCGGTTAGTTGATTCTCCATCATGGTTTTCATCGACATTAGGTCACTTTTTATTTCATCTTGACTTGTAGTAATTTTAGCAGTTAAATCACTATTTAACTGTTCTTGGTTAGTCGCCAAACTTTCGGTCAAGTCACTTTTCACAGCATTAATTGCTGCCAGAAGTTGTTTTAATTGGTCATCCATTGCGCGAGTAATCACCATAAAAACAAAGTCTATAAATTCAAACAGTCTTTATGAAAAAAAAATGTCCAAAGTCACACTTACTCCAAGAAAGTCCAGAAGAAGCCCCACGTTGGGCGCCAAATTGTAACGGATTCGGTGCGACTTCCACTTTCTTGAAATGAAGACACAGTTCTTGATAAAAGCACAGGAAATTTATTTACACTATGTACAGGAAAGATCGTCAACAACTGCTAAATTATTCATCAGCAATTAAGCAACTATCACACAACACCGTAAACTCAACGTTTACACACGTATTTACTTCCAAATACGAAAACAACACAGCGAAATGCCTCGCAATCAACAGAGCAAAAACGCTCTCAGTTCGAAATCTCAATCGAAACTCTCCCCTTTATCACGCAGGACGCTTTTATAAACATCGAAGAATTTTCCACAACATTCTCACCTCTTCTCGAAATGCGTAGACCGTTATCAAATTTTATCAATGAAAAGAAAAGAAAATAGGGGGTCGTATACTTTAGCCGAATGAAAAGGGGTTGTATATTCATTACGGGAAACTATTTACAGGTTACGTTACTACAATAATTACTATTTACAGGATTTGTAACAAAAGCATTTAATTTATCCCGATGGACTTAAAAAATGTTCTAATGTTTTTGGTACTTATGAGAAAAAATAAAGTTATGTCTTATCTTTAATGTCGTACAGGGCCGGATTTAGACTTAAAGGGACCCTAAGCTGTTTAGGTATGGGGCTCCTTTTGTAGTTTGAACAACATTTTTCTTAGTGGTGTAAGACGCAATTTTTTAATTTTTTCCCTTTTTATGTTTGTCTCCTTCCTCTGATACATGCAGCAATACTTTAACTGTGTTGATTGTGTTTTAATGTGTTTTTCCCCGATGTGCTGTTTGAATTGCCCTTAAAAGGGGGAATGGCATCAAGAGAGTGACCCAGGACTAAAGTGGAGGGCAGTTAAGATTGGAGTGGAATATTCCCAATTGTGGGGGGGGCTGGGGGGTTACCCCCCGAGGAAATTTAGAAAAATAGAAAAAAATTCTGCATTTTGAAGCCGTATAAGATGTAGTTGGAACTACAAAAATACCAGGGTAGAAATAGGCAAACAAAACTTTTATAAAAGTGATATACTCTTTCTAAAATTACGATAACACACAGTAAAAATTGTTTCCTATTCAACAAATCAATGACAGCAGTTGACAGATAGAAAGAGTGCGGGAAGAGAAAAGACAATGCATTGTTACTTGCTCACATGGGCTTTCTGTACAACTACTTTTTAATAACCCCTACAACCCGACGACAAATACAACAGTGAATTAAATATAAAATGATCAATAGTAAAAAATGCTTCAAAATAAATGGTTTAATTTTAGAAAATATGTAACAAGAGAGTGACACACTGCCCATTTGAACAATTCATAATGTATACCCTTCATAAGAAATAAAATTAGAGCCTACTTTGCTTAGGATTTTCAAAGGCTTATCTAATATTTTTCAAGGACTCTAGAACAGTTAAAATTATTTAATGCAATTCATTTGCAGGGCCCAATTAAGATATCAGCGGGCCCTAAGCCATATGCTTCCTAGGGGCCCCTGTGTAGACAGACAACCCTTACAGTTTTAGCCATTGGAGAAAACAGTTTAAGCTATTGGTTAAAAAATTAGCCATTTGGGGCCTTTAAAAATTGGGGGCCGTAGACCACAGCCTAGTTGGCCTATTCAGTCATCAGGCCCTGTTTATTTGTACTTTCCTGTCTCTGATATTTTAGTACTTGATTGTCACTTTTTACAGTCCAGTTCTAACTTTGTAAGAAAAACTATTTTAAATTTAAAAGAAAAAAGAAACTATAGATTTCTTATAACAACAACTTTGCTGCAGTTGCAAGTAGGGCAGAAAACGAAAAGGAGTCGAGGTAGGTTTTTTTTTTTCCATGCTAAACAGATTACAATATGCAGAAGAAGTAAACTAAAAGCAAGCAACAACAAAAGAATTTCCAAAATACATTCAGAATTATATAAATAGCAAGATATGAAACATTATGAGTCACAAAAATTTGTAATATGTTTCAGAAATGTGAGAACCATGGTTTTTACATTTTTGGTGCAGGATGTAGCAAAGAGCTGAACTTGACATAAATTGGCATTTCTTCTCCCTATCCCTTCTCATTTGTAGTTCGTAGCCACACTTTTCCAAATTTTCAAGGTTTTTAAGCACTAGAAAATGAAATTTATTTTTTCAAGAGCTTTTTTTTTCAGAACAAATCGTGCAAATTTCCGGGAGTTTGTGGCCCTTAACAAAGTGGGCCCCTATGCTATAGCTTGCTTAGCTTGTACCTAAATCCAGGCCTGATGCTGCATTATATTTTTTGACGTTCATACACAACTCTGATTACAGTCAACAGGGGAAACATATTTTCCAACTCCCCGTCATAAAAACAGAAAAGAAATATTACAAAGAAAGATTCTACAGGGGGGAAAGCAGCTACAGTGCAACCACTAGCATTTCAAAAAAAATTTGCTGATTTTGTGACCTACAAGCTTTGTGAAAAGGGATCATGATATTTGCAGAGAGTTTTGGAACTCAGAGGAGGCCAAAAAACAAGTCCCCGTTCTCTGAATACATTCACAAACACATTAATTCACAACTCAGATATTGCAATTTACAATGTACAAAGAAAAACAAATGTAATTAAAATTAGAAAAGGATACAAATTTTCAAGAAAACTATTTCCAGAGCAATCACGCACAATCTGAAAGAAGACAAAAAACAGTTACATACTCAATTCATAAAAGAAGAAGAAAGTACTTAACAGAAAACTTACATGAATTAACTAAGGAACAAAAGAAAAGTAATGATATATTATGTGCAAATTTTAGCTTCCTAAAATGAGGCAGTGAGAAGCAAAGCCTTTTTTTTTCTATTCAAAACATATTTCGGTGACTCCTCAGTTTTCCTCTATTTAGCAGTGATTTTCGTCATAATACTTTATGTAAACAATTAGAGATGTAAATATGTCGGTGGCCCTGATGAAGTTATCAATTTTATTTATCTTTTTTTTTTTTAACTGGAGCTTGCCATGAGTACCATATACTTTTTTTCGTTGGAAAAAATCTGAAACGTACATTTGGTGACCTTTACTTAAATAATTTTAATAATACAGAATTTTGTATGATTCTAATTTAAGATTACACTGTCTTTTAAAACTTTGCAGAATAAATACTTTTTGTTACTTATATGAAATTTGTTCATTTATTATTACTATTTTAGTTTTTTAAGACTGTGACTTCTTTTTTTGTGCATCGCTAAAATATAATTGGAATGGAATTCTGAAAAAGGGTGTGGGGTAGTACCCACTGTACTCCTTTGAAGACGGTCCTGCAGTACACTCAGGGCCGACAAGAGGTCATGTCAGCTTAGCCCGAATCTAGGTTGCCCGCCTCGGAATCGCAGTCATTTTAGTTTTAATGAGGATAGGGGGCCAGAAAACCAACAGACAGGTGGCCTTGGCTCTCGGGGGCAGCGAGTTCACTTAAAAATTTCCTCATGGGCCCTCCTGATATTAAATCTATATCCTGTGCCTGACTGCCACCCAAGCCTCAATTAAGCATAGGCCTGCCGCAGGCACCACCAAATTTGACGGTCCTTCAAACTCATATTTATGAAGAGAGTGTTGCAAGTAAAAAAAAAAAAGAAAGTTTAACCACAAATCGCAACTGATCCCACAGCCCACCGGCCCTTTGGGAGACAGCCCGACCGCCCCTGAAGTAGAAACATCAAAAGAACTCACAAAAGTGAAAGGAACATCTCCAGTTTTAAGTTTTGTTAGTTCTTCCACAAATTCTGACAATTTTGAAGCCGATTCTGAATCCTCAATCTGTAAAAAGCATTGGATAACATTGGATAACATTAGATATGTCATTAATCAAACATAAAAAAATCAAGGTAAACAGTAGAAAATATTCTTTGCTTAAACCTTTAAATAGTTCAACTTAGAATTCAGTCCACTGCAAGTTCTATCAATTATTCCTTCAATAGTTGTTACAGCTGGAACGAAACAGACAGAAAGATTCTAATTAATTACTTTAGACACAAAAAAATAAATTAATAAATGAGTCAAGATAGGTACAATCAGAAGCACAATGTACTGGTTCACCACAAATGAATTTTCACAAATGTTTTTTTAAATGATTATGTTCCAATATAAATTACTGCTTTTTATTTGATTGAAGTACAAAAAAAAAGTCACAATATTAGAAAAAAAAAAAAAACCTTATTTGTGAGAACAAGTATGGAATCACATTATACAAAAAATTTTATTCATATTTTTATGTCATTACACTAGGTCCTTCATTTTGAGTTTTTTAGATGGAGGGGGCAAAAGGTATATGCTCAAAACAAATTACAACAAAAACAGCAACAACCATGCTCACTTTCATGTAAATACATTAATTTTCCACAGCCAGGGGTGTAATTGACCCCCTAAACAACAGGCCTGCATTACACAAATCCAACATTAGTTGAGTCATGGAAAAGAGGTGGAGAGGCGCTTACAGATACAAGCATTAGTCACTAAGATAAAAACAGAGAGGATGCTTGTGTTTAAACCAGGGGTTCTCAAACTTTTTCCACTTGCGGCACCCTTTGAAGATATATTTTTTTCTCACCACACCCTAGTCCATCTCTATTATGTAAACTAATAACTTGTTACTTTCTAGTGGTTTTCCCACACCTGTGCACAGTTCCTGCACATATGTGCAGCATATGCAGCACACGGTCATATCCTCCTCCCATACTCCGGTGTTATATTATAAAGACACCGGAGTGTTAATAAGGTGAACCATGGTCCTATCGTACTACAATCTACTTTACTAGGTTATCAAATCTCGAGGGGGGGGGGGGGAATGAAGGCACCCAATGACATTTTTCTTTTTGAATTTGTCAACTACATAATTTAGGTTTCAAGATCAGTATGGAACTTTTTTTATTCTAGTTAAACTTCAGGGAACCATGTAGAAACAAAATTTATCATAAAATAAGATCAGTTGGTTTTGACATCATTCTTCTGCAACAACTTTTGCTGCACTGTTCACTGTTGCCTGGTAGTATAAAATGGTTTGTCGATAACACTTTATCACCAGTTAGGCTTTTCAATAACGATGAAAAAGGATCTAGTGAATTTTTGTTATATTATATTAAAAAAGGGTAGGATTTTCTTACTAGTCAACCAGGCATTATTTGGCTCACTCGCCTTACATATATATTGATATCACGGACGCTTTGCAGCACCCCTCACCACTTCTTACGGCACCCAGTTTGAGAACCCCTGTGCTAAACTATAAAAGAGTGGGGGGATGCCAATGTGAAAACAATGCAAAGAGCGAACACTTTAACAATGCATGAAAATGAATACGAGATATATATATATATATATATATATATATATATATATATATATTAGAAGTAAAAAGTTTTGATTAAAAGATTAATACTTACTGCCTTCCTGAGATTGTGCAGGAATTTCAAAATCGAATTCTGGAATCATAACACTTGCCCATTCTGTTTTCACAACAATTCTTGATAAATCCTGAATGGAATTAAGATTACACATGAATATGTTGAATTTGTTCTCATAATAGCATGATTAAGCTAGGGGTTCCTAAACTTTTCTGATTCACGGCACCCTTTGAAGAGTTGGAATTTTCTCGTGGCACCCTAGTTTATCTGTTACATATGTATTGATACCATGGACACTTCATTTTGGGAATCCCTGGGTTAAGCAATTAAAACATAAGCAGCAAAATTTTGTTTTATTTGAAAGGTGATGTCCTAATACTAACTAAGACAGGAAGAGTACCCTATTTTCCTGCGTATTATCCGCGGGCGGAATATAATTGGCCAGAAGGAAAAAAGCTTTGTATAATCCCTGGTCGTATAATCCACGGATAATACGATGTAAAAAAAATAAAGTTTGAATTTGACATACCATTAGAGCAACTAAACTAAAAACGTAAAAAGGTAATTACTTTGAAGGCATAATCAAAATTAATCTGAAATATAATCTACATATAATGATTTTTTCTTGAAATCAAGATTATAGTACGCTAATTACTTGAAAAACAGAGTCAAGACAAAGGAGCAAACGGTCTTATCTTGTGCAAATGGCTTCCTAATTCACTGTAATGTTGATTATTTTACATGGCCTGAATCGTGTAAAAGGAGCATTCAAGCAACGTAAAATAACCAACATACAGGCAGGCAGCGAGAAGGAACATACAAGCAATGTAAAATAAACAACATTCAGTCGGCGTACGGTCTCAATCGGTGAATTGGGGCGTTTTGGTGTTAAGAAAAAAAATCACAGATAATCCGCAGCAGCGTATAATCCGCACCTCATAAACTTTGCCTTTTTTAACAGATAATCTGCGGATTATATGCAGGAAAATATGGTTTTCAAAAAGAATACATTTAATATTTTTTCAATCACTTTAAAAAGCCAGGGCTAAGTAATAAAGTCAGTTCGCCAATTATAGCTGCTGAGTAAACTGGCTGTGATTACATATTACTGCCGATTAATTAGTGCATCCCCAAAAAAAAGGTTTATTATTTTAAATGAGTATTAAATAATAATATAACTCAATTAATACAACTCAAATGGGTGAAATTTGTGTAAAGTTCTCACAGTAACTTTGACTAATCCCAGCTTTAAATTGAAATAAGAGTCCTCAGACTTTCATATTTTTTAACAAGTGTTTTAGAGTTAGTGCTGGTAAAACCACAAGTGAAATACAAAATGGAAGCTAGAAACCAAATCTGTAGAGTTGGAGTCTGACTGATTTTGGGGTAAAGGAGTCGGAGTCGTTAGAAAACATGCCGACTCCAACTCAGGGCTTCTTTTTTTCTTTGATTTTCACTGATTCTCCTTACAACTTTTTACAAAAAACTGACAACCAATTGGTTCGATTACATGTATAAAGACATAGTAAAAACTGTCATTGGCAACCAGCAGGCTTAATTGTTTATCGAACTTTCTGTAATAACTAACTAGGCCGTCCCCTAGTTTGCTTGTTTATTAACTTTCTTTAACTAATAGAAACTGTCAGCAAACAGTTTTGTTGCCTAACACTTTATAAGTAATCATTTTCAAATAAAAATAATATTTTTTTTAAACTTTGATCTCAGGGCCGATCCTAGCAGGTGTGCAGAGTGTACGCCGCACAAAAGCGGCCAAAGCAAGAGGCGGCCGCAGGCCGCATCATATAGCTCTTATAATCAAGCAAAATTCCTCAAGAATTTCTCACAAGATAACTTATAATAAGGAGAATAAATATGCTGATTTTTAAATGTTCAATTGTCAAAGTATGTGTCGATTTCCCGACAGCATAGCATAGTTTAAGAAAAATAGAATGTTAGGGAACATTGTGTTGGTTCATTGTCCATTAATATCTACTCTTAACAACATGCTTCATTTGGTTGCAAAGTTTGTGACAGAACCGGTAATCAGGCATGGATACAGGGGAGGGGAAAGGCCCCCTTCTGAAGCATGAAATGGTGCCGTCTAAAAGGAGCACCGAGGGCGGCCACTAATGTTTACCCCCCCCCCCCCCAAGCTTTTATAGACCTAAACAAGGAAGACATATTTTATTTAAATTATTAAAAAAAAGCTATACTGATTAGATACTCTTGCAAGCATTTCAAGCAACAAACTATGTAACAAACTCTGTGTTTAACAATCAAGGATGCGTGGAGAGAAAGTGGAAAATTGCAACTCCCTTGAGAGTAACATATATGAATGATGAACTAAAATGTTGTACTTTTCCCCCTTTATGACAATTTTTCTGATTAAAATCTTGAATGAACTGTCCAGTTTCAGATCAGGTAGGAGGACAGGACCCTTGCCCCGGGAAGCAAATTTAAATGTAGCTCCAAAACGAAGATCCAAAAGGATGCCATGACCTCCTTGACGAAACTAAAGAAGGCTTAAAATTGCGTTTCCAGGACTTTACTTTCAGAAAATTTCGCTGGTTGAACCATCGATCAGGGGTAGAAGTGACCGACTTGTCACATATAGGACATTTTCCACAAAAATATAGGACAAATTATTTGAATAATTTTGCTATGAAAAAAGAAATACATATCATATATTATTTAGTTATTCTTATCAATGATTTCGTTTAAAAAAAATTTCAAACAAAATTATAACTTACATCTGAAATGACTTCCTGTAGTTGAAAGAAATATTTTTGAAAAAAGTGTACTTTACAGACTAAATAACTAAACAAAATTTGAACAAAGATAAATTTTTATTTTTTCTTTCCCACTTACGACCCAAGTACTAATTCCACTGCTCTTTGATTTTATATCTAAACTGAACCCTTTACCACTTGTATTAAGAACAAACAGAGCTTGAGAAGGATCCTTCTGGCGTTTTTCAGAGTTTTCTTTATGCTTAAATGTTTTAGCATGCAGCCTCAATTGCGAAAATCCACTATTGCTTATGGGCACTGAACAGTTGCAAAAATGGCAAAAAGCGGTAAAATCATCTTTTCCTTTAGTGCACCATGCACCAAAATTTGTACAATTAATGTCCTCCTGATTCAACCACTCCACACGAAATTTTGTTGAGCGATGCAATTTCGCCATTATAATTCCACTTATTACCACAAACTATGTTTTAACATCACAAGGAACTAACATTCCACAATCCAAAATTCCACAAAAAAAAAATTGCAAAAAGAAGATTAGAACATTCCGATCAGAAAATGCACTGAACACAACACATACCAATATACCAATGAAAACCATGATGGAAAACAAAACAAATGGCTGTTGCCCCCCCCCCCCCCAAACGCAAAATTCTAAAACCAACTTCAGATTTAGTTCTCGAAACTCCACCCACTACAGAGTGACGTCACATTGCTGTAGCCAATGAGTGAAGATGCCTGTCGTAGGATTCAGTCAGTTGAGTTTTTTAATTTGAAATTCGTTTGGGCACATATTTTCAACAAAAAATCCGATGTCAGAAAGTTTATTAGAAAAAAAGATATATTGGGTGAAAAACGGGAATATAGGAAATATAGGACATTTTTGAAAAATATAGGAAATATAGGACGATTTTGATGCTTTTTTTGAAAATATAGGAAATATAGGATATATAGGACTACTTCGACCCCTGCATCGATCTTAAAAACCCAATTAAATCTTTGATTCACCTCTTCCACCTTAACTTAATCAAACATAGCCTAAAAATGTTGGCTCCAAAATCCAAAATGTCTTTTCAGATGACAGCCCTTGCTATCATCAAAAGTCATATAAAATTACTTCGGCATTTTTCGAAATTTTTGCGGTGGAGGACCCCGAAATCCATTCGCAAACATTACTACCAAAGACAGTCTCAATTAGCGTCTTTAGAGAAGCCCCTAATTCCATCCCCTCTAACTTAACGTATTGAAAGACAAAGTAAAAATGGGTTTTTTAAACATCAGTTTCAAGAACTTTTGGGGAAAGACCCCGGATCCCCCTTTTCTCCAACGCTATCACTATACCTGAAAATTTCGTTTTTAGACGGTTCCTTGGAGCTACAGCTTCCTGCCTAAACTAGCCTGAAATTGACTTCAGTTTCAAAAACACAGTTTGTGAGGGCGCACTGAACCCCCGCCCGCTCTTCGTCCCATCGTTATCAAACAATGCTTAAAATACGATTTTGGGACTTATTTTTCTAAAGAATTCAGGAGGAGAACTGCCAGGCTTATGTAACTTTTTACGGCGCTAGGGCATATCCATCAATCGTCGAGGTGAGGTGGACAAAAGTCTATAGTTATATTTTTCAGATATTAATGTTGAAAAATATCCGAAAGATCCGTAGAAGCTTCCCAGTTTTCTTAACGTCACCAAAGATAATATATGCGATTTTAGATATATCCGCTTAAGAGCTCCAAAACTCTTCCTTCCCAAAAATAGCCTATAATGGATTTTAGTTCCGAAAATATTTTGGTTCGGAATATTTTCACGTTTCCCCTATTGTTTTTAAATCTAGCCAAAAACGGGTTTTTGAAAACATAGTACCGAGAAATTACCGGAGGATAGCCGCCAGATCCCCTACCGTCACCAAAGACGGCCTAAATTTGCGTTTTAAACCTACATTTCGAAATCTTTCGATGGGAGACGATTGAATCTCCCTCCCTCTTGCAACGTCAATAAAGGTAACCCAAAATTGCGGGTTTAAAATTTCAGTTTCAGAGATTTTTCGGGAAGAACGCCGATCCTTCTGAAGCTACGGTGTTAAAAAATAGCTTCAAATTGATTTCAATTTTGAAAGAATTTTAGGATAGAACTGCAACATTACTTTCACCTAAAATCTCGAAAAAGTTCCTAAAATTGCGTTGTTTGACGTCAGTTTCGAAAATTTCTCCATGCACTTTGAATATACATACTTGACTCTTTTGTCCTTGCAACCAAACACAACTAAAAATTAAATAAAAATATTTTTCATACGCCAATTTTGATAATTTTCTTGGAGCAATCCTCCGCCCCTGAACCCCTGACACCTCCCCCCACGCTTCTCCTTCCTCCGTCCCTTCTCTGATGTCACCGAAGAAAGACCATAAAATGCGTTTTTACGACTAGTAAATTTTGGTACCTATTACTTTCTTCAAAGATATAAATTGTACCTAAGAAGCTTTTTATTATAAAAAATTTCTTCTTTTTTATAAGATCATTCTTCTGTTCCCCCCTCCCCTTTTTAAATTCGAACTTGGCATAGAAATTTAAAGAAAAATTTATATAGAAGTTAAAAATTAGTCAAAATATGCAAATTACACTTGAGGGGCGGCACATTAGGTCTTTGCACATGGGCGGCCGACACCCTAGGATCGGCCCTGTTTGATCTCAGTTATGAAATAGTAAAAGGAATGTATCCTTTGAGCTTGTTGAGTCCTGTAACAGGAGAGGATACTTCTGAGGGTGTTCGTTGAATTCAAATAAGTGTTGGCGCAAAAGTGAGAATACAAAGGATCCAACAAAATATATCTGTTTTTTAAATCTAAAGGATCTATAAACATGGTTCTCATTAAATAGCATAAAATAAAATAAGTATATTATTTCTTGGTTACAACACTCAATAATTGCAGTAAATCCTGAAATCTTCATATTAAGATTAACTCTAAAGCAGACAATAAAATCAAATTAAAAATTGAGCGAAGAAGAAATATAGGTATAGTAAAGGCTATTCGCACAAAGCTGTATACTGTCGCCATTTGTGTAAAATTTGCTCCAGACATACAAGTTCTTTCCCCACAATATAGTGCGTTATTTTGGTTGAAATTTTACAGATGAAATGCATTTTAAGTTCTATTGAGGACGTTTTTCAGAACAAAGGTGTTTAGCCATACTATTAAAATCTGTTTGCGCCCGTCTGTCTGTCACTCTGAAGATTGAACTTCTCGAGAATCCCTGCAAGTCGAGAGTCAAACCAAGTACCAATCGATTCAAAATTTTCCACAGAAAACAATAAGACCAATCTCGTAATTGCACGACTTTAATTAGCAGAGATATTAATTAAAACGTTTATAACATTACGGTACTCAGGGATTTTTATTTCTTTCCTGTTGCCACTTTGAACAAGGGTTTGAAAATAAATTTCTAATAACTGTTTTAAAAGGAGAGATTTTTGGCTGCTATCCAAATCTTGAAACAATTTTTTTGCTTAGATTTTTTTTTTAAATTAGCTTCATTTCTCTTTTATTCTGGTAGATAAATCCTTAAACTACTTTTTTAAGCAATTTTTTTCTTTTAGAATTTTATTAGAGTTTTAGATTATTGAATTAGCTTTGTTTCTCTTTTACTCTAAGCAATGATTTTTATTTTTTTCTGTTGCAATTTTACATATGTGTGGGACTGACGTCATCAGAACAACCAACTTGGTTAATCAGTTGCTCTATTCGGACATAACCTTTCTGCCATTTTTTTTTTTTCACATTTTTTACAACCAAAGTTCTTGACTCTTTTCAGCATGTTTATTTATTGTTGTGTAAGTTTACCATTGCCAGCCTTATTTTTTGGTAAATTTAGGATGTGCGACTAATTATGTTTAATTTGTTGGACTTTTTCCCTTCACATGGGTGAAGTTTCGAATTGTAATAACTCTTTTTTTCCTCCTTGTTTTTACTTTTGAAATACATTTTATATCTTTAAATTTTAACGGTTAAAAGAACACATTAACATTGTTTGGAGTTCTTTAAATGAAACAGAGTTGAACAAAAAAGTTTGCTTTTAATGATTTTAACTAAAGCTTAATTGGAATCTGATGACTCGGTATTAAATTAATGCTTATTGGTATTTATTAAGTCTTGATGTTTTTGTTTCACGTAATCAACCAAGCAATGTGTGTCATTTTACGTAAAAAGCTGATTGTTATTGTACATGAAAATTTCAGATATAGTCTATCAGATATAAGTCAGTTTGACGTGAAAACAGATTATAGTTGATAGTGCATATATTTTCATCTTTTGTGCTGATTGAAAATACTTATAACTTGTCTCACTGGTAACTATGATTAATGTTAATGAGATTTTTGCCAAAAATATGTTCTACTAGTATTTTGCAAAAACCTTGCATTACGCGCATTTATTTATTCCTTGACTCCTTAGAAACTGATGTCAGAGTACTACAAAAACATCATCTGGACATCATTTCATTTTTTAGGTAGCCCGTGCAGTGCTGGGCATGCAGCTAGTATTTTTTATAAATTTTGAAATTAGCTTGGGGTGTCACCCATCAGATGGGAGTACCCCAGGGTGGACTGTCCCCTCGAAAGACAGGTTTTTTTCGACTCAAAAAAAAAACATTTTTTCTCTCAAGTTACAGCTTTCAAAAAATTGAAAACAACATTTTATCAACATCTATTTGTTGAACATTAAAGGGGAGCAAATTAAACTTTTCAATTTCTTCAAAAAATGGGATTTTTAAGTAATCTCACTTTTAAAATTGTAACTATAGGAAAATTTGGTTTCCAAATTTAATTTCTAACAATGTATGCATCTAAGGTTTACAATAAATACAATGTGAAATATTCATGAAAACAAATTTATATTTCAATCTCTGTTTAGGAGTTTTTCCCCCCCCCTTCATATTAGGGGGAGGTAGGGGGAGGAATGAAAGAAATAAAAATATAGCTAAATAAAAAAAGTCAGAGTCTGTCATTTTTCTTCGACTCTGCTGCCCTGCTTTCGCCACAAAATAACAATTTCTATTGTACGCATTTAATACATTGCATCAGGTGCTCAACTAAAACATATTTTCATTGCATTTACAGTATTCAGACAATTTATTTGGAATATTTTCCAAAAAAAATATTAAGACATTTCATAAAAAATTATCTTAATTTTAAATATAATCAAAAACACACAGAAAGCAAACCCCAGTGAAACATTTTACACTATCTAATAGTTTAATGCAAAACACTAAGGAATAATAATGATCATACTCTAATACTTCTGGCATTCAGTTTATATGAAACCCCTTTTTCTTGAATTATAGAAGCTGGTTTTAGCTCATTATTTTCCCAGTGGCAATGGTCACATGTGAAGGACATTATTACAACTTCTTTATAAAATGGAATTTTTGTCAGCAGTAATCTTGTCATTCCCTAAAAGAAAATTAAAACATTAAAGTAACAAAATTTTAAAGTTTCAATAAAAAAGTAAATATGTGAAAGCATTACTGGAAAACAACAACATAAGTAAACTTTTCAATGAAAATTGTTTATTTGATTATTCATTTGCTTTCTGCCATAAATGTTCACATAAAAGATTATATAAAAAAACAAACATAAAATGCACTAATTTGTGAAAACATGCAGACAGGTTTTTGGGGGTTATAGAGAACCCCTTTTTTAACGCAAAAGTGATCGTATGGAAAGGCATCTGACAAAAATGGGGATGTGTCGTTCATGAACAAATGGGTCTGAAAGATGACTCATCAAACTGTAAAGTGTAGTGCCATCTCCTAAAAAAATGAGCTGCCGTTCCTTTGAATGACTATTTTTATGATATTTATTGCATCGTTCTTCCTCTTTCTCCCAAAAAAAGAGTATTCTGATATTACTTTCATGAAACATATTCAAAATAAATTTTGCTTTATTTTCATTTACAAAATATTTTATAATATTTGGTATTTGGATGGGGAGATTTTTTTTTTTTTACAAGATAAATTTTTTAAATTTTTTGATGTCATGCCAATTGTATTTTATTTCTTTTATTGAATACGTTTGAATTATTTAATTTTGCAGCATGTTGGAATTGAGCCTGCAGCTTTTAGAATCGAAAACAGATATTTTATTACTTGGTTATGGAAAAATAGCTAACAAAATAACTGTTTTATTCATCTAAACCAAAATACCAGGGCGCTCTGATTGGAAGTCATGCTGTGACCTTCCAAAAATTTTCCTTATTCAGCAAAGAATTTGAGAACATGATTGTAAAATGAAAATTTCTAAATGCTCAAACGTTACTTTTTATCAAATGTACTTATGATGCTTATCTACGCATACATGTATTTTATCATTCAGCAAAATTTGGAGTTTTATTCCACAAATTGAAACATGAGTAACTCTCAAAGATATCATCTGTGTGATGTGCTCCTTTCCCTGTGTTCCTAACTGCTGTCCGACCTTAATAGGTCACATAAGGTTAACATACAGCACCGTCCAGTCTGAGCAGTGAATAGGCTGGTTCACCGTTAGGCCCTTTGACGGTGTCGCATCTTTTGAAGGCCTATTACCATGGTTGCATTTGATCTTGTGCCGAAATGCCAAGCTCAGGGGGAGGGTATTGACTTTTTGGAGCCTTGGTAAAGCAAATCAAATCTCTGCCTGATTTGGCTATGACCACAGTGGCAAGAAAGTCAAATAATAAAAAAATTAAGTTGGCACGGACATGCCTCTTTGTAGGTTCCTGTGAAAAGAAAATTTTTTGATCTAGGGGAGACAATGTCAGGACTCCATGGTGTGGAGTCTAAAAAAATACCTGCTGTCTCACATACCTGGGGTTTGGAGCAAGGTTGACAATGTTCGAATCTGTGTTCCAGAGGCACAACTGTTGTTGTGCTGCTTCATCATTAACATTGTACAAACTGCACGTAATTTCTTACTAAGTCCTCTGTTTGAGGCAAAGTGTCATTGAAAAAGCATGTATGTTCATATTGGTGAACGAAAGACTAAATAGTGTAAATATATGCAAATAGCCCAGACTGCATTAATAAATTTATATTACATGTACACTGTGTTGTTACTTTGCAAAGTACGTGTAACGCAAACATTATGACTACGCCACACATGCAACCTTTTAAAATAAATGAAGTCATTCAATTGAACAAGTTCAATGTATGGGTTAAAAAATTAAACAATTCTTGGATGAATGGATCATTAAAAAGAATAACATTGCCCAGCTCTAGACAAAAGCTAAAAAACATAATAGACATATCCAGCTGCGGCGATTCGGGGGGGGGGGGTCAAAAAAATAAATGAACTATAAAAAGTAGTGGAGGGAAGGGGGGCAACCGCCCCTCCCCCTCCCTCCACTACTTTTTATGGTTCGTTTATATATTTTACTTTCCAACCAAACCTAAAAATTATTCAAAAAGCAGAAGCATCAAAACTTTCAGATCATAATTATTTGTTTTACTGTGTATATCTATTTACAAAACATTATGTAACACAAGGCATAACTTTTAGTTCTAAGTAAAGTAAGAAATAACTTCAAAAAGTACAAATTGCAGATTACTGCAGACATGTGTTTCGGCATTACATGGAACACCTTTTTCAATGCAAAAAAAAAAGCTTATGGTTGAAGAGACATCCGACAAAAGGGTGCTTCCCCCTTTTGAGAAATTTACTGTATGCATAATTTATCAAAAGCTTAAGAAAAACATGAGTAAAGTTGTTAAATTTGCATCAATTACCACTCATATGCTCTAAAAACCAGCCTTAGCAAAATTTTGTGTTTTATTCTTTCTTTTTTCTTTTATTTTTTTTTTGCTGCCGCTGAAAACCCTATGGCTTGATTTTTTTTTCCTTTTTTTTCTTTTCCCCTTCCACTTTTTATTCCCAATCGCTGCCTCTGGACATATCTTATGTGGGCAGTTCTCAAAAGGTGGGAACAAAAAAGTTAACTTTGAGCAATTTCAAAAATTTCAAATTTGGCATCAATTCTGCTTTTATTCTACAGCATGCATACCTAGAACACAATATATGAACATGAAAAGACAGCAGGTATTTGTAAAAATTGTTAATTAGCAAATCAAATCAGCAGTCTATAGGTAACAGATTTTGGACATTGTTGTCCTGTTGGTAACGGATTTTGGACATCATCATAATGTAAGTTTCACCATTTTTGTCAATTGTTAATCTGATTTTTAACTTTTCCTATGAAAATTTAATTTACTACTTTTTGAATTTTTAAATTTAATAATAAAGAGAATATTAATGAAGTACTTGAATGGCTATACATACTGCTCTTTACATATAATAAAGTTTTGGAATGATTTTGAAGAAGTTGATGAAAGGTAAAAAAAAGCTTCATGGAAATAACTATACAAACTCGTAGCTTCTTTTATTAAATAACATTTGTATTTCTCTGGATTATTAACTTTCATTTCTGCAGATATTTTCCAAACTTAGAATGTACTTCTACCAGAACTCACTTTTTGTTCTTCTTCTAGGAGACATAATCTCGTGTGAGCATTAAACTTTGCAATAAATCCTTTTGCAAATAGGTATTAAACATCAAAAATGACTTCAAAAAGCATATACAACACAAATTCCATAAAAGAACTTAATTAAATTGCTTAAAGCACTTTTTCGAAACATGTTGTTAATTCAAAAGGCTTACTATCTCTCAAATCTCAAGATAGAATGAAAATTACCAACTGATATTTGTTTACAAATCAACTGCAGAAGATTTTAACTCTAAAAAATTAAAAATAAAAAAATTGCTAGCGCAGGTGATAAAGTCGCCAAAACTGGTGCAGCTGACGATAAACTACATTTGTCAAACTGGAAATCCCCTCTGGTAACCTTCAGCTTATCGTATACTGTGTTGTCCCCAATAGAGGTTTGCTTGGCGATTTTAGCGCAAAATGGCTTTTGTTACGAACATAACCAGCCATGTTTCTACTGTAATTTATGTATTGTTCAATGTGTAACGTATTAATTATGCAAAATACCAATGGATTAAAGAAGATAACATTATAATATCCTTTTTTATCGAGGTTAGAAGACAGTGGTTCATCAAAAAATATGAATAAATGGACAGAATTATCAGCGTCAAGATCGTAACGCCATTTGGACATCTCACATGTATGTTTAAGAAAAATGATTTTTCTTCTAAGATACTGCATAAAAGCTTATGAAAACACTTTTAAACAATTAAAAATTGATTCTGAGGATCGATAAATACCGTTAAAATGAAAACATCATATACATAGTTTGCAAATAATAGCATTGTAAAGATCGTAACTTTTGGACATACATCAAATTTCAAACTTACGTTTTTTTTAAATCGCTTACAAAGTAAATAATCTATCTTTACTTTTGTTATTTGTGTAAAATATTAACAAAAAGTTATTCAGTGTAAGATTCATACCTTTATTTTTTTTTTGAAATGTATGGAAATAATTTTTAAAAAAAATTTTTTTTATGGTACATTTGCTCAGTTAACGTTTTGGTATGTCCAAAATTGTGCCTTTTAGCAAAGAAAACATTTTTTTAAGGGCATTTGAAGAGCATTTTTTCCATAATTTATGTCAATTCTTGTCTCTATACAGTATTCTAGTTTAACTCAAAAATTTTTGAGTTAATTAAAATGAAAGTTATTTGGTGTTGAAGCTTCAAAGCTGAGGTCTGTGTTTGCTCCCACCTTTTGAGAACTGCCCATGTGCGTAACTGAGCAAAAAAAAAAAAAACATTTAAATAATGTTCTGGAAACTTCAAAACTTGATCGCATTGTATAGAAGTGAAGTCCAAATTCTTCATAAAGTTTATGCAACAAAATAAAGACCTAACATTTTTTGAGTTTTTGAAATAATCAATAGTCAGTTACAGTGGAATAGCTCACAGCCCTACATAATTTTACTCTCATCCCTTCTTTTAATAAATTTTCAAAATATATCACAAAGTTTTGAAAAGAATTTAGTTTTACATACATTATTTTGACACCTTAGGCAAAGACTTTCAATTTCTGTAATTTCAGGTTCCGCATCAGCATTAAGGTCTTTAAATATAGGGTCCTTGGTATCTTTAGCAGGTGAAGAAGACATTTTAATACTGTAAAAAAAAACTTGATTCACATTCAAATGATAATGGCTCAGTAACATGTACAAATATATAAATCTTATGTGTTAGATAAGCTAGGAGCGGATACAGTGAGACAACAGCAGTATATTTTGGTTTTTTCCAGCCAGAAAAAACTTTTGAAAACATTCACATACTGAGAACAATAGTATAGAAAAGAGGTTGTTTCAAATCTGATGCAAGGAAAATATTTATGTCATCATACTTTGAACCCATCGAAAAAAATATCTGTATTGATTGTTGCAGTTTCTAAGGTGTTAGATATACTTTACAGACTGGCAGGCTCATGCTGGCCCACCAGGACACCGGGAGGAATACCGGTGCGCCCTCCTCTTATGGGGGCCCCTTTCTTCCATTTCTTATTCTTCTTTCTCTTTATCAGCAAGTGTAAAATTTTGCAGAAATTACCACAAATGGATTTCTCAAAACCAGTATGAATGAAAATAATCCTATTTAATAAAAGCATAAATGGGTCCCACAAAAAATTTATAGTAGCGAACAACTCAGTGCGGGATCTAGGGGGGGCAAGCCGGATCCTCTCCTTTTCTTTAACATCACAAAAAATTGTCTAAACTTGCCTTTTTGAACTTTTTAATATCCAGAATTTTCGCCGGTGCTTAACCTCATGCCTTCGCCTAACTACTTAAAAGGTGGCGGACAATTGCATTTTTAGTACTTAGAGAGAACCACAGCTTCTACCGAAACATGAAGATTATACGAAGTTACATTTTGGGAACTTTAATAACGAAAAGCGACTCAGGACGAATTCTCGAAATCGGTTCCTTCCCATAAAGCTACTGCTGACGGTTAACTTCCTCATTTCAAAAATTTTAGCTTCCAAAACTTTTCTTCAAAGATTGCGTACAATAGTGTTTTTGAAACTTAAATTTTGAAAGTTTTCCCCCCCCAGGGGAAAGTTCCAAACTCCGTTCCTTCCGCTAATGTCTTGAAAGAGGGTCGGCAATTGCATTTTTAAGACTTCAATTTCAAAAAAAATTCCGAAGATTATCCCTAAAATCCGTAATCTCCTACTCTCTAGTATCATTGAAGATTGTCAAAGAACAAACACAATATTTTTGGAGGTTCAGTTTTGAAAAACTACTGGTGGAACATCCCTGAACCCCATCTCATCCCTAACACACGAACCATTTTTGCGGAAAGGATGCAGAACTTCTCATTTCCCTGAAACAAAAAATAACATCTAAAACTGTGTCTAGAGCTTCAATATAAAAACATATGTAGGGGAGAGTTTCAACTTTATGACTTCTCCTAGCATCCTCATAGATGGTCTACAATTTTGATTTTTGGACTTTGGAATTTACGGAGGAATTACCCAAGACCCCCTTTTCACAAACATCAAAAGCAGTACACAGAGATGCCATCCTGGTATTCCTACTTTTCATTTTCAAAAAAAAAAAACAGTACCAGTAAGGATTTGATTATCAAAAATAGCTTCAGAGTCCATAAACAAAACAATTGTTGAACAGGGTGAATGAAGTTAATAGATCCAGAATGTTGGTAAAAATCTTTTTTTTCTTTCCCGACACTCAAACATATTCAATTTTCATTTAAACTCATTCAATCACAGATATTTTATGAAAGACAAATCACACGACTCATATCTAAATTTGCGTTTTGAAAATTTAACTTTCATTAGTCACTCCCGCCTCCAATATAACGCATTAGATACCCCCGCCCCTCTGGATTTTTGTATGGATACACCCTTGATCTGTAAAACTTGCTGCCCTATAAAGCTGGTCTTTCCACCGCCCTCTTTGGGCGCCCAGCACAGGCCTGAAGACTGGTATTATTACTTTTACATTAGCCTATTATTTTATGTTCATTTTAGCAGTAGAATGATGCTGTCAATTTTCTTTGTAAAACGGCACCAACTGAGTTTATATATTGCAATAAGGGAACAAACAGTAAGACATTGTTCATTCCTATTTTTCCAGGATCCATTTGTATAATACCTGTTACAGCGACGAACACTGTACCATTTGAAAGATACAGTAAAACCGGTGAAGTTGATTATCCGTCTAAGTTGACCGCTTTTTTCAGGCACGGAATTAGCCCTTATCATATAAATCAACCTTTGTAAGTTGACCACCTGTTTAAGTTGACCTTTAAAGTAGTGCATCGCAAGTGGTCAACTTACACAGGTTTCACTGTATTGATTTCTGTGTTTTTTAACGATAAAAAATGCAATTACATTAATAAATGAATGAGAAGCAAAATAAATAGCTAAAGTCCAGCGATTTCCACGAAATAACTATTGAAGATTCATCACCAAAAAACAATTTTATTACGAAATATTTTTCACATAGTCAACCATGCACCAGCAGACGATTTGAAAACAATACGAACACGGCTACATGGATATGTTGCCATTACAAAGTAAAAACAAAATATGCACGGAAGGATTCGCAACTACGGACATGTTTGAATAGGGCAACTGATATGATCACGGAAACCAGAGAATGCGCAAGTATCAACTACACACAGCTAGCTTACGTTCGACGACCACGACCGGTTAGTTAATCACGTGACAGCTAATGATCACGTGCTCCAATCAACCAATCAACTGCTCAGAATGGTAACCGCTGCGTTAACTGGTTGATCATAGAACGCTGCGGTTTTTAACCGGTTACTTATCGGTTGACCGGTGAGTTTCGTCGAACACAAAGCTAACTTTCGGTTAATTACCGGTTACTTGCGCAGACGAAGAACACGCTTCAGGTGAAAAATACTTATAATTGGTCAAAAATGTCACGTGGATGAATCAACCAGTTTAAGTAGCGGTCGACCGGTAGATCAACCGCTGAGGCTCTTATACGACATCGGTAGCAACCCGTCAACCGGTTGCTCTCATAGAACGCTGCGGTTAGTTATCGGTTAGTCACCAGTTGAGACCGTCGAACGCAGCCATATGCAACCAGAGTAACACACGTCCATCTACATTCTAAACAGCACCCTGAATAAGCTATCTGACTATCCACATCCAAAGAAAGACCACCCTTCCCCCCCCCCAGCCCCTCGAAGCTTTTCAATGGGGCTGTCTGCGTAATGACCCCCTTCCCCCTGTGGGTAGAGCCGTATATAGATAGGCCGACGCATCCGTTTAAGTTTAGGCATTTTGGATCGGATTTTCATTGTTGCACTGCTAGGATTACTACGACAGCAAAGTTTCGGATTTCGCCAAATTTGCTGAAGATAATATTTTATATAATAAACAATTCACGTGTGCCTTTAATAATTGCTCACAGTGAACAATCACCAAACGCGATAACTAGCCAGAAAAGAAAACCACTCAAACACGCGCTCCGATCCAAAATGGCTAATCTTAAGCTGATACATCGGCTCGTATATATAGGGGCCTTATCTGTGGGCACACCTCTGCACCGGTCTAGGAAGATAGGGTGCAGGGTCTTTTAGGCCGAAATGGGAAGATTGGGCGCCGACTATTGGACGCCGAGCACTTTGGGCGCCGGGAACTTTGGGCGCCGAGCGTTTTGGGCATAGATCTTAAAATAGAATAGATGTGCCTTCTCCCCACTTTTCTCCTCAGAGCGCGCGTCAACATCCCCCCTTGGACATCACGTGATCAAGGGACACCTCTCACAAGAAACTTTCCCCTATCGAAGAGAATCACTTTGCGCCGCGATCATTTGCACAATTAAGGGAAATTAAAGCATTTAACCCATGGGTTAAATGCTTTAAGCATGGGTTAAACTCCCCTTTAAGCGTGGGTTAAATTAAAGCATTTAACCCATTATTAAAGAAAAGGGGAACACTCTGCCCCTCACGTAACACCTCATATTTTTCACTAAAAGTAATAATTAAAAAAGGTAACAAATTTGTTTTCATTAAGAAATCGCAAATGTATTTGTTGTACTTTTGCAAAAAATGTCCTTTGTTACTTTTTAAGTTATTACATTTTAATGAAATGTGGGACAAAATGACAGCTTTTTCATGGAATGGTCCATTAGATATTTTCCCAATCATAACTTTTGAAGCAGGCGTACAAGCTATTTAAACTTTTTTTCAAGTGCTTTAAATACTGAGTAGAAATAGACGTCTTCAAAAATCTTAAACAAAAATTGACCTTATAAATTTCCTTTTATTTCAATCAAATTTTTCAAATACAGATAAATGGTTTCAATGCGTGCTTTTTCCCACAACTTTTGAAGCCAATGCAACAATTTAACATAAAACCCTATCTAAAACCATAAACCAATTAGAAATACAAATGTAAATAGTATCGAATGTCAATTAACTCAATTAAATAATATTCTAAGATTCGCATGCGTTTCTCACCAACACTCTATTAGCCAAACAAATAACTTTGGTTTGATCCTGATTTTTAAGCAACTTCAGTGTTTTTTTTTTTTTTTTAAAGTACTCAGAAAATAAATTCATTTGCAATTATAAACTACATGAATGGTCATTTGACTTCCGCCCCCTCCCCAATTTTTCTTTTCTTTTTTTTTCGTCCTACAGGATATGACAATTTTGACAATTTAAACTCGAGGGTGAAGAAAACTAGTGATTATTGTCCCTCAACAATATTAATTTTGTCACTTTCCTACTTGTTGGTCTTTGTGAATTATTTTCATTGTTTGAACTGACTGCGCGATACATTCCAACGCTTCAATATTTAGTAACGACTAATTTTATAAACTTGTTAACGAGAAAATCTGCTGCTTCTGTTTCCAACATATGCTTATTTAAACTTAGAAAAACGGAATTAGAAATTTTTCTCATAACTCTTGTGGCTTCATGAGTAACATTATATTTTTGTGTTTTACTCCCAAAACTTTTTCACATTCTCGCTCAGTTGTTCTTCACAAATGTACATATTTCAATGGCTTTTAACCTTGCAATAAGTTATCATTCTTGAATGTGTCTCGAAATTCTTAAATTTTATTATGCCTATTTTTTAGTTTATTGTAGTTAAGACTGCGTTGCAGTCGTCGCAGTTCACAACAGAGTGCACTTGCCGGACAAAAAATCCAGCGTAGTCAGAAACATCACTAATATACTGCGTCATGTTAACTGAGATGATTTCTGAATTTTCCAAATCGTCGTCAAAGGAATCGGAAAAAAAGGCTTTCTTTCAAATCATTTTTGCTACGCTTCAAATTTAATCTTAGCATTTGAAGGTTGCTAAAATCAGCGCAATTTAAAGAACTGAACTCCTTAAATTTCCGTATGAATGAATAATCTTTTTTTCGCACTTCGAAATTGTCCGACGATTATTGTTGAATCCCCCCTCACAACCTGATCGCACTGAAAAAAGTTTCAAGGTGATCCTGAGTAAGCTTATAAGTCATTATGCAGTTTAGAACTGGAATTCGGACACCTACATACTTTTCATATGTTCCCAGCACACTTTTCATAGAAATTAGGAAACTTAAAAATCCAGTTTTTCGAGGACATACTATAACTAATTTTCCATCACTTGTTTTTAGTGATTTAATATAATGTTCGGCATCTACAATAAATTGCTTAAAATATTCTTAATTTCGACTCTGCAGGGGACTTTTTTTGCCTTTAGCAGAAAGAAAGATTTCTGTTACTCAGAAAGTCCACTATGTCTTTATTTTTTAATAAAATTGGCACCGCATTCATCAAACCCTCTTTCGCTAGAAAATCTCAGATTCACACATATAGAGATTTCTCCTATAAGTATAATGAAAATCTTCAGATAATCCTAGACTTTTAACGACGCTTCGTATTGTTAGATCACTGCTGCCCGAGAAGAGGGAGACACGATGTCCCTTGATCACTTGGGCGCCAAGCACTTTGGGCGCCGGGAGCTTTGGGCGCCGAGCGTTTTGGGCGCCAATCACTTTGGGCGCCAAGCACTTTGGGCGCCGGAAAGCGAATTCTGAAACCCTCAGTTACAGTGCATTGGCGAAATTCGAAAGCTACCAAAATGGTTGGCGAGAATTTCGAAGTGCTACTTGCGTAGCGCAATGCTGCTTATGCTCCGCTTGCAACCTGTATTTGAAAACAAAGTTCATTATAATAGTCGCGATTGTCATCGTCATAAAGTTCTGTATTTTTTAATCTCTGAACGATATTCTTGGTCTTATTAAACAATTATTTGAACACAAGATGAATCAAATTTTTAAATGTTGCAAGTCGTGGGTGGATATTACGCTAGTTACATTTTGTATTGAGACTTATAAATTTTGTTTACAAATGCTCCGTGTCGTGCAGTCGCTAAAGCTACTCATTAGATATGACCCTGAACTAAACCTGCAGTGAGAATTTAGAAAGGAAAGTTTCCTCCAGGAGGGATGGTACATACCGTTGCATTTTATAGAGAAAAAACTCAAAATCGATATTTCCAAAAGCTGGAGGGGAGCAATGACAAGCCCCCTGAATACTCCCTTAAATAAACAAAATTAATTAAACATAATGCAGGGTCTTCCAAAAAGAATGATCCGTGAAAAATATTGAACATCAACATTTCATATTAATTTTAAACTATGTAGATAATGAACCACTTTTTTAAAACCAAATTAAAGTGGTTAAAGTGTCCACGTTTTCGTTTTAAAAAACTAATGAAGCAAAATCAAGAGCCTAAGATAATTTGATTTTTGCCATACTTTTTAATTAGTTTTTGAAAAGTTTTTAATGCACAGATATGTATTCAAAAAGTACTTTATTTCAGTGACTTTAATTACAGCACAACTTTTAAAGACAATTACATTGTTGTATAAAAACATGTATGGAACAATTCAGCAGCAAGTTATCCAGGGCTAAGGTAGATATGCAATATAGCGACAGCCTGGTTATGACATCCAGAGACTACAGTTTCGTCATTGTTATGGACTCATCAGTCTGGAACAGTCAATAACTAAGCTGGAGGCAGATGTCATCTCATTGATGCTTAGAGTGCCAACAGACTGGTAGCTAAATTAAAATTAACACACCAGCGAGAGACCCCAGCAATGGTGCAGTTCAACTCGTCAATTGAAAGCAAAGCATGGGTATAAAGCAGTTTACCACCTTTTAGCTAGGGCTAAGGTAGAACTACAGGCAACATACGGAAATCATCTCATTCAAGCTGAATGAGTCTCGTATCTGCCTCTCGAACTCGGTTCTTGAATATTTCAGACTGATGAGCCCATAACAAGGATGAAACTGCAGTCTCTGGATATCATGAATGGGATGTCAGTATATTGCATGTAGTTCTGCCCTAACCCAGTCTTAAGGACGGTAACTTTCTGCTTTATATCCATGCATTGCCTTCGATTGTTTAGTTGAAGCACACCACTGCTATGAACCCTTGTGATTTGCTCAATTAAATTTAGTTACCGGTTTGTTGGCACTCTTAGCTTCAATGAGATGACATCTGCCTTCAGCCTGGTGATTGACCATTCCAGACTGATGAGTCCATAACAAGGATGAAATTGCAGTCTCTGGATGTCATACATGCATAATTGACAAATAAGAAAATGTAAAAAAAATGTTTTTCTTCAAATCTTGCTCATAATCATCATTAACTTTCAAATTGGAAGCAAAAATCAAACAAAATGTTAGGTTCCTGTTTTGAATCTTGAAAGATATGCGGGCCTTTCTTGTAGTTTTCTCAATTTTTTTGATGCCATATTACTTTGATCTGTTTGATTCTTATTTCACTGTTAATTAGCAATTGCAAAAAGTTTTTATTTCGAAGCAACTATCATTAAATGAAATACACTTACTAGCAGCAAGTTTACCAATAAGACAGGCAATTTAATTGATTTAATCTGCCATTACTAATAAGCCAGCTAGTGTCGAGAAAGCAGGTGGTAACCAAGGCTGAGGAATTGGAGGAAAAATGACTCCGACTCTTTGACTTTGAAAAGAATAAGGTTTTGTCAAAATGTCTTCTGTTGAAAGGTTCTTCATTCATAAGGGCGTAAGGATTGGTAGGGGCACCATGGGCTCTCACAACCCTTTGCACTGAATCTTATTCAGCTCCCTATTCTGCACAAAGTATGAAGTTGAGAAGATGATTGAATGTCATGGAGAAGCGTGCCATATCTTGCGCTCACTCATGCTTCAGATCTGGCCCTTCCCCAAATTTTCCTTCCACTTCCACAGTGCCATGAATTCAAAATTAATTATAATGCAAGAATAATTAACTGCAAGCTCCTTCTGCAAACTTATATGGATAGCTTTGAACCTAAAAAAGAAAAACATGGGTGGCTCACAAGTTGTACTTTGACTCAAGCAGGGCCGGATTTAGCTTTTGAACCACTCCGTGCAAAAGGGAAAAATTGCGCCCCTTTTGAACTGCATGTATAAAGAGCCCCCCCCCCCCCCCCAACAAATGAAAAAAACACACGATCTTTTTTACATTTTTTGGCAAACACATACAATGTGTCAAAGTAACTTGGCAATTAATGTAAATTGTAAATAACAATTTTCAAATCGGTTGACAGATTTGATTCTGGTGATTTCAAATTCTCCATTCATAAGACAGCGATCTGAGAGAGAGAGAGTAGATCTAACGTCTGTGGCTTAAGTGGGAGTAAAAAAGCCAAACCCTGCGGCACGGCAGTCCATGAGGGCCGAGGCCTACTGTGCCCAACTCAGTTTTCCTGACCAGGGGCTCTGGGTTGCAAGGCATACGACCCGGTTAGGTGGTCAGCCTAACGCGGAACCCCAAGTGTTTGGTTCCCAAGTGCACTTGGTACTCATTTTATTGACCCATTGAAGGGATGAACGGCTGAGTTCAACCATGCTCCACCCGGGAATAGAAATCCGGGCCTGTGGCGTGGGGGCGCGAAGCGCTAAGAGCTCACAAATCAGGGGACTTGTGTTATCTATGTGGAATCTAGAATTAGTAGAATTATGCTTATGTGTTACATGCGTATTACTAATCCTTTTTCTATGTGCAAATAAATAAATAAAACAGTTTGAATTTTGAGATTTTGAAATCAGATTATGTTTTTCTGCAATCACGAATTGCGATAGGACTCTACTCCTTGGGTTCTACTAATGGCTCTTATCGCAACAAAAATTAGAATTTAAGACTTTAAAATTCAAATGAATGCCAGGGGCTGGTTGTTATGTGCTGAATGTTGTGTGCTGAATACTTTTTTCGCGAAAAAAAGATTGTGTACAATCGACGGTCGTTTCTAAATAATTCGATTCCGAGGCACGTGGACGCCTGCATTATAATAGAAAAATAAAATTAAGGGACGGGACGTCGTTCAACGGTCAAGTAAAAACAATAAGCAATTCGTGATTGCTCAAAAAAAAAAAAGCAATGTGAACATTGCGTCATGGGTAAATTTTGCGCCTAAATAGGGGGTCTAGGGGTTACACCCTGGAAAGTTTTCTGAATAGTAGCTCTGAAAACGCTATTTTAGACAATCTTTGATGATTTGATGATGGAAGAGAAGGAATGTTAAGGGGACCTTAGTTTGGAATTTTTCGAACTTGAGGCTTAAAACAAAATTTTAAACGATTCAAAATTTTAATTCTGTACACAAAATTTGAAAAAGAGAAGGGAAGAAGAGGTTGTCAAAGCGTCTAGAGAGGAAAATTTTCCAAAAAAAAAAAAAAAAATGCAGTTGTTAGCAATCTTTGTCTTTTTTTATTTATTTCTTATGAGACTGTGTTAGAGGCTTTCACTTTTGTAGACCTAGTGCGATCTCCCGGTGTAGCATCCGTATCAGATGGAGGTACCTGGGCTCTTACAATGCGAAACTGAGCTGGGAATTTAATTTTCCCGAGACTACTTCAAGCCAAACGAATAATCGAAGGATCTTTCACATGCCGCAAAATCATACGACCCGGGAGCTGTCTATTTTATTCATCTTGAAAATCCATCGATTAAAGCCAGGTTTGAACCTGTGTCTTCAGGCGTAAGATGCCAACGCCTAACCATTACACCACTCGGTCGGTAGGCAACACTTGTTAAAGTAAGGGAACGGAATGGGATCTGGGATCATCCCCCATACATTTTTCGTCCAAAATACGTAATTGTAAGTAATTGTAAGAGAAGGAATGGGATTGGAGAAATCTTCATTAGTAAATTGTCAGAAGTTTTAATTTCCAAAATCGCAGTTTTAGACGATCTTCGGGATGTTAGGATGAGGAGAATTTAGTGTCTCTCTCCTCGGAATTTTTCGAAATTGAAATCGTTTAAACAAAAGTTGACCTTTAAAGGTGGAAAGGGAAGGTTGTAAAAACATCCGCGAAAACTTTTCAAAATTGAAATACGTTAATAATACGTTATAATTACGCAAATTGTAAGCAATCTTTGATGACGTTAGGGTAAGGGGTAAGATTTGCGGAGACTTCCTCGGAAATTTTTCAAAATTAAAGTTTCGAAAACAACTTTAGACAATCTTTGATGATGTTATAGGGATCAGGTTTTAGGGTTCTAGGGTTTCACCTAACTCTGGGAACTCTTTCAGAATACAGTGCTAAAACCGGAAATATTAAAACTTTTAATTTTCACCCTTACCTTACATTTTAACATGTTTGAATTCAAATGCTTACAGCCCCAGAAGTATATTTTATTGATTTGGACGGAGGTGTTTTTATTTATTTATTATTTTATTTTATTTTTGACTTTTGTGTGATAACTATGGTCATTTATCTACTATGTTTCATTTTAAATATCGTGTCTCATTAATCTCCTGCAGAGTTCTTGTTTTAACCTTCGTTTTTTCCCTTCAACCATTTAACAACTTCTAGTGCGACTTTTCATATCAATCGTTTAAATCTCACTTCTCTCTCTCTCTCTCTCTACTTTGATTTATCTGTTTGAACCATATTTTAACGGCATATACATTTTTCAGCATTCAGCTTTGAGATTTTCATGGTAAGAAAAAAATGAAAGTAAGAAAAACAGAAACAGAAAAACATCAGCACCCCAGACGCTATCTTGTTTATTTATAAATTTATACATTTTTTAGTCTAAAGCGTGCCATGAGTTTCCAAATTGCACTGAATACTGTAAGAGCATTTTTTTCGCGAGGCTTTAATTTTTGCAACCCCGTCATAATAAAAGTTTTTAAACCTTGTAAAAAATCTTTTTACGTCGGATTTTTCAATTTTCGCTTCTGTTTGCAAAAAAATACCGCGAAATTTTGTTTTCCGATGGGAAGTCACTGTAATCTTCCAAAAATTTCATAATTCGGGACATTTTGCCTGATGATTCTGAAAATTTGGAGACATAATCTTTACTAATAATAAAGCTGAAAGTCTCTCTGTCTGGATATCCGGAGGATGTCTGGATGTCTGGATCTCTGTGACGCGCAAAGCGCCTAGACCATTCGGCCGATTTTCATGAAATTTGGCATAAAGTTAGTTTGTAGCATGGAGGTGTGCACCTCAAAGCGATTTTTCGAAAATTCGATGTGGTCTTTTTCTATTCCAATTTTAAGAACAAAAATATCATAAGATAGACGAGTAAATTTCGAAATTATCATAACGTGGAACCGTAACATGGACACAAGCCAATTGGCGAGATACTAAATTATAACGTGGAACCGTAACATGGGTGCAAGCCAAGTGGCGAGAAAATTCACCATACATTATTTGTAAATATACAGGCGAACCAAAAGACCTTTTAATTTTTCTATTACAGGCAAAGCCGTGCGGGTACCACTAGTTGAAATAATAAAATGCCTAAATGTAATTATTTACTAAAGATGTAAGCACATGTGTGAATATCCATAATTTATCATTCTGCAAAGTTTAGAGCTCCGTTCGGCAGAAAAGTCCTCTCCTCTTAAAAATTTAAGTTCGAGGCGCCCCTGCTGGTGTTGATCCTACTTATGACAAAATAATTTTAAAATCTCTGTAATTAGTATAAAAGAACTAACACCTTTTACTTCAAACTTGTGCAGACTACGGTTATAGAATAGATAAAGGGATATCGCGATGCGCCCTCTTCATTTGTAGATGGTGCCAGTATTTTTTCCAGAGAAATTAGTTTTTTTTTTTTTCAGCAGCTCAGTTGCAAATATTTTTCATATTTTGATTTGGCAATTTTGCGCCCCTCAAAAATCTTTACTCCGTGCCGGGGCACGGACTGACGGAGTATTAGTCCGGCCCTGGGCTCAAGAGCCTCCCACCCCCTTTCCCCGACTACCAATCATTTCTGAAGTGCTTCAAATTGAGAGTTAATTACAATACAATATGAATAGCAACCCCTTCCGCAAGTTTTCCGGATTGCTTCACATGCCATGAATGTAAGGGAAAAAAACGGAAACGAACAAGTTCAAAGGGTGCAAGAATGCACTAGCCAAGGGCACTCACTTTGGCTCCCCTCCCCCAGGGTTGGACTGGGTCCTCAAAAAGGCGCATATCCCAATTTTTCTGAAGGCGCATGCCAAGGGGGGGGGGGGGGGATCGTAGAAAGTATATAGACGATCATTTTAGGGGAGCGATTAGTGGCGGATCCAGACGATCGTGGTCGAGAGGGGCGATTTAGTAATTAATTACGGGGGGAGAGAGGACTAATAAAAATAAAATTTTTAAAAAATTTGTAAGAACTGAATCATGTTTTTTTTTTTTTTTTCGAATGATGTGCTTTGTTTAAAGAGTTTGAATGAAAGTAATAAGTATTTCGAGTATCACACACACACAAGAATAAAAAATTGAAACAAAAAAAAAAAAGAGTTTCTACTAATATTCTGGATCTATTATCAAAATTAAACCCTTTAACTTGTGATTCGTTTGAAAACTCGTGAAGTTTTTCAGTTGTTATTCAGGTCTTCAATTGTACGTTTTTCCTTATAAAAGAAAGGTTGCAGCACCAAAATGGCATCTCTTTTTACCAGTTTACGTACCGAACATAATGAAATACTAAAATTGTATTTCTAAATAAAATCCCAACAAAACACAAATGTGAAAAAGAAGCCAAGTTCAGTTGAAATGAGGTGCGGGAAAGACGGTGTCACCGACAAAAAAAGTTCAGATCTAAATAGTTACCAAGTTCCATACCAGTTCCTGATAGAAGTTGGATTTTCCCACGTTCTTTAATTCATTCAGAAAACAATATTTTACTTGTTTTGATAATGGATTTTAAACTTGCGGCAAGTTTTAGTCATCACTATTTTTTTATTTTTTTTATTTTTTTCAAACTTGCCAAGTTTTAAATTCAATATCAAAGAAGGTAAAATATTGTTTTCTAAATGAATTAAAGAACGTGGGAAAATCCAACTTCTATGAGGAACTGCTATGGAACTTGGTAACTGTTTAGATCTGAACTTTTTTTGTCGGTGACACCCAGGGGCGTAGCTAAGGGGGGGGGGGTTTGGGGACAAACCCCCCCCCCCGAAAAGTTAGTCTCAAAAAAAAGAAAAAGAAGAGAGAAGAGAAAGAAAAAAAAAGAAGAAAAGGAAAAAATTCCAAGCGATTATATATATATATATATATATATATATATATATATATATATATATATATATATATATATATATATATAAAATATATATTGATATATATATATATATATATATATATATATATATATATATATATATATAAAAGAAGTAAACCCCCCCCCCCCCCGAAAGTCGGGTCTAGCTACGCCACTGGTGACACCGTCTTTCCCGCACCTCATTTCAACTGAACTTGGCTTCTTTTTCACATTTGTGTTTTGTTGGGATACCATTACTTTTTGAAAAGCTAAATCAAAGGACATGTTCTAATTTAGACAGTTATAAATGCAAAAGCGTATATTACAAATATATGATTTCCTTTTTTTCCCCTGCTGTTATGGTGCACTGGTTTGCGGTTTCTTTTTATTAGAAGTTATGAAGATATTTCGGTAACTGAGGACTAGGCGCGATCACCAATTTTGGGCAATAATCATCTGTTTTCCCATTTATCAGCAAGGCCAACGTACATTAGCTCTTGGTCTTTGGCTTCCTCAAATTTGTCGGCAATTAGGAAAACTGCTAAGACTCATCTCAAAATCTGTCTGGGGTTTATTTATTGTTCGGGGTGATTATCATAACGTAGATCGTAAAATATGCAGAATTTGCGAAAATATTCCTTAATTGTTGAAATTTTTGCTGCTATTTTTGCTCCTCCTGTAAAATTTTGCATTTAATTGAGATCTAAAGTTTTTATAAAATTTTAAAGCTGGTTATTTTTGATTTTAAAGGCTTAGCTCTAGATTTGCAATTTTAATTATTTGATGGATCGTTTTTCATTTTAGCGGAACTTAAAGTATTGTTTCAAGCGCCATTTTGGTTAGAAATTTAATTGTTAATTTCAAACTTCAACAAACTTGTTTCGGCAACGTTTGACGAGCTCATTTGTTTTGATTTATTTGGCGAAATATTTTGCAATCGCGCGGTGAAGTGATTACGCCGTGATGCTCATAAAAAAATAGCGTAGTTTTTTGCTATTTTAATGTAGTTCTTTGACTTTTTAGATTTTTCCCTTTACATATCCGTGAAAATCTATCTTTATGACAAATTTCAAGTATGTGAGACACTTGGAAGTTCGTAAACATTTTGATGAGTGAGTGAGTGAATCAGTGTCAGACAAAAGACACTTTTCAGATAGTAATAATTCCATAACTATAACAGGTACATTCATGAATTTTAGGATTATAGGTCTGCTAGGCAGCTCTATTAGACATACAAAATTTCAAGCACGTAGACTTAATAGTTTTTGAGAAATGATGGAGTCAAAAGTAGCTTGAAATGATTCGTGTAAGATACACACTGACAGATGTGTTGCCTGATTTCCGAACTTGGCTGACACACTGCCGTGTGTCTAAATTTGAAGATAGTTTTGGATTTGTTTGTTGATTGAGTTTTGTTTAATATTCGCACAAAGGAAGGAGTGTTTGCAGGCTTTCTCCCGAAAATTTTTCTTCAA